>NC_037672.1:124312490-124949746 GCF_003255815.1 Theropithecus gelada
ATATACCCAAAGGATTATAAATTATGCTGCTATAAAGACACATGCACACATATGTTTATTACAGCACTATTCACAATAGCAAACACTTGGAATCAACCCAAATGTCCATCAGTGACAGATTGGATTAAGAAAATGTGGCACATATACACCATGGAATACTATGCAGCCATAAAAAAGGATGAGTTTGCGTCCTTTGTAGGGACATGGATGCAGCTGGAAACCATCATTCTTAGCAAACTATCACAAGAACAGAAAACCAAACACCGCATGTTCTCACTCATAGGTGGGAACTGAACAATGAGATCACCTGGACTCAGGAAGGGGAACATCACACACCGGGGCCTATCATGGGGAGGGGGGAGGGGGGAGGGATTGCATTGGGAGTTATACCTGATGTAAATGACGAGTTGATGGGTGCAGCAGACCAACATGGCACAAGTATACATATGTAACAAACCTGCACGTTATGCACATGTACCCTACAACTTAAAGTATAATAATAATAAATAAATTAAAAAAAAAAAAAAAAACTACCAAAAAAAAAAAAAAAAGTCTCACTGGCTATCCTTAAAAACTTAAAATTGAAGGGATACTTCTGTGTTATTAATAAATATTTACTGAAAATCTTCCTTTTCTCAGATAATTTCCTAGGTGTTGGAGACACAGACCTAAGGAATAGTCTCTCCCCTGGAAGAGCTTAGGGACCCACCAGCCATGTGATTGTGCTACAATTTGTTCTACATTGCGAGCAAGAGAAAGTGGCAAGATTAAGCATTTTCCACCTTCATCATAGAGTGCTCTGGGCTCAGCTACATAAAAGTAGATCTATTTCATGACATCTAAGTCATAGGTTTTCTATCTGTCACACCAGGTAGTAACTAATTAAGTATTGTATATTCCTTTTTAAAGACACAAAGAAGGAGACACAGGAGAGTGATCATGGTAATATGACATCACTAGTATGATAGTGATAGCATGACATGGAGAGATGGCAGTATGAAAAACCACAAGGGAGTGCAAGCCATGTGAAAGCAGAAGTCAAGAGTCAAACAGAATAAAGAGTAGAGTAAGAAAAGCAACTGGTTGTAGAATAAACCTCTGGAAGCAGGTAGGGAGAACAAAATGATAGGGAGCTGAGTTACAGAAAGGCAACTGCTCAAGGTTCTGATGTATCGTCTGTTTCATTGTAATTCTCCATGTGCCTGAAGGTTCAACTGCTGACAGTTTTCTTACATCTATGCATATCGTTACAATAAACCCCTATTTACAAAAATAACTAAGCCCCCTTTCTGCATGTCTTATGCTTGAAAACTCTGATTAACACTCAAAGAGCAAGGTTTTCACTAGAGGTAATCAATATGATTTTCAACATTACTCTAAAGTTCAGACTTGGGTTTGTAATCTCTCTCTCCCTGATATATCTTACAGAATACCTGGAAAGTCTTTGGTGATGCGGTATTTGTGTTTAATCAACTTGGGTTTGTAATGTTTCTCTCCCTGATATATCTTATGCCTGGAAAGTCTTTGGTGATGCTGTATTTATGTTTAATCAATACACATACAAGATGAATTATATACCTAAATAAATCTTTTGGATACTCTATAAGCAGTCTAAACTTAACCAAATAGTTAATGTTTTCTGTAATTTTATGCTTAATATATCACACTCTTTATGAGCTCTAAATGCTCTAAACATCCAGATATAATCTAAGAATTATATTCCTTCATAGTTTAATACATAGTACTCATGAAGAGTATAAAAAAGAAAGTGTTAAGAATTCACTTTAGCAACTCCCAAAAGGTCCCCATAAGAGAAGAAAGGAGATTTAATGAAAAATGTAAGATTGTATCTGCAAAAATGATTTCCTGAATGACTCATTCATAAAATGAATAGCCTGTGTGAAATGCCTCACAAATCTCTCCCCTTCTGAGAGTAGTTAGAAGCTGGATATGATGTGGTCAGAGCAGGTCTCTGGAAGTCATGCAACTCCTCATTTGAGCAGAATCCAATGGAGGCTTTTGGGTCCACAAATCTGAATCCTGAAAAGTAGTGTTTAAGCTTAGAAAGAGAATCTTCACCCAAGATCTCAGCTGAATTTCCCTTCTACATAATGATTTCCAAAAACATATCAACAGGATACATAAATATGTATATATACTATGTAATATATAAGTAATAATGAAATATGTAGAATATATTACTACATTAATTTGTAATATACTATTAATAATGTAATATTAATAAGAGAATATATATGCATATATGTTACAGAACTATATATTACTCTCTCTATATATATATATATGTATGTATTTCTGCATGCTGGGCTAGGTCCTGATAGTGGTGCCGCCCAGGGATCACTTAGGAGAGATTAGGCACTCCCTTGATCTCAATTAGTCCATCTCAAACAAACATAACAACCTAAGTAACAATAAGAGTGCGAGTGCTTGCTCTGTCAATACAGCTCTAAGCCCTAGGGGCCCCTCCTCCAACCAAATTTTGACGTCTAGCCTCCTCCTACTTAGAAACTCTGGGGCTAACATTGGGCACTGAGATAACAGATGCTATGATCCCCACTTTACCAATGAGGATGGAGAATCGAATTTAGTAATTTGCGCATATTGGAAAGATAGTAAATGATATGCTAGTCCTCAAATCCAGATCTGCTGATTCTGAAGTCATTTCTCTTTGAAACTATTTCCCACTGCCATCCAAACGACTGTATTAAACAAACTACTTTGTACAGTAAATATGAGCATTTGGGAGCATGAAGATGGAAAGATTGTATTTGTCTGAAACTCTTCCAACTCTAAATCACATGAGGACAGGGAATATATATTATTTATCACTATATACCTAGCAGAGTACTGATTATGTGGTTGATATGTAGTTGCTGAATGAATAAAAATCAATTAATTAATTAGGTGCTAATTAATCTTTTTGGTTTTTTTTTTTTTTTTTTTGAGACAGAGTCTGGCTCTGTTGCCAGGCTGGAGTGCACTGGCACAATCTCGGCTCACTGCACCTCCTTCAAGCTATTTCCCTGTCTGAGCCTCCCAAGTAGCTGGGACTATAGGCGCATGCCACCACACCTGGCTAATTTTTTGCATTTTTAGCAGAGCCAGGGTTTCACCATGTTGCCAGGATGGTCTCCATTTCCTGACCTCGTGATCTGTCCGCCTTGACCTCCCAAAGTGCTAGGATTAGAGGCGTGAGCCACCGCGTCCAGCCTTAATTAATCATGCTTAATAATACAATCTACTCTGTTAGCGAGTACATTTTAAAATTGGTTCTACACAATGTCTGACATTTTCAGTTTAAAAACTATATTACAATAATTACTTAACTTACACAGATTTTGTGAAAATGTATTCCACTCAGCAAACACTTTAATGTTAGTGTTCCATGGCTTTTAGGTGACAATATATATATATCACTTTTTCAGAGCAGTGATAGCATTTGCTCCACCTAATTTATGAAGGTAGTATTTTCTTAATCAAAAATGAGGGGAAAAAATTATCTCTCAAAAAAGTATTGCATTATCCACTTTTGTGAGGATATACAGCAAAAAACACAAACAAATATCAAATAACAGTGTTTTTGAAACTCCATAGTCATTAAAAGTTGTATAAATCTAGTCATGTGAAATTATTTATTTCATAAAAACTAAGATCAATTTTTTTATAACATCCCAGGGAAAAAGTTTCTCTTGATGATGAAACAGCTCCCGGAAAATTCTAAATTCAAAAACTGAATTCTTTTTGGGAACTTTGTACAAATGAGGAAAAATATATATATACGTTTAATTGCTTTTAAAGTGGAAAATATGTAATCTTTCTACATTTACATAACTGAAAACCAAGTAAACATTGTTTCAAATGTTTCCACAATTCTTGTGGAATTACTAAAGTAAGGGTATGCATCAATTATAAGTCATAATTTTAAAATTATAACTAAATGAATATTCAGATAACAGCTTCTATAATCCTGTCTTCATAATGCAGTTTCCTTCCAAGGAATGCAAGGAGATTTCAAAACAACATTCATTCACACAACTTATTTTCACCAAATCCTATCAAAGTTTGTCATATGAAACTTAAAAATAACAAAAGTAAATACTTATTTTTATTATATTTTAAGTTCTGGGATACATGGGCAGAACATGCAGGTTTGTTCCATAGGTATAAATGTACCATGGTGGTTTGCTGCACCCATCAACCGTCATCTACATTAGGTATTTCTCCTAAGGCTATCCCTCCCCTAGCCCCCTACCCTGCGACAGGCCCTGGTGTGTGTTGTTCCCTTCCCTGTGTCCATGTGTTCTCATTGTTCTATTCCCAGTTACGAGTGAGAACACACGGTGTTTGGTTTTCTCTTCCCGTGTTAGTTTGCTGAGAACGATGGTTTCCAGCTTCATCCATGTCCCTTTTTATGGCTGCACAGCATTCCATGGTGTATACGTGCCACATTTTCTTTATTTAGTCCATCATTGATGGGCATTTTGGGTTGGTTCCAAGTCTTTGCTATTGTGAATAGTGCTGCAATAAACATACATGTGCATATGTCTTTAGAGTAGAATGACTTCTAATTCTTTGGGTATATACCCAGTAATGGGATTGCTGGGTCAAATGGTATTTCTGGTTCTCAATCCTTGAGGAATCACCATACTGTCTTCCACAGTGGCTGAACTGATTTACACTCCCACTAACAGTGTAAAAGTGTTCCTATTTCTCCACATCCTCTCCAGCATCTGTTGTTTCCTGACTTTTTAATGATTGCCATTCTAACTGGCATGAGATGGTATCTCATTGTGATTTTGATCTGCATCTCTCTAATGACCAGTGATGATGAGCTTGTTTTCATGTTTGTTGGCTGCATAAATGTCTTCTTTTGAGAAATGTCTGTCATATCCTTTGCCCACTTTTTGATGGGGTTGTTTTATTTTCTTGTAAATAGTTCCTTGTAGATTCTGGATATTAGCCCTTTGTCAGATGGATAGATTGCAAAAATTATCTCCCATTCTGTGGATTGTCTGTTCACTCTGATAATAGTTTCTTTTGCTGTGCAGAAGCTCTTTAATTAGATCCCATTTGTCAAAGCAAATATTTATTATAAATGTCCAAAACTCAGTTTCCATTTATCCAATTCAAAGTAATAATTACTTTATGTGTAAGCAACATAAACCACCCATAAGCCATAAGTAATCACTATTATAATATTATTTTTAAAATCTGGATTCATGTCTTATTTTTCCTACTATTACCCAAACCAGAAAAGAACTCTGTTTAGGTTTTCATTTGTTCTTCATTTGCTGGCCATAACCTTCCTACACCCTCATCTTTTTTTCCCTTTGGATGCCTTGCACCACCTCATATGCCATTGAAACTATCCATTACATTGCCTATTAGCCAATAACTCAAATAATAAGAAAATTATTCCAAGACAATAATACGTAATGTTACATTTTTAGATTGTTTTGCAAAGTGTTACATCCTCACACAAGGCAAATCCTTTTCTGAATGCTGATTTCTTTCAGAGGGGAAAAAAAAAAGTACTAGCCCAAGCAAATTAAAGATGCTTGAGTTTCCATACGAAGTTTGGTTGCATGTGTACTCTTAATCTCTTAATCTAGGACTTCTAACAAGAATTTGCTATGCAACACAATCCACAGTGTATTAAAGAACAGACATTTCAGAGCAAGAGCTGCAAAGTGGTCCCACAAAAAAGAGAACAGAACTCCATTAGAGACACAACAATATATTAGCATTCCAAGGGCTTTGCCTAATGGAGGACCATTTTTCCACTGGGTATAAATTACCCACTCAGCACCTCCGAGGCACAGCCCACTGAATTCAGCAAAGACACAAAGAAAGTAAACTCAAAAATCTCTTTAAAGTTTCCAAACTCAAAGTCTGCATGCTATGTAGGAGTGTCCTTTATATTTTGAGGTAGAGAACCATAAAGTAAAATAACAACTTACTCTTTTCTAGGCAAACTGCTCATGGACTCATAGTACTACAAAACAATATAGCCTATAACTTATATTTCACATTTTCAAGTAATAAGAATGCAAAAAGGGAAAAGATAATTCTCTAACTCAAGAAAATATTCAAAACCTCTTTTTTGTGTACTCATAATTCAAAACCACCAGAGGTGTAAAAAGCATTCTCGGCAAAATCAACCAATATCAAGCCCAACTTGAGTAATTTTTTTTTTCCACATAAAGGTGGATTGAAATTATGTCTAGGGTAGCCAGGCGTGTTGGCTGATGTGTGTAATCTCAGCACTTTGGGAGGGCAAGGCAGGCAGATTGCTTGAGCTCAGGAATTGGAGACCAGCCTGGGAAATGTGGCAAAATCCCACCTCCACAAAATATACAAAGATTAGATAGAGTGGTGGCATGTGCCTGTAGTCCCAGCTACCTGGAAGGCTAAGGTGGGAGGATCCCTTGAGCCCAGGAAGTCGATGAGGCCAATGCTGCTGTGGACTGTGATAGAGCCACTGTACTCTAGTTAGGGTGACAAAGTGAGACTCTGTGAGAAAAGAAGAAAGAAGAAAGAAGAAAGAAGAAGGAGAAGGAGAAGGAGAAGAAGAAAGAAGGAAGGAAGGAGGAAGGGAGAGAGGGAGGGAAGGAGGGAGACAGTTGTGTCTGGGTTAGCACAATAGGAAATATTTCTCTTTTTTTGTTGTTTTTCTTACAGATTTGCTATGAATATTATCAAACATTTGTCCCTTCTTCTCTCTTGTCCCTACCACTCCTTTGTAAAATTTGTTCCAACCTCTTACCATCAGGGTTTTTTATATTTTACTCAGAAGCCAAGAAAACCACTGTTAGCATAAAGAATGCACTTAAAAAAACTATTATTTTCATTAAGAAAGTTTCTTTAGGATATGATTTTCTCTGCAATCCACTGTTCATTTCCTATTGCGTAAGAAACAACCCTAGGATTTTGCACATTCAGGTTGCTCCGTTAAGACTTCTTCCATTCCTCCAGAACTCACAAGCGGGATGATTTGCCTGGTGGTCTTTTGGCCTAGCAACTAAACAGGACTATCACACTTACCGAGTTTCCAATAAAAGGATGATATTTATCACATTAAGTAGATAATGTGAGATGTTAGAAGTTTGTAGGTATAAGTAATCACAGGTCTTACCCTAGGGGTTCCATCCAATATGTGAGATAGACATAGAGTGTGAATATGGATAAAAGATTACTCATCCAAATACACGACTTCTGGTATGCTTAGTTCTTCCACTATGTTCCCCCAAATCATTACCTTGGAGCCATTTGTTTGCCACCTGGAGAGAGAGAGAAACAATGCTTGCATCTTACAAGCACCATAACCACAGCCAATGGGGGGACAATAGCAGTGGGCTTTCCCCCAGAGAAATGACTGCAGATGGAAGCTGGAAGGATTACACCAATACTACTTCCCCCTTGGGAGTGGAATGCAAATCGCTGTAGAGAAATATGAGGAGAGAAAAATGTTTTCTCTCCTGTATAGAAAAGCACAATGAACAGTAAGAAAATATTTTAATTTTCTCCACTAACCTGGTGGAAAAATTTGATATCAATCACAGACTTAATTATTTGCAGTAGATTTTGTTGCCCAAAACTCCATTCTCTACTATGTATAAATGTTTGTGAAGTAACGTTGCAGCTTTTATCCAATGTGAAATATAGCTGAACACTGATATCCATTACATATAGTTTCTCTCTCTAACATAGTGAACAAAACACCTTTTCTATCATAGCCATGCAGTTATTTTCAAAATGAAAAAGTGACCTGGTTGCTGATATATATAAGAGGTAGTAAGGCACAAAGAAATGAAGAGATTGGTTAGGAACCCAGCTGAAGGACCCAGTAACAAATATTAATTTGGTGTGATATTTCCAAATGGCTAATTTTCAGATCCATGTTATATTGATGCCAATATAACATGGATCTGAAATATTTGAACAGCATATTTTGCTTTCAAATCATTCTTATCTTTGTTACATAAAATTCATATATTCCCTGAAGTGTTAAAAACTCCAAGAGGGATTAAAAGCATAAAGAAGAAATCACACTATTAGCAAAGCCTTCTACAATGTGGCCTTGAGAAAGATCTTCCTGGGATTTAATTTCCCTAACTATAAAACAATTACCTCCAAAGTCATCTAAAATTCCATATTTCTAAAATTGTTTAATATAGCTAAATTTTAATGTTTATGTTAAATGGAGATAATGGAAGGAACATTAATTTTTGATAAGGACCAATTGTGTTTGATAGCATGTGATTTTTTCCAATTGTTTAGTTGATAAAGACACACATACACACACACACACAGAGAGAGAGAGAGATTGAGAGTGAGTGTGTGTGTGTATGTGTGTTCTTGGACTTCTAAGTTTTCAGGTGATCTCATCCAGACCCACGCCTTTAAATACCATCTGCATGTGAATGTTCTCCAGTCCAGACCGCTTCCTGAACTTCAACTCATTTCATTTTGTAATTAACATCTCCTGTGATATCTAATAGACATCCAAAGTATAATCTGCATGTTCAAGACTTAACTCTTGCTTTCCTTCCCCAACACCACAAACATGTCATTTTGGATGATTTCCTCATTCCAATAAATGGCAAATCCATTATTTGAATTAGTAAAAACTGGGGGAAATTATTCCTGACACTTTTTTTCTCTTATACACCACATCCAAACCATGAACAAATCCATTCAGCTCTGCCTTTGAAATATACAAAATCTGACACTTTTTTTTCTGTAGAGATGACAGTTTTGCTATGTCGCCCAGTGCAGTGGTTATTCACAGGCACAATCAGAACACACCACGGCCTCAAATCCTGGACTAAAGCAATCCTCCTGCCTCAGCCTCCCAAGTAGCTAGGACTATTGGTTCACACTGCCATGCCCAACTTGACCACTTCTTATTACCTCCACGGCTACTACCCTGGACCAAGGTAGCATCTCTTTTCCTGGACTATTGAAATAGCCTCCTATTGGTCTCCTTGCTCCTACCTTTGACTCCCTTGAAGTCTAAGCCAAATGATCTTTTTGTCATGCAAGAAAAATTACATGATTCTTCTGCTCAGAACCCTCTGGTGGCTTCTGCTCTTAAGTATAATCAATTCTTGCCTATAAGGCTCTAATTTGCTTAGTTTGCCTTCCTGCTTCCTCTTTGAACTCATCACCTTCCATTATCCCCTTACTCACTGCTCCAGTCACATAACCCCATATTCTGATTACATTTTTCTTTATGACATTTATCACCACATGACATATTATATATTTATTTTTGGTTTTTTGTTCTTGCACTCTTCCTCTCTCTCTCTCTCAACTAGAATGTAAGCACTTCAAAGTCAGAAATTTTGTTTGGTTTTTGTATTCCTATATTTTCACAGACAAGAATATTGTCCAGAAATAATACATTTTTTAAAAGTATTACATAATAAATAAATACATAAAATGACTTTCTCATATTTTGTTGGGCCCATAAATCTTTCATGAAAAATAAAAAAAAAATATACACTAGAAGATTGTGCAGTAGCTAAGATTAAATTATTAATATCTTTGTTACATAAAGGGCTTCTACAAATCAATAAGAAGACACACAAATGACCAAAAAAGATATAAAAAAGTTCAACATCACTAAACATCAGGGAAACGCAAATCAAAATGACAATGATATCATTTCATCCATTATAAGAGCTTTTATCAAAAAGATAAAAAAAAATGCTGGTGAGGATGCAGAGAAAAGGGAACTCTTATATGCTGTTGGTAGAAATATAAACTAGTACAGCTGCTTGTACACAAAAAATAATATGGAGGTTCCTAAAAAATCTACAGATAGAAAGACCATATGATCCAGAAATCCCACTATTGGGCATTTATCCAAAGGGAAAGAAATCATTACATTGAAAAGATGTCTTTACCCCCATGCTTACTGCAGCACTATTCACAATAACCAAGATAAAATAATCAACCTAGATGTCAAACAACAGATGAATAGATAAAGAAAATATGGTATATACACACAATGGAATACTATTCAGCAATAAAAAAGAATGAAATACTGTCATTCAATGCAATGTGAATAGAAATGAAGATATTAAGTGAAATAAGACAGGAACAGAAAGTTAAACACCACATGTTCTCATTCATAGGTGGAAGCTTAAAAAAAAGTTGGTCTCAGAGTGAAAAAGTAGAACAAAGGATACTAGAGGTTGGGAAGGGTAGGGGGAAGAGAGGGCAAGGGTGAGATTTGTTAAAGAATACAAAATCATAGCTATGTAGAAAGAATAAGTTCTAGTGTTTCATACCATTGTAGAATTACTATAAGTAACAAGAATACATAGCGTCAAGTAGCTAAAAGGAGGATATTGAATGTTCCCAACACAAAGAAATGATAAATGTGATAAATGTTTGAGATGATATGCTAATTACACAGATCTGATTACTATACATTGTATGTATCAAAACATTACTATGTGCCCCATGAATATATAAAATTATTACTTGTCAATTATAAAATTAAATTTTAAGAAAATAAATAAGTTTTTAAAAGAAAAAGAACACAAAGACCACAATATTATCTAAGATATTATATTCCACACCACTATTCCTTATGTTTTATGCACATCTATGAACTTTCCAAGGGATTCACTCTCTGCCAAGAATATCCTTTCTCCCTTATTCATCTTGTAAATTCTAAACCATTCTTCTAAATCTATTTTAAATAATACCTACGCAGCAATCGTCTACAGCTTATCCCAGTGATAATCATAAATAAATACGCATAAACTTCCTAATAAAAATGTAAAATAAAACAAATAATTTGTATTAATTAAATTAAAACACTCATTTAAAATCTGTTGTTTATCATGGTGTATTATATCTGATAGTTTTACATGTTGTCTGCTAGTGGGATGGAAAATTGTAAAACACTTTTGGTAAACAATTTAATAATACATTTTAATGTACTTATCAGATTTTTGAAAAGAGAAAAATATTAGCAAGTCAAATAGGGAGATGGTATGCATTTACTATATTATGGTATGTATATAAAATATTCTATATTTGAAATATTCATATGCATATAATATTGTAAACTGAAAAAAATTTCTCCCTGGACACAGATTCTATTTGGAGTTTGCAAACAATCCTGTTTCTACCTCTGACTCCATGACCTTGTGGGCCCACTCACTGGCACTCCTCCCCAAAGCCTCACTCTTACTGCAATAGGCCCCATTAGCATGATAGCCTGCCAGAGGGACAGCATAGCTGTCTCCTTCTCTAAAAGTCAATTATATCATGGTTATTATGAATATATGATAGTGGATATCCAACCTGATGAAAGATGGACATCTGTATTTACATCATGGAATCTCAAGCCAGGGAAATAACTTCTATTACAGGTAGCTTAGCATTTAAGGGAAACATGTCCCAAGAGATTACCATAGATAATGCTGAAGGTTTAATAGAAGCCAAAAATTTTAGATTCAGTGCACCAATCAGAATTCCTTTTTGGTGTTAAGACTTGACTTGATGAAAAGCAGTTTACAACTATTAATACAGAAGATCGTACACTCACAAGATCATCAGAAAATTCTAATTAGATCTGATGCATCTTCTAGTTTCACATACTATATACCATATTTCTAAATCATATGGTAGGAGATGTAGGAAATCAAGCTGTTCTACAGTTCTGGTCTTTATTAAACCCTTCTGTTCTTTGCTTTGGAAAACACACTTTGAGTTATAGTTCTTTGGATGCCTAGGGGCCATAGGACACCACATCAATTACAGTGTATTATTATTAAACGCATTATTTCAGAACCACATCTGTAGACAGATTTGTTTACACTGTGAAGGCATGCCCAAACCTGTTCTGCCTGATTCCTTTATAGCCTGTGGAGTCCTTTTCTCTCTATGTGCATAAGATGAAAAAAATCAATCATACCCTTTCTCGAAAGGAAAGTATTAGCAGTTTTCTACTGAGGAACAAAATTATGGAGCAATATATTTTTTCAAGATGCAGAAAGATCAGTTGGAAGAGTAAATGTGAAATGATAGCCAAGAAATTTTTGAAAAATAGGAATATTTAAGGATTTTCTCTACCATAAATCAGAGCCACAGTAATGTACATGGAAACAGCATAATATTAGTGCAGGAAATTGGTTCAGTACTAGAAAAGCAGAGCAACAGGACAAAATTGACAGCCTAAAAACAGAAATATATGTACTTTATGTGAGTGTGTGTATATTGTGTGAGGGGTGTGTGTGTGTGACACACACACATATATATATGTTTGTTTAGGTTGATATTTCAAATCAGAGGGAAAAAGTAATCATCAATAAGTGGCAATCAACAATTAGATATACATTTAGAGAAAATAAAGTTACAGGCTCACATTACACTATAGATAAATAAGATTTCCAGAAAGATTAAAGAGATAAACATTTTTAAGCTATGAAAGTAACCTCTCTAATTTTCTTTTCATACTTTGACAGTTAAAAAGGTAATTTGTCAGCTGGGCACGGTGGCTCATGACTGTAATCCCAGCACTTTGGGAGGCCGAGGTGGGTGGATCACAAGGTCGGGAGATCGAGACCATCCTGGCTAACATGGTGAAACTCCATCTCTATTAAAAATACAAAAAAATTAGCCAGGCATGGTGGCGGGTGCCTGTAGTCCCAGCTAATCGGGAGGTGGAGGCAGGAGAATGGCGTGATCCCGGGAGGCGGAGCTTTCAGCCCAGCAGAGATCACGCCACTGCACTCCAGCCTGGGTAACAGAGCAAGACTCCATCTCAAAAAAAAAAAAAAAAAAAAAAGGTAATGTATCTCATACCAATGAAGCAGAATAGAAAGTCCAAAAATTGACGCACACCTCTATGGCAATTCATTTTTGATAAATATTAATGCAATTCAAAGGAGAAGTAAGTCTTTTCAACAAATGGTGCTAGCACAAGTACCCAAATGCAAAAAAATAATAATAATTAAAAAAAAACTCTTTGAGCTGTACACTCACACCATATACAAAAATTCACTTGAAATGGAATACAGACCTAAGCGTAACCAAAATTATAAAAGTTCCAGAATAAGACATATGAGAAATCTTAGCAACCTTGAGTCAAAGATTTCTTACATACAAAAAGCACAATTACAAAAGATTCATAAATTACATTATATCAAAATTAAATGTTTGCTCTTTAAAAGATACTATTAAAACACTGTTAAGAAAATAAAAAATTAAGCCACAGGCTGGGAGAAATATTTGCAAAGCATATATTTGATGAAAGACTTGTAAAAATAAAATGTAAGAACCTCTTTCAACTAAATAATAAGAACACATGCAACTCAATTTTTAAATGGCAATAATTTTAAGTAGATAATGTGCCAACAAAAAAAAATATGTATGGCAAATTAGCCAAGAAAAAAATCTCAACATTATTGGTCATTAGGGAAATGCAAATAAAACCACAATGAAACACCCCTGCATATCCATTAGAGTGGATAAAATTCCAACTGATAAAACCAAAGTTTGGCAAAGACGTTGGAACACCTGCAACTAAAATAAACTGTTGGTGGGAATACAAAATGGTACAACCATTTGGGGAAAAGTTTCGCAGTATTTTATAAAGCAAAACATACATTACTATTTGACCCAAGAAACATGAAAATATATGTCCATGCAAAGACTTGAATTTAAATCATCATGGGGGCATTATTTTTATCAACCACCATCTGAAAACAATTCAAATATCAATCTTCTATGGATAAACAAATTGTAGTATGTCCATATAATGGAATATTAATCAGCAATAAAAAGAACCATCTACCGAAATACTTAGTAATACAGGAATCTCAAAACACTAGGCTAAGTGAAATAAGTCAGACAAAAAGACTACACATTTTATATACATATATAAAAATATATAATTTATATATTATAACAAAGACTACACATTATATATAATAATATATATTTATATATCTATATATTTATATATTATACTATATAAATATATATAATTTATATATTATATTATATGTCATTTAAAATTTTATATATAATATTCAAAATTATATATTATATATAATTATATACATAGTTTTTATATAGTTATTATATATTATATATAAACTCTATATAGTTTATATATATAAAAACAGAAATACAAGTACTTTATGTGAGTGTGTGTATATTGTGTGAGGGGTATGTGTGTGTGATATATATATATGTTTGTTTAGGGTGATATTTCAAATCAGAGGGAAAAAGTAATCATCTATAAGTGGCAATCAACAATTAGATATACATTTAGAGAAAATAAAGTTACAGTCTCACATTACACTACAGATAAGATACATGTTTATATCTTATATATGTTTATATAATACACATTATATAATATGTATATGTTTATATATCCCTCTTTTATGTAAATATATATATTTACATGAAATATTTTCAGAGTTCAAACTATAGTATTAAAGAAGGACATCCCTGCTTATGGATTGGAAGTTGATATTGTTACATTGTCTATACCACTCACAATGATCTAGAGATTCAATGAAATCCCTACAATTTCCCTACAATGAAATCCCTACAAAAGTCCCAAAGGCATTTTTTACAGGAATAGAAAGAATAGAAATAGAAAAAATAATCCTAAATGCATATGAAACCACAAAAGACCCCAAATAGCCAAAGTAATCTTGAGAAAGAAAAATAAAGTTGGAGGCATAACATTCCCTGATTTTAAAATAATTCACAAAGCTACAATAATCAAAACAGTATGTTACTATCTTAAAGACAGACATATAGACAAATAGAACAGAATAGAGAACCCAGAAATAAACCGAAGAATACACTGTGAACTGATCTTCCACAAGGTGACAAGAATACACAATAAGGAAAGAATAGTCTCAATAAACAGTATTGGGAAAACTGGATATACACATGCAAAACAATGAAAATGTGTTGTCTTACAACATACACAAAAATCAACTTAAAATGAATTAAACAAATAAATATAAGACCTGAGACTGTAAAACTTTTAGAAGAAAACATAGGGGAAAAGCTTTATGACATTGGCCTTGGCAATGATTTAATGGATATGACATCAAAAGCACACACAAAATCAAAAACAAGTTAGTGGGACTACATTAAACCAAAAAGTGTCTACACAACAATGAAAACAGTCAGTGAAGTGAAAAGGAAAACTATGTAATAGAAGAAAATATTCGCAAACCATATATCTGATAAGGCGGGGGTGATAATGTCTAAAATATATAGTACAGGAAATATATAGGGAAGTCCTATAATTTATAGCAAAACAAAATCAAACAACGTTATTAATATATGGGTAAAAAACATACAAATGGCCACAAGTATATGAAAAAATACTCAATATCACTAATCATCAGGAAAATGCAGATCTAAACCACAAGCAGATACCATTTTATGCCAAACAGGATGGCTATCATCAAAAAAACAAAAGACAAGTAATGTTGGTGAGGATATGCAGAAATTGGAACCCTGGCATACTCTTGGTGGGAATGTGAAATGCTTTAGCTGCTATGAAAAACAATGTGGAGGTTTCTCAAAAAAATTAAAGTAAAATTACTGTATGACCAGAATCCCACTTCTGAGTATTTCTACAAAAGAACAAAAATCAGAAACTTGAAGAGCTATTAGCACTCCTATGTTCATTGTAGTACTATTACCTTTATATAATAGTCAAGATGTAGGAACAACTTCAATGACCATTGGGAAATAAATGAATATCAAATGTGTGGAATATAAATGCAATGGAATACTATTCAACCTTACAAAAGAAGAAAACTCTGTAACATACGACAACATGGATGAACCTTGGGGACATTATGCTAAGTAAAATAAACCAGTCACACAAACACTGAATGATTCCACTTATATAAGGTATCTAAAATTATCAAATCCATAGAATCAAAGAGTGAAATGGTGGTTGCCAGGGGCTGAATAGAGAGGGAAATGGGAAGTTACTAATCAATGGCCATAATATTTCCATTAAACCAGATGAATAAGCTCTGCTGTACATCATTGTACCTATAGTAAACAATACTGCACTATACACTTAAAAAGATTAAGAGGGAAGATCTCATGCTTAGTGTTCATTCTTACCACAAGAAAATAAAAATTTTTAAAAGGAAGAATAAAACAAAATGTTATAGTGTTATAATAGTGTTAAAAAGTAGATTGGTGGTTGCCTGGGACCAACAGCATGGGGAAGGAATTGAGTGCAAAATGGGATGAAGGATTTGGCGGGGGGGGTGGAAATGCTCTATATCATGATTGTAGCAGCAATAACACATAATACATATATATCAAAATCCATCAAAACTAAAACGGATTAATTTTTTGAACATAAATCATGTCTCAATAAAGCAGATTTTAAAAATATATCAGAATGACAGCCATGAATAGTCATTATTTGCTGATGACATTTGTTTACATAAGAACTCCAAGAAATCAACAAGATATGAAAATAAATAAGTAAATTCAACATTGTTGTTGAGGTTTCAACAAGATTATCTGATAAAAATATAAAACCTTGTTATACCATAATCAATTTGAAAGTGCAACATAACAAAGGAATACATGAGAAAAAGCTTTCAAAGACTCACAATAGCAAAGACATAGAATCAACCTAAATGCCCCTCAGTGGAAGACTGAAGAAAATGTGGTCCATACACACATGGTCCATATACACCATGGAACAGTATGCAGCCACAAAAAAGAACAAGATCACATCCTTAACAGTAACATGATAAAACATACTGTATTAGTTATCTATTGCTACTTAACACATCATCCCCAAAATTTTACTGCTTAAAACACAAATATTTATTATGTCTCACTGTTTCTGAGAGTCAGGAATCTGGGAAGGCTTAGCTCCAGATTCTGGCTTAGGGTTTCTTGTAAGTTTGCCGTCAAGGTGTTGGCCAGGCTACAGTTTCTGAAGACTCAGCTGGGGCTGGATGATCTGCTTCCATGTTCATTCATGTGGCTGTTTGGCAAGAGACTTCAGTTTTTCACAATATGGATCTCTGAATAAAGCTCCTCATTACATAGCTTCCACCAGAGCAAGTAAAACATGCATGCATAAGATTGAGAAAGAGAGAACCCAAGATGGAATCCATAGTTGTTTCATAACCTACTCTCAGAAGTGACATGCCATCACTTCTGTTATGGTCTATTTGTTTAGAAGTGAATTACTAAGTATAGCCCACATTCAAGGAAGAAGAGATTACACAAGGTCATTAATACCAAAAGGTAGGGATCACAGGGAGCCCTCTTAAAGGCTGACTACCAAAGACACCCTTAAAAATTAAAAGAGGAGACACTAACAAGGAGAAAATATGTGTAACACATGTGATAAACAAAGTTTCCAGAATACATAAAGAATTCCAAGAAAGTTAAAAGAAAAAGGCAATAATCCAGATAAAAATAAGCAAATTAACAGAACAGCCCAAATATATGTCTGGTAAATATCTATCTGGAAAGTTGCCTGATCTCACTTATAATCAGAAATAATGTGAAATAAAAATAAACCACACAAATTATTTCATACCCATTCTATTAGCAAAAACTAATATGCCTACCAATACTTGGCAAGGATGTGAGGACATAGTCTCATATACTTCAAATAGAAACGTAAATCAGTGAAATCATTTTGGAGAACAATCTGGCAATTTCTAATAAAGTTGACAATGGAAATAGTCTATGGCTCAGCAGTTCTAATAATTGATACATATGTTGGAGAAACTCCTATACATGTGTCCCAGACATGAGTCTTTTCCAAACAAGTAAATAATGTTCCCTGCAGCCTTGTTTGTTTGTACAAATTCTGGAAACATTCTAAATATTCATCAATATGGGAATAAATTAATAAACAATTCATAAAAATGAATACCATATATCCAATACAACAAATAAACTAACTGTTGAGGCCAGCTCAGTAGTGGAGACCCTAACCCAGTGGTGCTAGAGGAATTAAAGACACACACATAGAAATATAGAGTGTGGAATGGGAAATCAGGGTGCTGACAGCCTTCAGAACTGAGAGCCACAGAGTTTACCGACACGTTTATTGACAGCAAGCCAGTGATCAGTATTGTTTGTATAGATTACAGATAAACTAAAATGGGAAACAAAGGGATGGGCTGAAACAAAGGGATGGGCTCTGAGTAGTTACCTGCAGCAGGAACATGTCCTTAAGGCACAGATCACTCATGCTATTGTTTGTGGCTTAGGAACACCTTAAGTGGTTTTCTGCCCTCAGTGGGCCAGGTATTCCTTGCCCTCATTCCAGTAACCCACAACCTTCAGCATGGGTGTCATGGCCATCACGAACATGTCACAGTGCTGCAGAGATTTTGTCTATGGCCAGATTTGGGGGCCTGTTCTCAACATGTTCCCCCTTTTTGTTTTTGCAAGATGATAAAAGCAAAGGCAGCTTTATCACGGTGAGCTACTTATCACAGCAGTCAGGATCTGCATCTGCAGACTACACAGAGACAAACAACACAGATTAAAAGCACAATCATCATTGAAATCACAGAGCCTCCAAGTGTTTTCATCCATTTTAATGGGTGAACAGCTGCTAATCTGTCTGCAACTCCTTCAAGCACTCCAGTTCCTGGCATTAAGGTCAGTTGTAACTGGGAGGCTTTACATGTTTGTTCTTTTAATTGTGCAATATCCAAAGGCAAGTTTGCAGAGTGTCCTTCTAAAAGCTTTTTTATTCTTTCCCAAATTTTGATCTTATTAAGAGCCATTAATAGTTTCTACAAATCCTCATGTTCAGATCCTACAATGGCCCATATCATTTGAGGTTGAGGTGCCACTATACTGCCATGTTTCCAGATAATAGGAACTCTTGCCATACTTCTTATCATTTCTACCATCTGACCATTTTGTTTAGACCAGCTGAATATAGTGTGGCCATGGCACGCAGAATGAGAGGTGCAATTTAAGCTAAACATCCCCTTAGGGGACCAATCAATAATGATTCCATAGGAATCGTTGCACAGCTCCCCTGCCTGTTCTGCAATGCAATCTTCCCAAACAAGTACATTCATTATTTCTGGCCAGGTATACTTCTGTTTACAAATAGGTTTTTGAGGGCTGTATGCCTCAATTATAGGAGATTTAGTATGGTAAATACTGAGATCAGAAAGCATGTATAACTGTGTCATAGAGTGACTGCATCCAAGCATTATTGCCAGCCAAGATTGATAAATATGCCCAATAAGTATAATTGTTCTGTGTGTCAGTCCTCATTGAAGGAATACTCATGGCAATGGTGATCGCCGCTATCATAGCTATCATTAAATTACTCATTGTGACTGGTTGTCCCGCTTTCCTCAGATTTTCTTCTGCCATCTGTGACAGCTTCTTGATCTGTCCCCAGGTAGGTGGCTGTGTTCAACAGGTGTTGTTTGTGACAGCTGGGGTCCTCCTCAGGATCAGTCTCGACATGGCTGCAACCAGGGGGTCCTGGGGATCCTCCTGGAATCTCTTCCTTGGCATCTGGCTCATGATAAGGTTTCAGATGTCTTGGTATCCAAATCAGCTGCTGGTTCTGGCCTGGAAAAACACAAGCATAACCTCTACCCCAAGTTATTATTTTACCTACTTCCCAACTTTCTGTTATCAGATCTCTCTACCTAACCAGATGTTGTGCTTCTGTCTTTGCAGCTGGTTTCTGCAGAGGTTGTTCAGCTGCTGATAGCATCTGGCCTTTAGGCAGGCTCAAAAAATTTAAAGTCGATAATGCTAGATTCAGTTGCATATGTGGTGTCCCATAGTCACTGTTTCCTCCTTTTTGCTTCTGCAACTGCTGTTTCAGGGAGAGATTCATTCTTTCCACTATGGCTTGTCCTTGAGAATTACACGGGATACCAGTAATGTGTTTAATATTCCATATAGAGAAAAATGTAGCTAGAGTTTGGCTAGTATAGCCTGGGGCATGGTCTGTTTTAGTAGAAGCTGGAATGCCCATCCCTGCAAAACACTGCAAAAGGTGACATTTAACATGGACAGAAGACTCTCCTGATTGGCGTGTAGCACAAAGTGGGAAAATGTATCTACACGTACATGTACATAAGCTAGTCTCCCAACAAGGGAACATTTGTGACATCCATTTGCCAAAGAGAATTAGGTTCCAATCCTCGAGGATTAACTCCTCCTGTAAAAGATGAGGAATGCACCATTTGGCAAGTTGGGCATCTCTGGATAATAGCTTTAGCTTCTTTCCAGGTAATGCTGTATCTGCATTTGAGACCAGAGGCATTAACATGGGTTAAATTGTGAAAGTGTCTGGCATTAGATATTGCATTAGCAACTAGGCGATCAGCCATTTGATTCCCTGTAGTCAAAGGTCCTGGGAGAAGTGTATGAGGCCCTAATATGAGTAATGTAAAAAGAGTGTACTCTACTCCTAACTGTTGTTTGCAATTGGGTAAATAAAGTCATCAGTTGTTCATCTGTATGAAATCATAACTGAGCATTTTCAACTAACTGTGTAGAAGGAACCACATATGAAGAATCAGAAATCACATTAACAGGCATATCAAAAGCAGTCAATACCTCAATTACAGCTACAGGCTCCGCTTTTTGAGTTGAAGTATAGGGCGTCTGAAAAACTTTACATTTCAAGCCAGAATAAGAAGCTTTACCATTACTAAATCCATCTGTGAAAACATTTTCAGCACCTTTAATTGGTTTAAATTTAGTTATTTTAGGGAGAATCCAATTAATTTCAAAAATTGAAACAACTTTGTTTTAGGAAAATGGTTATTAAGAATACCCCCAAAGTCAGCTAAATGGGTTGGCCAAGTAAGACTATTTATAAAAGCTTGCTGTATCTGTGCCTTCATGAGAGGGACAATAATTTTTCCAGGCTCTTATCCATGTAACTTAACAATCTGAGTTCTCCCATTTCCTATCATAGTAGTGATTTGATGCAAATAAGGAGTTAAGAGTCCGTGAATTTAT
Organism: Theropithecus gelada; assembly: GCF_003255815.1. Classification (NCBI taxonomy): domain Eukaryota; kingdom Metazoa; phylum Chordata; class Mammalia; order Primates; family Cercopithecidae; genus Theropithecus; species Theropithecus gelada. The sequence continues at coordinate 124,333,530 of NC_037672.1, forward strand.
ATGTGGAAGAAAAAGCCATGCTACTAAGTCCTGCTCTTGGACAATAACACCAGTAGGTGAAGGCTGAGTTGAAAAAAATTAGCAAATCTAAAGTCTTTTCTCAATCTATTCTATTTATTTGAGTCTTATGCACTTGTTTCTCCATTAGCTGTAACTCTGCCTCAGCCTCCTTTGTTCATTGCTGAGGGCTAGTGAGACTAGGATCTCCTCTGAGGATAGAAAATAGATTACTCATGGCATAGGTAGGAATGCCTAGAGCAGGTCGTATCCAATTGATGTTCCCTAGTAATTTGTAAAAGTCATTTGATGTTTTAAATTGATCCCTATGTATGGTTACTTTCTGTGGCACTATTGTAGTGTCATTTACTACTTGTAGTGTACCCAAGTAGGAGTAAGGAGTAGTAGTCTGAATTTTGTCAGGAGCTATAATAAAACCAATGTGAGAAACCAAGTTTTCCAAGCGATCATAACATTGGAGTATTATTTCTTGAGTGGGGGCAGCACAAAGTATATCGTCCATACAATGAATAATGTAACACTGTGGAAATTTTTTATGAGTAGGTTCAATTGCTTGCCCTACATAAGTTTAGCAAATTGTTGGACCGTTTAACATGCCTTGTGGCAACACTATCCAATGAAAACACTTAGCAGGCTGCAGGTTGTTTACTGCAGGAATTGTAAATGCAAACCATTCACAGTCTTGCTCAGCTAAGGGGACAGTAAAGAAACAGTCTTTTAAATCTTTGACTATTAAAGACCAATTTTTGGACACATAGCAGGAGAAGGCAGTCCTGGCTGTAATGCCCCCATAGTTTGTATAACTGAATTAATGGACCTTAAGTCAGTTAACATTCTCCATTTACCTGATTTTTTCTTAATAACAAAGACTGGAAAGTTCCAGCGGGGAAATGTTGGAGCTATGTGTCCTTTTACTAATTGTTCACTAACTAAGTCCTCTAAAGCCTCCAGTATCTCTTTTACTCAGTGGCCATTGTTCTATCCAAATTGGCTTATCCTTTAACCATTTTAAAGATACAGGTTCTGGAGGCTTAACAATGGCTGCCATCAAAAATGATATCCTAAACCTTGGCAGAAACTTTGTCTTTCCACTTGAAGTGGTTCCTTCAAACTTTGCAAATTGTTTCCTAGTCCCATACCAGGGACATACCCAATTTCATGCATCATATGTAGACTTCGAGGGCGGTATAATTACTCTGGAATTAGAACTTCTGCTCCCCATTGTTGTAATAAATCTCTTCCTCATAAATTTACAGGTACAGAGTTATAATTGGTTGAATAGTCCCAGGTTGTCCATCAGGCCCTTCACAATGCAAAATATACTACTTTGATATACTTCAGGGGCTTTACCAACTCCAACTATGTTAAACTGAGCAGGTTGAATTGGCCATGCAGATGGCCAGTGCTGTAGAGAAATGACTGAAATGTCTGCTCCTGTATCTATCAAACCTTTAAATTTCTTTCCCTGAATAGTTATTACACAGGTAGGATGTTTATCAGTAATTCGATTTACCCAATAAGCTGCTTTGTCTTGTTTATTTGTGCTTCCAAATCCTCCTGTTCATTTAATTTCACTTTTCTCCATTTCCACATACAGCAAAATCAGAAGCTATGCTATACACTCTCCTGGCTCTGATTTCCAGGGAACAGAAGTAGACATAACAATTTGAATTTCCCCATTGTAATCTGAATCAATGACTCCTGTATGTACTTGCACTCCTTTTAAATTTAAACTAGATCTACCTAAAAGTAATCCTACCGTCCCCGCTGGCATCATCTGACTACAGACAGCAACATTCTTTAACAGTCCCGTTACAAAAGGAAAACCTGGTCCATATTGATTAATAGTTGGTTTAAATTCTTGGAGTAGTTTAAAGGGAAAAGGCTCAAATGTAGCTATAATATTTCCCTGTTGATCTGGGTGGGGGGTGTATTCTAACAGGGAACTGCCAAACCTCTATATCATCCTCTCTTCTAGCTTGCTGGATTCCTGCCTGAATAGAACTGAGAGCGGTCGCTCGAGCCACTGCCCAAACAGTCACTGGGACAACTACTTTTTGCCTAGTGTACTCCGGAAAAGAAAGATCTGGACGGTCAGGCCACTCTTTTTCTTCAAAATAATGAGGGGGTGCAGACAGGTAGGGACAAACCTCTCCCTCCTTTGCCACTTTAGCTTTAGCTGGCAAACAAATCTGCTCTGCTCTGTCAACTCTTATGTTACTTCGTTATACTCTCCTTCCTCCTCATCATTAGTGTGAAAAGGTTCCAAGGTGGAACAAACCAGAGCCCACACTTGTCCCACTGTTACCCTGATGCTTCCGAGCTCCCCTTCTTACTCAACACAGAGATTGCTTTAGAGTACTTGGGTGTCCTCCAGCATAGTTTCACATTCTCCAACTGTCACTCCAGCAACCCTTTAACCCAGGTTCGAGCCCCACATATGGGCATCACTTGCCGAGGCCAGCTCAGTCATGGAGACCCTAACTCAGCAGTGCTAGAGGAATTAAAGACACACATATAGAAATACAGACTGTGGGCCGGGCACGGTGGCTCAAGCCTGTAATCCCAGCACTTTGGGAGGCCGAGACGGGTGGATCATGAGGTCAGGAGATTGAGACCATCCTGGCTAACACGGTGAAACCCCATCTCTACTAAAAAATACAAAAAAAAACTAGCCGGGTGAGGTGGCGGGCGCCTGTAGTCCCAGCTACTCGGGAGGCTGAGGCAGGAGAATGGCGTGGACCCGGGAGGCGGAGCTTGCAGTGAGCTGAGATCCGGCCACTGCACTCCAGCCTGGGAGACAGAGCCAGACTCCATCTCAAAAAAAAAAAAAAAGAAAAAAAAAAAAAGAAATACAGACTGTGGAATGGGAAATCAGGGGGTTGACAACCTTCAGAGCTGAGAGCCACAAACAGAGTTTTCCGCACAGGTTTATTGACAGCAAGCCAGTGATAGTATTGTTTGTATAGATTACAGATAAACTAAAATGGGAAACAAAGGGATGGGTTGAAACAAAGGGATGGGCTCTGGCTAGTTCTCTGCAGCAGGAACATGTCCTTAAGGCACAGATCACTCATGCTATTGTTTGTGGCTTAGGAACATCTTAATCAGTTTTCTGCCCTGGGTGGACCAGGTGTTCCTTGCCCTCATTCCAGTAAACCCACAACCTTCAGCGTGGGCATTATGGCCATCACGAACATGTCATAGTGCTGCAGAAATTTTGTTTATGGCCAGTTTTGGGGCCAGTTTATGGCCAGATTTGGGGGCCTGTTCCCAACAGTAAAACTATGAATATCATCATATATAGATCACAAAGCAATATTGAATAAAAAAACAGATTGTGGAATAATATGTGAACCAAATGCATATATGTACAAATACTTCTAATATGCACAAAGCACAATTATACTGTTTATAAATACATTAAAATAGTTAAAGTATCAAAACATGAATCATAAAGATACATCCTAAATTCATGATAGTGACAGACTCTGGGGAAGAAAATAAAAGGTCATTATTTTAATAATAAAATTGGAAGAAAAAATGAAAACAATTTATCTTTGTTGGTTCCAGATGATACTATTTTGTTCTTTGTAACTTTCTGTATCTATTATATTTTTCACAAAATATGCCACTTGAGTACCTGGTCACCATACACTGACAATCTAAATATGAGTAAGACACACTCCTTATTCAAAAGAAACTTACAGTCTCATATCAGTGAGTTCCTGATCTATAAACACCTTAAAATTCAGTGAGTTAAAAGAGCACTCATTTATTCTTCTGGATTTGGGCTAAGGAAAAACAGTAACACATGAGGCCTTTTGAAGCCTACATTTATAACTGGCATGAAGTCACTTCACCAAATTTTGTTGGACAAAGCAAGTCACAATGACCATGCCCAGCTTCAAGGAGTGTGAAAGATGGACCTGCACCCTAGTTTCTGTACCACTTCTTCCACTGTACTTCCATTGTGTCCTCCCCGTCTGTCTCCCTTTTTGGTTTTAAGCTTTCTATTAGCATATCATTTCTTTCTAAAGTAGAATTGCAGTACCTTTTAGCATGAAGATTTTGGTTTCTAAAAATTATAAAGAGATTCCTCAGAGGGCAGTTAATACTGAAAGTAGCTCAAAAAGAGTCACTGTTTTCAAAGTTAGATATTTCTGAATGAAAATGCATAAAAGCAGCCTTATTTCCTTTCTTCATTCAGTTTTAAATGAAACAAAATTAAATTTATTTTAAATTTCATAATGTTTCCAATTAAAGTATCATGTTAACTTAGAATAAAAGCAGTGACGATCCTGTAAATGTCACTTCACTAATTCTTGTTCTTGCTATAAAAAGTTTAAAGTAAACAAACAAGGGAAATGGCTATAATAAAGGAAAGAAACAACAAAACCTTAGGTTTGTATGGCTTCTTAGATGGACAGTTATTGGTTTATTGCCACTTTATAGATGATGTACAAAGAGATTAAAAACAAAATATCTTCAAAATTAAGATATTAAGGTAGAAAAATATCCTAAAGTATTAAGGAACAGAGAGATTAAGAGACATGCCTATTTAAGTGGAAACACCAGGCTTTGGCTTGAGTATTTGACTTATCTCCCAGAATTCTTTGCACAATACCAAGCTGTAACAATAGATGAATTTGCATTTTTCTTCCTGAGTTGAAGAAAACAGTAGTAAAGGATTGCCATCTATCTGAACAAGCATGACTGAAAAGACCAATGAATTTGGTAATTTTCCAAAACTCTTAGCTTAAGAAAGATTATTTTAATCAATACATAATTTTTTGACATTTATTTTTACCAAAAATTTTCATCTCACCCATATCAGTCTCTAATTTTTATTTAATCACCTTATTTCCATAAATATTTGTGTTCTCATCAGCTGTTGCTTTTCTCATGAGCCATACTGTTCTGTTGTCTGAGAACATCCTAAGGGGTCTATTTCAGTATGTTTGGCCATACTATGATTTCCAATAACTCACCAAAAAAAGAAAAAGAGCTCACCAATTTTAGTCATCTAGTGAAGCAGATAATTTCGAAGATGTCTTTTCTAAGTTCTTCTTAGAAAGAAGTTGAGCCTTCCAATCCTATGATGATTACTTTTATGTGTCAGTTTGACTGGGCCACAGAGTTCCCAGATAATTGATTAAACATTATTTCTGGGTGTGTCTGTGAAGCTGTTTCTGAATGAAATTAACATCTGAATCAGTAAACAGAGTAAAGCAGATTGCTGTCCCCAGTGTGGGTGTGCCTTATCCAATCTGTTGAAGGCCTAAATAAAGTAAAAGGCCGGAAAAAAAAAAAAAAAAAAGGCCAAGAATTCTCTCCCTCTGTCTGACTGTCTCTGAGCTGGGACATTGGTCTTCAGACTTAGATTCAGCCTGGAACTTACACTGACTCTCCTGTTCTCAGGCCTTTGGACGCAAATTGAAACTATATCATTAGTTCTCTTGAATCTAGATCTCTCCATAGCCATTTGATCCAATTGCTTAATTTATATACGTGAATATTTTGTGTGTGTGTGTGTGTGTGTGTGTGTGTGTGTCCTATTGGCGCTGTTTCTCCTAAGAACCCTAATACAAGTCCCAAAATGGAATCCTGCACAATTCCACAACTGACTGTAACCAATCAGCCAATATCCTGGGCTATCATTTTACTTGCATAAAACTTTTCAGTATTTCAATAACTGTCAAAAAGCTAATAATTTGGTAGTTAGTAGTAATATAGGATGATAGAATATTAGGACTAGAAAAACCTAGAACCTCTTGAAACCTCTTACAGGTTATCTAAATTGAACCCCTTCATTGTAAACATAAGGAAAAAAATTATAAAAGTTAAGTGACTTACCCTGGCCAAAGTCAATTAAAGACAAAACTGTAAACCAGATGTGTCTTCAGATTGTCTTTATCCAGTCTTCTTTCCACTCCACTAAATTGTTTTTATAGATGTAACTACAGTTTGCCCTGAAGTCTCTGTACTTTCTCTCATGGTCTCTCATTATGAACATAAGACACTAGAAGATGGCTAGTTGAATGCAGGCATGGGTGTAATCTACTCCCCTATAGAATGGAATACAGTTTAACCATATATCCTCCCAAGTAGCAGTCAGCCAGTGTCACATAGGTACTAACCACTGATATTTAATGATCACATTCATAAGACCAACTTCCCAGAACAAAATTATGGTGACTATAGGTAAAGAACAGAATATATTGTACTGCCTCTTCATTTATCTAGCCTCAAAACATTTTTCCAAATATGTAAGGGGCAAAGTCCTTGTTGGGGTAATTTTACAGTAAGTCACAAAATGAAGTACTAAGAAAATTAATTCATTCCACAATTCAAAGTCGGAAGCAAGTGCTTGGGATGGATGATTGAGAGCCATTTACACAGGCAAACTCCCTGAAAGACAAAGCATGCAGAAACTGAGGAATATCAAGGAACTATTCACATACTGAACACCAAAAGAGACTTCATGCTATTCAGAGAGGGGATCTAGATCTGAGAATACAGCACAGATTACCAACTGGATACTGTCTATTTGATACTCTAGATTCAAATACTATTAGGTTGGTGCAAAAGTACTTGTGGGTTTTGCAAGTTCATTTACCCAGAATTTCCAGGACTTAACCTACTTAAATTATCAGATACCCAGAGTTTAGATACTAACTTCAAAAGATATCAACAATTTAAAAAATATGACCCTTCTCCAGCATCTTCCAGATGCATTCTCTTAATTTAGATTCCATTAAATGAATGAGTACACACACACACACACACACACACACACACATATATAATAACAGTTCATCATAAAGTCACTGGGATAATATCATCAGCACACACTCCAAATTATACTTCAACTATTACTATAGGTTTTCATTTAAAAATTATTTGTAGCAATTTCCTTTGTTTGCATGCTTCTGATATCTGGTCTCTGAGTCAAAAGATAAAAGAATCCCACTACTTCTACATTAAATTTGGAAAGCAGTATTAGTTTCCTGTAAATTTGTGTTATCATATTGTTGTATTACAAAGCATTGGCAATAACCAATGATCAAAAAGAAATGGGACTTTTTTGCTGGAGAAGTAAAGTTAAGCCCTGAATCTTACCACCTCCACATATACACACATACATCTGTCCTCCACACACACATCTACACATATCCTAACACTCTCTAAGGCTAACCCTCACTCCAATTTCCTCTTGCAAATGCCAAGATGGAGGCGGAGTTCAGTTTGATTTCTGTGGTGTTTGTTTTTAACAACTAAACCCAAACCTACCTTAATTATGGCCATCATAAATGAATTACATTAGAAGAATTTGCTGAGAAAACCAATTTTCTGACAGTCATAAATGTGAGTATTACTAAGCCCACAGAAAAGCCTTCACATTGGTATAATCTACTTGCATCATCTAGAAGGGAACACAGAATAAAGAACTCATTAAAAAAATAGTTGATCCAGTGTAGTTTACAACATATCCTGAGTAGATGAGTGTGGCGAGGGGGCATACTGGACACTGGAACCAACTACATCCAGAAGTGAAAAATGGCCAGATTGTACCTAAGTACAATCCACAGATGAACGATAGATAGTTATACTGATAATAATGTAGCAACTACTTATTTCTCTAGTTTAATAATATTGGTACATAAAACTCACCAGCAAAGGAGAACATACACATTGAATGCAGCTACAAGTGACCATTTCATAAAAATGCTTTCGATGTTTTAAAAAAAAAAAAAAAAACCCTATCTTCACTGACCTATCTCATTCTGTTCAAGATACTTCCCCACAGCTTCAGATTCTCACTCACCAAATGCCCTTCACATCACATGTGTTCATCCTACTTAAACTGGCTGAGTAAGGCTGTATTTTATGTGTATTGGGTAATTCTTTCCTATGATACTTGCCAAAAAATATGTTTTCTTTTGTCTTATGGTAAGTTTCTTCAGGTTAGATTCTAGTTGGGAGATATCACTCAAACTGCTATATTTATTTATTTTGACACTCAAAAATAATTTTACTTGCTACAGAGTGGAAATATAATTTAAACATCTGCTGCTGAAACACCCGTCTTTGATACAAGGCATATTCATTGGCACAGTAATAAGCACTCCCAAAAATAAATACATAATGCACACTCTAAACACATTTGTACCACACATTGAAAAATAAAAGGAACAGATTTCCTTTTGGATCATGGATAAATGTATCATTTCTCTGGAAAACAAGGCTCAGCCAATTTGTCAAAATTATTGAGTTCAAAGTAGGAAGGTTTTTTTTTTTTTTTTTTTTTTTTAGCCTACTGGATTTTTGATATTTGAATTTAATAAAGAGGCTTTAAATAGCCTTCTTGTGCATGTTGTCACTCTGAAAATAAGAACTATAAGCTCCTGCTTTTAAATTGTTCCCCAAATGTTCCCAGAAAGCCAGAGAGATTTAAGCCAAAGAGCTCACCCCATGCCTTCTATCTCATTCATGAATTTCTAGAGCTCCAACTAAAATTGAAAGTAATTTACATCTGCAATATTCAGACTGAATTAAATTTCATGTTCAATCTACACCCCCCAGAAATGTTGAAGTTATGAAGGCATTATGAACTTATAATACCAGGCAAATTCCAGGCAGCCCTGTGACTTCATTCCAGGTGGAATTCTTAAGTTAATGAAGCTAAGAGTACTTGCTCTCTGCCATGTTGCAAATAACTATATTCAAGCCCTGGAGTCTACTACGGCTTCATCTGTAGCTCTGCTACTTATCTTCGAAAATCAGCAAGAGATCCAAGTTCCTTTTTAAACACTGAATAAGCAGCAAGCATACATTCAAAAGAACTGTCTTCCATACATTATCCTGGAAAGTCTTCATATCTTTTAAAAGAAAAGTGATTTCACAGATGCGCTTGAATAAATAAAGGAAATTTTCAGTTGCCTGAAAAAAAATGTCTCTTTAGTCAATGAACCAGAAACAAAGACTGAAAAAAACATGGCTTGTTCAGTTTTGAAAGTCCTGTTAACCACTCCACTGAGCTCTACTCTAGAATCAAAATGTTAAGTCTTTTGTCTTCCTGTCATGTATTGTAGAAACAAAAATGTTCATAAAAGAACTCTTTTTTTCATATGAAAGTACTAGAGTCATACATATGGGATTCATATTTAAATTTAAATAACACTCATTTTGTCTTAACATTTTATTGTCATTTTAACTTTTACATTAATCCATAGATTTACACTTTGCTTATTATTATTAGCTTATGTGTTCAGATTTCTTAAGAGTGTCATGTGACCTTTTAAATTTAATATAAATTAGAAATATTCCGTACTCTCCACCACAGTCAGAAGTCCACATTGTTACTTAGACGTCTCTATCTCTCCTGTCAAACAACAAAATCAAGTCAACAGGTGTGAGCTTGAGAAGCAGCCTTAGTCATCCCAAACTACACTCCCCTATCTGCTTGGCGCTCACAGCTCTACTCCCCTTTAGTTTACCCCAGTTCAGCTTTGATCCCTGGTCTTCCTACTGTGTGGTTCTTGGTCATTGCTAAATGACTTAAAGGTATTTTTTCGTCGATCTTCTCCTTCATCCTGAGTGATTCTAAACTCTCACTCCTTCTGGTGGCTCCTCCATTTCCAGTTTGAAGAGATCTTCTTATTTCATATGATTTTTAGATAATTAGGATGAGTAATTATCTAAAAATTAACTGAAGATAAAGTAATTATCTTCAGTTCTTATGGAGATGGGTTTATTTTTAGCAAGTAACCAAAAATATATCCAGATTATGTGTTCAGTGAGTAAGCTGTCTATACACACATATATGGCTTTTCCCAAGCCTCAATCAGTCTATTAGCTATCAAAGCCTACATTTTATATATAAACATGTGCCATCCTGGCTCACTGCAACCTCCGCCTCCCGGGTTCAAGCGATTCTCATGCCTCAGCCTACTGAGTAGCTGGGATTATAGGTGTATCCCACCATGCCTGGCTAATTATTTTATTTTTAGTAGAGACAGGGGTTTCACCATGTTGGCCAGGCTGGTCTCAAATGCCTGACCTCAAGTGATCTGCTGGCCTCAGCCTCCAAGTGCTGGTATTATAGGCATGAGCCACCATGCCTGGCCAAAAAAATTTTTAATGATTTTCCTAAAATACATTTTCTATGTGATTCAGCCTAAATGGGGTAAATAAAACACATCCACTATTATCCAGGACTTCACTACACATACACACAAAGTAAGGGACAGATTTCTGGCTTCATGACAGTTACTAGCAAATTTCCTAGTCTCTCATTACTTATTTCCCCAAAATGTTGTTCGCTACCATTCCATGAGAAAATGTTCAATTCAAATCTTAAACCGAAGGTTTGTATCAATCTTCACTGCTATTTTTAAGGGTGTGGCTTATTTGATTTCAGTAATGTGGTAATAACTACTCTATGCACAACACAGCCAATTTAGAACCATTTTTTATAATTTTTCTTTTTCCAACTTAAGATCACTAGGTATAAACTGAGTTATTCTAAGTGGAAGAGAGTCTAACATCAGTTGCTATTTAAATCCTGACATACTGTCATCTGTTGCTTTATAATTTGTGCCAAATTACTTCAGCCCAAAGCAAAGCACATGAAATTCTCATCATTAAATTTGCATATACTGAAGTTATTACTAAACTTTGAAACATTGAATATGCTATGGTTACAGTTTAGTCCAAACTTATGAGTACTGGTAAGAACAGAAAAAAGTTAATACATCATCTATAGATATAAATATAAAATGAAATATATTCCTGCTATAATTCTACTACTGATGGAGAACAGAAAATTCAAACAGGCCCATTAACAACAAAGACATTATAAAAGGTGTAATCCTCTTCAAAATATCCAACAGAAGCCTTACTTTGTTAAAAATTAGGTGTTCACCAAGCAACTATTCATTGTATGAACTTGAATTTGCCCAACCTTAGGTACTGGAGGTTCTCAGTATCATAATAAGATTAATTTTTTTATAAACACAACAACACATATTCAAATAAACATTTTTGTTTCCTTCTAATGCTTCATACAAGGATAATCTTGGTAGGTCATAAACTTATTTCAAAAATATAACTTAAATGAGTTTTGTAACTCATGTAGGATGACCTTTGTAGTCAATAAAAATTCATATATTGTTACTTTGAAGCCACCTTTTAAAAATCTTGCAGCCATAAAATTATAAAGATAAAATACATCTTTAAATGTTCTAGTCACACACCTCATGTTATAGATGAAAAAGGAAAGGAAGTCTAAAGAAGACAAATAATTTGCTTAATGTTATAGACTTAGTTAGACTTGTAAAACCAGGACTATTACCTAGAACTAATTACTGGATCCAGAAATAAATTATAATATTACCTGAAGCTCTTTAATATCTCTTATTTCTGTGTAAAAAAAAATTTGCTAGGTTAAACAAGCAACAGATTTCATTTGATTAACTGATCTTCAAATAATTTTCAAACTCACGCAACTGAAGATTACTAACAAAAATACCCATGAAGATAATCAAATACATGTAATAAAATGATAAATTTTTACACTTGATCTTAGCCAAAAGGCCGAGAAGCAATAAAATGATAAATTTTTGCCTTGAATTTGAAGATGTGCAAATTCAAATTTTCAAAAGTACTGAGAAGAGTAAAATGAGATGCCATTTCTTTGCTTGTCAGAGTCTATATCAGAACTTTTTCTTAAAATGCTTTTGAAAAGGCCATAACTGATTATAAATCAGACTGCTAATTTATCCATAGATTTTGATGTGGAAATTGACTTCAAGGCATATATTACTAAGGAAATAATCCAAGAAACTGACAAATATTTATCTACAAAAATGTTCCTCACAATGTATAATGGCAAAGAAGGAGGAGGAAGAGGAGAAGGAGGAGGAAGAGGAGGTAGAGAAGAAGAAAGAGGAGAAGGAGAAGAAGAATTAAATGACCATCAGAAAGAAAATAATTATGGAAGAGCCATATGAAAAATATTATGCAGTCATTAAAAATTATGTTTTTAGAATAACTTTTAGTGACAAAGAAATAAAGAATCACAATACTACAATACATTTTAAAACCCAGGTATCAAATAATCATACAATGTGATGCAATTTTACCATATATGTTTATAAAAATGATAAATAGAAAACAACATATATAAAAATATTAGCAGTGGTTATCTCTGGGTAATAGAGGTATACAGGATATTCCTCAATCTTATACTTTCTATATTTTTCCAATTGTTTGCAATGAACATGGGCTATTCTTAGAAATAGAAATACAAATTTTTAAAGGCAAGGGAATCTGAAAGCACCATTTTATAGCACAATTGTATTCCCATTCCTCTGTCAATAGAGTCTGTATGCTGTACTCTCTAAGAGCCCTGTCTCAGTTTTGCTTATTACTTATCCCAACCAGCACTTCCTCCCCCGATACCTTCCATTTGTTTGTTTATTAATATAGTCTCAATGTAGGATGCACAGAAGAGAAAGTTAAATGTTTTTCATATGCTTAAGTGTATCCCAAAATAAGCACATAAATTCCAGCTTGGAGTTAAATTCTGAGGTCCCAAAACTCTGAGCCAAAATGTCAGTAATGCGTTTCTTAGTTTGTTACTGATAAAGGAAGTGAATGCTTGGTTTTCAAATGAAAGAATACTTATCCATAGAAAGAGGGAAAGGTAGAAGCTACTGGAAGTAAAATTCTCCTCTGACATTAGCTTGAGCTTCTTAACTCTTATCAAGTTTAATGCATAGAGTCTTTAGGGAGTCATTCTGATTCCTCTGTGTAATGGGACATAAAGTTATTACTAACTCTGTATTAATACCCCAAATATAAATACACAGGGATATGCTTTAGATGTTTTGTCCCTTCCAAATCTCATGTTGAAATGTAACAGCCAATGTTGGAGGTGGGCCTACTGGGAAGGGTTTGGGTTATGAATGTCCTGTCCTCATGGATGTCCTGTCCTCGCGGTAATGAGTGAGTTCTCACTCTATGAGTTCACACAAGCTCACACAAGCTCTGGTTGTTTAAAAGAGTCTGACACTTCCTCCCTCATTCTCTTGTTCCCTCTCACCATGTGATGCGCCTGCTCCCCCTTCATCTTCCATCGTGATTATAAGCTTCTGACGCCATCATCAAAAGTAGATGCCAGCCAGCACTATGCTTCTTATACAGACTACAGAACCTTGAGCCAAATAAACCCCTTTTCTTTATAAATAACCCAGCCTCAGGTATTATAGCAACACAAAATATTATAGCAACACAAAACAGATTAACACATACTGGCTTGACAAAACATTGTCAAAAATATCTATGACTAAAAAGAAATTAATTTACATGCACTCTTCATGAAACCCTACCAAAATAACATCTGGTGGAGACTGGATATTTAAAAACAATTTCAGTTAACCTCATGTCTAAAAATCCCATTGTTATTCTGAGTATAATAAGCAATTACTCTGCATATCCTATACAGCCAGAAATTTATTGGACTAGTGGTTATACTTGATTTAAAAAAAAAAAAAAGATATAACAAGATATTCTCATTACTCCACTAACTTGCAGGAAAGTATTTGTTAGTTCCCAATCACATAAGGCACACAATATTTATCCTGGCATTCCAAGCCTTTCCCAATTTTAGACACTGGGGACTGATGTACTCTAAAAAAAATTAGTAGTCTGATTTATAATCAGCAAACATCAATTGACATTGGTCTTGAGATTTGGGCCTAAGAAATCTGGAGGCCAAACTCTGCATCTGAAGGGATATAACCAACATACCATAGCACCCATAAGTCTGAGCCCTGAACAGCCAGTTGCCCTGCCACATACTTTCATGCTACTTTTTTCCTATCCCTGACCACAGACACACATACACACAACACACGCACACACAAAACCACCACCACCACACGTGCCAAAGAATGAATAAAACTGCTAGCTTTTGATGGGAGAATCTAGCATTTTCCCTCCCAAGTGATCAGGATGCTTTTATAGCAAATAGAAAATGGCCCTTAAGAATCACTCTTCAGATCACTTGACTGTGTCAGTCCTGAGGAAAACCTTGCCATATTGCTCAGTCTCAGACATCCCTTTGTGTAGACTCTATACAGCTGAGCCACCACATTTAGCTTAAAGAAAAAGTCAGTTGTTCTAAACCTTGGTATTAACCAAAGCTAACTATTCCTTTCTTTTCCATCTCTGTTTATTTTGTTTCTAATTTCTTACCATCCTGCTTATCTCCCATTTCTTTCACCCTATCCATCATCACTTCCTTCTACTTCCCTCTTGGGTCAGCCACATATCTAAACCTTCCTGTTCTAGGAGGGAGTGCTCATCATACACACACACGCGTGCGTGCGCGCACACACACACACACTCATGTTGTCAACCAAGTTTCTGTTCTGAGTGTCTCTAAGTCCTTATGTATAATAAAAATTAGTCACATGTGTTGAAGGATACTACAAAATGAAAACAGCACACATGGTATCAGAAAGTTCTAATAATACCTGAAACGACAAGATAAAGGAGAAATATTACTATAACACTATCTTAATGGAGAAGCTCTGTTACACTCAGCTGTTGGTTGATAGATTATGTTGAGTATAAGTCATGAGAGATAAAACTAAAAATTTGACAAGTACTAACTTAAAATAATTAATATTAAATTATGTGAAAGCCTAAAGAAAATAGTGTCAAGTTGTTAGCCTCTGTTTATTCTTTCTTTTTGCCATGCCTAGTCTCTCCAGTTTGACACATCAGATATGTAATTTTTAAATTTCATCTGTACTGTATCAATTTTTTTTAGTGAGACATGGTTTCGCCCTCCCAGGCTGGAGTGCAGTGGTGCAATCATAACTCACTGCAGCCTCAAACTCCTGGGCTCAAGTGATCCTCCCACCTGAGCCTCCCAAAGTGCTAGGATTACAGTTATGTGCCACTGTGCCTAGCCCTATATCAATAATTAATGGAAAG
Source organism: Theropithecus gelada (assembly GCF_003255815.1). Classification (NCBI taxonomy): domain Eukaryota; kingdom Metazoa; phylum Chordata; class Mammalia; order Primates; family Cercopithecidae; genus Theropithecus; species Theropithecus gelada. The sequence goes on from NC_037672.1 coordinate 124,348,557, forward strand.
TTACAGAGATTCTAATCAAATTAAATTTTTTTCGTTACACATCTTGACAAGGAAGAAAACATATGAAAGCTAACAGGAGTATTTTAAGACAGTCTTTCAGAAATTGAAGCTCACAAACCAACTACATCAGAATTATTCAAAGTGTTCCTGAAAACAATAGATATGTAACAATAATAGCGGTTACCTAAAACATATCACAAAAGACTCTCTGAGTTAGGGCCTGAGAGTTAGCATTTTTAAAAGCTCTCAACTGAGTCTCAGGCATTTGAGAACTACTGCTGTAAGAGACATTTTCCAATAGCTTGTCAAACCCAAAGCAAGTTACCATCCATCTTTCCTCATTAAAAGTCAGTATGACTTTCCTGTTTTCCTTCTCAAGTGCCAGATAATTCAAAATAAACTGTCCAATATCATTGTTTATCTAAATCGTCAGTCCCAGCCTTTGTTTATTATATTGCATTTTCTAGAATACATCCAAATCTCTTTTCTCAAAGATTCATAGTTTGCACAGGTAGTACAATTGGCTTTACACAGAGATGTTTAAGTACTAAGATCCAAGCTTAACTACCTCTTGAACTGGTATCTGAATGGGGAGATATACTAACTTAAGGCCTTGAATATCAATTGAAGAAGACATATCGAACAATAAAATAGCTATATAATTGGAAATAAGTTTTCTAAAATTAGATTATGCATTACAGGCTCTGAATCTTATAATTATTTAATTATAAATGATCATTATTTTAATTGCATAGTATCTCCAAAATATAATCAATGATTTCTGAAAACAACATTAACTGTCTGTATATATGAGAATAAAATATTAAGATATATTAATAAAATGTTTAATAACAATGACATAGTGGAGGATAGAAGATGCATGGAATAGATAACTCTTTGACAAACATTCTTCATTTCATATGAACCCTGAGCAGTTGCAAAGGTCTTCATTCCAAACACAATGTATCAAAGGAAGGAAATACAAGGCATATTTTTAATTATCTTAAATTTCTCTTAAGTCACTATTAATAATCAACAGTTTACACACAAAAAAAAGATGACTATTTTAATAGAGAATAGAATGGAAGAATAGGACTAATAGAAATTGAACACATCTTGCTGAGATTTTTATTAATTCTGGAGGAGGAAAAATTGGAATTTAAAGCCAGAACTTCTCTGCTTAAATTAATTTTAATTTGTATCATTTCATTCCCCAACGTGACTTCAATCATTCTCAACTTATTAGATTGGTGCAAAAGTAATTGCAGTTTTTGCCATAATCATACTAATTCTGATGTAGGTGGTTTGGGAGCTTCACTTTCTAAAACACTGTCTTATAATACTCCTGTTAGCTTTCATATTCTTTCTTCCTTGTCAAGATGTGTAATATAAATCTCTTTAGAATCAGACACATTTCTAAAGTTCTGAATTAATATCCTCTAGGTATTGTATTCCATAGTTAAAATTGCTAGAAATATTCTGGCACTCATGCTACATATGTAGCTATATATACGTTTGGTCTACAAAAGCTTATTACTACATAGAAGTATGGTTCATTTGCATCAGAACAATATAGACCATCAAATGATTTTTAATAGCATAAATTAAGTATAAAATAAACAAAGCTTTATCATTCAGGGCCCTAATTATATTAGTCAATAAAAAATTCTGGTTACATCCCTGTCATCCAATACCTTGTAGAGTAGGTGATAATCAGCAACACAAAATTTTAACAATTCTAGAAAACAACACATAAATTATTTTCTTGTTGTGTTATTCTGGTTACAAACCATGATACTTATTTACTTTTCAGAAATTTTAGGGATTTTGTGATGAGAGAATTGAACAGAGTAAACTGAATGCTGGTCTTATAAATTGAGCTAGGAGACAGCCACTCGAATTCTATCTTATGAAACAGATTGAGAATTCATATGATTTCTTCCTTAAATGTTGGTAGAAGTCACCAGTGAACCCATCTGGGCCCAGTACTTTTCATTTTGGATAATCTTGAATTTTTGAAACTAGAAAATATAGTGGTGATGTCTTTTCATAAGCTTTTAATTAAAAACTTCAAAGGGCTTCTGCTTCCAGCCAAGATATTGTAACAACTAACAAGACCTGGATTTACTTTCCCATCTGAAACAACAAAAAGTGTTGAACACAATATGTGAAACAATGGTTTTTAAGACATTTGAGATTAGGCAACAAAGGACAGTGATCTCTAGCAGATGAAAAACAAAATGAGGGGAATCCCACAACTGCCAGAACTTACTGCCTTGAGTTTCCAACCAATAGCAAAAGGACAGGGTACCCAAGTGTATTAGTCCATTTTTTACTTCTGTGAAGAAATACCCAAGACAGGGTAATTTATAAAGAAAAAGAGGTTTAATAGACTCACAGTTCCACAGGGCTGAGAAGGCCTTACAAACATGGTGGAAGATGAAGGAGGGGCAAAGGCACATCTTACATGGCACTAGGCAAGAGGGCTTGTGTAAGGGAACTCCCATTTATAAAACCATCAGATCTCATGAGACTTATTCACTACCATGAGGACAGTATAGGAAAAACCCACCCCCGTGATTCAATTATCTCCCACCAGGTCCTTCCCACAACACGTAGAGATTATTGGAACTACGATTCAAAATAAGATTTGGGTGGAGACAGCCAATCTTCTTGGGTTTTCTGCCTAATCAACAAGATTCCCTGAGTTGAAGTGATGAAACTGGGATACTGGGGAGACCAGGGTAGTTAGAGATCACAAAACAAAATAATGGAAGACAGAGGCCTGCACATGGAAAAAAAGTTCAGGTACCTGTAGAGAGTTCTCCTTAAATCAACCTGTGAATACTGATCAGCACATGTGTGTGAGGAAACTATTCATGGCCAAGGAAATAACTACCCAAAACGATTAGAAAGAACATGATTGTTATGGACTGAATATTTGTGTCCTTCCCCAAAATTCATATGTTAAAATCTAATCCCCAATGTAATGGTATTTGGAGGTGGGGTTTTTGGAAGGTAATTAGGTCATGAAGGTGGGGTGCTCATGAATGAGATTAGTGCCATTATAAGAAGAGGCCTAAGAGCTAGCTCACTCTCTATCTACCATGAGAGGACACAAAAAGAATCTGCCAGTCTGCAACCCAGAAGACAGCTCTAAGCTGAACACAACCACACTGACACCATGATCTTGGACTTCCAGTCTCTAGAACTGACAAAATAACTTCTATGAAAAATAAATCTCTGTTGTTCATAAGCCAACCAGCCTAGTATACTTTGTTATAGCTGCCAAAACTAAGACAAGTACCCAATACTCACCCAGGCCCAGTAATAGTGTCTGTTTCCACCAGACAGATTAGAAATCTCATAATTTATAGAAACTGGTAGAATGTGCAGAAGAATCTTGACTCAGTCGTGGAACAAAATTGTTCCTAGACTAAATGCTATGCTAGTTTCACATAAGAAATCTTAAAAGCAAGACTCAAAAGTATCAAACAGTTCTAAGAGCTTAACTCTGTCCCAGAACAAAGTTCAAGAATATTTACAGAAATAGGAAAATATCCAATACGCAATAAAGTAAAAATTCACAACGTTTGACATGCAATAACAAATTAACAGGCATGTAGGGATGCAGGACAGTATATGCCATGATAGGAGAAAAAAACAATTTGGAACCAATACTGACAGTAATATTAATTAGCAGAAAAAAATATTTAAAAAGTTATAACTGCATTTCATATGTGCAAAAAGTTAAGTGGAGACATAGAAGATGTGTTTTAAAAGATAGAAATTCAATTTCTAGAGATGTCAACAACAATATCTGAGATGAAAAGTACACTGAATGGGATTTTTTTCCTTTTTTTTTCCGTTGTTTTACTTTAAGTTCTGGGATACATGTGCAGAACGCGCAGGTTTGTTACACAGGTATACATGTGCCATGATGGTTTGCTGCATCTATCAACCAGTCATCTCGATTTTAAGCCCTAAATGTATTAGTTATTTGGCCTAATGTTCTCCCTTGCCTCACACCCCTTGACAGGCCCCAGTGTGTGATGTTCCCCTCCCTGTGTCCATGTGTTCTCACTGTTCAACTCCCACTTATGAGTGAGAACATGCAGTGTTTGGTTTTCTATTCCTGTGTTAGTTTGCTGAGAATGATGGCTTCCAGCTTCATCCATGTCCCTGAAAAGGACATGAACTCATTATTTTTATGGCTGCAGAGTTGAAAGGGATTAATTAAATATGAAATTTTGCAAAAAAAAAAAAGACTGAACTTCAAACCATTGCAATAGAAACAATCCAAAATGAAACAGGAAAAAATGAATCAAATAAACAATGGTTGAAATTTTTCTACATTGGATGGAAAAAAAAAAAAAAAACTTGGGCCTTGAAGCTGCAAATATACCATCCTGCCTTAAAAGCTCACGGTCTAAGAGAAACAGACATTCACAACAAATAAGCAAGTTGGCTCAGGAAAATGGCAGATAGGAGTTAGGACTAACTTGCAGTTCACACTCGGACAGACAGAGCAGCGTGTGAAGACTAATATCGTGAACATTTTTGCTCCAAAAATTACTGCAGGAACATACCAGGAAAGTTAAGATAATCCACAGACCTTTTGAAAGACCCAGTTTGCCACTGCAGGGTCCATGAGACAGTTGAAAAATTGTAAGTGCCCTAGGTGTGAAGGGGAAACACAAGCCCCCAAACACACATTCTCACTGGGGAACCTGAAGGTTCAGATAACAAGAGAAAGATTTGACCATACTTGGAACAGAGACAAATTTAGAGAGCTGAGCAAAATACAGGGGTAGAGGAAGTAGTGGGAAAAGCCCTGTGGGCACTTTCAAACGGTTTCCAGGGAAACCATTCCATTCTTGACTTAGTCTCACAGGGGTCCTTGGGGAGAGCTGCCAGTGGAATTGGGGAAAGACCACAGGGAGAAGGAAACTTCCAGCTGAACTTTCTAACAATTTCACTCAAATGTGAAGCTTTCTCACAGTAACTGGAGAAGGGAGTGAACAGGGTGTGCAAAAAGCACATAAGCTGCAGCAGGCAAGGAGGTGCAAAACCTGAAAGCCCTGCTTGCCTTCTCAGCAGGGAGGCTGGTAGCCTGGGACAAATTCTCAGCCCCTCTCACTGGGTGCTGTTGGGGAGGCATGGTTGGACTGAGACTGGCCTGTTGAGCTGGATAGGAGGTGGATGAGGCCTGTCACTGCTTGCTTTCTCCCACTTCCCTGGCAACCTGCATGATGCAGCAGAGGCAGCCATCATCCTGTAAACACAAATCCATCAGCCTGAGAATCACACCCCTACTCCTCACAGCAGCTGCAACAAGCCCCACCCAAAAAGAGTCTGAGCTCAGATACACCTAACCCTGCCCCTAATTGATGGTCTTTCTCTACCCACCCTGGTAGCTGAAAACAAAAGGATATAATCTCTCGGGAGCTCTATGATGATTCCCACCACCTGAGAAATCAGAATAACTATCCAGGTGCCCCTTGGGCCAGGTTGTAACCCTTCCACACTACTGCAGTTGATTCTCTCTTGAAAGCCCCACCTCCTGGCTGGAGGCCAACCAACACAGAAACAGCATGCTAAACAAAAGTACAACCAAGGATCCACACAGAATGTATTAGTCCATTTTCACACTGCTCTGAAGAAATACCTAGACCGAGTAATTTCTAAAGGAAAGAGGCTGAATGAACTCACAGTTCAGCATGGCTGGGGAAGCCCCAGGAAATTTGCAATTGTGGTGGAAGAGGAAGCAAACACATCTTTCTTCACATGGTGGCAGCAAAGAGAAGTGCCAAGCAAAGAGGGGAAAAGCCCCTTATAAAAACCATCAGATCTTGTAAGAACTCAGTCAGTATCATAAGAATAGCAGCATGGGGGTATCTGCCTCCATAATTCAATTATGCCCCACTGGGTCCCTCCCAAGACATGTGGGAATTATGCAAACTAAAATTCAAGATGAGATTTAGGTGGGGACACAGCCAAACCATGTCATTCTACCCCAGGCACCTCAGGAATATCATTCTACCCCAGGCACCTCAGGCACTCCCATTCCAAATGGGAGAAATTGGCCAAAAAAGAGGGCTACAGACCCTAATCTAATAGGGTAGTCATTAAGCTTTAAAGTTTCAAAACAATCTCCTGTGACTTTATGTCTCACATCCAAGTCACACTCAGGGAAGAGGAGGGCACCCATGGACTTGGGCAGCTCCATTCCTGTGGCTTTGCAGGGTGCAGGGCCCCTCCTGGCTGCTTTCATGGGCTGGTGTTGAGTTTCTGCAGCTTTTCCAAGTGTACAGTGCAAGCTATCAGTGGATCTACCATTCTGGGGTCTGGGAAACAGTGGCCCTCTTCTCACAAATCCACTAGGCAGTGACCCTGTGGGGACTCTGTGTGAAGGCCCCAACCACACATTTCCCTTCTGCACTGCCCTAGCAGTGGTTCTCCATGTGGGCTCCACCCCTGCAACAAACTTCTGCCTGGACATCCAGGCATTTCCATATGTCCGTTCAAATCTAGGAGAAGGTTCCCAAACCTCAGTTTTTGACTTCTGTGCACCCACAGGCTCAACAACATGTGGAAGCTGCCAAGACTTGGGGATTATACCCTCTGAAGCCACAGCCCAAGCTGAACCTTGGTCCCTTTTAGCCGAGGGCTGGAGTGGCTGGAATGCAGGGAAACAAGTCCTGGCTGCACACAGGGGGCCCCGGATGCAGCCCAGGAAACCCTTTTTCTCTCCTAGGCCTCTGAGCCTGTGATGGGAGGGACTGCTGTGAAGACCTCCAACATGCCCTGGAGACATTTTCCCCATTGTCTTGGTGATTAACATTCAGTCCCTTGTTACATAGGCAAATTTCTGCAGCTGGCTTGAATTTCTTCCCAGAAAATAGGGTTTTTTTTCTATTGCATCATCAGGCTGCAAATTTTCCAAACTTTTATGCTCAGCTGCTTCTTGAATTCTTTGCCACTTTGACATTCTTTTCACCAGACATCCTAAATCATCTCTCTCAAGTTCAAATTTCCACAGATCTCTAGGGCTGGGGCAAAATGCTGCCAGTCTTTTTGCTAAAGTATAACAAGAGTCACCTTTGTTCCTGTTCCCAAGAAGTTCCTCATCCCCATCGAGACGAATTCAGCCTGGACTTTTTGTCCATATCACTATCAGCATTTTAGTCAAAGTCATTCAACAAGTCTCTAGGAAGTTCCAAACTTTCCCAAATCTTCCTGTCTTCTGAGCCCTCCATATCTCTAGGAAGTTCCATACTTTCTTACCTTTTCCTGCCTTCTTCTGAGCCCTACAAATAGTTCCAACCTCTGCCAGTTACTCAGTTCCAAAGTCATTTCCACATTTTTGGGTATCTTTATAGCAGTGTCCCACTACCCAGTACTAATTTATTGTATTAGTCCATTTTCATACTGCTATGAAGAAATAACCATGACCGGGTAACTTATAAAGGAAATAGGTTTAATTGACTCACAGTTCAGCATGGCTAAGAAGGCCTCAGGAAATTTACAATCATGGTGGAAGGGAAAACAAACACATCCTTCTTCACATGGTGGCAGCAAGAAATGCCAAGCAAAAGGGGGGAAAACCCTTTATAAAGCCAACTGATCTTATGAGAATTCACAACAGAACAGCATGGGGAGTAACTGCCCTCATGATTCATGAAGGACCTCCCACTGGGTCCCTCCCATGACACATGGGGTCTATGGGAACTATAATTCAAGATGAGATTTCGATGGGGACACAGCCAAACCATATATCAGAGTCCACTTCTTTCCCCAGCTACCTACCACACGGCAGGTGCTGGTATTCAAGGCTGAAAGACCTAAAGATGCATCACATCACAGGACTCCTTGCAGACACTCCCAAGTACCAGCCCAGAGTGCAGTAGTTCCCCTGGAGGGTAGAACCAGAAGAGAAAGTACAATCACTGAAGCTCTACTCTCAGGAAACCACATCAAGACAGTACCACGTGGGACAAAAGAATCCGAAGAGCAGCCCTTGAACCTCAGATCTTCCCTCTAACATAGTCTACCCAAATGAGAACGAACCAGGAAAACAATTCTGGTAATATGACAAAACAAGGTTCTTTAACAGCCACAAAAGATCACACTAGCTCATGAGCAATAGATCCAAACCAAGAAAAAATCTCTGCATTGCCAGAGAAAGAATTCAGAACACTGATTTTTAAGCTAAACAAGGAGACACCACAGAAAGTTGAATACCAAGTTTAAGAAATGAAAAGAGCATTACAGGATATGGACAGAAATAATCGCCAGAGAAATAGAGAGCATAAATAAAAATAATCATAACTTCTGGAAATGAAGGACACACTTAGATAAATGCAAAACACACTAGAAAGGGGATTTTGATTCAACAAAAGAAACAAGAAGAAGAAAGAACTTCAGAATGCAAAACTCACTTAAACTTAAGGTAAAGGGATAGAAAAAGATATTCCATGCAAATCGACACCAAAAGCAAGCCCGAGTACCTATTCTTATATCAGACAAAACAGACTTTAAAGCAACAACAGTTTAAAAACGCAAAGAGGGACATTATATAAAGATAAAAGGACTAGTCCAACAGGAAAAATCACAATCACACACACACACACACACCCATAACATCAGATACCCCAAATTTATAAAACAATTACTACTAGACCTAAGAAATGAGATAAACAGCAACACAATAATACTGGGGAACTTCAATACTCCACTGACAGCACTACACAGGTAATCAAGATAGAAAATCAACAAAGAAACAATGGACTTAAGCTATACCCTAGAACAAATGGACTTAACAGATATGTACAAAACATTCTCCCCAACAACTGCAGAATACACATTTTATTCATCAGCATACGGAACATTCTCCAAGACAAACCATATGATAGGCCACAAGACAAGTCTCAATAAGTTTTTAAGAACTGAAATTGTATCAAGTACTCTCTCAGACCACAGTGGAAAACAACTGGAAATCAACTCCAAAAGGAACCCTCAAAACCATGTAAATACATGGAAATTAAATAACGTGCTCCTGAATGATCTTTGGGTCAATAAAGAAATCAAGATAGGAATTTAAAAATTCTTTGAACTGAGCAATAATAGTGACGTAACCTGTCAAAACCTCTGGAATGCAGCAAAAGTGGTGTTAAGAGGAAAGTTCAGAGCATTGAATGCATATATCAAAGAGTCCAAAAACATACAAAAAGACAATCTAAGGTCACACTTCAAGGAACTGGAGAAACAAGAACAAACCAAATCTAAACCTAGCAGAAGAAAAGAAATAATAAAGATCAGAGCAGAACTAAATGAAATTGAAACAAGAAAAAAAAATGCAAAAGATAAATAAAACAACAAGTTAGTTCTTTGAAAAGATAAATAAAATTGATAGACTAATAACAATATTAATCAAGAAAAGAAGACAGAAGATATAAATAAGCTCAATTAGAAATAAGACAGGAGGATACATACCAGGGTGCACCCAAGATAGCTGAATAGGAACAGCTCCAGCCTCCAGCTCCCAGTGTGAGCGACACAGAAGATGGGTGATTTCTGCATTTTCAACTGAGGTGCCGGGTTCATCTCACTGGGGCATGTCATGTCGGACAGTTGGCGCTGGTCCGCAAGTGCAGCCCAACCAGTGAGAACTGAAGCAGGGCGAGGCACTGCCTCACCTGGGAAGTGCAAGGGGGAAGGGAATTTCTATTCCTAGCCAAAGGAAACTGAGACACACAAAACTTGGAAAATTGGGTAACTCCCACCCTAATACTGCACTTTAACAAGGGTCTTAGCAAATGGCACACCAGGAGATTATATCCCACACCTGGCCTGGAGGGTCCCACGCCAATGGAGCCTCCATCATTGCTAGCACAGCAGTTGGAGATCTAACTGCAAGGCGGCAGCAAGGCTGGGGGAGGGGCACCCGCCATTACTGAGGCTTAAGTAGGTAAACAAAGCTGCAGGGGAAGCTCAAATTGTGTGGAGCCCATCAAAGCTCAAGGAGGCCAGCCTGCCTCTGTAGACTCCTCCTCTGGGGATAGAGCATAGCTAAACAGAAAGCAGCAGAAACCTTGGCAGAGGTAAATGCCCCTGTCTGACAGCTTTGAAGAGAGCAGTGGATCTCTAGCAGAGGAAGCACTAAACAACTCACACCTCACACGGCGGGGTACACACCTGAGACGAAGCTTCCAGAGCGAGAATCAGACAGCAACACTTGCTGTTCAGCAATATTCTATCTTCTGCAGCCTCTGCTGCTGATACCCAGGCAAACAGGGTCTGGAGTGGACCTCAAACAAACTCCAACAGACCTACAGCTGAGGGTCCTGACTGTTAGAAGGAAAACTAACAAACAGAAAGGACACCCACACCAAAACCCCATCAGTACGTCACCATTATCAAAGAACAAAGGCAGATAAAACCACAAAGATGGGGAAAAAGCAGAGCAGAAAAACTGGAAATTCAAAAAATCAGAGTGCATCTCCCCCATACAAAGGAATGCAGTTCATCGCCAGCAACAGAACAAAGCTGGATGGAGAATGACTTTGATGAGTCAAGAGAAGAAGACTTCAGTCAATCAAACTTCTCAGAGCTAAAGGAGGAACTATGTAACCAGCGCAAAGAAACTAAAAACCTTGAAAAAAGATTTGATGAATGGCTAGCTAGAACAACCAATGTAGAGAAGTCCTTAAAAGAACTGATAGAGATGAAAGCCATAACATGAGAACTATGTGACAAATGCACAAGCTTAAGTAACCAACTCGATCAACTGGAGAAAGAGTATCAGCGACTGAAGACCAAATGAATGAAATGAAGCAAGAAGAGAAGTGTAGAGAAAAAAGATTAAAAAGAAATGAAAGAAGCCTCCAAGAAATATGGGATTATGTGAAAAGACCAAATCTACATCTGATTGGAGTGCCTGAAAGTGACAGGGAAAATGGAACCAAGTTGGAAAACGCTCTTCAGGATATCATCCAGGAGAACTTCCCCAACCTAATAAGACAGGCCAACATTCAAATTCAAGAAATACAGAGAACACCACAAAGATACTCTGCAAGAAGAGCAACTCCAAGACACATAATTGTCAGATTCACCAAAGTTGAAATGAAGGAAAAAAATGTTAAGGGCAGCCAGAGAGAAAGGTCGGGTTACCCACAAAGGGAAGCCCATCAGACTAACAGCAGATCTCTCAGCAGAAACTCTACAAGACAGAAGAGAGTGGGGGCCAATATTCAACATCCTTAAAGAAAAGAATTTTCAACCCAGAATTTCATATCCAGCCAAACTAAGTTTCATAAGTGAAGGAGAAATAAAATTCTTTACTGAGAAGCAAATGCTTAGAGATTCTGTCACCAGCAGGCCTGCCCTACGAGAGATCCTGAAGGAAGCACTAAACATGGAAAGGAACAACAGGTACCAGCCACTGCAAAAACATGTCAAAATGTAAAGTCCATTGATGCTAGGAAGAAACTGCATCAACTAGTGAGCAAAATAACCAGCTAATATCACAATGACAGGATCAAGTTCACACACAACAATATTAACCTTAAATATGCATGGACTAAATGGTCCAATTAAAAGACACAGACAGGCAAATTGGATAAAGAGTCAAGACCCATCAGTTTGCTGTATTCAGGAGACCCATCTCACATGCAGAGACATACACAGGCTCAAAATAAAGGGATGGAGGAAGATCTACCAAGCAAATGGAAAACAAAAAAAAAAAAAAAGCAGGGGTTGCAAACCTAGTCTCTGATAAAACAGACTTTAAACCATCAAAGATCAAAAGAGACAAAGAAGGCCATTACTTAATGGTAAAGGGATCAATTCAACAGGAAGAGTTAACTATCCTAAATATATATGCACCCAATACAGGAGCACCCAGATTCATAAAGCAAGTCCTTAGAGACTTACAAAGAGACTTAGACTCCCATACAATAATAATGGGAGACTTTAACACCCCACTGTCAACATTGGACAGATCAACGAGACAGAAAGTTAACAAGGATATCCAGGAATTGAACTCCACTCTGCACCAAGCAGACCTAACAGACATCTACAGAACTCTCCACCACAAATCAACAGAATATATGATCTTCTCAGCACCACATTGCACTTACTCCAAAATTGACCACATAGTTGGAAGTAAAGCACTCCTTAGCAAATGTACAAGAACAGAAATTATAACAAACTCTCTCTCTCAGACCACAGTGCAATCAAACTAAAACTCAGGCTAAGAAACTCAATCAAAACCGCTCAACTACATGGAAACTGAACACCCTGCTCCTGAATGACTACTGGGTACATAACAAAATGACGGCAGAAATAAAGATGTTCTTTGAAACCAATGAGAACAAAAATACAACATACCAGAATCTCTGGGACACATTTAAAGCAGAGTGTAGAGGGAAATTTATAGCGCTAAATGCCCATAAGAGAAAGCAGGAAAGATCTAAAATTGACACCCTAACATCACAATTAAAAGGACTAGGGAAGCAAGAGCAAACACATTCAAAAGCTAGTAGAAGGCAAGAAATAACTAAGATCAGAGCAGAACTGAAGGAGATAGAGACACAAAAAAACCCTTGAAAACATCAATGAATCCAGGAGCTGGTTTTTTGAAAAGATCAACAAAATTGATAGACCGCTAGCAAGACTAATAAAGAAGAAAAGAGAGAAGAATCAAATAGACGCAACAAAAAATGATAAAGGGGATATCACCACCAAACCCACAGAAATACAAACTACCATCAGAGAATACTATAAACACCTCTACGCAAATAAACTAGAAAACCTAGAAGAAATGGATAATTTCCAGGACACTTACACTCTCCTAAGACTAAACCAGGAAAAAGCTGAATCCCTGAATAGACCAACAGCAGGCTCTGAAATTGAGGCAATAACTAATAGCCTACCAACCAAAAAAAAGTCCAGGACCAGATGGATTCACAGCCGAATTCTACCAGAGGTACAAGGAGGAGCTGGTACCATTCCTTCTGAAACTACTCCAATCAATAGAAAAAGAGGGAATCCTCCCTAACTCATTTTATGAGGCCAACATTATCCTGATACCAAAGCCTGACAGAGACACGACAAAAAAAAGAGAATTTTAGACCAATATCCCTGATGAACACAGATGCAAAAATCTTCAATGAAATACTGGCAAAACGAATCCAGCAGCACATCAAAAAGTTTATCCACCATGATCAAGTGGGCTTCATCCCTGGGATGCAAGGCTGGTTCAACATATGCAAATCAATAAACATCATCCAGCATACAAAGAGAACCAAAGACAAAAACCACATGATTATCTCAATACATGCAGAAAAGGCCTTTGACAAAATTCAAACTCTCAATAAATTTAGTATTGATGGGACATATCTCAAAATAATAAGAGCTATTTATGACAAACCCACAGCCAATATCATACTGAATGGGCAAAAACTGGAAGCATTCCCTTTGAAAACTGGCACAAGACAGGGATGCCCTCTCTCACCACTCCTATTCAATATTGTGTTGGAAGTTCTGGCTAGGGCAATCAAGCAAGAGAAAGAAATAAAGGGTATTTAATTAGGAAAAGAGGAAGTCAAATTGTCTCTGTTTGCAGATGACATGATTGTATATTTAGAAAACCCCATTGTCTCAGTCCAAAATCTTCTTAAGCTGATAAGCAACTTCAGCAAAGTCTCAGGATACAAAATCAACGTGCAAAAATCACAAGCATTCTTATACACCAGTAACAGACAGAGAGCCAAATCATGAATGAACTGCCATTCACAATAGCTTCAAAGAGAATAAAATACCTAGGAATCCAACTTACAAGGGATGTAAAGGACCTCTTCAAGGAGAACTACAAACCACTGCTCAGTGAAATAAAAGAGGACACAAACAAATGGAAGAACATACCATGCTCATGGATAGGAAGAATCAATATTGTGAAAACGGCCATACTACCCAAGGTAATTTATAGATTCAATGCCATCCCCATTAAGCTACCAACGACTTTCTTCACAGAATTGGAAAAAACTACTTTAAAGTTCATATGGAACCAAAAAGACTCCATATTGCCAAAACAATACTAAGTCAAAAGAACAAAGCTGGAGGCATCGCACTACCTGACTTCAAACTATACTACAAGGCTACAGTAACCACAACAGCATGGTACTGGAACCAAAACAGAGATATAGACCAATGGAACAGAACAGAGTCCTCAGAAATAATACCACACATCTACAGCCATCTGATCTTTGACAAACCTGACAAAAAACAAGAAATGGGGAAAGGATTCCCTATTTAATAAATGGTGCTGGGAAAATTGGCTAGCCATAAGTAGAAAGCTGAAACTGGATCCTTTCCTTACTCCTTATACAAAAATTAATTCAAGATGGATTAGAGACTAAAATGTTAGACCTAATACCATAAAAACCCTAGAAGAAAACCTAGGTAATACCATTCAGGACATAGACATGGACAAAGACTTCATGTCTAAAACACCAAAAGCAATGGCAACAAAAGCCAAAATTGACAAATGGGATCTAATTAAACTAAAGAGCTTCTGCACAGCAAAAGAAACTACCATCAGAGTGAACAGGCAACCTACAGAATGGGAGAAAATTTTTGCAATCTACTCATCTGACAAAGGGCTAATATCCAGAACCTATAAAGAACTCAATCAAATTTACAAGAAAAAAATAAACAACCCCATCAAAAAGTGGGCAAAGGATATGAACAGACACTTCTCAAAAGAAGACATTCAAACAGCCAACAGACACATGAAAAAATGCTCATCATCACTCGCTATCAGAGAAATGCAAATCAAAACCACAATGAGATACCATCTCACACCAGTTAGAATGGCGATCATTAAAAAATCAGGAAACAACAGGTGCTGGAGAGGATGTGGAGAAATAAGAATACTTTTACACTGTTGGTGAGACTGTAAACTAGTTCAGCCATTGTGGAAAACAGTGTGGCAATTCCTCAAGGATCTAGAACTAGAAATACCATTTGACCCAGCCATCCCATTACTGGGTATATACCCAAAGGATTATAAGTCATGCTGCTATAAAGACACATGCACACGTATGTTTATTACGGCACTATTCACAATAGCAAACACTTGGAATCAACCCAAATGTCCATCAGTGACAGACTGGATTAAGAAAATGTGGCACATATACACCATGGAATACTATGCAGCCATAAAAAAGGATGAGTTCGTGTCCTTTGTAGGGACATGGATGCAGCTGGAAACCATCATTCTCAGCAAACTATTGCAAGAACAGAAAACCAAACACCGCATGTTCTCACTCATGGGTGGGAACTGAACAATGAGATCACTTGGACACAGGAAGGGGAACATCACACACCGGGTCCTATTGTGGGGAGCAGGGAGGGGGGAGGGATAGCATTAGGAGATATACCTAATGTAAATGACGAGTTAATGGGTGCAGCACACCAACATGGCACATGTATACATATGTAACAAACCTGCACGTTGTGCACATGTACCCTAGAACTTAAAGTATAATAATAATAAAAAATAAATTAATAAAATAAAATATCAATATAAATTTTAAAAAAAAAGAAATAAGACAGGAGATATTACATCCAATACCAGAGAAATACAATAGATCATTCAAGGCTACTATTAACATCTTTACGCACACAAACTAAAAAACCTAGAGGAGGTGGATGAACCTGGAAATATACTACCTTCCTAGATTAAACCAAAAAGAAATAGAAACTCTCAACAAAGTGAATGGTAATTTAAAAATTGCCAACAAAAAAAGTCCAGGACCAGATGGATTCACAGCTGAATTCTATCATATATTCAAAGAAAAACTGGTACCAATTCTATTGACACTACTCCAAAAGATAGAGAAAGAGGGAACCCTCCTTAAATTATTCTATGAAGCCAGTATCACCCTAATACCAAAACCAGGAAAGGACAAAACAAAAAAGAAAACTACAGACCAATATCCCAGATGAACATAGATGCAAAAATCCTCAACAAAATTCTAGCTAACCATATCCAACAGCATACAAACAGATAATCCACCATGATCAAGTGGGTTTCATACCAAGAATGCAGGGATGGTTTAATATACATAAGTCAATAAATGTGATACACCACATAAACAGAATTAAAAACAAAAAACATATGATCATCTCAATAGATGCAGAATAAACATTTGACAAAATCCAGCATCACTTTATGATTAAAACCCTCAGCAAAATCAGCATAGAAGGGACATACCTTAAAGTAATAAATCTATAACAAACCCACAGCCAACATTACACTGAATGCGGAAAAGTTGGAAGCATTCCCCTGAGAGCTGGAACAAGACAAGGTTGTCCACTTTCACCACTTCTATTTAACATACTACTGGAAGTCCTAGCTAAAGCAATCAGAAAGTAGAAAGACATAAAGGGCATCCAAATTGGTAAAGAGGAAGTTAAGCTGTCACTGTTTACCAATGATATGACTGTATACCTAGAGAACCCTAAAGACTCATCCAAAAAGCTCCTAGGACTGATAAATTAATTAAGTTCAGGATACAAAATTAATGTACACAAATCAGTAGCACTGCTGTACACCAACAGTGACCAAGCTGAGAATCAAATCAAGAACCCAACCCCTTTTACAATATCTGGGGAAAAAAAAAAACCTTAGGAATATATCTAACCAAGGAGGTAAAAGACATCTACAAAAAAAACTATAAACAAAACAAGACATCTACAAACAAAATACTAATGAAAGAAATCATAGAAGACACAAACAAATGGAAACACAGCCCATGTTTATGGATGGGTAGAACAAATATTGTGAAAATGACCATAGTGCCAAAAGCAATCTGCAAATTCAATGCAATTCCCATCAAAATACCAACATCATTCTCCCCAGAAATGCAAAAAAAAAAATCCTAAAATTGATATGGAACCAAAATAAAGCCTGCATAGCCAAAGTAAGGCTAAGCAAAAAGAACAAACCTGGAGGCATCTCATTACTGGACTTCAAACTATACTATAAGGTTATGGTCACCAAAACAGCATGACACTGGTATAAAAATGGGCACATGGTATAAAAATGGGCACATTGACCAATGCAATAGAATAGAGAACCCAGAAATAAAGCCAAATACTTTATAGCCAACTGATCTTTGACAAAGCAAACAAAAATATAAAATGGGGAAAGGACACCCTATTCAACAAACAGTTCTGGGATAATTGGCAAGCCACATGTAGAAGAAAAAAACTGGAATCTCATCTCTCACCTTACATAAAGATGTATCAAAGCTTTAAATCTAAGACCTAAAACCATAAAATGTCTGAAAGATAACATCAATAAAACCCTTCTAGACCTTAGCTTAAGCAAAGACTTCATGGCCATGAACCCAAAAGCAAATGCAACAAAAACAAAGATAAATAGATGGGACCTAATTAAACTAAAAAGCTTCTGCACAGCAAAAGAAATAATCAGCACAGTAAACAGACAATCCACAGAGTGGAAGAAAATCTTCACAAACCATGTATCTGACAAAAGACTAATATCCAGAATCTACAAGGAACTCAAACAAATCAGCAAGAAAAAAACAAACAATCCCATCAAAAGTGGGCTAAGTTCATGAATAGACAACTCTCAAATAAAGATATACAAATGGCCAACAAACATAGGAAAAAATGCTCAAAATCACTAATTATTTGGGAAATGCACATCAAAACCACAATGTAATACCATCTTACTCCTGCAAAAATGACCATAATAAAAAATAATAGATGTTGATGGAGATGTGGAACAAAGGGAACACTTTTACACTGCTGGTGGTAATATAAACTAGTACAACCACTATGGAAAACAGTATGGAGATTCCTTAAGTAGAATTACCATTTGATCCAGCAATCCCACTCCTGGGTATCTCCACCCAGAGGAAAAAAAACATCATTATATGAAAAAGATACATCCACAGGCATATTGATAGCAGCACAATTCACAAATGCAAAAAATATAGAATGAGCCCAAATGCCCATCAATCAATGAGTGGATAAAGAAAATGTGGTGTATATATAGCATAGAATACTACTCAGCCATAAAAGAAGAACAAAATAATGGCATTCACAGCAACCTGGATGGAGTTGGAGACCATTATTCTAAGTAAAGTAACTCAGGAATGGAAAACCAAACACTGTATGTTCTTACTGATAAGTGGGAACTAAGCTATGAGGATGGAAAGGCATAAGAATGACACAATGGACTTTGGGAACTCAGGGGGAAAGATGGGAGGGGTTAAGGGATAAGAGACCACACACTGGGTACAGTGTACACTGCTCAGGTGATGGGTACAATAAAGAACTTATACATGTAACCAAACGACACCAGTTTCCCAAAAAACTATTGAAATGAAAAAATAATACAAAAAATAAAATAAAATTTGATATTTATTATAATAGAAGTGCAAGGAGTCGAGATTTCACAGAGAAGGTGACTGCTAAGTAGCATTTTGAAAGATAAACTAAAAATTGCTAGGAAAAGAAGGCATGGAGATAGAGGAACAGTCTAGAAAATGAACTTTCAATCAAAATGAGTGGCAAGAACAAAATTACTGAGATGTGTAGCTGTACCATATCTTAGACAAGAACAACCTCAGCACTTCTGGAACATAAACAGTCTCATAGTGATAAGGGTAAGGAAAGGGACTGGCGTCAAAGGTGTAAAGATGAAGACCATGGTGACTGCATTCTCTGCTAAGGTGCTGATCCTGAAAGTCATGGGAACGCAAAGAGGTGGCTTAGTTTGTAAGATCTGTATTTTAGATAAATTAGTATAAAGCCACAACTAAAGGGAGAAGAACCAGAAGCTGCAGCAACAGTTAGAACTAGAGACAATAAAAGTGTGACCTAAGGCAGGCAATAGAATGATAGAAGAAAAGAGAAATTCAGGTGTTTGAGGACAATGCCAGACTGATGTTTGGGAGTTAAACTCAGTAACCACGGGTTATTTATTGATTGTGAGGAGGTAAAAAAAGAAGGAATTAAAACATCATCATCTCTTAATCATGTGTTGTCAGATGATTTTGTTGTGCAAACATTGTAGAGTGTACTTTTAGAAACCTAGATGGTATAGTCTTCTACACATCTAGGCTATAAGGTTTAGCCTATTGCTCCTAGGCTACAAATCTGCACAGCATGTGACTACTGTACTGAATCCTATAGGCAACTGTAACACAATGTTAAGTATTTACATATCTAAACATAGAAATAGTACAGTAAAAATACAGTATTATAATCTTATGGAACTACCATTGCATACATGGTCCATTATTGACCTAAACATTATTATTCAGTGCATAACTATATCTAGAAATACAGAAAAAAGCTGCAGCCCCTCTGTTTGTCCTCTAGGCCGAATGGTGTTCCTCCATTTTGTTTCCCTAATCATCACTTATTTGTCTTTCAGCCTTCTGGATACTTGCTAAAATATTTTGTTTGTTCAAGAAACTCCTTCCCATTCTTCTCATTATGTTAACTTAGTTATCATTACCTAATTCTCATTTTAACATTTGCATGGAAGGGAGATGTGTTCAAATGGATAGGCTTTGTGTTAGGCCATCCTTGTGTTTCTATAAAGAAATATCTGAGACTGGGTAATTTATAAAGAGAAGAGGTTTAATTGGCTCAAGGGTCTGCAGGCTATACACATTTGGTGCCAACATCTGCTCAGCTTTTGGTGAGGCCTCAGGGAGTTTTTAGTCATGGTGAAGGCAAAGCAGAAGCAGACATGTCAAATGGTGAAACAGGGAGCAAGAGAAAAGGTAAGGATGTGCCACACACTTTTAAACAGTCAGATCTCACAAGAACTCACTATCACAGGGGATGGCACTAAGCCATCATAAGAAATTTGCCCCCCTGAGCCAATCACTTTCCATCAGACCCCACTTTCAGTATTGGGGATTACATTTCGACATGAGATTTACAGGGGACAACATCCAAACTATATCAGATTTCTATCAGTCATTTTGGACTGACACACTTCAGACCAGGTAGTTAGTGGAAATTAACATGTGCCTAATTCAGGACAGAGCTCTGGTGAAACACTTTCCATTACTGATAGAAAATTATGTCTATTTCTTGGCAGGTATAGTTTAAAATACTTTAGTGTGTATTTTGTTTTAGGGTTTGGATTTCAGTGGTATTATTATTATGGCTATTACTGGTCAGATTAAGTATGAGCTTTTAGAAGTGAAATATTTCATCTACATCACCATTTATTTTGCTGCTTTATTCACTTGATTTAAGCAAGAACAGCAGACTTCTCATTTCCATTTGAGTCTGGAGTCAATGTCCTCTTCAGAGCACTTCTTGTTTTCTCATAACAAAGACTTTACTGAGCCCAGCGATCATGGTTAGTGACCACATGGAATGGAAAGGCCAAGAAAAGTGGCCAGGGGACAAGAAACAGCTGGAAATCATTGAGAAAAGCTATAAAAACAAAAGCAAGAGGAATTAAAGTAAGAGTATGACTAATGTTTGAAATCCAGTCTCACAAAGTATGTTGGAAGTTCTGAGTGGTCTTTTCCTGGGTAACAGCTTTACAAGTCTATGTCCATTGTCTACCTAAAATCCTTTCTGGAAGGATGTATCACGTCTATATATGAACTAAATCAAAACAGAACAGCAGTCATCAGCAAAGATTAAAATCTTATTGTGCAAAGGACAAATGAGTTTATTTTGACAATAAAATGGCTTGAATTTGATATTTTATTGATTTAGTGTTTTGACTATTGACATCCAGTTTGAGAGCTTTAGTCTGGACCAGTTAGAAACCATAATATCTCTTCCCAGTGTCATGAGTTCAGAGATTCTTGAAGTTCAGTTGCTCTTTAGCTTAATTCCCTGCTATTTTATGAAATTGCCTCTCCAATTTCTTGGTATCTCCAACAACAACAGAGCCATATTTACCAGGACTCAGTAACTTCCTGTCAGATACCACAGAAGGAAAATAATGGCACCAAGAATATTCACATGGAAAAATATGAATTTTTCCTTCACAGATAAGTTATTCTCCAAGCATATCAGAAACCATGTCCTGTTCTGAACACTCACTACCTGCCAACACGAGTATCCTGCTGGCATCACTACGCTTCCATCAGTATACTAGTGGAACACAACAGGTCAGGTTAAAAAAGATGATGTTTTCCCACCAAATTTCAGAGCCCCCACTTTAATGAGGAAAGGAAGAACACTTCAGGATCCTAATATAACTTGAACTTGTTTCAGTGACTCCTGAAGCTAAGAAAGGATTTCTGTGGGTAGGATAGGGATATTATACAGTATTATTATTTTGATCCATGCAAAAATTGCAGCTGCTAAATTGGTTGCCACCCTCCAATCATTAAGCAGAAATGTCTTATATTCACTAATGGGGAAAAAAGCACGTACTTCTCACATCAAAAATAATAGTAAAGAAGACAAATATGTAAGCGTATGTGTTGCCGCTACTAAAGAAATGTTCAGATTCTAAGACTGTTGACTAAGACTGGTCTGTTAGCCAACTCAAAGCCATCCCAACAAGCAAATTTAGTGATGAAAAGGGCAGTTTGTGAAGATTTCAGAATCTTATTCTAAGAGAAAAAGTAGCATTTTCTTATTTCTCTGGCACTTCGGAATGATTGAAGGATGTTTTAATATTGAGTATCTACTAGGTACCAAAAGTTATGCTCACTAGGTTTTCTGTTTTTTGTTTTTTGTTTTTTTTACAATTGATTTATTTCATTCAATTTTTTGGCAATCCTATGAGGCAGATAGTACTATTCCCACTTAGTAAAGGAGGAAGTCTATGCTGAGACAGGTTTGATAATTTACCAATTCCCATAGCCAACAAATGGCAGAGCCAAGAATTGAACCCGTTGACTGACTACCTATACAACATCATATTGTTTTGTTTAAGCTATAATCCATATATAAAGTTCTTTTACTTTCCAATTGTTTTATCCTGTTTTCACGCATAGAACCCTGTGTTTTCTAATAATTCTTTCCCATTTATCATTATTTCATAATGGAATATGGATTCCCATGTTTATTGTTTATATCACCCACAAAACACCAACCTTTCTGATGGCAGAAACCATGTTCATCTCAGTCATCTTTGTATTTCAAGAACCTGGCACAGAGAAGTAAGCAATTTTGTTGAAATTAAAGAATAAGTCGCCAGCTGCAGTGGCTCATGCCTACATTCCTAGCTACTCCGAGGCCAAGGTGGGAAGATTCTTTGAGGCCAAGAATTTAAGACTGGTCTGGGCAACAGAGCAAGATCCTATTCTAAAAAAATAGAAAAAAAAATTAGCTGGACATGGCAGCACGCAACTATAGTCCCAGCTACTCGGGGAGCTGAGGTAGTAGGATCAGTTGAGCTCAGGAGTTGAAGGCTATGGTGAGCCACGCTCCCATCTCTGCACCTCAGCTTGGGTGACAGAGCGAGACCCTGTCTCTTAAAAAAAAGAAAGAAAGTAAAGAGTAAGTCGACATTCTCCTTGGTAAAACTAGTCTACTCACACTTCCCTGCCTGTGCAATGCTCTTTTTGCTTCTGCAGCTTGGCTGCCATCACTCCATAATACTGGAAGGATCCTGTCTTGTCTTCCCATCCAATCCCTACAGAGCAACTAGGACACAGCACAAGTCCTCTCTTCTCCAAGAATAATTTCTGTCCATGGTGAAATGCTGACTTTTCCTTGTCTCTGAGTTTACAAAGCATTTTTTAATATTCCATTCATCTAATGCTGCTTTGTGAACTCATTTTTTGCTGTATAATTTATCCTTACGAGTGTGTGTGTGTGAGCATTTTTTCACTTCTAAGTTAAAAGACACTGAAGAAAAGCACTGTGCCATAATTCCTTATGTTCTCCCCCCAAATAACTGCCACTTGTTATATACAAAAGAGATCCTTAAAAATGTGTCAAATAAATAAATAAATGCTTAGAAAGCATTGGTACAAGATTTTAAATGAACTGTAAATATCATCTATGGTGAAATGAACTGTGGATATGAAGTCAGGGTACTCTACTACCAGACAGACTGGTTAT
Source organism: Theropithecus gelada (assembly GCF_003255815.1). NCBI lineage: Eukaryota > Metazoa > Chordata > Mammalia > Primates > Cercopithecidae > Theropithecus > Theropithecus gelada. Next base: position 124,371,657 of record NC_037672.1, read on the forward strand.
TTAACCTCAGCCTTTGCTTTTACCTGGAGAAAGTAGTAATCCCAGAAATGTGTGAGAAAAAGTATACTGAATAAACGCAAATGGTACCGTTGGTTCCTTTTCCAAGCAGTTTACACTCTTCCCCACAAACCCCGTGCCTTTTCCAAAGGAGAAGAATGCCGCCAACAAATAGAAGACACTTCCTATGTTCTCTCTCCTCGTTCCCCTGAAGCTATCACTGGCTACAAGTAAAGATATTGAACAGAAGCAAAAAGAAATTACCAATGGGATTTCCAGACCACTGTAGCTGTTACTACATAAAGAACACACGAATCAATCATTGTTTCACCATTCTCATCTGCCTGCAGAGAAAATTCAACATATCTAACCTGTCTTAATTTGGACTGCCAATAAACAAAAAAATTGATGCACTAAAGCTGAAAAATTGGAGCTCAGAAGAATAAACGTGTTATTTCAAACTAAATGAAGCGTAAACCACTTAGTTTGGTCAATATCTCTTCATACATCTGTCTATGGCTAAACTTTCCAGAAAGTAATAAACAACCACTGAAATAGCTTTGCATTCAGAGATGTCTGGCTCAAAAGGCTGTGATGTAGTCCCTCAGGTAAGTTCAGGTTTGACATGGTTTAGGAAGATCAGGTCCTCAGGAGCCTGTTGCAGTGGCTGAAATCTTTCTACAGTCCCAGCAGCTAGAGAGGACTCCGTCCTTTAGTGCCCAACTCCATCCAGGCAACTGAGCTTTTGTTGCTGAATTCCACTAAGAAAACAGAGTGAAGGGGCCCCAAGACTCACAGACATAATATAAATAAAAAAATAATAATAATACATTCATGGTTCTAACTGTCCACACATTCTCAGTTAGGTCGCACCTATGTTATACTACTCAGCATGTGGTTTCAATTGTGACAACAATGCTCATGTGTTCAAGAGCATGCTGGCTGTTAACTTCACTTCTCACTGTGTTTAAATATGCCATGGCCTGTGACTCACTTTTAGGGGTCAAGTGTCTGGCATGTGCCTGCTATGTTATGGTCGGTATAATCTTCTAGATTATCCTAGCTGCAGAATCAGAACCTTTGATGTCAAAAAGGCCTCTGTATATGTAATAGGTATATAATGTATATATACAGAACAAGAAGAAAGGCATAAAGTGGAAAAAAAGGACACACAACCCATTGGCATGAAAACAGCCGTTGCCTGGCTGTTTCTGGACGGACACAAAATGGCCTTAAGGTTTTGCTCTCTCTTCAAAATATAAAAAGCCAAGCTGACCACCTTTAACTGTTGCTCACTCGGAGACTTTTTTCCTCACGCTAAAGAATTATATTTCGCTTTGGAATTTCACAGCAAAATTTGATACCACTCGGTATTTATTGAAACATTTATGTTCACAGATTTCAGTATTTCAACGTCTATAATTTATGGTTCCCTCACCTCCTCATTTGTAGCTATAGGCTCTTTAATAGATCATAAAAAGTTAAAAGAAATTCACCTTTAAAAGAAAGAGCATCCCCTTCTTTTCAGCTGTTATGGATTTTTATGTTGTAACAGAACATTGTGCTGTAATTTCCCTAAATTATAAGGCTCTAGAAATCATATGAGAATTTTTGTTCTTAAAAAAATCAAAGCTAGTTTCTAGCAGTTCAAGATACATTTTTTATGCTTGGAAACTCCTTTGAAATAGTGTGTTTTCTTTCCGCTATCTTATTCTTCTTCACCTTTACTTCCCTTATGAATAAAAGTAGATGCAGTCAAGTAAAGCATGCTAGCTTCAAATCAGGAAATCCACATTCATATTCCAGCTCTACAATGCTCTAGCCATGTTAGCTAATTCAATTCTTAAAATATTCTATGACTTGACATCCTCATATATTAAATAGCACTAATAATTCTTCCTCACAGGGCGTCTAAAGATGAAGTTAGATGGATAATGGAATAGTAAACATACAAATGACAGTGTTTGTTAAGCATGGACAAAAGAGTCAAAAAAAAAGTTTGAGAAGATTAGTTTCTTGTGGCTAACAAATGAAAGAAGAAAAGGGCAACAGAATAAAAACTGCTGAAGGAGGGAAAATTTGAAAACATTAACCACAACAACAACCAAAATTTATATTTAGATATGTCTCTATTTTGCACCCTAGTAAAAAGTATGCCTTCCAGGCCGCCCCTGTCCTGAGGCACCAGAGTCATGCTGCAGCCACACCCTTGCCATATTGTGTTCCCATTTCTTTGCACCTCGTGGCTAGAGAGGAAACAGTTCAGTCACTGATTGGCCAAGACCTCTTTTGAAATTTAATTCCCAATCAAAATGTGTCCAACAACATCAAAACATTAAAAGTTCATTCACCACCATTGCTCACCCCTCCCAAATGTTCTCTGACCCCAAATCACATGTCTCTTAGTGACTCACTCCTTCAACTTAATATGCATCTGAATAAGCATTACATCTCAGTAGAACTAACCCAGAGGAATCTGAACCTAAATCCTATTTATTCTTCCATTTTCATTCCACCAAGCCAATTCATAATGAAACCAAGACTTATTTAGGATACAGCTTCCTCTGAGGTTCCTCCAGTTAGTCTTATTTATGTTTTCTAATTTAATTCATGTATTCAGAGTAAGCTCCTCAGCCTCAAACACTGACCAGATTGTTCCCTCTCAAAAGATTCAGAGATAATGACAAAGTTTGGCTTTGTGTCCTCAAGGTCTGTGATCCTGATGGGTGTCACATTTTACAGAAAAACTAGCAATAAGGCTGGGAGCCTTGTTTCCAACCGTACCCTGCTTCTCACCATCCAAAGACTTCAGTGGCCTCATGATCATGCACAGTTTCAGCTATTACACTTGAAACCACACATCCAATTCATTGTCTCCCGGGCTCTAGAATAATATATCTAGCTAGATGTCTCCACTTGGATATTCTGCAGGCATTTCAAATTCAATATACTCAAAACCAAACTTATTCCCACCCATTGCTTCTTGGTCCTCAAACTTGTTTCTTCCCCAGTGTTCTTCAATTTGAATAATAGATCTCAATCCCAAAATCACAGGAATTCTTTTTTTTATTCCTCTCTGTCCCTCTCTCATCTAATTAGTAACTGTATTCTATCAAGTCTACCCCTAAAATATTCACACTATTTCTTCTATTCCTTTACTTCTTCCAATGCCTTGATAAAGGTCCTCATCATCTCTTATTCGAACTGCCATAAGTAGTTTCCTGCTTACGTCAAGGCTTTGATTTGCCACTGAAGCAAAAATGCCATCCTAAAACATAAACGAGATCATTTGATTCCTCTAAACCTAACTCTAACCCTAATTTTAAACTTGATCACATGTCAGAATCTGTGGGATGGAGCTTAGGCAGTTATCAGAGAAAAAAAATTTACATCATTAAATACATAACGCAATAAAAAGGAAAAATATAAACATTCATTAAATATCCAACAAAAAAGCAAGATTAAAAACAAAACCACAGTAAACCAAAATACAGTAGAAAGATGGAATTAATAAAATTAGAAATCGATGAGTTAAAAAAACACGAAGAAAGACTACAATAAATCTAAAATCTGGTTATTTTTTAAAAATCAATGAAGTAGACAAAACATTACCTAACCTAATTAAGAAAAATGAGAGAAAATATAAGTATACAAAACTAGAAGTAACTAGAATAACTACCCAGGAGAGGAAAATTTAAAATTAGAAGCGATCATTTTGTATGACTCTATGAAAATAAATTTGAAAGCCTAAATGAACTGGATAACTTTTTACAAAAACATAACTGAGAAAATTTACCCCTGTAGAGACAAAAAAGTTAATTTTATCTAAAGCCAAGAAAGAAATATACAAAGTAGTTCACAGATTCCCTCACGAAAAAGCATCAGACCCAAATGGTTTCACAATAAAATTTTACCAAATCTTTTAAAATTAGACATTCTAGATCAGCACTGGCAAGTGGGAAATTGAAAATAATAAAAATTCAATAAGATAACAAAATAAAAATTAAATTAGATAATTCCAAAGCTACTTAAACTATACTAGAACATAAAAAGGAAAAATTTTAACTCTACTTTGTGAAGGAAGTATAATATTTTTCTCTAACCTTGATAACAATTACATCAAAAAGAAAACTACAGATTAATATCAGGAATATAGATGTAAAAATCCACTTAAAGAAAATATTAACAAACATAATAGATGACCCAGTGAGGTTTATTCTAGGAATGCAAAGATAATTCAATATTCAGAAGCAATTAGGATAATCAGTCCTATTAATAGAGGTAAGAAGAAACATCATGTGATCAGTCCCCATAAAGATAGAAAAGACATTGACAAAATCCAGAGCCCATTCATATTTTTAACTCAATAAAACAGGAATGAATTACACTACCTAAAATATAAAACCCAGCAACTTAATTAATGAAAAAATAATAGAGGATTTTCCACTAAATTTGAAACTAACACAAAGTATTATATATACAAGTACTTAACATTGGGGTGGAGATATTATCCATGCTAGAAAAGAGAAAACAGTTAAAGGAATTAGAATTGGAAATGAAGAGGTGATTCAATGAAAAAAATATTATAAACAATAAGAAAATTGAGTAATTAGCTAGCTATAAAACCAACAGCCTTTATATCTACAAACAAAAACTAACCAGAAGATTAACAACAACAAAGAATAGAAAATATCTAAAAGTCCAACATTTATATGAGGAAAACTATAAAATGCATCAGAAGAACTCAAAAGTACCCTGTAACAAATAGAAAGTTAGACATTGGTTTTCAATAAAATGACTCAATAAGATAAAGATATGCTCCCTAAGCAAATTTACAAATTGAATGCAATCCAAATTGTGTGTTTGTGTGTGTGTGTGTGTGTGTGAGAGAGAGAGAGAGAGAGATCCATATTTTTTTTAATTATACTTTAACTTCTGGGATACATGGGCAGAACATGCAGGTTTGCTACATAGGTATATATGTGCCATGGTGGTTTGCTGCACCCATCAACCTGTCAACTACATTAGGTATTTCTCCTAATGCTATCCCTCTCCTATCCCCACATCCCCTGACAGGCCCTGGTGTGTGATGTTCCCCTCCCTGTGTCTATGTGTTCTCATTGTTCAGCTCCCACTTATGAGTGAGAACATGTGGTGTCTGGTTTTCGTTTCTGTGTTAGTTTGCTGAGAATGATGGTTTCCAGCTTCATCCATGTCCCTGCAAAGGATGTGAACTCACCCTTTTTTATGGCTGCTTAGTATTCCATGGTGTATATATGCCACATTTTATTTATTTAGTCTATCATTGATGGGCATTTGGGTTGGTTCCAAGTCTTTGCTATTGTGAATAGTACTGCAATAAACATATGTGTGCATGTGTCTTTAGAGTAGGTATATACCCAGTATATGTCTTTGGGTATATACCCAATAATGGGATTGCTGTGTCAAATGGTATTTCTGGTTCTAGATCCTTGAGGAATCACCACACTGTCTCCCAAAATGGTTGAACTAATTTACATTCCCACCAACAGTGTAAAAGTGTTTCTATTTCTCCACATCCTCTCCAGCATCTGTTGTTTTCTGACGTTTTAATGATCACCATTCTAACTAGTGTGAAATGGTATCTCATTGTGGTTTTGATTTGCATTTCTCTAATGACCAGTGATTATGAGCCAAAAAAAGAGCCCATACAACCAAGACAATCCTAAGCAAAAAGAACAAAGCTGAAGGTATCACACTACATGACTTCAAACTATACTACAAGGATACAGTAACCAAAACAGCATGGTACTGGTACCAAAACAGAGATATAGACCAATGGGACAGAAGAGAGGCCTCAGAATAACACCACACATCTATAACCATCTGATCTTTGACAAACCTGACACAGCAAGCAATGAGGAAAGGATTCCCTATTTAATAAATGATGCTGGGAAAACATCATTGAGAAAGTCTGTAAAGATTAGGAGAGGCAGCTGTTTGCTCAAATGTGCAGACACCAATGAAAATCTACAAGGAACACGAAGAATCAGGAAAATATCATACAATCAAAGGAACAAAATAAATCTCCAGTAGCCAACACCAAAGAAATGGAGATCTATGAATTGTCTGACAAATAATTCAAAATAATTTCATCTTAAAGAAGCTAAGTAAATTACAAGAGAGCTCACTAAGTAAAATCAGAGAAATGATACATGAACAAAATGAGAAAATCAACAAAAGTCAACAAAAAGATAGGAACTCCAATAAACAAATTCTGGAGCTGAAAAATACCATAATGGAACTGAAAATTTCACTATATGGGTTCAACAGCAGACTTAATCAGATCAAACAGAAGAAAGAATCAGTAAATATAAAGACAAATGATTTCAAATTATCTAATCAGACAAGACAAGCAAAAAGAAGAAAAAAAGAATGAAAGAAAGTGAATAAAGACTAAGGAGTCATAGGACACCATTAAGAAAACCAATATATGCATTATGGGAATCCAAGAAGGAGAAAACAGAAAGGACCAGAAAGCTTAGTTTAATTTGATATTCTAAATTTATAAATATTTTAATTATTTTAATATAAAGATGAGTTTAATTATCTTAATTTAAAGATTAAGATTTGGCCATTATTTTAATAATGACCAAAAACTTCCCAAATCTGGAAAGAGAAATGAATACCCACAACCATGAAGTCCAAAGACCTTCACATAGATTAAATATATTTTTTAAAAATCTTTGCTGAAACACATTACAATCAAATCCTCAAAAGTCAAAGACAAACAATGTAAAAGAAACAAGAGAAAAGTAACTCATCACATACAAGGGAAGCCTCATAAGACTATCAGAAGACTTTTTGGCAGAAACCTTACAAATCAGATGGGAGTGGGATGATACATTTAAAATACTGAAAGAAAAAAAACTGCCAACCAAGAATACAATACATGAAAAAACTATCCTCCAAAAAGACAGAAGAGTTACAACTTTTACAGACAACTGAATATTAAGGGAGTTTATCACCATTATATTTGCCTTACAAGAAATGCTAAAGAGAATGTCCATCAATGACAGATTCGATGAAGAAAATATGGCACTTATACACCATGGAATAATATGCAGCCATAAAAAAAGGACAAGATCATGTATTTTGCAGGAATATGGATGAAGCTACAGCCATTATCCTTAGCAAACTAACACAGGAACAGAAAACCAAATACCACATATTCTCACTAATAAGTGGGAGCTAAATGATGAGAACTCATGAACACAAAAGACGGCAACAACAGACACTGGGACCTACTTGAGGGTGGAGGCTGAGAAGAGGGAGAGGAGTAGAAAAAATAACTATTGGGTACCAGGCTTAGTTCCTGAGTGATGAAATAGTCTGTAAAACTAACCCCTGTGACATGAATTTACATATATAACAAATATATACCCCCAAACCTAAAATAAAAGTTAAGAAAAGAAAAAGGAAAAAAAACATAGTACTATACAGGTTGGCAACTTATTAAAAATGGTTCCTCATCTGGGAAAAAAAAGAAAGGATATAAACAGCAGTATGAAAGCATATAAAAGTATAAAAATCACTGGTAAGGGTAATTATATAGATAAGAACAAAATACTGTAATACTCTAATCATGGGGTGTTCATTACTTTTAATACTAGTGTAAAGTTAAAAGACAAAAGTGTTAAGAATAACATAAGTAAAAATATATGTTAATGAACACACAATATTAAAAGATGTAAATAATGACATCAATAACATAAACTGTGAAGAGAGAAGTAAAACTATAGAGTTTTGTATGCGATTGAAGTTAAGTAGTTTTTGATTTAAAAGAGACTTTTCTATTCTATATAGGCCTTATGATAACTACAAATACACATAGAAGACACACAAAATAAACTAAAGAGAAAGAAAATCAGGTATGGGAGGAATTTGCCTCAACATAATAAAGGCCATACACGGTAAGCCCACTGCTAACATGGTAAAAACTAAAAACTTTTCCACTAAACTCAGGAATAAAAGGTAAGGATGCTAACTCTTGCCACTTCTATTCAATGTAGTATTAGAAGTAAAAATAAACAAAAAAATAAGAAGTCATACCAAGAGCAATTCAGCAAGAAAAAGAAATAAAAGCCAACCAAATCAGAAAAGCATAAGTAAATTATCTGTTTGCAGATGACATAATCTTATATGTAGGAAACCCTAAAGGTGCCATAAAAAAAACTGTTAGAACTAATAAACAAATGTAATAAAGTTGCAGTATACAAAATCAACATAGAAAAATCAGTTGCACTTCTATACACTAACAGTCAACTAGCTAAATAGGAAATTAAGGTAACAACCCTATTTACAACAGTACCAAAAAAATAAAATACTCAGGAATAAACTTAACCAAGGAGGTGAAATACATGAACATTGAAAATTACAAATATTGATGAAAGAAATTAAAGAAAACACAAATAGATGGAAAGGTATCCTGTGTTCATGAATTAGGAAACAGTATTATTAAAATGTCCATGCCACCCAAAGTGGCCTACAATAAAATTTCAATCAAAATCCCAATCGCATTTTTTACAGGAATGGAAAACACAATCTTAAAATGTATAAGAAATTATGAAAGACTCTAAATTGCCAAAACAATCTTAGGAAAGAAGAACAAAGCTTGAGACATCATACTTTCTGATTTCAAAATATATTAGAAATCTACAGTAATCAAAACAATATGGCACTGACATAAAGACAGACATATAGACCAACAGAACAGAATAGAGAACACAAAAATAAACCAAAGAATAAACAGTCAACTATTCTTATACCATAGTACTGAGAATACACACAAGAAAAGCATAATCTCAACAAATTGTGTTGGAAAAAATAGATACACATATGCAAGATAATGAAATTGGATGCTTTATTTCAGAAACACAAAAAAATCAACTCAAAATGAATTAAAGATTTAAACGTAAGACCAGAAACTATAAAATTCCTAGACAAAAACATAGGAGACATAAGAGAAAAGCTTTATAACATTTGCCTTGGCAATGATTTCTTGAATATAACACCAAAAGCACAAGCAACAAAAACAAAAATAGACAAGTGGGACTACATTAAACTAAAGAGCTCCTGCAAAGCAAACAATCAACAAGGCGAAATAACATTCTATGGAAAGGAAGAAAATATGTGCAAATCATATACCTGATAAGGGGATAATATCCAAAATACATAAAGAACTCCTACAACTCACTAATGAAAATAAATAAATAACCCAATTGATAAATGGGCAAAGGACTTGAAGAGACATTCCTTCAAAGAAGACATACAAATGGTTAACAGGTATGTGAATAGATTTTCAACATCACTAATCATCAGGGAAATGTAAATTCAAATCTCAATGAGATATCACCTCACACCTGTTACAATGGCTATTATCAAAAATACAAAAGATAACAAGTGTTGGCAGAGATGCAGAGAAATTGGAACTCTTGCACAGTTTTCGTGGGAATACAAAATGATGCAGCTACTATGGGAAATAGTATAGAGGTTCCTCAAAAAAGACAGAAAGTAGAATTACCATACAATGCAGCAATTCCACTACTGGGTATATACCCAAGGGAAATGAAATCGGTATATAGAGGAGATATCTGCACCCAAATGTTTATTGTAGCATTATTCACAATAGGCAAAATATGAAAATAACCTAAGTATCCATTGACAAATGAATATATAAAGAAAACGTGACATATATGTACAATGGCATATTACTCAGTCTTTAAAAATAAAAAAAATTCCACCATATGAGACAACATGGATGAACCTGGAGGACATTCTATTGAATAAAATAAATCAATCACAGAAGTACAAATAATGCATGATTCTACTTATATGAAATATCTAAAATAGTCTCATGCATAAACAGAAGAGAACGGTGGGTGCCCAGGAGACAGGAGGAGGGGAAATGGATAGTTACCAGTCAATGGGTGTTAAGTTTTTTTTAAGTGAGCTGCATGAGTTCTAGATTTCTGCTATACAATTTTTGCCTATAGTCAATTCTATTATACAGTCACTTTTGTGCCTACAGTTAACTATATTGTATAGCCACTTAAATTTTGAGGCAGATAGATCTCACATTTACCACAATAAAATAAAATCAACAGCAACAAAAATAAACTAAAAAAATAATAAATTACAAGCAGAGAAAATTATCTGGAACATATATTAAAGGGAAAAAATGAATATTCTTGATATTTAAAGAGTGTTTAAAATAGAGAAATAAAGCCCAACAACCAAAATCATCTAGGTATATAGAAATAGTTTACTGCCAAAGAAATGAAAATGAATTTTAAGCATTTTAAAATATCATCAATCTCAGTCTTTACAAGAGAAATGCAAGTTAATTTAAATAATCTTCCTATCAGACTGGCAGAAGTCTCACAATAAAGTTATCCCTCAGTATCCACAAAAGATTGGTTCCAAGACTGCCTACAGACATCAAAATCCAGGCATACTCAATCCCTGAAATACGGCCTGTGGAACCTTCCTATATGAAAAGTTGGCCCTCTGTATCCGTGAGTTTCACATCCCACGAATTCTGTTTCTTTTACCTGTTTCCTTGTGGGTATGAACCCATGGATACCTCCAACTATATTTATTGAAAAACATCCATGTATAAACGAACCCTCACTGTTCCAACCCATCTTGTTTGAAGGTCAACTTTATACTCTTTTTTGTTAAGACTATGAGGAAACAAGTATTCTCATATATTGCTGATGAGAATGCAAACTATGCAATCCCTATAAAAGGAAATTTGGCAATATCTTACAAAATTGTATATACATTTATCTTTTGACCTAACCATCCTACTGCTAGGACTGTATCCCAAAAATACTCTGATAAAAGCCATATGTGCAAGTCTATTTGCTGTAGTGCTATTTAAATTAACAAAAGACTGGACACAACTCAAATGTTCATCACCAAATGATTAATTGAAAAACTAGGGTACATCTACACTATGGACTCTTATGTCATTTTAAGAAGCAGAAGAAATATTTCTATATAGTACTGTGATGTTATATCCATAGATAAATTAAGTGAAAATAATAAGATAGAGAAAATAGTATATAGTAGCCTATCACTGATCCAAGAAAGAGAGGCAATACAAATATATAGTATTTGTATAGATTTGCAGGTTCTAAAACTTGAAAGATAAGCCATAAAAATTTTAAACAATTACCTGTAAAGGGTGAGAGTGAAGAGGGTAGAGGTCCCAGGAATAGAGGCCAGACATTTTTATAAGTAGCTTATTTTGTAGATTTGCCTTTGACATCATGTAATTATTTTATATAATTATAAAATGAATTTAACTTATAAAAGCAATTCCTAAAAACTGCAAGTAAGATGAACATAAGTACATAATAGCATAACCACACAAAGACTCCTTATTACAAGTAACTATAAAATATAGTAATTTGATTATACATTTTAAGTCCTTTTCAGTAATCATATTGTAGGTTGGCATCAATTATCTGAGATTATTGTGTATACACTGTGAGGTAAAGCAAATGAGTACTTATCTTACTGTTGCCAAGAACCAAGATTTTCAGCAAGGCTGAAAGGAGATTAAATGTAAGATAAGTTAAAATACCTTAGTCCTGATTTTAAGTATGAATAAGAATTTATAGTTTATTTTATCTTTTAAAAATAGGTATCTATTTTAAAGCTCTATCTAGTAAAAAGACTACAAATAATGACCAACTCAGTAACAGTGAACACTCGTCGTACAGGGGTCTGTCCTGCAGTCCCTGACCCAACAACAGATGAATAATGTACACTGACACAGATATTATGCTTGTCAGTCCCGCTGAGGGTCTAGGCCACTTACAGACTCCAAGGAGAGTGCTGTGAAGAGTTGTAGCCGCAACCCTGACTTGCTGGCCCTGCTGGCATTTATTCAGCACACGTTAAATGACAAAGACTTTGAGTAAACACCACTAGAGGGTAATTGACCTGGTTGCTGACCCTGAGAAGAGAGCAATTATGCACCCGCGGTTGATTAAAGCTTGGTCTTAGGACCACATGAGTAAACAAGCTATTTATTTACTTATGAGATGGAGTCTCACCCTGTCGCCCAGGCCAGAGTGCAGTGGCATGATCTCGGCTCACTGCAAGCTCCACCTCCCAGGTTCACACCATTCTCCTGCCTCAGCCTCCCAAGTAGCTGCAACTACAGGGGCCCACCACCATGCCCGGCTAATTTTTTTGTAGTTTTAGTAGAGACAGGGTTTCACTGTGTTAGCCAGAATGGTCTCGATCTCCTCACCTTGTGATCCACTCACCTTAAACTCCCAAAGTGCTGAAATTACAGGCGTGCACCACCGCACCCAGCCTAAACAAACTATTTAAACTCCTCTATATTCCTGTGTATCTACTCTAAGTTATTTACTCAAGGTAAGGATTAGGTTGCCTTCAGCCAGATCTATTACTGGAATTTATGCAAACCCCTCTGTCCTTCCGAGAAGGTTTGCTACTATTTCTTATAACTATAATTACAATTTTTCCTACCAGCCTGAGTGAACTCCCACATCCTTGCACTTAGACTATGGTCTCTTACCACCATATCTCACTAAAGTAAGTCAGGGCTTTTTGAAAAAATGATTGATTACAGATCTGGCACAGGAAATGCACAAGATGAATATGGAGCATCTTTTCATTTCAGAAGCTAGGAATCTATCAAAGAGTACTGATATTATGTCAAAAAATTCCCAGAAACCAACATGCATAAATCAATTAAATACCTGAACAAGATGTAAAAATACACAAACTATATTTCAACCCATGTGTTCATAATGATGCCTCGATAGCCCACTCTCACTGCCCCTCCAAAAATGGTCATCTTTGCAAGAATCTAGGGATCCACCATTATTTTGAAAACTGGTATATAAAGAGAAAAAAATAAAAAAATTTTCTTGCCTTTTTTATATGGCTCTTATCTCAGAAGGATGATAAGTGAGAAGGGAAAGTTCTTTAGAGAAATTCCACAGCTAATAATGAAAAGAAGAAATGATAGAACTAGAATATCACCATTTTGCCACCCATAATGAATTAATGGACCTAGACAATGAACATCAAAGCTTGATAAATCACAGAAAAACATGCCAAGACATCATGTACCTCCTAGGAAGTACATAACACTATGTAGAAAGTAATCTTGCCAAAAATCTCTCTATATCTGAATTTAGATTTACAGTAGTCCCCCCTTTTCCACAGGGAATATGTTTCAAGACCTCCAGTGAATGCCTGAAACCATGATAGTACCAAACCCTATGTATGCTGTCTTGCTGTCTTTTTCCATACATACATATCTATGATGATGTTTAATTTATAAATTAGGTGCAGTAAAAGATTAACAATAACTAATAATAGAACAATTATAACAATATACCATAATTAGTTATGTGAATGTGCTCTTTATTTCTTTCCCTCTCTCAAAATACCTTATTATACTCTACTGACCTATGTTCTCTCTGCAACTGACCACAAATAATTGAAACAGAAAATCAAAAGCTTGGATAAGTAGGGATTATGGATTTAGTAGAAATAAAAAGAGAGAAAATGTATTAAATGGCAACATGGCGATGCAATCATCCCAGTCTTAACTATGGGGGCTTTAGGACGAACCATCAGTTGCTTCAACAGAAAAACTGCAATGAGAAAAAAGGAAGGAAAATAAAGCAGATCCTATGGACTAAAAGGATTTAAGTAACATGATTAAACAATAAAAATATATAACCTGATGTTTATCCTCTTCAAGCAAACATAGCATTAAAAATATATAAGAAAATTGAGAAAATGCAAATACGGACTGGATGTTTGATGGTATCAAAGATATTTCTTATTTTTAGGTGTAAAAATTGTGATTATCTTTTTTATAAAGGATCTTTAGCTTTTCTAGATATATAATCAAATATTTACAGATAAATATTTACAGATACAATACCTAAGATTTGCTTCAAAATGTTTCTAAGTAAAAGGATGGGGATGCTAGAGGGTCTGGATATAAATGAGACAGAATTGACCATATGTTGATAATTGTGGAACATAAGAGATACACACACACACACCCCTATGCACACAGAGAGAAGTTCATTTTTTATTATTCCTTTTTTTATATATATATATTTAAAGGTCTATATAAAATCAAGCTTAGGACCAGGTCTTAACTTCCAGCCAAGATCTGATCTTTCCACTAGATCATACTGCAGCAGCCACTCATTCCCATCTCCAAAACCCTTTGTATGCAGTGAAACAGAAGCCTATATAAATTTATACTCTAATCAGGGGAGAAAACACTGCTTCTCTTTCACAAAATATCCAGCATGGTGCCTGAGGAAAAAAAAAAATTACATTCCCAAGAAAGTTTCATTTGTTCAGAGGGACCAAAACCAGATCACCAAACGAATCTCAGACTATAAATTGTAACATGTGAAATAAACATGATGTTAGACAACATGAAGGAAAACAAACTAAACTCTGTTATTAAATAAACCTACAGACAGAACCTGGATAGGGATCTGATTATAGCTATCTACTTAGAAAAATTAAAGAATATTCCACTCCAACCACACTGTGCTCCAAGAAACCATATGTAAAGCAATGTCATTCTTTAATGATGGAAATAAATCTAGTAACTGAAGACAATGCTTAGAAGTATAAAATGTGATATTAGCAATAAAAGAGCTCCCTAAGCTCACGGGTGACACTTCAGAGGAAGCACTTGGTGGGTGAGTTATAGCTGCAGACCCAGGCTTTGCTTTCCAGGAGATGTCCTTTGAAGTTTCCATGCTGAGCTTTCCGTCCAGAGTCTAGAACATGTTATTCCATCCCAGACCTTCAAGGGTCCACAGCAGCCTAGAGAAAACTGTTCTGAAATTAGGTAATATTTCAGATCTAATAGTTATTTTGGCTTACTATAAATCTGTTAGATGAGAGAAGTCACAAAAGAAATGTGGCTGGCCAGGCATCTCCTCTCCAAGGCTCTGGATGCACATTTCAGTAAAATCTCTTCAACTAACTTATAAATTTAGTTCTATTATTAGTAATAATAACATCCAACATGTATCCCTCATAACAATGGCTCTTTGCAAATATTAATTCATTTAATTATTTTAAATAAAGGTCCTCTTAGGAATTTTGTGAAAACTTCCAGCTACAGTTAAATCCAGACCTTACTATTTGGATTATATTAGATCAAGCACTTAGGATCTTACTGCAGATTATATTATATCACTCAATCAGCTCAACTTTCTCTCACCTCTCTTGTGTTTACTTCCTATTTTTTATTTAAAATATTCTATTATATCTACAGGTAAAATGCAAGAGATAAGAGATGGAGACTGGGGAATAAATATTTTACATTTTGTACTTAATTGTGTTTATTATTGCACAAAGACTTTTTGACATTCTAAGTTTCTGATATCTTTAAAAGCAGAGAAGTTTAAGTGCATTTATTGGATAACTCTGCAATAACACATTGTGGCCCTTCCTCCTCTCCCCTTCTTCTCTGCCTTTTCTGCTCCTAACACCACAATACCTTTAAGTGGTTAAGTAAGCTTTATTACTAAGTCAACTACAATACATCAACTCATCAGAATAGTATACATAGCATTTAACCTTAAAAGATAGCGTTGCAATCACCATGTTGTACCACAGGAAAAAGCTGGATAAACTAAATGAAAGTATGAAACACAAAATAGTGTATGTTATTTTAGAAATTATAGAAACAATTATGGAAAGACGATTATCTAAATCTTCACTTTGCATGACAATGAGCCAATTATTCCTCGTCTTCTGAATGTATATGCATGGATTTATTAACAGAAAAATATATATTGGTAATAAGCTTGATACATTATTCCAGATTCATGGAAAGTATCATTAAAATGAAGGACAGATCTCTTTAAGGGAAGAGAAGAAGGGCTCACACAATAAAACACAAATGCAGACGTAAAAGTTCATAAGCAACTTGATAAGAGTATTGTCACAGGAATTAGGACATTATAGTAAGGACCTTTTTGAATTCATAAATAATGTCTTATTTTTAGATGTCAGTTCTCTCCTTAGTTTGATGGATGGTTAAAGCTTAAAGTTGAGCTAATCCAGAATATCTACACTCCAAATATTTGACACTGAAATTAATCTTGAACTCACTGTGAATCAATGCCTTTTAATTGCTTGGTTGAAATAAATCATTTTTATGACTGATGGCAGACTACACATTCCTCTGATGTCATCCTTCTCTGGATTAAGATAATAAAATCAGAAAACTTAGTAAGTGGACAACATTACATGGTCCACCCTTCGAACTTTATCTACTGCTACATACAACCACTCTCTCTGCCCATTAGAATTGTGTTAACTGAACTTCTTTTGAATTAAATGTACTGAAGTCATCAATCTATAACGAAAAATGGACTGTTTGCTTCCAGTAAGTATTATGTTCACATGGCATGGTGCTTGAGGGCCAAATAAAGAACTTGGTCTCCTTTCTCAGTATCAGATATTATGTTTTTCCTGGACAACTAGTTTGTTTGTGTGTTTTTTTTTTAAATCTTGTGGGCCCCTGGTACAGTTTGGATGTGTGTTCTATCAAAATTTCATGTCAAAATGGGATCCCTAATGTTGGAGATGGGGGATAGTAGAAGTTGTTTGAGTCATGGGGGCAGATGCCTCATGAATGGTTTGGTACACTCCTCACAGTAATCAGTGAGTTCTTGCTCTAAGTTCATGTGAGATCTGGTTGTTTAAAAGACCATGGCAATTCCCCCACCTTCCCTCTTACTTTCTCCCTCACCATGTGACATATCTGCTTGCCCTTTGCCTTCATCCATGAATGGAAGCTTCCTGAGGCCCTCACCAGAGCCAAATGCTGGTGCCATGCTTCCTCTAGAGCCTGCAGAACTGTGAGCCAAAATAAACCTCTTTTCTTTATAAATTACTCAGTCCCCAGTATTCCTTTATAGCAGTGCAAATGAACTAACAGAAAATTGGCACTGACAGTTGAGTATGGTTATAAAGATACCTGGAAATGTGAAAGCAGCTTTGGAATTGAGTAACAGCAGAGATTAGAAGAGTTTGACAGGCTCAGAAAAAACAGGAAGATGAGTAAAAGTTTGGAATTTCTTAAAGACATGTTAAGTGATTGCAACCAAAATACTGATCGAAATAGGAATGGTGAAAGCCAGGTTGGGGGGTCTCAGATGGAAACAAGAAAGTTCCTGGGAACTGGAGTAAAGATCATCCATATTACTCCCTAAGAAAGAGCTTTCTGCATTATGTTCATGCCCTACGGATCTGTGGAAGTTTAAACTTACAAGTGATGACTGAGGGTATTTGGCAAATGAAATTTCTAAGCAGAAAATCATTCAAGACGTGGCCTGGATGCTTCTACTAGCCTACAATCAGATATGGAAGCATAGAAATGACTCAAAGTTGAGACTTGTATTTAAAAGGGAAGCAGAGCATAAAATTTTGGAAAATTTGCAGCCTGTGTGCTAGAAAAGGAAAAAGCATTTTCAGTAGAGGAATGCAAGTGGTCTGTGGAGAAATCACTTGCTAGAGAGATTAGCATGACTAAAAGAGAGCCAGATGCTAATAGCCAAGACAATAGGAAAAAGACCTTGAAGGCATTGCAAAAATTTCTAAGGCAGCCCCTTTCATCACAAGCACAGAGGCCTAGGAGGAAAAAGTTGTTTAGGGGGCCCAGCCCCAGAGTACTGCTGCCCTGCTTAGCCTCAAGACATTACTCCCCACATCCTAGCTGCTGTATCTCCAGCCTTGGCTCAAAGGAGCCCAGGTAGAGCTAGGGCCACCATTCTAGAGGGTGCAAGATATAATCTCTGGCAGTTTCCACGTGGTCGTAAGCCTGCAGGCACATGGAATGCCAGAGTGAAAGAGCCTTGGCAGATTCCACCTAAATTTCAGAGAATATATGGGGAAGCCTGGGTTGCCAGGCAGAAGCCTACTGAAGGGGTGGTGGTCCCACAGAGAGACTCTAGTAGGGCCGTGCTGAGGAAAAAGGTTGGGTTGGAGCCCACACAGAGTACCCAACATGGCACACTGCCTTGTAGAGCTATGGGAAAGGGACCACCCTGTAGTCCTGAGAATGGCAGAGCCAGCAGCAGCTTGCACTAAGCCTAGAAAAGCTGCAGGCACTCAACTCTCACCTCCAAGAGCAGCCACGAGGACTGTACCCTGCAAAGCCACAGGGGTGGAGGTGCCCAAGGTCTTGGGACCCCACCCCCCTTGCACCAGTCAGTGTGCCAGGGATGTGGGACAAAGAGTCAAGGATTATGTTGGAGCTTTAAAGCTTAATGTCTGCTCTGTTAGGTTTCAGACTTGTGTGGGGTCTACTGCCCCCTTCTTTGGGTTCATTTCTGCATTTTGGAATGATAATGCTTACCTAATATCTGTACCACCATTGTATCTTAGAAGTAAATAGTTTGCATTTTATTTTACAGGCTCATAGGTAGAAGGAAATTGCCTTGAGTCTCATATAAGACTTTGGACTGTTGAGTTAATGCTGGAACAAGTTAAGACTTTGAGGGACCATTGGGAATGGATGATCGTATTTTGCAATGTGAGAATGACATGCTATATGGGGGGCCAGGGGCAGAATTATATGATTTGGATGTGTGTCTCTTCAAAATCTCATGTTGAAATGTGATCCCCAATGTTAGAGGTGAGTTCCAATGGGAAGTGTTTGTGTCATGGGGCAGATCCCTCATGAATGGCTTGGTACCCTCTTCACAATAATGAGTGAGTTCTCACTCTGAGTTTATGTGAGATCTGGTTGTTAAGAGTATGGCACTCTCCCCAACACCTACTTTCTTTCTCATCATATGACACAACTGCTACTCTTTCACCTTCCACCATGAGTAGAAGCTTCTTGAGGCCCTCACCAGAAGCAGATGCTTCCTATACAACCTGCAGAACCATGAACCAAAATAAACCTCTTTTCTTTATTAATTACCCAGTCAAAGTTATTTTTAATAGCAGTGCAAAATGGACCAACACAGCCCTGAATCTTACCACATTTCCCCCATCTCTGGTGAAAAGTGCATAGGTGTTTGTGGCCTATAATTTGTTTCCCAACATCACTATCTACTACTTTCTTCACCTTATCTATTTTCTTCATGTTTTTCCATTACTTCATATTTCTCACTTAGTTTTAATTATTTGTTTTGCCATATTATTTGAATAATATTTGAATCTCTTTAAGTTGCCTTTGAAATAACGTAACATATAATTAATTAAAATTTTTAAATTAAATAGAAATTCTCACTTATAAGGAATCTAATATGCAGTCCCCATTCAGGAGACTAGAGTCCCTCATATACAGAAAATGCACAAGTAATGATAGGTATTGTTATCATTATGTAATTCCACACTGTAGTATCATAGTAGTTTTCATAAACCAAATGAACACACGCATGCACACAAGCACACACAATTAATACTTAGTTAATGCAAGAATCTTTACTATCTTCCTCAGAGGGTTTCCAATGTCCAAAACATTCCTAGAGAGTGTAAGCAATCCATAAACATTTTCTGAATAAATGAGTCAACAATGAATTTCTGATGTCATTATATTTATGTTTGTGATACAATGCTAAGGAGAAATTAGTGAAAATAACATGTATTTTTTAGACAGCTTGGGCACTATCCAAATGTTGATAACTCATATATATAGATATGACATATCAGAGATAGTTTTTCTGAGATTTGCTTTTCTCATTAATGCTCCTAGTGTTGTTATGAGGATTAAATTAAGTAGTCTAACAGAACCTGGCCCAGAGAAGTTCAATAAATATTAACCCCTTACTTTCCCTCTCTCTCCCTGACCTTGCATATTCCTATAGCAGTATCGCAGATTGTGTGTGTGTTGAGGGACAGGGTGTGTGCATGCACATGCAACTAGAAAGCCTAATGCACTCAAAACACATTACCACCAGAGGACCATCTGTATTTCCTTCTACAACTTTCTTCACCAGCCATAAATAATCTTTCTCTTTTTACCTTACTTCTCATTCTTCCTATCTGACAAAACATGGGGGCTGGAGAAAGTAGACGCAAAGTAAAAAGGAAGAAATGAAGGAAACGGGGAAGAAAGAGTGAGAGAAGAGAATTTGGCTATCTCACTAGAAAAAAAGAGTGTGCATAATACCCAGCAGATAAGAACTGAATATCCTAAAAGAGTATTACATAACTTTCAAAGGAATCCCACCATTCTTTCTTAGCAGTCACTGACTGGAAGATTACTGAACCTGAGTGATTAGCAGCTTGTTAGATATGCACTGTGCTTTTAGGCACGTCCTATCGGAAAATAAAGCAGATTAATTCACTCAGGAGAAGTAACAGCTTTAAGAAATCACTGGCTCTGTGGCTAACAGAACAGAAAGCCTGACTGCTCACAGCCATCTAATGTGCAGGAAGCTAAATAATACGACTACCAATCACTCCCAGATGGCTCTTGAACCCATGCAGTCATTCTTTTGTGTGTGGTGCACTTCATAATGAAGAAGACTTCACTCTGGAGGGTTTTTTCACACAAAGCTTTTCAATCTGTAACCAACTCTGTTTTTGTCTCTTCATCCCAATCCCCTCCTCCACTGTATGGGGAATTAAAAAAGCAAGTACTGACCCCTAAGACCTATGTCCAAGGTAATCTTTCCTAGACATGCTCCATTTGTCTCACTCTTCATCTTATCAAACTGTACCCTGTCCATATTCTGGGGTCCCTGTCCCTGATAGAGGCAGCACATTGTTGGGAAGTGTTTGCTTTAGCATTTGCAGGCATTGTGTTGGGATGAGGTATCAGATGACAGGCTTTCATCTGGATATGCTTTATTCATTATATCAGTACTTTATATTCGAGAAAGTGCACCAGTGTGAAAATTGAAGGGGAAACATATTTTGGCTAAGGGATAACCTGGAAATTATTAAAGTCAAAAGCTTCTGGGTCAAAGGGTAGCAGCTTCATGTTATTAGAATAATATGTTAATATTTAAGTCCTATAACCTCTTTGGGCCTTTGAAACACCTGTGATGAAAATGGTTTTCACGCTGTTAAAATGGTAACAAATAGACTGAGGCTCATTGCTTTAGTTTTGAATCTATTCGTGTGACTAAATTTTATGAGCCAATAAAACATATCCTAACATAAGTATAAAAAGATTCAGTAAAATACCACCCTGTCAATTTTTTTTTTTTTTTTGCAACTCTGCTCTCTCTCTTTTTACTGCTACTTCCACCTCAAACATCACCCTCCCCAATATTTCCCCTTTCTCATCTTCTTTACCCTGCTTTCATTTGATACAGCTGTTGCTGGAGACGAACGACTAGGACTGCCACTGGGATAAATCAGAAAACATGTTAGCTGCCCTATATTTTCTGTTATTAAATAAGATTGACACCATTGACTGGATTCTGCCCTTTGCCAAGAAATACTGCAAAAGATGTAAATCACTCATCAACAAACAATAAGTTACTTATGTGCATTTATTTCACTTTAATTTTTAGCATCAGTGTCCAAGCACGTATATGCACACACATGCACATACATGTGCTTCTCAAAATACAAATCTCTCTCATGTATCGTTAGAGTCATAATGCAAAGAAACCCTCTCAAGACAGGCCAAAGGGACTCTTTCACCTGTAATTAATGAAATGATCTAAATTGACATTCTGAGAGGTGAGATACATCAGATTACAATAATTTTCCTTTATTATTTTAAATGTAGATGTCAAATCTCTGGAATTCTCATATATATATATATACACACACACACACACACACATACACACACACACACACACACACAAAGTAGAGCAGGACTGCCACAGAAAATGCCTAGAGTCGAAAGAAAAATGAAATAGTTTGACTAGCTTCAAACTGGAAATTCTAAAAAATTCCAGAATTCTAAACATGTAAAAAAAATGAAATTAAATAAAAATCTAAGTTAAATGTATCCTTGCCCTCAGTAAGTCAATCAATTAATATTTAAAGAAGCATGTTACTGAATGAATTGTGTCCCCTCCAAATTCACATATTGAAGCCCTAACCTCCAATGTAAATATATTTGCAGAGAGGGCTTGTAAGGAGGTAATTAAGGTTAAATAAGGTGCAAAGGATGGGGTCCTACTCTGATAGACTTGGTGTCCTTGAGGAGGAAGAGAGACCAGAGATAATTCTCTCTCTCCCTGCACACACATAAAGGAAAACTCATGTAGGGAGACAGCAAGCAAGTGGCCATCTGCAAGCCAGGAAGAGAGGCCCACCAGAAACCAAATCTGATGGCACCTTTATCTTCAACTTCCAGGTTTCCATAACCATGAGAAAATAAATTGCTGTTATTTAAGTCATCCAGCCTATGGTATTTTCTTATGGCAGTCCTAGCAGACTAATACAACCAGATATCTTTTTTTCTTCCAAAACATGTTATAATGATAGAGGTCGAAAAGGCTTTGAAATCAATGAGACCTAGTTGTGATAAATACTCACTTAGGGCATCCTGAAGGATCACCATTAAGAACAAGTGCTATCTATATATTGTCCTTGAAGCAAGTCAAATCAACTGAGATGCACATTTAGACATCATTGTTTGGGTTCCTACAGATTTATGACATCAATTTGAACTGGGGGGTATTGCAGGAAATCACCAAGTGAAAATTGGTTAACATATCTATAGCACACTTTCAAGACTATAACTCTCTACACATCATTATGATATCTTAAGGGATAACATTATTTCATATCTCAGTGACAAAATTGTTTGCCTCACCTAATCTTCTATTTTCATTTTCACACTGACTGTGACTCCCATAAAGATCATGTTACTCTTTGTACTTAGGTTATCAGGAAGCTTAGAGCAAACTTGACATCTATTTCCAGTAATTATATAGATTCTCAAAGTGTGTTTTCTATGAACCAGTTTTCCTTATGTATTACTCTTCCATTCTTGGTTTCCCTTTGTATAGATTTCCTCAAATATTTATTTGTGTTTTATGCATTCTGCAGGCCATCTCAAATTCTATTTGAAATTATGGGGAAATGCATGCACAAATAAGTAAGTATCATCTCATCCATCCCTATTACCCTAAGTTGGGAAGCTGAGCTCTAGAATACTTTAGTGATGGGCTCAAGGTCATGCAGTCAGAGTAGGGCATAGGCAAGATCAGAAACTCAGATTCCTCTCACTCAGTGTTCCTTTACCTCCATCATAAAATTACCTTCCTGTGAAATAAAGGAGGAAGAAAATTCACTCAAAAGAAAAAGCATTTATTTGGTACATTTGCCTCTCAACAGAGGCAAAATAAGCCTCATTTGCTGTATCAAATTGTTCCCTCCTGGAAGAATGTTAGGCACTCTTGGTCCCTGCCCATTAATTGCTGGTTGAACTCCCAGTCATTGTATTAACAACAAAAAAAATCCCCTTATATTTTTACCTTTCCCAGTGCCCAACCCCATTTGATTTTTGCTTTTGTTTTTTGTTTGCTCTGGTTGTTGTTTCAAAACAGAAACAAAGGAAGTGGAAAATACTTCCTTGCACTGGTCAAAAATTGGGAAAGTAAGGGTCAGATCAGGATGCAAAATATGTAAATTTAACAGCTGACATCAAAATTTATCTTAGGAATGTGTGGTAAAGTGTTTACAGAAATGACCACAATAATTTCCCTCCCTGCCCTATGCACTTGGGTTGTTGCCTCCCACACTAGCTTTGGCCATGGCCATGTGAATAGTTTGAGCCAATGAGACATTAGTAAATGTGACACAAGCAGAAGCTTGAAAACTCACTTATAAATTGTGGCTGTTTAATACTCTGAGATTGCCATGTGAAGAAGCTCAGGTTAGCCACTGTAGGATGAGACACTGCATAGAGCATATTCAGGCAGTCTAGCTGAGCACCTCTTTCCCCACAAAACCAACAATTCTGCCCATTCTTGACTCTTGAGTAAGACTGTAACCAGACCAGTTCATTCAACTACATGCTAACCCCCATTGACTGCAGACTCATGAAAGAGCTCAGTAGAGCTCAGCCAGGCCAGCCCAGACTTAGAAAAATCCATATAACCCAGGGAATAATTAATGAAAAGATTTTTTGTTTTAAGCCATTCAATTTTGGGATGATTTGTTATGCAGCAAAAAACGAATCATTATAGAAAGGAGTTGTCTTTGTCGAGGAAAATAACTTGAATATCTGTAAGTCTGGGGAAAAATCCACAAATTGAACTGCTTCGGTAGAAGCGGGAAGTCAGAGATTATCATGAGATCATAAACCTCTCTCTGTCCCTACAAGAATTACAGAAATCTTAGGAAAAGGGAAATGGAAGGTAAATAGAGATTTAAGCCAATCATATCTAGTTCTTTAGAAGAAGCTAGTCTCCAGCTGACATCTTAAAGAGATATACACATAAATTTAGATATAGATATAGATATAGATAGATATGGTATGTTTGTTTGAGCTGCTATAACAAAATACCACACACTGGGTTATTTATAAACAATAAAAATTTCTTTGTTACAGTTTGGTGGCTGGAAAGTTTAACATTGAAGCATCCGCCTGTGAGGGGCTAGTCTCTCTGCTTCCAAGATGGTGCCATGTTGCCGCATCCTCCAGACGGTACAGATACTGCGTCCTCACATGGCCAAACATACCAGGGCAAAAAAAGAGTGAACTCCCTTTGTCAACCCCTTTAAAAAGACAACTAATCCCATTCATGAGAGGGGAACCCTCATGACTCAATCACCTATTAATGCCACCACAATGAAGATTAAGTTTTAATATGAATTTTGGAGGAAACACATTCATTTAGACAGGGAGGTGAAGATGGAGATGGAGATGAAGATAGAGATAGGAAGAGATCTTCAAGTAATTTGCCATAATTACCAACATGAAATGGTAGAAAACCTCACACAGAGTGTCTGTAGACAAATCAACTCTCATCAAACTTGTTAGTCAAAATGAGTTTTTTATATTATCTTATACAGGCTAATTTATTGATGTTAATCTTTACACCAACTTGAGTGAGGCTTGTGTCCAATGCCATTTTGCTGCTTTAAGAACTCACTTGCAAACTAACACGTGAGACATGTTTGTGAGACTAGTTCCTGGTGTAACTGTTAACCAAATACCTACTTCAACACCTATGATGTCCCTTTTTTTGTTTGCCTCCTCTCTAGTATTTCCCAACAAATTAATTAGTCAGCACCTTTACTCTTCCTTGTCTCCCTGACATTAACCAGCATCTTACCCTCAGCCCACAGTGGGAGCCCCCTCCTTTATTACAGTGCTGAACTGCTCTCCAGGAACAGCTCTACTTAGCAACAAGCCAGACCCTATGGTCTATTCATGGGCCATCGCTAAAGCATTAGAAATAAACATTGGCCCCTACTACAAATTCCAAAACCTAGGATCCAATTAACACATATTAGTCACCTTCCGATACATTTAGCCTCTTATTTACAGGCAGTAAAGAAATTATCAATTATCAATCATATTTAAATATCTAAAGTATTAGAATTGACAATATGAACATAGTCCAAAATGCTATACTATTCTCCAAGCAAGAAGCCAAGTTTATTTTCATCTGTGGTATGTTCGTAAATGCTCACAGCTGTGTATGTAGTCTGTGGCAGACTGTCTTTTCCAGAGATGGCTGCAACAGTATCTCCTGTCCCAAATGCTTTTCTAAAACCTTGCCACTCTCCATCACAACACAGAATCTAATTTTCCTACCCTTGAATCTTGGAGAATTTATGAGTTACTTGCAACCAACAAAATGTGGTGAAAGTGATGCTGCATGATTTCCGAGATGAGGTGCGTAAAAGCATTGCAACTTCCATCTTGCTTCCTAGATGGAAGCCCTAAGCCCTGAGTCACTGTGCTGGCAGTCCAACTGTCCTGAGGCTGCTGCTGTGAGGAAGCCCAAAGCAGCCTATACAAAGAAGCTTCATGGAGAAGACTCCTGAAGCTGATTTAGAGAAACACCATTGTCCCTGATCAAACATGCTTTCAATCAGAATCTGTCTTGCCAGAGACAAGATCCAGTCCCCAGAAGGGGAACATCAAAAGCTAGGTAGATTCATGCTAGAGTATAAACTGAAGAGCAAATACCACACTCAGACAAAAGAACAATTATGCCAACCAGTAACCTATCTGGTGCCCACAGATCACCCTCTTTAGATAAAATACCTAGCTTTAGGTATCAGGAGTAATTCTAGGTTCTAACTATTAGAGATGAAAGATCTCATAATAGTGTTGTTGTATTCTGGTCCAGATTGCTTCAGGCTTTTAGTTGTATTGAATTTTTAAGTTGAAGGTCTTCAGATGCTGTTGTGGAGCACAAATAGAAAAAGTGTGAGTGACGGCAAAAGAGCATGAAGTAAAAGGAAAAGCAGAAAAGGGTGGCATAAGTCAAAAGCAACAGAGCCTCACTGGTCAAGTCCAAAAGGACGGTACATAGTTCAACTAAGGAACATTCTAGGAAAGAAGAGCATGTAAAATGTAAAATATACAAATGGATGTTAAAGCAATATGGAGAGACCCCGAGCGGAAAAGCAGAGGCATGCTCAAAAATAAGGGGAGGCGAGGCTGACCAAGTATTATAGGAATGAGTGGCCATTGCATGAAGGTCTTTGGATGTCAACTGAGGGGTTTAGATTTCATCTAATGATCAGAGAGTTACAAGTAATTCTCCCAGACGCTGAGAAGGGGGAGAATCACCAGGCAATATTCTAGCCACCCTTCCTCTGTTTGCACTGGAACAAAAATAATTTCAACTATTTTACAATTGCTCTTCTAAGTAATCTTTCATTTGAAAGATATCTTTTAAAACAATGGAAAAACTCCTGTAATAGATGAAGACTTTCACTGTACACTCTTGATGAAGAAAATAATGTGATAAAAATCATGTTTCAGGATTATTCCACTGCTTTGTTCAGAGTGTAAATAAGAAAGTAAACAGAAGGAATAATTGAAGAACATGAGAAAACAAAAGGAAAAGAGAAAAAAAAATCTAAAATGAAGAATCACTTGATTTAAAAAGTTGAGAAATAGCCGGGCGCGGTGGCTCAAGCCTGTAATCCCAGCACTTTGGGAGGCCGAGACGGGCGGATCACGAGGTCAGGAGATCGAGACCATCCTGGCGAACACCGTGAAACCCCGTCTCTACTAAAAAATACAAAAAACTAGCCGGGCGAGGCGGCGGGCGCCTGTAGTCCCAGCTACTCGGGAGGCTGAGGCAGGAGAATGGCGTAAACCCGGGGGCGGAGCTTGCAGTGAGCTGAGATCCGGCCACTGCACTCCAGCCCAGGCGACAGAGCCAGACTCCGTCTCAAAAAAAAAAAAAAAAAAAAAAAAAAGTTGAGAAATAGAGAAGCCCAAACCCTATTTCCTTTACCCTACTTTGTTATCCACTGTGAACTTCTACCTTCCCAAGCTTTTTAGTCTCCATTTGGTCACTTAATCCAGTCCTTGATTCTCCTTTGCTCTGTCTCTCTCTGTGCCTGCTATGCACTCTTTTTATTCTTCAGGTCCCTGACTCATGCCATGATCACAGGGCTGCCTTTGACTGGCACAATAATTCTGTGTTCTTCTCACTTTGCTTTACATTACACATTTAGGTCTTGCTTGTCCAATGTAATAACTTGTTCTAAAAATATTTTATTTTTGCTGCTTAGCCTTCTCAAAGTTCTTTACAGACATTACCTCATCCATTTCTCTTGAAATTAGGTGCCCTGATGACAGAGTGGCCCCGAAAGCTACTTGTGTGGATTATTGGGTATATATGTGCCTGGGACCTCAAAGGTGTCAATCCTGCCTATTTGGGATGAAAGATGGATGTTCTCGGCAATCAATAAGTGCCAAAAGCTCTCTCATTCAAAGAGAGGAAAAATGTTCCAATACCAGCATAAAAAAGTCTTGTATTTAAAAAAAACCTTGCTATCCACCAAAGAAAGAAAGAAAACATAAGAAAATGACATGTTACCATGTTTCTTTTAAATTCCAAATTTTTACTTCTCATAAAACTTAAGTAGACGATTTATATCTGAGGGCCTTATTGGGTTCTCATGTACTCCTAAAAAATAGAGTCAATCTGCTCTTGCTCAAAAGTCTGTAAGATCCTTTTGTACACACACACACACACACACACACAATTTCACAATACCACACACCACTTTGTCTAATCTTCTTCTGTGTAATGAGTAAAACAGACAATCTGGAGAGTAGACTCTAATTGTGCAATTGGAACTGCTTAGCCCAAGCCAATATGAGAAAGTAAGACCAGCAGAGATAAAGGAATCTGAGTACCTCTCCTTCTTCCACACTCCTCACTCCACAGTTCCACTATTAGTGTTGTCCCATTTAGAGTTCTAGCCACTGTAATTTTAGGACCTTAGAAATGTCTGAACTTATAACATGGGAAAATATTAACATTTTATTAAGTTAGTAGAAGACTCCAGGCGAAATAGATTTTTTCCTCTGCTGAACATATGTTTAAAAGATTATAGGAAAGAATTTTTAACTCGAGTCCTCAGTTCCAATAAAGAATGACTCACTTGTGTATTTTCATAAGGCATAAAGATTATTTCACTTAAACTACATTTAGTCTCCAAACCTTTGTTATGTACCTATCCTTAAGTAGGTATAGGTAAATAATTCATACTGCATCCCAGAGTAAAAATTAGATGTTTACTAAAAATAAAAGGATCCAGAAAATTAAAATATTATTATATTAAGAAAAAAGAAGTCCACTAAAAGTGCTGTCTGATCCTGGGACCCCAGTAAGGACTAAAAGACCTTTCACAGTCATTTGATGGGAGTTGAATATCCAAAAAGACTGTGGCTTTTATCCAGGCTAACACTTAAATATAGAAGTTCACAGTAACAGGTCATGGCTCATATCACATTCTTCCAAACACAAGCTTTTATTCTTTTTGTTAAAAATAAAACAGTTCTTCATCTCTGACAAAACAAAACTAACTAACTGTAGTTTAAGGAACGCTCACTTCTTATCTCCATACATAAGAAAAAAACATTACCCTTCTCCAAGAAGTGAATTTTACTGAATGACTCCATGCCACAGACGAGTTTAAACTGCTGATGTTTTCCTAAACTTTTTCCAAGAGAAATGACAGCAACAATCATGATAGTAATACAACAGGGACCCTGTTAAAAACTGCAACTCTCCATTCTTCATTTCCCTACCCAGAGAACACCTGTTATAGGCACATCACGCACACATATGTAGACCCTAGAAATTTCTGACTACATAATTCTTTTTTAATTAATGTCTTTAAATCCTCACAGCTAAACTTTAATTTAAGAGCTTTGAACAACAGGTGACCATTTTGACTAATGTAACAATATTCACCTAAACTATTTCCACCCAAACGTAACAATCACCATATTTTATTTAAATATCATGACAAAGGTTAAGAATAAAGAAGTTGGTGAGAAATTTTCCCATTTCTTTTTAAAAGCATCCACTATTCTCCTTTTTGTGTTACAGCTTTCTATTTGATAGATACTAGCACCCTATTGATGTACTCACCTACTTGTAAATTAAAGGTTTAAAATATACATTGCAATGCCCACAAAGTGAGAAAAAAACAATGACAACCATAAAATACCCTGGCACTGAGAATGAATCACTTCATTAGACCATTGTAGCATATTTCTATTGTGTCTCTAACTTATTCAAGACTTTGTAGACTCTTACCAGGGTTCTCAGCTTAACTAATCATCATTCAAGGATCCTCAATAGAGGAAGCACCTGTGAAGCATATGATCAGCTACTTCCTCTCCATAGTTCTTCCTTGTAAATATGGAAACTGGGACAGTAGGTAAAGAGATCTCAGGTTGGTGGGATGTTCCAGTCAGATGCTTGCAAATATTATTCAAGCATCGCAGATTTCGGCGACCCACAAAAACTGATGCAAGAATAGTCCATTTTCTTTAACTTAAAAATACATAGAAAGATTATATTCATGGCATATGCTAACCTTTAGGGGCTCATAAGGATTCCTCTCTTCAATCCCCAAAGTTGAAGAAAAAGGAGAGTATTTCAAGGACATGAAGTAGAGGGTGGAGATTTTAGGTAGAGCAGGAAACCAATTATAAACAGAACTGATCTAGGAGAAAGATTTTCTTCTCCCCAAACCCTTCTCTTAACTCTTTTCTGAAGTTCTCACTTGGCTCACTCTATCTCAGGCAGCTTGTATTGTGAATCATGCCTAGGGAAGACTCCCACTTAGAAGGATGTCCTTGAGTGGCCAATCAGAAACAGAACAGAGTCTAGGAGGTGAGTGAAATCTAGTAGCCTGCTTATGGCTACCCTAGTCCAAGCTTTAATGGCCCAGTCCATTTCACCAAGCAGTGATTTGGCCCATATCCCTCTTTGGTAATCATCTGTTTATTGTTCTGAAATGTCCTTTATGCAGCAGATATAAATACAGTTACAGATGTCATTGGAGATATTGCTGTGGGTATATCAGTAATTTTTTCTGTTTATTTGCCTGATCGATTGGCATTCTCCTTTCCCTCTACAAAAGATAGTGACCAATGCTCACAATTAAATGAGGTCTTAGAGATACTATGCCTTCCTCTAAGAAGCCTGAACACTTCTTTTCTCACCTCCTAAGTCATATACATACAAAAGTTTGATCTGTTTGTTCTCTAACCTATACTTTTGTGCAATGAATTTTAATAAATATAATCTAAAATTTAAAAATGAGTGAAAATGGAAAGAAAGTTGTTTTAATAAAAATTGGGTTGACTGGGAGGGTAGAGGTAGAAGTATCACTTGAGGCCTGGAGTTCAAGACCAGCCTGGGCAACACCGAATCTCTACACACACACACACACACACACACACACACACAAAAATGGGTTGAATAACTTCAAGAGTCTAAATAAAGATGAATAATTTTTCAAACACTATTGAGTTAAACTAGTAAGAAGAAAAAACCATAAAATATTGCTGGTGGCGGATGCCTGTAGTCCCAGCTACTCGGGAGGCTGAGGCAGGAGAATGGCGTGAACCCGGGAGGCGGAGCTTGCAGTGAGCTGAGATCCGGCCACTGCACTCCAGCCTGGGTGACAGAGCGAGACTCCGTCTCAAAAAAAAAAAAAAAAAATTGCTGAAAAATAATAAAAATCTAGGGAATCCTGTATCAGATTGTTTCATAGTGTATAAAGTTATACCCTACCTTAACAACACAAAACTGTAATTTCAAGATCATGTTTTATTGGTATTTCTTACGTGTGGAAAATAAAATGGAACTCTAGTCAGAAGGCTTTTATACTCAAAGAAAAGGTTTTGTCCCTACATAAAAGATCTGCAATAAAAATCAGTTAAAATAAAATATTTACAATATATATGCATTAAACATTTTATCATTTTCCACTTTGATTTTTTTTTAATAAACTACTTCAGAAAATAAGGCTTTACCATATTTTTATATCTCCACATTTATGTATATATTTATAGATATATCTATGGGACCTAATTGAGGTAAAGATGGCACAGGAAACAGTCAAAACATGATTTGCCTTTAGCAACATGTAAATACCCAAATACAGGGAGATATGTTAATCAGATCCCTCTTCAAGAAATAACTCCGTGCCCAGAAACGAGGACTCTTGTTGGCTAAACAAACACTAGAAGTTAGTTATTTAGGGTCTGCCTCAGTTTTAGAGCCAAGGTCACATTCTTCTCAAGGTGGCCGCTAGCTAATGACTGGATGAGGTGGTGATACAAAAGTCTAGGCATTTAAGCCTAACTACTCCACATTATGATGATTTTATGACAGAGCTGCCCAACAGGCAAGCAGAAACTTTAATAGGTCTATACCCTAGTCTGATGACTCATCCTATACAATCCTGCTGTCTTTCCTTTTCTTTCACAGGTGTTAGACCCAACCCTTTTGCACTCCAAACTCCATTTTAGACTATACTTCCTGGAAAACCAAACAGGTACAACAAACAATGGCATAACTAACAAACAGAATATTCCACACATGTATATATTGGCTTAATTTTTGCCAGGCATTCACCACTTACTGAGCCCATCACTGGAAAAAGGCAGTACTGTGACAGTGAGTCCGTGACAATAAAGGAACAACATAACTGACTTCCCACAAAAGCAGTTTGAGTCTAGAAAATATGCCTTGGATGCCGACCTCAATGGATTGCCTGGGGTCTAGTGCTAATATTCAAACTATGTGGAATATTGTATATACCATGTCCTGCCAGATGATTTTCAGGAAACCAGCCAAATTTACTATCCAAGTAGAAAAGATCAGTTTCATATACTCCATGAGAATGATCTGCAACCATTTCCTTCATATTGAGTAGAAAAATGCTGGTAGTTTTAGTTGAACAAGATGAGATCCTAATCAATATTTAACACCACAAGTTTGGCCAAACTGTGCCAGCCAATCTGATACACATTTAAAACACTGTGTTATATAAATGGCATTTGGTAGGTGCTCCAAAGTACTTTTCCCCTTTCCTTGTCAATTCTGAATATTAATGATTCAATATAAGTTTAAATATTTGCATCACGACCCCCAGAAGAGAAAGAAATAAGACCCAACCATGGGAAAAAGGGTGCTTAGACTCTGCCAAGGATTAAGTCAGACATGGTTACTGAGAGGAAAAGACAGTATACACATTCTGATTTACTTTTCTCTCTCTCCTGGGCCTCTTCACACCTTGGCCAGGAAAAAGCCGAAAAGCAGAACTCAACAATTTATGTAACACTGTGGAATTGATGGAAGGCAGGTATGATATATTAGTATAGCATAGGGCCTCCAGATTGAATGAGAATCTGGCTTCTTCTGTGGTTTCTCATATAGAGAATAGCTTGGATTGCCAAAGAAATTAAATTTGAAGCTTAAAAAATGTACATGTAAAATATCCACCAATGATACTAAACTTCTTAGCAGTAAATCTCTTACTCAGTGAGAACTTGGGTGCACGGATTATGCCCAAGAGATCTCTTTTAGAAATGTCCTTTGGAACCAGATAATCAGTTATTTTCATCCAAACTTTTTACATTAAAACCTCATACTGAGATTAAAATTTAAAACAAAAATTGAGACAAGGACTTCCTACTGTTACAGTAATCACTAAAAAAGGAGATATTTAAGAAATTGAATAAGGGTGTTTCATGATTTATGATTTTACTTGGTAACTGTGTGACATTTTGAAAATCCTAAAACAAATGGTCCTCTGTATATAATCTTGAGTCAGCTATTGTAAAATGCATTTAAAAGTAAGAACCTAAAATCAGGTAAAGCCTAATATTTACACCAAAGCTAAAACACAAGAGCAAAAATCAAGGAAAGAACTTCAGGACTCTCCCAGAAAGTCCTTCCATCTTCTGCTCACTGCCTGATTCCAAACGCTTTCCCAGATTTGTCGGTATTTGTTACAACAGCACCCCATATCCAGTACCAAAATCTGCATCTATCTATATCAATTACTGCATAACAAATTACCCTAGCAAACATTTATCGTCTTACAGTCTCTATGGGTCTGTAATTCAGGAGCAGCTTAGCTTGGTGGATCTGGCTCAGTGTCTTTCACCTGGTTGCACTCAAGATGTTGACTTAGGGATACAGTAAACTGAAGGCCTGACTGGGGCTGATGGAGTCACTTCCAAGACAGCTCACTCACACAACCCTGAGCAGGAGGCTTCAGTTCTCCTCTGTGGGCCTCCCCATAGGGCTGCTCGGGTGTCTTCATGACATGGCTGTTGGCTGGTTTTCACCACGGGGAGTGATTCCAGAGAAGAGGAATCAAGGAGAAAGCCACATGCCTTTTAGTCTTGAATGTTACACACTATCACTTCCATCATTTGCTGCTCATTAAAAATGAACCACCAAAGCCAGCCCACTCTTGGGGTGGGGAGGACAGCATAGAAAATTAAGCTCCACTGTTTGAAGGAAATTTACAAACAGACTTTAAAACCACAAGTGCCTCCAAGGGAGTATTAGGTTTAAAACACCAAATTATAAATTACTCTTATTGATGTCATTCTTATCTTGACCATGGATCAGTACCAGGTTATCAAAATAATCCTGGAAATAAAGTTAGTGTTCTCCCAGACCATCTGCAAATTAAACCTATCCTTACCCAAAACACAATGACATAGTACCATGCCCCAGTTTAGAATGATTATAATTTTTAAACGAAATATTGAGAATACTAATTGTGTGCAACGATGCAGAGCGATATGAACTCTCATACATTGTTGGTAGAAATGCAAAATAGTGTAGTCACTTATGAGAACAGTCGGGCAGTTCCTTATAAATTTAAACATGCATTACCAACCAGATGACTCAACAATGCTATTAAATACCCAAATAAAATGAAAACTTATGTTCACACAAAACTTGCATGTAGGTGCTAATTTTAAAATAATCTTTATTTATATGATCTTCAAAATCTGGAAACAACTTATACATGTTTACACTGGTGAATAAAAAAAATAAACTGTGGTACATCTATACAATGGAATACCACTCATGAATATAAGTGGATTAAATACTGATACATCCAACATGAATGAATCTCAAATGCATTACTAAGTGGAAGAAGCCAACTCAAAAATACATACACTATGTGACTGAATTTATATGACATTCTGAAAAAGGGAAAACTATAGTGACAGAAAACAGATAATCAGAGGAAGAGTTAACTACAAAGGGAAACAGCGGATCTAGGGGGATGATAAAACTATATCTGTATCTTGGGCATCCAAATCGGTAAAGAGAAAGTCAAACTGTCGCTGTTTGCTGATGATATAATCATATATCTAGAAAACCTAAAGACTCATCCAAAAACCTCCTAAAACTAGTAAATGAATTCAGCAGTTTCAGGATACCAAATTAATGTACACAAATCAGCAGTTCTGCTATATACTAACAGTGACCATGCTGAGAATCAAATCAAGAACTCAATCCCTTTCACAATAGCTGTAAAAAAATTAAAATAAAATACTTAGGAATATACCTAATTGAGGAAATGAAAGAACTCTAAAAAAAAAAAAAAAAAACTACAGAAAACTGATGAAACAAATCGTAGATGATACAAACAAATGGAAACACATGCCATGCTCATGGATGGGTAGAATCAATATTGTGAAAATGACTACATTGCCAAAAGCAATCTACAAATTCAATGCAATTCCCATCAAAATACCAGCATCGTTCTTCACAGAACTAGCAAAAACAATCCTAAAATAATTATGGTACCAAAAAATACAAAAAACAAAAAACAAAACAAGCCCGCACAGCCAAAGTAAGACTAAGCAAAAAGAACAAATCTGGAGGCATCACATTACTGGACTTCAAACTATAACACTATGGTCACCAAAACAGGATGGTACTGGTATAAAAATGGGCACACAAGTCAAGGGAACAGAATAGAGAACCCAGAGATAAACCTAAATACTTACAGCCAACTGATCTTCAACAAAGCAAACAAAAACATAAAGTGTGGAAAGGGCACCCTAGTCAACAAATGGTGATGGGATAATTGGCAAGCCACATGTAGAAGAATGAAACTGGATCGTCATCTCTCACGTTATACAAAAATCAACTAAAGATGGATCAAAGACTTAAATCTAAGACCTGAAACCATAAATATCCTAGAAAATAACATCAGAAAAACCCTTCTTGATATTGGCTTAGGCAAAAACTTCATAACCAAGAACCCAAAAGCAAATGTAACAAAAACAAAGATAAATACTTGGGACTTAATTAAACTAAAAGACTTCTGCATAGCAAAAGAAATAATCAGCAGAGTTAACAGACAACCCATAGAGTGGGAGAAAATCTTCACAATCTATGCATCTGACAAAGGACTAATGTCCAGAATCTACAAAGAATTCGAACAAATCAGCAAGAAAAAAAAGCAAATAATCTCATCAAAAAGTAGTCTAAGGTCATGAATAGACAATTCTCAAAAGAAAATATACAAATGGCCAACAAGCATATGGGAAAACGCTCAATATTGCTATCAGGGAAATGCAAATAAAAACCACAATGCGAAACCACCTCACTCCTGCAAAAATGGCCATAATCAAAAAATTAAAAAATAATAGATATTGGCAGGGATGTGGTGAAAATGGAGTATTTTTACAAAGTTGATGGGAATGTAAGCTAGTACAACCACTATGGAAAACAGTGTGGTGATTCCTTAAATAACTAAAGGTAGATCCACCATTTGATCCAGCAATCCCACTACTAGGTATCTACCCAGGGAAAAGAAGTCATTAGATGAAAAATATACTTGCACACACATATGTATAGCAGCACAATTTGCAATTGCAAAAATATGGAAACAGCCCAAATGCCCATCAATCAATGAGTGGATAAACAAAATGTGTGTGTGTGTGTGTGTGTGTATACACACACATACCCCACCCCCACTGAGCAGCAGAGAGCAACCTGGATGGAGTTGGAGACTATTATTCTAAGTAAAATAACTCAGGAATAGAAAACCAAACATCGCATGTTCTCAATCATATGTGGGAACTAACTTATGAGGACCAAAGGTATCAGAATGATACATTAGAGTTTGGGGACCTGGGGGAAAGAGTAGGGGGTGAGGGATAAAAGACTACACATTGGGTACAATGTACACTGCTCAGTGATGGGTGTACTGAAATCTCAAAAATCACCACTAAATAACTTATTCATGTAACTAACTACCACCTGTTCCCAAAAAACCTATTGAAATAATTTTTTTTTTTTTTGAGACAGAGTCTCACTCTATTGCCAGGCTGGAGTATAGTGGTGTGATCTCAGCTCACTGCAACCTCCACCTCCCAGGTTCAAGCCATTCTCCTGCTCCAGCCTCCTGAGTAGCTGGGATTACAGGCACGCACCACCACACCCAGCTAATCTTTGTATTTTTAGTACAGACAGGGTTTCACCATGTTGACCAGGATGGTCTTGATCCCCTGACCCCAAAGTGCTGGGATTACAGGTGTGAGCCACCACACCCTGTCTAAAATTTTGTTTAAACTATATCTATATCTTGATTATAGAAATGCTTATGTGAGTTTGTGTTTGTCAAAACTTTCAGAACCATATGCTTAAAAGGATAAATTATACTGTATGTAAATTGTACCTTAGAGAAATGAAAAAAATCTAATCAGTTATATTACTCTTCATATATAAGCAATTGTGTCATGCACACTCTAAAACCCACATGCAGATCTATGTTAAATGGCAGCTATGGACAGAGCCTGAACATCAGCCGATTCATATTTGTTCTCATCTCCTGCCTATCCCAACCCAAATGGCCTTTTCTCAACCATCAATGTGAGAATCTGCATTGGTTGCATGAGGTGTCAGTAAACAACCCTCAGGCCTCTACTTAGCTTATGCAA
Organism: Theropithecus gelada; assembly: GCF_003255815.1. Taxonomy (NCBI): domain Eukaryota; kingdom Metazoa; phylum Chordata; class Mammalia; order Primates; family Cercopithecidae; genus Theropithecus; species Theropithecus gelada. Next base: position 124,409,104 of record NC_037672.1, read on the forward strand.
AATTCTAGCCCATCACTTTTAATCAGTTATCAAGTAAGGAAATATAAAAGTATAATACCACAGCAACCAGAGTCAAAAAATTGTATTATCATTCAAAGAATAAGGGAGAATCACCTCTAAAATGGCTACTCCTGGCTCCCAAAAATTAACCACAGCTATTGATGAAAACTAGACCAACTCCACAGGAAAACCACAAAATTGGCAACTTAAAAAGATTAATATGTCTGCCGGAACAACTTTTAATCATGGTCCCTCAAGAACTCAAGGCCAAAGCTAACATACCATCTCTCCTCAGCAAAAACTTCATCCTCGTTTACATACACCACTATGGCATCTTCCAGAGGCAGAGGCCACACTTGCCCCTAATAAACGAATAAACCACAAAGCAGTTCACATTGAAGCATAGAATCTAATTATCTAAAATTCAAAAATGCCAACAGGAAGAGAAAAATATATCCACTCAAATAACCTGTAAGTGATTATACTTCAGCAAAGAGAAATGAAGTTTCCAGCAATTGTTTTAGCCCAAGACAGTGTGGCTGGAAACTTGGATGTAGATAGTAGTATGAAATATAAGAAAAATAATGTTTCCCTTTGCCATGACAGCCTTCTTTCTAGCTCCTGGCCAAGATTGGTAAACTAAACCTTGCTGTCAGATTTTCTTGTCAATCCATCTCCAGAATTTCCTCCTAAGACTGGATATCCTACTCATCCTGGAGTTTCATATCTTGTGTAGACTCAATGACCTCTTCAAGCTTGTCTCTCCTAATTTCATGAGATTTGACACAGATATTTCAAAAATGTGTTTCTGATCATTAATGTAAGATTTTTTTTTCTCATAGTCATATCTAAATAGTGACCTATTGCCTCTCATTTGAATTGATTCATAGAATGTATTCATTTTAGTCACTATTCTCTTTGATCTTCCTCTGGCCTAGGTCTTGCGCTGTCTAGATATTTTTAATCTCATTAATTAGAATGTAATATGGTTTTTATAGAAACCATACCACTACCTTAAGACAATCAAACATACTTCTTAGATTAGGATAACAGGATTCAAGACTTTACACAAAGAGGCATTTTAACTCTCTTTGACATGTTTCCAAAAATGATGTCTCAAGGAAGTCTTTCTTTTCAGTATTTTTAATCCACTTGATTGAATTATAATTTATATATAATTCACCAGTTTTAAATGTATAATTCCATGAGCTTTGACAAACCTATACTCTCATATAATAGCCACCAAAATCAAGATATAGAACATTTTCATCACCCAAAAGCATGTCCTTATGCCTCTTTACAGTCAGGTCCTCTCCCCACAGGCTCATTATCTGGCAACTCCCAATTCTCTGTCACTGTAGTTTTGCCTTTCTAAAATATCATGTATGTAAATTCACATTATCTGGTCTTTTGTACCTGGCTTATTTCACATAGAATAAATGTTTTGAAGTTTATGTTGTGTGTATCAATGGTTTGTTTCATTTTGTTGTTGAGTATTCTACTGTAGGAATATGCCAAAATTTGTATATCTGTTCACCCATTGATTGACATTTGGGTTATTACAACTGTAAAGCTGTTATAAATAAGGCTGCTAAAAATGTTTGCATAAGAGCTTTTGCATTGGTATAGATTGTCATTTCTCTGGAGTGAATATCTAAGAGGAGAATTTTCAGATCATATGATAAGTATAACCATATTAACTTAAGCATTCTAGTTGATGTGTAGAGAAAGAAAGGATCAAAAGCAATTAAAATGAAAGAATATTTCAAAAGATACAAGAGAATATGGAATAACACGGTTATAAAAGCCAGGGAAAGAGTGATTAATGGATGGAAACTGGAGTTTCAATATTAAAACTTCAGAAAATGAAAAAATAATAAAAATGAGAACATTTCATCTTGATGATACTCAAGGTAGGCAGAGTCAAATTAAAAGTGGAAATGTTTAATTATCAAACAGAAAGCAGTAGCAATAGTATCACATTGACATAAATTTACTTGAAGGATTCAAGCGATCCTCCCACCATAGCCTCCTGAGTAGCTGGAACTACAGGTGGGTGCCGCCACACCAAGCTAATTTTTATTTTGTTTTGTATAGATAAAGTATCCCTATGCTATGTGCTTATATGAGAGTAATGAGAAGCTCAAAAAAAGTTTATAATCTTGCATGAAATTGATTACAGTTAGGTAAAAGGCATACAGCTCCGCCATTCTCTGCCAACCAATTAGAAGACAGTAATTTCTGCCTAGATACAGAGTTTCAAGTATGCAGACGTTTTACTACAAGCAGAACATCTAAAATAGGAAAAGGGGTTACAGTAAAATACCATAAAAGAAATGTTTTAAATCAGAGTGCTTTAACATTCACATTTCCACAAAACAAATCTACCCTTAAAACATTGTCACTAAGTACAATAAACAAAACTTCTAACTCGATACTTTTATTAAACCTGTAGTATTTTTATTACTTTTCAAATATTAATACTATAAATACATATGTTGCTGAACTCTCATATTATTTGTCATAATTTAATTCCCTTGAGTTTCCCTAGGTAGTGTATTATTTTAATTAAAATTAATTAAAAATTAGTTCACCCCAAATAAATGTTACATTATTTAAAAAAACCTTCTGACTAATCTTAGCTTGGTTTTCCACAAATTTTACAGACATAAAAAATAAAGATACAATTAAAACATAATTACAGATAGTCTCTAAATTTTAAAAATCAAATACGTAATTGTGTATGCAAAAAGTAGAATTCACATTTGTTCTTTAACCATTTGTGAATGTATTTCAAATAAATCTACTTCTATACTTCTGTTCAGACCTCTCTATGGTCCATTAAGTCAAGCATGTTCAGTAATAGGGAGTAAAGTGAGTTCTTTGGTAAGTGGTACCACAATCCCACACTTCATACAGTTTTCTTCAACCATCTCCCCTTTGCTATTGTCAAACCCATACTCCAAGCATACCTGGATTTTTTTTTTTTTTTGATACAAGGTCTTGCTCTGTTCCCCAGGATAGAGTGTGGTGGCATAATCGTAGCTCACTGCAACCCTGAATTCCTGGGCTCAAGTGATCTTCCCACCTCAGCCTCCTGAGTAGCTGGGACTAAAGGCGTGTGCCACTACACTTGGCCAATTTTTAATTTTTTTTGTAGAGATAGAGTCTTGCTCTGTTATATTTTTATATGGGAGTAATGAGAAACTCAAAAACATTTATAATCTTACATGAAATTGATTACAGTTAAACAAAAGTCATACAGCCTTAAGGTGGTCAAACCAAAGAAATAGTTCATCTTCAGTACCTACTTCCTAGTTTCCTGTACTGACTATTCTTATAAACACTACCATACTTCACAACATATGATTGGGTAGAGAAAAAAAATTCAACAGAATTGATAGAAACCTATTAGAACTAATAATAAAGTTTAAGAACATCACTGAATACAAGATTATAAAATAATAATTTTATTCCTAAACACAACAAATAAAACATTTAATACTACAATAGCCACTATGTCAGAACTGGTTTGGGTGAAAGTAATAGAAACACAAACAACCGTGACAAACAAATAAAGGCTTATTTTTCTCACTTGACAGGAAACGTGGGAAAAAAAAGTTACGTACTTCAGCTGCTCTACGATCTCAGCAAGTATCTAAAGGCTTTTTTTTCCACCTGACTGCCATGTTTTTTATACTCACAGTTTTGTCATTTCATATTCACAGAATAGTTGAAGTAGCTCCAAGAAATATGTTTTCACACCTCTATTACAAGAAGGAAGGAAGAGAAAAGAACAGCACAGTAACATACCTGTCTCTTTTACCAGGAAAAAAAAAATCTTAATAATCACCTCATAAGAACTTCTTAAACATCATTGGCCAGAACTAAGTCATATGGCCACCTCTGGTTGCAGAGGAGATTGAAAATTGCTACTAGATTAGCCAACACACAAAGCCTGCAACAGACACTTCTTAAAAAAACCATAAAAATATAAGATACCTAGCAATAGATTTAATAAAAGATATGCAACAACTTAATGGAGAAAATAATAATTTATTGAAAGACATAAAAGAAGACAAATATATGGAGTGACATATTCAGAAATAGAAAAACATCAATATTGCAAAGGCAGCAATTATCCCTTAATTAACATATGAATCAATGAAATTCCAATCAAAATCCCAACTTCTTATAGAAATTCAGTTTGTCATAAATTTCACTAACTTTAGTTACATCTGATCGCCTCTAGAGATGGATGGAGTGGAAAAGGGAGGATAGTGAGTTTTGGGCTATATCTATAATATTTAATTTCCCTAAAAAAAAGGACAGGTAGCATAAGTGAGAAATATTTTACATTGTGTTAAGCCAGGTGATTTGGGGGTGCTTTGTTAATTCAGCATCAGCTAGTCTTACTAATACAGACTGAAAGACATAAAGATTATGGGTAAGTAGATTATAAATTAAAATTAAGATGTAAAAGTGCAAACCAACTCTCATATGAATCAAATATGAGTCCATCTTTAAGTGGAAAACACCTTGTAATATACTATACTAAAATATCTCCATTTTATGTTACCCAAATCTTCATTAAAATGGGTTTTCCACTATGCAATAATTAATCCACAGAAGCTATGGATTGGTTGAAAAAAAAGCAACATGCTATTCCTATCAAACTGCCAATGACATTCTGCACAGAACTAGAAAAAATCTATCTTAAAATTCATATGGAACCAAAAAAGAGCCTGAATAACCAAGACAATGCTAAGCAAAAGAACAAGGCTGGAGGCATCATGTTACCCAACTTCAAATTATACTACAGGGCTGCAGTAACCAAAACAGCATGGAACTGGTACAAATACAGGCACACAGATCAATGGAACAAAATAGGGGGCCCAGAAATTAGGCTGCATACCTACAACCATCTAATCTTCGACAAAGCTGACAAAAAAACAAGCAATGGGGAAAAGACTCCCAAGCCAATAATTGGTGCTGGGATAACTGGCTAGACATATGCAAAAGATTGAAGCTGGATCTCTTTCTTATACCATATACAAAAATAAACTCAAGATGGATTAAAGACTTAAATAAGAAATGAAAAACTATAAAGACCCTGGAAGACAACCTAGGCAATACTATCTTAGATACAGGTGTGGGCAAAGATTTCATGACAAAGACACCAGAAGCAAAAATTGATAAGTGGTATTTAATTAAACTAAAGAGCTAACACACAGCAAAAGAAACTATCAACAAACAGACAACCTAGAGAATGGGAGAAAATTTTTGCAAATTGTTTATCAGACAAAGGTTTAATAGCCACCATCTATACGCAACTTAAACAAATTTACAGGAGAAAAACAAACAACCCCATTAAAAAGTGGGCAAAGGACATGAACAGACAAACTCAAAAGAAGACATACATGTGCAATAAGCATATGAAAAAAGCTCAATATCACTGATAATTAAAGAAAGGCAAATCAAAACCACAATTAGATGCTATTTCACACCAGTCAGAATGACTATTATTAAAAAGTCAAAAAATAACAAATGCTGGTGAGGTTGTGGAGAAAGGAAACACTAAACACTGTTAGTGGGAGTGTAAATTAGTTCAACCATTATGGAAAGCAGTATGGTGTTTCCTCAAAGAGCTAAACAAAGATGTACCATTCAACCCAGAAATTCCATTACTGAGAATACACCCAGAGGAATATAAAGCATTCTACCATAAAGACACATGCACACATCATGTTCATTGCAGCACTATTCCCAATAACAAAGGTACGGAATCAACCTAAAGGCCCATCAATGAGAGACTGGGTAAAGAAAATATGGTACATATACATGATGGAATACTATGTAGCCATAAAAAAAGAATGAGATTGTGTCTTTTGTGGGAACATTGATGGATGTAAAAGTGCAAGCCAACTCTCATATGAAACAAATATGACTCCATCAATAAAATGGAAAGCAAGGTAATAAGCATATTACCTTGTAATACACTATACAGAAATATCTCCATTTTATCAGCTACTCAAATCTAACTGATAGGAGGCTATTATCCTTAGCAAAATAACACAAGAACAGAAAATCAAATGCCATATGTTCTCACTCCTAAGTGTGAGCTAAATGATGAAAACTTATGAACCCAAAGAAGGAAACAGCAGACACCAGGGTCTACTTGAGGGGGGAGGGTGGGAAGAGGGAGAGGAGCAGAAAAGATAACTATTGGATACTGAGCTTAATACCTGGGTGATGAAATAATTTGTACAACAAATCCCCATGATATGAGTTAACCTATGCAACAAACCTTCACATGTACTCTCAAACCTAAAATAAAAGTTAAAAGCAACATGCAATCACAATATAAGATTAGATTACATTCATGATTAATAAGCCAAACACATAAGAAGATCTTATAGAAAACAAGATGGTGGCAGAGAGCAGGATGGAATGCAGCATAGCAGAGTTCAAAGTTTACCTTCCCTTGGAGTGGGGTTGAGAAACAGCAGAGCAGTAGCTGTCAGCAACAGTATGTGCACAAGGTAGGTCTTACTGATTCTGAGAAACTGGGTGCTTGCTATGCCGTCACCATTTACCACTCCAAAATAATTTACACTATCTCTTTGCTCCCATTTGTTTCCCTAAAAGCAAATAATAGAATTTTGGGTTCTTGCACTAAACAACATCCTCATCTAAAAGACTTCCTCATCTGCGGGAGAAAACAGAGCTATTACCCAAGGATCCTTGACAAATATCCCTGCTTCCAGCTTTCCCACAAAGCCCACTTATCCTTAGTCCGCCCCCAGACTCAGTACCTCAAATGGGTAGTTTTAATGTGAATTTAGTGTGAATCTATACAAAAATGAATCTATTTTTCTCAGATTATCTTTAAGGTCATCTTTAACTTCTTAGCAACATAGTCAAGTAGTAAGGCTGGAAAGTGGTATAGGATAAGGAATAACCCGAGTATAAAAATGGCCTATGAACAAAGTAAGTAAAGCAAACAGAGGGATTGATGTAGACTAAAATCAGATCACAAGCCACCTGTAAGAGAAAGAAAGAAGCAACATTAGGAATAAAGACCTAGCGGTAGATGAGCCCAGGCAAGCAAGCAAAGAAACATATAAGGTAGTTCTATGTGACTGCATTGCTTGACAAATCCTATAATATATTTAACCTAAGTAGTAATCAAATCATTGAACATGTAAAGAAAAATGCATTCCACTCTTCCTCATTTAATACAATGATGAAAAAGTAAGTATATATATTCCAGGTGAGGGGGCAGGGCATTGGCATAATCACTCTGGGAGTCAATTACACATTGTGCATCAAAACTTTTTTAGATGCTCATACATTTCCATCTAGAAATCCTGTTTCCATTATCTTTATCATAAGGAAATAATAAAGCACAAAATCATTGCAATTTATAAAAGGAAAAAATTGTATGTAGCCTAAACAACTAACAAGATAACATATTAATAATGAAACTTCCATACAGTACAATTCTTGAAACTACCAAAAATATGTAAGTGAAGACTATTGGAGAATTAGAAGTTGTCCATGACATTTTATTAAATGAAAAGGTAGATTATAAATTAGTATATGTAGTATCATCTCAATTTTGTAAAACACATATATACATTTACGTTCATACCCAAACAAGTAGATACACGCCTATTAAAACTGAATAGCACACACATTTGCAAAAGTCACCCACCTCTGGATGATCTCGGCAATCTTATTTGGGCTTTTCTTTCAAGCAGGACACACCAAGTTTCCCAAGGAATGTACTAGAAAAGTCCCAAGTTGCTGTTTCTTGTTTTCCTCAGTGAAGCACTCCAGCTGAGGGGAAGGACTATAATGCTGAGGTCACAGAGAGACACCACCCTGTGGTTGGAGTGGGGCTATAGTTTGTGGAGAAAGAAAGAGGTGATAGGAGAGACTAGCAGAAGATAAGAAAGATGATTAGAGAAGATTTTAAGTTTTGTACTGTGGTATGCTCTTCTGTCACCTCATGAGAATTTCAGTAAATGCTGCAGCACTCTACAATAGTTTTAGATTTGGCTTTGTGGTGAGACTTGAGGAAAATGTTCCTTATTGAATTTGTTGATTTGTTTTGATGGAACTTTTTGGAGATGCAACAAAGTACTGAGCCTGACCTTAGGAGGAATATTTTGAATTCAGATGGCAGAAGACCAAGCCAGGCCCACGTGGCAAGCCAAATCCCTGGGCAGCAATTCAAAGAGGAGAAAGAACATACAGGGTATAAAGTATAACTAACTAAGCAAAATACTTGCATTACTATCCAAGCCATGGTAGATCAAGCAGTAAGAGCTCACACAAAAGGTGATAGAAAGCAGACAGCCAAACAAGGAAAGGCACTTGGCATTGGTGATGGCCAAAACAGATGTCAGGAACTAAGTCACTGGGAAACTTAAGTTCAAGGTAATAACCCACTTAAGCATAAGGTAAGAACTTCCACACCATAGAACTACAGTGTTAATCAGGAACCCATTCCCTGGAGAGTACAGAATACACAACAGGAGCCAAATAGTTTCAGGTGAGATTTTACAAAGAAAACTAAATCATTTAGACACTGGAGTGCCAAAAACAGAGGACATTTACTCAAACCTAAGCCAATGAGTTGTTTTTATAGTTATAATTAGGTTCCTCTGACTTATACAAGGACTGAACCTATAATGTAAATTAGAGCTAAGACTAAAACTGAAAGGGAGTAGGATAATAGCAGATTTAGAAAAATGTGAGTTTTGGAAGCCAAACAAACTATTACACTTCTCATTTATCATGAAATTTTAAAACCAAAAAACTTTACTCAAAAGGTCAAACTCCATTTCAAAAATAAACTCTGAGTAAGAAAACAAATAAATTGCCAATTATCAAGATTCTGAAGTGCTCCTACAATTTCATGCTAACCAGAACAGCATTTACATCTATAAAAATAACAAGACTTTGCTTTGCCCCTCACCCGAGGAATATTGACTTCTGAAATATAGGGACTTGGGAAGTTAACCAAGCCTCATACAAACTCCAGACATGGCTGCAGACATCACAAGAACTCTCCTACTGGAAAACAGAAAAAAGAAAGACTGGTTTAGATAACAGCAAGGTTGAAACACAACACCTCACCGATAATCTTATACCTGTTTTATCTAAAATGTCCTCCAAGAAAACTATGGAAAAAAGAAAAACGTCATTGTGTCTTGTTGACACAAATTCAAAATGCAATTATGCCCTGCATTCTGTATCTGATTTCTTGGGAAATCTAGAACTGAGAAAATGCATCTCAACCTACTAGAATGGCTTTTCAATACTATGATGGCAGCCGGTGCACTAAAATAGAAAACAGAAGCTCATAGGCCTTTCATTTTCCCATATTTGAATAACAGTATGAGTCTTTGCATGTCATCGTGTAACAACATATACAGCTGTATGTTCTGTAACAGGATATTGGCTCTATAAGAAGATGCACTAACTGCAAGTACAAACTGTGCAAAATTAATTAAACCCTCTGAATTTATAGAGATTTTAATCTGATAATGAAAAACTGACAGTGATAAAGAGAAACTAAGATAAAGTGAAGACTCCAGCATAACCCTTATGAAATTGATTAATAATTGCAGGGTCAAAAAGGTCACCACGTTGCTGTGCAGGTGCATCTATGACACAAGTCACAGAATGAAGCCATATATAAACTATGTATTATCTAAAGAGGGAATTTTATATCATGTGAGAATAGGAACTAGGTCTGATGTATCACTGTGCACCCAGTCCCGACATTAAGCTAGTGCTCACAAATTTTGTACTGAGGAAATAGATTAATGCAAGAATGAATAGATCAGGCTCTGAGCAGAAATGAATTAAGATGTGAACAGGAGCAATCTGAATAGTAAGCCTACTTGCAACTCACTGTAAGGGCACTCGTTCAGACACCAAAACCCACTCTAACGGAAAAATGCATCCCTCTACCCCAGTGACACACTCCTCGACTATTGCAGTCTTGCTTCAGATTCTGGAAGAACAGTGCCCTGTATGTGGCCTAAGCTGGGCATCAGTAGGAAAATGGGTGAAACTAGAATCAATCCAAGATGACAATGATATTAGCCACCACTTAGAACATGCATAAGGTACTGTCACAACCACTTTACAGTCTTTACTCATTTACTCTTCACAAAATACTTTGAGGTATATATTATTATTCTCATGTTACAGATGAGACTGAGACTCATAAAGTTGCAGCTACTTATCCAACATCATAAGTAGCTAATAAAAAATAAGACTGGAATTTGAACAAGGTCTGTCTACTCACAAAGACTTCTTTCTATTACAACACTGTCTGGAATGATACAGAGTAGCTCCTACCTTCCAGCAGTTCCAAGAGACTCATTTCATTCAGTCCCTTCAGGTTGATCCCAACCCTCAAAACCAATGAACTATAGTAGGGTCATGGCGGCCACCCTGGAATAGGATCCCTAGTGACACATCCAGACTTTGTCATCAAACACATTTCATGTGTGTGAGATGAATTTTATAACTCATTGACATTTTCTGCAATCTGGAGAGAAACTCACGCGGAGAAAAAAAAAAAGTGTGCTGCAGGGGTCGGGAGAGTGGGTAGGTAGGAGAGGAAACTAAGGAAAATAAGAGGGCAAGGGTACAAAGGGAACAGGAGAACCAGAGGCCAAGACAGACACCAGATTATTATTTGAAAGCTGTTACTCTGCTAAATGAAACCTGAGATTCTAGGGTCTTTGAAAAGTATACGTGAAGAAATGAGAAACGTTTGCCAATAGACCCAATAAAAATAAGCAGCTACAACAGTGTAGCCCATTGTTTGGAACCTTCTTTAGGCTACTTACTAAATTTAAACATGACAGCCAGTTTTATACATTTTTTCCACTGCTTTTTTATTTCTGTTTTTTAATGCAGGTTGAAATTGGAACTTCCTCTGTTCCTTTTCTCCAACTTCCAAATAAGTCCTAATAACAGATTTCCTCAGACCCTACATCATCCACGATGCTTACACATGCCCAGCTGTTTCTAAAGGTCTTTGGCCTACTTTTTGTTTTCTGATGATCTCTTTATGACTTTATTTTGTCCTGTCATTACTTTCTTTACCTGAAGGAAGCTATATTTAAGCAGTTTGTCTAGAGGTGTTTATGTTTTCCACAGTTAAATTAGAATGCTATGAACTCCAAAACTAAGGCTTCAGCATGACATTAGTTTGGTATAGTTTTAATTTTGACTTTCAAATCACTTTACTTAACTGTTTGTCTACCCATCTTGGACCAAGTGGTTGACCCTGTCAGCCCTACCCTGGCTGGCATACTGGATTTCCTCACCACCTCTCCCCTGCCATAACCACTCTGTGCATAACATCATGCAGCATTAATGTTGTATTTACTATTCATTAAGTGCCAACCACTGGGCAAGGTGCCATTCCACAATAATGGATAAACTCCATAATCTCTTTTATTCCCTCATGTACCCAGACTAAAGAGCATTCTCTAAGAGTTAAGAAAATGGGTCAATGGTTTCCACCACAGATGCACTGTCCAGTGTAAGTTGGGTTCTTAAGTATGTTTGGAGGTTAATTCTTTCATTCATATCCATCAATATTTGCTCAGTCTCTACCATGTGCCACGCATAATTCTACTCACTAGAAATGTGATGGATAAATGAATGAAGCAAATCCCTGCCGTGATGAAGCTTACAATTTATGAAGAAGACAAAAATACATAACATATGTCAAGCAGTAATAAGCATTATGAAGGAAAGTAAAGCTGGGATTCATCTATATTTGCTCCGTGAAACATTCCCTTTGGGGGTTCTTCCCATCCTTTTCTCTTCTATCATCCCTGTAATCCTACATGCAGTTCCTTACATCTCTGTAGATTATGTTTCCTTCAGTTTTACAGATACAGATAGAAGAGGCAAGTCATCATTTATTCTCTTGACTCCTCTACATCTCAAAATATCTCTGTATCTTCACTCATTGTAGCAAGAAGAATGCTGTCAGTTGCAAGTAAAAGTAAACCCAACCCAAGCTGGCTGATATAATGGAAAAATATTGGCTTATATCGCTGAAAATTCTAGAAGCAGTCAGCCTTTGGGCACATGGCACAAGTTCCAGTTCTTTTTATTTTCTCCATTCTGCTCTTTTCTCTGTGTAAGTGCCATCCTCAAGATAGCTTCCTTTGGTTGAAAGCTAGCTGCCAGCAGCATGCTCACATCCTGGGATTGTGTGTCCCTTTTATAGCATCATAGAAAACCCTAAACACCACTCTAGCTGAACCACCACTGAGACAATCACCAGGAAATGCCATGGGTTGACTGGATTGAGTCTGAACCCACCAATGGAGCAAGGGAGACGGGAACCAAACCCCAACCAAAGCTGGGATCAGTTCCACCAACCAGCATGGCTGTAGCATGGTAGCATAAATAATAAGGAGATCACCATGATGTCCCTGTACTTATTTTTTTCTCCATATCATACTCTTGGAGAAGCAGAATCCCTCCTCCTTGCTAAGACAATTCTTCTCCCCCACATTTGTTCCTACCTGTATTCTGGAAACTTGCTTTCCTCTCTTTTGGATGTTCTTGCCTTCTGACTGTGCTTTTCCCTCTGTCTACAAACACACTTACGGTTTACCCTTATTCTGTGAAATCTTGCCACAAAACTAGTCTTTCTCAAGTAATTCTTTCTCTATTGTCCAATAAAAAATATTGTGAAAAAGAAATCTAGACTCTACTTCCACTTTCAAATAACCAGTATAGGTCCAGATTTTGTGGAGATGCATGGGGTGGCATGATTAAAAGAATACAAAACTATGAAAACAGAATTAAGTTGTAAATGAGTATTTAATTTAGAAAGGAAATCACAGTAATTTATAAATTTTTAAAAACTGACAACATCAAACATTCCAAAATACAATATTTTTTATAACTGCCTGACCCACCCATATATTATCTTACCAATTTTTGACTGCATAACATTTGATCATATGACAATGATTTTTATAATCTTATTTTCCATAGAGAGAATATCTATAAAGCTAAATCTGTCATCCTATAGCATTTTTGGTCAATATTTGTTTATCATTGATAGGTGGGAAAATTTTCTTTCCATTTTATAATTCTTAATATGAAAGCCATGTAAATTTTAAGATCATCAAATTTGAGAAAGACTCGTTTCTTTCATATATGAGCAATTAAATATCAGGGAAATTCAAATCTTCTTCTACAAGAAATAATTTCAAATCATCTTTAAACTGACTACACATTTTAGTCTGTTTATTGGTGATGCCTGTTGTGATACCATGAGTTCTATATCCTCTTCTTTGTTCTATATCTTCTTCTTTGGTGACAGTATATTGTGTCAAGTCAGCAATACTTTTAAATCTTACTGGAATGTGTTTGTATGATGCATTATCTCTTCATTAATTAGATTATCAACTAACCCAAGACAGTGCATTTATTACTTGCATTCAAAATTTCGCTCTTCACATTGATAAACTATTGTATTTGTTATGATCCAAACACTTTTTTGTTATAATTCACTTCTCAATCTTAAAATAATTTCTGTTAGTTTCAATGCCCACCTTTATTACTTTTGTTTCATAGTCTATTAATTTTTGTCTTCACAATCTCTTGTTTAAGAAGTAAATTTAAACATGACAAAAGAGGGTCCACTTTACAAATGTCCTAACCAAGAGCCTATAAATTTTCACCTATTTTAGTGAAACATTCTTCTTCCAAAATAGAGTTAAAATTTTAGCTTTATGAACTTTTTCAATAACTCTTACATCTATTTTGCCCTTTGATTTCTTTTGAAAGTCTCTGAAAATGTTTTTAAATTCCATTATACCCAGCTTGAAAGGCTTGGAACAGCTCTTGTTATACCTAAAAATCTAAATCAGCTTGAGTTGAAGCTATGTAATCTATGGGACACACCAGAAAACATGGAGCTATTGCAAGATATCTGAATAGTAAATTTTTCTTTTTTTTTTTTTTTTTTTGAGATGGAGTCTCACTCTGTCGCCCAGGCTGGAGTGCAGTAGCTGAATAGTAAATTTTTAAAAAAACAGTTCAGAAGCTATGGGCCAGCTTTTTCTCCAATAGGGTTAAGAAACTGTGTTGCCAACAACACACAGCCCATAAATGCATGATGTTTTTAAAGACTGCTTCTGCACTTCTGCTTTCGTCCTGGCTGTTCATTACAGCTATATTGTCATCGGATGGGTGTCATGACTGGTTACAATTGTCCAGAACTTGCTCCATTTTGTCAGATAAAGTAACAGTTTTCAATTGGTGAAAAAAGTTATCCAGTTTTGTTTCTAGAAATTTGTGTTATAATTTGGTATAGAAACTATAATAATGGCATGGTATTTAATGTCTGCTTTATCTATTTTGCTTCCGTTATTTTATATACATTTTCTCTCATTGTATCAATTAATTCTTCAAAAATGTTTTGGATACATGTCACTTTTTTTCTTTTGAAATTTTTCCAAGTTGTCAAGGGAAAAAAGTCGCATTGAATAATTAGTTTGATGATACCCATAAGCTTTCCTTGATTTAAAGAATGCCACTTTTCATCATATCTGCTGAAGGAGAAACCTCTTTCCATTTAATTTTTAATAATCATAACTACTCATTTTAGTTCCTCAAAATAATGAGTGTTTGTTCTTGTCTACATCTTCAGACATTGTTCTAGTGCATTTTTATCTAGTTTGTGCAAAATTCAAGTAAACGTAACCTTCTTGTATTCTTATGTGTAGAATTTCATGACTTTTCCGATTTCTCAGTGTAGTTATGCAATTTGAAACTCAAGCGACTGAAATGATATCTATCTTGTTGAAAATAGCTTACAAACAAAACATATACATTCTTAGTTTTGGAATAAGTGAGCTAAGATCTATTCAAAATTTGACCTTATTTTTCTTTTCAAAATGTCCACTTGAGCAACTTTTCTTTGTCCCTTGTATGTTTTGCTTGATTCACTGAAAATTCTTTAGGGATCACAATTTTGAAAAAGCAAGCTGTATTTTATTAAATAGTATTGCATGAAATTATTGCTTAATATACCAAGAAAAAGTGAAAAATTGTAAGACTTATTAAAATGAATTCACCAACATGATGTTGATGCTGATCTTTGGGTATGCTCTGTTGACCATACAAATTGTGGTCTTCACTATTCTTTTCTTCTGCCCAATGCTGTGTTGTTTCCTGTTTCAAAGTATCCTGATTCTCAAAATCTTTAGTATATCTTCTGATAAATTTTTATTATCTATATTTTTTGACTCATTACTTCCTTATTGTTATGATTCAACCATCAGGGTATTTAGTTTTGATATTTTGAAGCTTCTGAGATTCTTTCTTTCAGTGTGCTTTTTTGGCTTCTACTAGGATATTTCTTTCTTATCATATTTGAATTTTGGAATGACCATTTTTCTGAAACAATTCTACAAAATAAATTTGAAATTAAAGGATACATAAAAGCAATTCAAATAAATGCTCACATTGCTGCTACATTGAATTGTGCTACATAATTGTGTAACCAAATTATTTTTCCACTATCTACTTTGATTGATGTGTATCATAAACTTTTGTCAATATTTTAATACATCTCTTCAGTGACAATTACCAAGGAATAGTTGTAGTAATCGTAACTCAAGAAAAGCAAAATAATCAAGGGTTTAGATGACTTTAGGATGAGGATTTAGATCACCCATCAAGAAAACAAGCCAGATCAGCTACAGTCTGGGACAAGTATAAGGGAAATCCAAACTGAAAAGCAGAGGAGAAAAATGACAACTATTAATTGTGTCCTTGAGACAATCTTAGCAAAAACTAGTTTGTTTCTTTAATCATCTTTTTATATTTTTTATTTTTTGAGAGTCTTACTATATGTTGCCCTAACTGATCTCAAACTGTTTCTTTAATCATCTTTTTTTATTTTTTATTTTTTTGAGAAAGTCTTACTATATGTTGCCCAGACTGGTCTCAAACTCCTGAAATCAAGCCATCCTCGCTTTACTTTATCCCAGGAGTTATTTAAGTTTTCACTCAACTTTTTGAGTAGCTGGGATTACAGGTATATGCCACCAAACCCAGCTCACTAATTATCTTGACTCAGGATTTTTAGAGGATGGCAGCTGGCTATTGCTTTGAAGGCGACTGAAATTTTACCTCTCCTTGTAGTAACAAATAAAGGTATCTTTTTCTCCCAAAGTGAAGGCCCTATATTATCATGTAGGAACTAAATATCATGGGAGAGCACATGTACACCTGTATCAGAAGGATTTATGTACAACCTCTGATAAATCCAGTTTCCAGGAACTTGCTACTTGCTCAGTTCAGTTTCTTGTATATCAATAAGTTCCCTTACCAAAAATGAACAGAATTAATTTTGTAATTCTTTTTTAAATTTCTTTTTTTTTTTTCTTTTTTTTGGAGAAGGAGTCTCACTCTGTCACCTAGCACGTGTATTCTGTTTGAGAGACATTTCTTTGGAAGGAATAAAGAAAAAAAAATAGCTTTATTGAGGTATAACTAACATGTAATACACAGTAAATATCTAATGTGTACAATTTGATAAGGATTTTGTTTTTGTTTTTGTTTTGAGACAGAGTCTCACTCTGTTGCCCAGGCTGGAATGCAGAGGCATGATACTGGCTCACTGCAACCTCCACCTCCTGGTTTCAGCCTCTCAAGTAGCTAGGATTACAGGTGTGTGCCACCATGCCCAGCTAATTTTTGTATTTTTAGTGATCCCACTCCCTGAGATCACACCACTCTCAGCCTTAAATTTCAACTTATATTTTAGATATAGCAAGTACATTGGCAGATTTGTTACATGAGAATATTTTGTGATGCTGAGAAGTATGAATCCCACCACCCAGGCATGAGCCTCGTACCCAATAGGTAGTTTGTTTGTTTGTTTGTTTCTTGTTTTTTTGAGAAAAAGTCTCACTGTGGTAACCCAGGCTGGAGTGCAGTGGCAAGATTTCAGCTCACTGCAACCTTCACCTCCCACGTTCAAGTGATTCTCATGCCTCAGCCTCCCGAGTAGCTAGGATTATAGGCACCCACCACCACACTCGGCTAATTTTTGTATTTTTAGTAGAGACAGGGTTTCACCATGTTGGCCAGGCTGGTCTCAAACTCCTGACCTCAGGTGATCCACCTGCCTCGGCCTCCCAAAGTGCTGGGATTACAGGCATGAGGCAACGCGCCCAGCCCCAAGAGTTAGTTTTCAACCCACACCTCTGTCTGTTTCTCGCCACTGTAGTAGTTCATAGTAACTGTTATTCCCATATTTAAAGTTACTCTTTTTAATAGACACTTATCACATATCTTTCACATGATATAACAATATTCAAGGAATTAGAACATAATGAAATGACGTAACTCTCATAATAAAATGACTTAATTCTCATACCCCTCTCATAACAATTCAATCATTGTTCATTATTATGAAGCCATTTGGAGATGTTATATTGGCTCCAGTCATCACTGTGATCATCAACCATCAAGGTGTTGGCAAAGTATAGGAGTTGCAACTAATAGTGACTTATAGCAACTGAATGCTGGATGTCAGAAGTTTTTATGAGTAAGCTTTTCCCTTTTTATTTCAAGAGAACACAGCGAGAAACCCTGTAACATATATTCCTTCAAAATGAAGCTGATGTCTTCCCCAGGAACAAAAAATATTCTCAAACAATATGGCCCACTGGGTCCAATGCCACAGGGAAAAGGGCAAAACATAGCAGATTTGTTCCCATGCAGTTATTTGCTACTAGGTAAGTACAAAATCAGTATCACTTTTCTAGTTCCCTATCATTACTAAAAGAACATTTATCTTTTGTATCTTTGAGTTTGCTATAACCTTCCTGTGTGACTACTTTCCAGTTCTCTTAATACTTTTAATTCACATAGTTGAATTATATATTCTCCTGTAAAATTTTACCTGGAATTCAGGTAATTACTTTCCATGATTCATTCATCACCAATTTTTCATTATTTTACTTAACCTATTCTTCAAAACTGAATGTTAAAATTACTTTTTAGTTTCAATCTACTTGAAACACTACATTATCCTTTCATTTTTTCCTGTCTTAAAGAGAACAGGCAGTCGGTCATGTTGGGTCATGCCTGTAATTCCAGCACTTTAGGAGGCCGAAATGGGAGGACTGCTTGAATCCAGGAGTTCTAGACCAGCCTGGGTGACACAGTGAGACCTAGTCTCTACAAAACAATTTAAAAAATAGCTGGGTGTTGTAGTGCACACCTATAGTCCCAGTTACTTGGGAATGCTGAGGTGTAAGAATTGTTTGAACCCAGGAGGATAAGGCTGCAGTGAGCCATAATTGCACAACTGCACTCCAGCTTGGGTGACAGAATGAAACTCCCATCTCAAAAAAAAAAAAAGTCCTTTCCGAACTGGGATAAATCTTAATCTTTCTGCATGGCAGCTTCTGTACACCAGTCATCCATATCTAATAATCATTTTAATCAAAAACCATTGGTGATATTCTCCCAGCCAAGCCTCATGATCTCCAGAGTCCCTTAGATCTACTTCCTATGGCTATTCCCCAGCAAGAAGGCCCATCACTTGGCTGGTAATCTCTCTGTCCCAAATCAATCACAATTCTCATCTCGGGATAAACTGACAGACCCCCAAGAAGACAAATTGGCCATCAGAAGTAGAATCTAGAGCTCCCATCAAGACAATGACACTGATAAATTCCTGCAGGGGTAGTTTTAAATGTCTGTCATTTAAATTAATACAAATATTGCAGTAAAGATTTGCATTGGGAGAGGCTATCAAAGGCAAAATAAGAATAATTGGTTTGAAAGGAGGAGTTGGGTGTGTTTGTCTGTTTGAGCACCCAAAACCCCCTTGTGTAGCCCTTGCAGAAAGTCCATCATATCACTCATGTAAAGCAGTCAACCAACACATCTGTTTTTGTTGTTGTTGTTGTTGTTTTTGAGACAGAGTCTCGCTCTGTCGCCCAGGCTGGAGTGCAGTGGCGCGATCGCTCACCACAACCTCCGCCTCCCTAGTAGCTGGGATTACAGATGCATGCCACCACACCCGGCTAAGTTTTGTATTTTGAGTAGAGGCTGTTTGGCCAGGGTGGTCTTGAATTCCTGACCTCATGATCCACCCGCCTCGGCCTCCCAAGGTGCTGGGATTACAAGCATGAGCCACCGTGCCTGGCTGCTTCCATCTTAATACAAACATTCATAGGAGAGAATTTCTTGACTCTTATTTAAAACTCAGACTAAAAGTGTCACTGTTACCTTTCTTGTATTTTTTTTCTTCAAATAAAACACATCTCTGTTTAAAAGTAAGAGCTTTCTTCCTACTAAAGGTATTAGGAATATCCAGAAGTAAGTTAGAGGAATAAAGCGATTATGTGTTGCTTATCTCAATCTTGAATGCAGGCTTGGAGGGCCTAACACAATCTCCTTGGCTCCCTTGATTTGGTGTCTTGGACAGACTGTCTCAAAGTCTGACAATGTTTGGTTTCCATCCCAACCATGGGAGAAGCACCCTAAAATGGATGTGCTTTTCTTCTTGCCTTAGATCTACAGGGCTTCTCTGGTTCCTATGCTTTTTAATGTCCTTCAGTTCTGAGTCCACAGGTGGCCAATAAATTTCGCTTTTTACTATTTGCCAGAGACTGTTCTTATTGCAACTAAAGAGGTTAAACTTACAAAAGAAGGAAATTTGGATGCAGAATAGTCCTTACTAGTTGCCTAAAATCACTCTAATATAAGAGTTAAGAAAAAATTATTTAGGCATAGTGAGGGCAAGGAAGTCTTCAGTAAGGTTTTCCTTTTAATGAAAAGCAGCTCCAAAACCATTTTATTTTCTAACAAAAAGCAGCTGTAAAATTGAGCTGCAAACATAGACAAGCAAGCTAGAAGCCCACACGGATGAATGCCGGCACCTGTGCCAGTAGGAAAAGGCTATCTGAGACTAGACATGTTCAAAATAGCGGCTCCATATTCCCTTCTCTTTGCCAAATCACGTGTACTGTAAGGAGAAGAGGACATGGCACTAGCCAGGCAAAGACCCCATTGTATAATCAGATTAGGGTGGGACAACCAGCTTCCTCCAGTGCTACATAAACATCACAACTTGTCCAACCAATCTGTGGGCCCTGTGTAAATCAGACACCACCTCTTCGAGCCTGTCTATAAAATCCAGTGCACTCCACTGTGGGCCAGAAGTCCCATTCTGGCATCTGCCCTCTCTCTCAAAACAAAGCTGTTCTCCTTTCTCTTTCTTTTGCCTATTAAATCTCTGCGCCTAAATCCACTTACTGTGTCTTCATCCTTGATTCCTTTGGTGTGAGATGATGAACCCTGCGTATTTACCCCAGACAACAATACCACTTCAAGTCCATGTTGGCAAGTGCCTGTGTCATCTTTGCAGCAGGCAACTTCAAATTTTGGAGAAAGAACAAGCATGGATCATGTATTTCATTTCCAGTTCAAAATTCTCTCCCTTGCTCATAGCCTGAATTCTCCTTGGTGTTAATTTATTTCTAGCCTATGACCCTACCAACATGGACACTGAACTACATGAAGTTAATTAGAATTTTTTTTCATTTTAATTGGATTGAGAATTAGTTCATCAGAAAAATCACTGCCTCTTCATGGTTATATCCCAAATGTCCTACAGTAATATTAATAAAATATTTTAAGAAGAACAGTGACCAGAAGTCAAACAGGAATCACAACTATCATGTGAAAAAGCTGAAGGAAATTTGTTTGTTTATATGTTTGATTGTTTTAAGCAAAAGAAAATTTAAGAATCCATAATGGTTATCTTCAAATATGTAAAATGTTATCAGCTAAAAGGGTCAAAACTTAGAGTAAAAGATAAATATTGTAAGGTGCCATATTTAGTTCAGTGTGAGAAATGCTCTTCAACTACAATTTTCTTGAAAGAGAACTAGCCACAGAGCAAGGCAAAAAGTTTTCTATCCCTGGAAACATTTAAGAAGAGGCATAAGAGACATTTGTAAGGAAAGCTAGAGAATTCCGCTATTTCTATGTGCCTCAAACTAAAATTTCAGTTGCTCTGTTTCACATTCACAAAATAATGCTATCTAATAGCTATTAAAACTAAAATATATTTCATGCAGGATAATCATGTATAAAAAGCAACAAAGGAACTCCTGAAAATTACCCCCAAATGTTGTGTACTTTAGCTTTTGATTTCCCTTCGAGAACTGTACTGCTTGGATTCATGCCTTGCATGTTAAATGTAATTTATTTTTTCACATATGATTTCACATTGCCATTTTTGAACAGGAAAATAAAAAAGTCATCTAGGACAAACCCATAGAAGATGCATTTACTTATACTTTGGGTTGGCAAATCCAAATGGCCTCATCTCAGACAAAGAGGAACAGTTTATTGGCTGAAGTTTTCATATTAATCTGAACCAAATTTCTCTACCATCATGTCCATTATAGAAGATTTTGGTTCTTCATTTACAGTACTTAAGAAGGGTGGTAAACGATTATTTATGCAGTGGTTGATAAAGTAATAATATGATTTTCTGCATTCCATGGGCAGTAAAAGAACAGTTTAAAAATTGTTTTATAACAGCAGTTTAATTTGTTACGGTGTTGTAATATTTTTCTAACCATACCTCCAAAGGCGCTGGATGTGATCTATGCATAGCATCGATGCTAACTGTATAGAGCACATAACTACAGCAAAGGAGACATGGATTGGCAGCAGCAAACAGCCACTATTAATGGTATTTTTCAGTCCTAATTTTTCTCTCTCCTTGTCTCTTTCCACCAATTTTGACTTTTTTTTAACATTTACCCATTTATTATAAAGGATTTGACAAAGGATACAGATGAAGAGATGCATATAGTGAGGTATAGGGGGAGGAGCATGGAGTTTACATGCCCTCCCTGGGCACGCCACCCTCCTGGGCACACCACCCTCCAGGAACCTCCATGTGTTCAGCTATCTGGAATCCCTTGAACTCAGTCCTCTTGGGTTCTTACGGAAGCATTCCTTCCTCCAGAGTGAGAAGTGGGACCCTCTCAACAGAAGGTCTTAAGCCCCACTGGATTAGAGTCTTGCCTTGAGGCAGATGAAAGGTGGGCAAGAGAGAGATGCTGTTTCCTCAGTCCTGGCCCTGAGGCCTAACACACCTGACACAATAACAGAGGACTGTAACAAAGACTATGGGAGTTATGAGCCAGGAACTGTGGATGAAAACCAGTACATTATCAGAACACCATAGGACAGCCCCTTCTTTCCAACCATGGATCCCTTACAGCATAAGAATATGCATAATTATTAACAATTAGTCCAGTCCATCATATTGTATGAATGTCTCCCAGGGTGAGACTACTCAAGTTTGCAGGCTTTCTTTCAATCTTATCAGGTTCCAAAAGCAGGCATGATCTCAGCAAATATATAGCTTCACCCTTTCAGGCATCAAAAATAATTGAGCTTTTGCTCCAAGACTCTTTTGAGTTGTTAATGTAATATTGAAGTTCCCTCAATTCATAACCCACTTATTCATGTCATTACTCTCAGTTACTGTTTCTCCATCTCTCCATTAATGCCCAAACATTTTTACCTTTGGAAGGGACATTAGAATCACCACTGTGTGGGTCTATATTGGAGGCAGCAATACCAGTCCAGCAAGTGGCTCCTCCTCCGTCCACCCCATTCAGATAGGGAAAGGTTACATAGTGAGCTCTGTTTATCATGAGACAACATAGCTGTATTCACTGTTAGCCCGCATTCTGCTAGATGGCGTAAAGACACAACCCATCCCCATCGGGCCCTTAGGAATTTCAATATAAGCTTTAAAACAATTACAGTTTATTGCTTAGAAATTTTTCCTGCTGCCAGCACTTAAAATCCGCAGCCTTGGTCCTAGGACTACTGCATTAGGTAGAGAATAAAGGAGAAAAAATGGGGGAAGAAAGAAAAAATATGTAGTTTTTATACCAGTGCACTGCTCCCTTGGTAAGAATTCCATAATCATACTAGCAACCTCCCCATTTCCTCCTCCCCAGATCAACCAGAAAACTCAGAAAAATCTAGTGGGACACTAGCCCCACTGATGTTGAGTGTGAGCACACACTTGTGAAGGCGTAAGCCAGATCTTCATGCATTCATCTCCCCCTCGTTTAGGTGACCAGTGTTTCAATTTCCTGTTCTGTTTCTCTACCAAACTACTACTCTAAGGAGGACCTCTCTCTGCCCCTTGTTGGACATTATGGGCTGTACAATGTGTTCCTTGCTCTGAGGAAAGGATGGTCATCCATCTAAGTTCACGCAGTATCTTCTGTTCTCATTTTGTTGTTTGTTTGTTTGTTTTTTATGGTTCTTGGCATTTTCATCTTCCACCAAGTAAGCAAAGCCCACTCCAGAATCAGTGCCTATTCATGTCAAGACTCAAGTCGTTCTCCCCGAGGGCTACCAGCATCAGTCTCACTTGCCAACTGTGTTCACGGCCTTCCCAGCAGGAAGCTACCTCACAGCCATGGGTAGCCTCTGTCTCTCTTACTGACAAACAGAACAGTCTTTACTGGCATTTTGTGCCTGAGAGGGTACAAAAGGAACATGTCTGGACTCAGCCCATACCTGTAATGCTGCAGTACCCCCACACCTACCCATTTCATGGACCCAGGTGGACACCTCAAGGAAGCACATCAGCATATCTCCTTGCAATTTTCACATTTTTATAACTAAAAATACTCCCAAAATTGACTCACCATTAAGAAAATACCCTTGACATAATACCTACATGTATCAAATACATCTCTTATTATGCATGGATTGTCAAACTTTACAAAGGAATAAACGGAACTAAACCCATTACAAATATGCCAGAAAAATTTGTGTCCATGTTGCCTCCATGAAGTGTCATATCCACAAATGATTTAGGGAACTTAACTCATTAACTTAAATAATTAGAAATTAATTGACATGGGGCGATGAAAGTAACCAAAGAATGCCATGTCATCCTAAATTACATTAAGGCAATTCAGAATCAATATTCAGTGTTCCAACAGCATGATACCAACCAGTAATTTAACTATTATTTATAAAATTAAACATCGAGACCAACATACAGCTGTCAATCATTTGCCTTTATGCGGACTGCTCACTTAAGTCACCTGCTCACTTGAAAATACACAAAATGTATGTTTAGTAAGAAATCCTTCACTAACTTATCCTTAAGTTTTTAAAAATATATTGTTATAATGTCCATATGCCTTTAAAACAATTATTTTCAAATAACTTGATGAAGAATCAGATGACAAAGTTAATAATTTAGCCTACTGAGTTCTTCACTACCTTTCAAGATTAACAAATTCTGAATACACAGAAGAAAACAGGAAGAAAAAAGGAATTCTCTATTGCATTGTAAATAAATGACACAGACTTATTCTCTTCTTCCAGGTTTAAAACTCAAAGCCCAAACTGTCTTGACAGAGAAAGAACGTAAGAAAGAAATTGAGCAGACCTTGCTAAGACTATTAGAAACCCAAGCAGGCTCCCTGCAACCTGTCCTAAACTGAAAATAAATAGGGAGCATTCCCTGTCAGACTGCCTCTGGCATGCTATGTTCAATGTTCTTTTTTTTTTTTTTTGAGACAGAGTCTCGCTCTATCGCCCAGGCTGGAGTTCAGTGGTGCGATCTCGGCTCACTGCAAACTCCGCCCTCTGGGTTCAGGCCATTCTCCTGCTTCAGCCTGCCGAGTAGCTGGGACTACAAGTGCCCTCCACCACGCCTGGCTAATTTTTTTTTTTTTTTTGTATTTTTTTTTTGTATTTTTAGTACAGTCGGGGTTTCACCGTGTTAGCCAAGATGGGCTCTATCTCCTGACCTCGTGATCCGCCCACCTCGGCCTCCCAAAGTGCTGGGATTACAGGCGTGAGCCACTGCGCCCCGGACCCCAGTGTTCAATTCTTAAATGTTGTTCAGCATTTAAGGACATCAACAAAAGAAATATAGGAATATATTCACAGGTAAGTGGTCAGGTGGAAAGTCATGTAAAGCTATGTCAAGAGAACAGTTGAAGGAAGTAAGACTTTAGTTCGGAGTAAGAAGAATCAGCCGAACAGGGAGGAGTCATGGTAAGTGTTTTCAATGCTGGAGGCTTTTCATGGGTAAGAAGGTTTAGAATTTTTAGTATGTTAAGAAGCTACAGGAATACAAATTTATCCCAATAAAATAAAAACATTTTAAAATTCAAAGATGTTTTAAAATTACACTGCCTACCACTGAGACTATTAAACCACTTTCACCGGAACTATTTGTGTAAGCTAGAAAATTACTTGCCACAGATGTTACAGCAGGAATTCAAGCAGCAGTTGATGGATACCTGAGCTGTATGAGTTTCACGGTACTTTTTAAATATTAAGATTCTGAATTCTGGCCGGGCGCGGTGGCTCAAGCCTGTAATCCCAGCACTTTGGGAGGCCGAGGCGGGTGGATCACGAGGTCAGGAGATCGAGACTATCCTGGCTAACATGGTGAAACCCCGTCTCTACTAAAAATACAAAAAACTAGCCGGGCGTGGTGGCGGGCGCCTGTAGTCTCAGCTACTTGGGAGGCTGAGGCGGGAGAATGGCGTGAACCCGGGAGGCGGAGCTTGCAGTGAGCCAAGATCATGCCACTGCACTCCAGCCTGGGAGCACAGCGAGACTCCGTCTCAAAAAAAAAAAAAAAAGATTCTGAATTCTAAAATAGAAATGCTATACTCTCAATGGTTTCACCATTTTCCTAAAAAGGGATCCTCATTATTCCTTTAGAGTATCTGTTATAAGTATGGTAGAAAATAGGACTCAGAGTCAGAAGTCACAGAAAATTGAAAGATAAAAGGGTGAAGGTGTTTTATAAAGATCAGCACACACAGAGAGAAACCAAAAAACCAAAAAATCACTTCCAGGCCTAAACTAGAATTAACAAAAGCTTTAAATGAAAGCATAAAGAATTAACATACCAAATCTCAAATGTAAATGTTTTGTTTATAAAACATAAATGTGTGGTAGGCTAACTCAAGGATGTGTTAAAGTAGACATAACTAGACAGATAACCAAAGACAGTGTTACGAAAGCAGACCAAGAGTTTTTCCAAATTTCCTATCAAACGAGCCCTGGGAATTATCTTTATTGTTTGTTTTTCACAATGAAAATAAATATTATAATAAATACAATAGGAACATTTTCATTGAAGAAACACATGGCAGTTTTAAAACATTCCTCCAAATTTCTTGATATTCCTCCCCTTCAAAGGTGTGTTTGATGTTCCCTCCTCTCAAATCTGGACTCTGTGGCTGATTGACCAATAGAATACATCAGAAGTAATGTGGTGCCAGTTTCCACACCCAGGCTTTAACAAAAATTGGCAGTTTCCACTTCCTGACTGTTGGAACACTTTCTCGGAACCCAGCCACCAATTCTGTAAGGAAGCTGAAGTGCTCGACAAAGAGGCCCATATGGAAAGGAACTAAGGTGCTCGGCCTTTGGCCCCAGCTGAGCTCCCTGCCAACAACCAAAGCCAACTTGGAGCCATGGAGTGAGTCATCTTGGAAATGTCCCTCCAGTCCCTTGTCAAGCCACCCAACTGACACTCTGGAGAAAACAAGAGCCTTTCCCACTGCAGGATTAAGAGTTAAATAAATAATAGTTGTTTTTTAAGCAACTAAGTTTTGGGATAGGTTATTATGCAACAACAGATAACCAGAATCAAAACGAAAACTGGCACTGGCCCATATGCATCTTACTTAGAAATTTTCTCTCCTTAAACATCTACTGCTCTCTGCTACTTAGACCACTGATTTGGCAAGTCTTGTATCTTTGTCTATTGGACCTCTTTTCCTGGATTTTACTGATACAGAGTATAATAAAAGGCATATTTTCAAAAGATATAAATGAATTTGTTATAAGTTTGATTTGAAAATTTTATAGCACTCTGAGATCATTATAGATATTGAAGAATTAATCACAAAATGAATACAGGAATCATCATATCTAGGAGCTAGGGCAGTTGCAGAGAATTTATCTCCTCACACAAAGTCATCCAGAGTTTTCCTTGCTCTATACCAGAAGAATATTTGAACTACAAAAGATTATAGATAGATAGATAGATAGATAGATAGATAGATAGATAGATAGATGATTGATTGATTGGTCATATGGTCCATCCCATGATATTTAAATATATATATCAAACAATAAATGAGCCATAGAGATGGGTCTCAAATTTAGGTATCATGACTGTCCTCTAAGTGTGTTTTCACAACACACAAATGCTTTTAAAAAAACAAACAAAATAAAAATTAATATAAAGGTAAAATCTATAAAAGTTTATTTAGAGCTATAATAATAGTCCCCAAGAATTCATGTATTTCCTATGGTTAATTGCTCTTGGCTAGGCACTATGAATGATTATACAGACTGCTCCACCGAAGTTCATATTGTAAAGTACATATACCTTAAACAATTACAGAACTATGATGGGGAAGAGTGAGCCAAAGAAAGAAAAGGGTCAGAATAGTGTCACATGTGTCAAGAAAGTCTTCAAGTGCATGTAGACTACATTAAGGAGATTATGTCATTAAAGCTACAGGACTGCAGTGGGAAGCAGGCAGAATCCATAATGGATATACATTTGCTGGAGCATTAAATAGAATATTCTTGAATGCCTTATTGAAGTATTCAAATTTGCTGCAACAAACAGGGAGTTTCTGTAGTGATTTAAAATTTTGCAGCCTCTTCTATCATAATTGATTTCATGAAAATATCACCCTTTAACAAATCTAAGCTTTTGAGCATGCTGTTCCTTCTGCATGGAATAAGCTGTCTACATTTTTTGCCTTCTTAAACTCCTACTCATCCTTTAAGATTCAGCTCAAAGGACTATAAAAGCTCCTTAATAAAGTCTTCTGTAACCCTAGGTTCCATATATTTTTCTAGAAACTCTTTTTCCTATACTTTTTTAGGATTCACCAGGTTATATGGTATAATTCATTTACTTACTGCTCCCTTCTTACTCTCTGTGTAAGAGTTCTTTAAGGTAATGTTCCCTTTCTTACTCCTAAAACAATGTCTGACACATGTCAGATGCATAGTAAATGCTTGTAGAATGAATGAATAAATTAAAATGAAATGTGTGATTAATACATGTGAAATTATATTATACATGTGAAATTTCTATTATTCTCAGAATTGACAGCCAAAATGTACGTAACATGTGAGAGGAAAGTAATCCAATGAAACTACCTTCAAGCCACTCAAAATGCTAAATAATTACAATCAAAATGTTAAATAACTATATCCTTCTTCAAGGAAACTTTATTACTCCTTATGATCTTGGCATTTGCCAAAAATGTCATCAAATATGCAGTAAAATTATCACAGTATTATTTCTCCCAAAGTCACAAAATCCCCTGAACCCAAACACTAGAAAAAGTATTGATATGCTTTGGCTGTGTCCCCACTCAAATCTCATCTTGAATTGTGTTTCCCTTAATCCCCACATGTGATAGGAGGGACTTGGTGGGAGGTAATTTAATCATAGCAGTGGTTACCCCCATGCTGCTGTTCTGGTGATAGTGAGAGAGTTCTCCTGAGATCTGATGATTTTATAAGAGGCTTCTCCCTCTTTGCTCGGCATTTCTCCTTCCTGCCATCATCTGAAGAAGGATGTGTTTGCTTCTCCTTCTGCCATGATCGTAAGTTTCCTGAGGCCCCCCCAGCCATGCAGAACTGTAAGTCAATTAAACCTCTTTCCTTTATAAATTACCCAGTCTCAGGCAGTTCTTTATAGCAGCAATAGAGTAGACTAATACAGGTATAAACTACAATTAAAGTATGGAAATTAGCATTTTAGAATAATACCTAGGTGTATTTAGTGAGAGTTGAATACTTTTCATTATATCTTGCTGTAAAGAGGTAAATTATAGTTATTAGTGTCAGCACCATGCCACATCTTAACAATCTGCTTCCATTCTAATGCCAAATGTTAAGGAAGACGGCTCAAGAATCCATGGACCCACAAGCCACATTCAGCTTCAAACATGTCAGACCATAGGGGGCTCATTCAGAAATCATAAGCAATGCTGACTCAAGAAACAAAAGTAAAGAATCACTTTATATGACATTTAACCAGAACAAAGGGAAGAGTCTTGAAGCTACCCACATAAAATATCTGAGACAGAATTTCAACCCATGATGGACTTCTGAAGACTTTTGTAAATTTGTATATGGACCTACAAGGATTTTCTTTGCTCAGTGTGTGTCTTGTATTAAACTCTGTAGATCTCATTACAATAAAAAAAGGAAAAAGTCCAAACCTCACATTGTTAAGGGACAGAAAATTCTCCCAGAACAGTGCTTTTTGGGTTAGAAATCTATCTGTTATAAATAAGCATTCCCTTGAATTTGTATTTTGCAGTAAGTTTCCATAAAATGTGTGAGATAAAAATAATAGTTCTTTCATAAGCTAAATAGCAGGAAAATCTAACAGTATATTAGTTCATCCTCACATTGCTATAAGGAACTACCCAAGACTAGGTAATTTATGAAGAAAAGAGGTTTAATTGACTCACAGTTATATGGGCTGTACAGGAAGCATGACTGAGAGGCCTCAGGAAACTTACAATCATGCTGGAAGGCAAAGTGGAAGCAGGCACATCTTCACATGGTAGAGCAGGTGAGAGAGAGTGAAGGGGAAATTCCACACACTTTTAAACAACCAAACTCACTATCATGAGAATAACAAAGGGGAAGTCACCCCCATGATCAATCACCTCCCATCAGGCCTTTCCTCCAGCACTGAGGATTACAATTCAACATGAGATTTGAGTGGGTACACAGAGCCAAGCCATATCAAATAGTCCATTCATCTATTTACTCAATAGTTAAATATATAAGTATACACTAGGCAATAAATATTGATTCAAATCTAATTTGTGCTTTATCCCTTATGAATGATCAATTATTATTCAATAGGGTAAGTGCTATAACATGATCTTATGATCACAGTATTTGTCAAAAATTTCAAAATTTGAGTAATGCATGAAAAGGAAATGCATAAAAAGAGCAACTAACCACGCAGAAATGGGAAAGCTCTAATGGAAATAATATTTCATCTTGAAGAATTTGAAGCCACTCAAGATAGCAGAAATAATATGTGCCAAAAAGCTGAAGTGCAAAACAGAGGAATCTATTCAACAAATAATAGTAACTCAATATGGCTAAAGGCTAGGAATGAGGGAGAGGAGTGGCAGAAAAACACTAGAAAGATAAGAAGCAGGGTTAAGCGTTGAGTTTAGGGGTTTACACACTGCAAAGAAATTTAAATTTTATCCTCTGGGCAATAAAAACCCACGAAAATTTGGGGAATTTGGAGGGAGGAATAACATTATAAGATTTATGTTACAGAAAAATAACTCTGAAATTAGGATGAACAGTGGGGTGAAAGGAGTAAGTTTAGAAACAGGAAGGTCAGGTAGGAGACTGTAGACAAAAATGATAAAAATATAACTAGGCATAAGACAAACACTAGGGACCAGATATTAGAGAGAATCCCAAAGTAGAATCAACAGAATTTGGTGATGTGGGGGGTGAGGCAGAGAAGACTCTAAAATAACTCCAGGAATTTCAGCTTAAGGACTATATTAATGATGGTGACATTAATGGGGAATTCAAGAAATTGAGCCGGTTTGGGGGAGAAGAGATAACAGTGGGTTCAGTTTTACTTATGTTAGCTTTGCTGTCAACTCTGGGCATCCAAAAGTAAGGGTCTGAAGCGCAGAATAAATGTATTGACTGTAATTACTGTCCAGATTTGGGAGCCAGCACAGAAATCAGGAAGTGAATGAAATTGTGTGCAGGGTGAGAAAGAAGTCATGGAAAATTGAGAAAGGCAGGCTAGAAAACCATGAGAAAAAAAATGAGCAGTGTACTTGGGGGCAAGGAACAATAAAGTTTCATAATGGAATTGTCTGCTGCAGGGTAATCTGGAAGTCTGAATGGAGAATTTATAGTGTAGGTTGATGAGAAATACACTTATGGGAGGAGTTGAGTGGCCCCCAGAGGGATAGGAATACCACATCATTAAAAGAGATCAGAGTCACAGAGTTTGATTTAAGGATAATGAATTGGTAATTTTCAACAGGGGTGCCAAGACAACTCAGTGAGGAAAGAGCAGTCTTTTCAACACATCTTACATGGGCAACAGGATATATACATGCAAAATAATTAAGTTGAATCCCTCCCTTCCACCATACACAAAAATTAACTCAAAATGTATCACAGACCTAAATGTAAGAGCTAAACTAATAGTCTTTATGACTCCATGTTAGGAAGAGCCTTCTGTTATAACGTCAAAAGCACAAGCAACAAAAGACAAAGTAGATCCGTTGGACTTCATTAAAAATTTAAAATTTTTTGTGCTTAAAGGATTCTATCAAGAAAGTGGAAAGGCAACACATAGATGAGAGAAAATATTTGCAAATCTTCTATCTGATAGGAGATTTATATCTAGATTATATAAGGAACTCTTATAAGTCAATAATAAAAAGATATACTCCATCTGAGAATTAAACAGATTCTGAACACACATTTCTCCAAAGGAGATATAGAAATGACCAATAAACACATGAAAAGTTGCTCAACATCATTAGCCATCAGGGAAATGCACATCAAAACCACAATGAGATACCACTTCACACCCACTCAGATGGCTATAATAAAAATGAGAGACAATAACAAGTGTTGATGAGGTGAGGATGCATAGAAAGTGAAATCCTTATACATTGCTAGTGAAAATGTAAAATCATGCAGCCACTTTGTAAAACAATCTGGCAGTTCTTCATAATGTTAAACCTAGAGTTGACCCAGCAATTCTACTCCTAGGTAAATACCCAAAGAAATTTAAAATATGCACGCACTGTTATCACTTATAAGTGGTAGCTAAATGATGAGAACACATGGACACATCGGGGAAAACACACACTGGGTCCTGTCAGAGGGTGGAGGGTGAGAGGAGGTAGAGGATCAGGAAGAATAGTTAATGGATGCTGGGCTTAATACCTGGGTGAAAAGATGATCTGTGCAGCAAACCACCATGGCACATGTTTACCTATGGAACAAATCTACACATCCTGCACATGTACCCTTGAACTTAAAAGCTGAAATTTTTTAAATGCATGCACACAAAAACCTGTACACAAGTGTTTACAGCAACATTTTTCATAAAAACCAAAAAGTAAAAACAACCAAAACGTTCATTAAATCATGAATGGATAAATGAAACATGGCATATACACACAATGGAATGTTACGCAACAATAAAAAGGAATGACATACCGATACTTGCTACGATACAGATGAAACTTGAAAACATTAAGTGAAAAAAGTCAGTCACAAAGAACACATACTGTATGATTCCATTTACATGAAATGCCCAAAACAGGAAAATCCACAGAGACAAAAAAACAGATTGGTGGTTGCCTAAGGCTAGGAGTTGAGGAAAAATGGAATGTGATAGCTAATGAGTACAGGCTTTCATTTGGGGGTGCTGAAATGTTCTCAACTTTATTGTAGTGATAGATGAATAACTCTGTGAATATACAAAAAGTCACTGAATGGTATGTTTTAAATGGGTGAAATGTATGGTATCTGAATTATATCTGAATAAACTGTTATTTAAAAAATAATAATGATTTAGGATCTTTCCCAGATTCAGCTCCAAGGATTCATTCCCAGTTTCATAATTTTTATAAATATTTGTAAACTTAAATAATGAAGCAACACTGATGTTAGTAACTTACACAGGGAACTAAAACAAGCTGCTAACAACAGTTACCAGCATCAACAGTTACCCCAATGCCACTGATGTCTGACACTGGGGAACATCAGCAGACTGAAGGAGAGGCCTCTTTGGTAAGCAGCAAGAGTGGTTATATCTTCCTCCAGTGACTGTGACATAAATTCCTGTTTCTGAGCTGTAGCAGGAAAGGAGGAAAATGGCAGAAACCACAGGTAGCCAAGAATTGGTCAATGGAGCACATGGGAAGCACTTCTCCCAGAATGATGGTGATGGAATTATAGATGTTCTTGGATTCCTTAAGAGTGGGTGGAATTACTAATTTGAGACTGTCACTCTAACATTATTTTAACCCTCACATCACTCTTAAGCCAAACTGTGCTGGATCCACACAGCATACAGAGAGGGCAAGTAGGATGAGAATAAGAGACACTTTAGATTCAGAAATTTCACCATTGCCCCCTCCTGCACCTAGGAAGAAATGGGTGTTTAATGTATTTTGCTCATGACTGCAGTATGCATGTATTTTTTCCTTCTCTGTGTTTTCTAAACTTTCGCTAAAAGGATTCATTAAATCATCTTGTTCAGATGGCTCGGGATTGTATTTCTGTTGCTTACCCTGTGCTGCTAGGTTCTATAGTATTTCTATAATAATGTAACAAGAATAGTGCTGCACTGTGATCTATCATATAGAGCTATATGAATGAAAACTTTTGATCCATTTTTTTTAAAAAATGTATCCTGTTTGCAAAGACACAGTAAAGTTGCATCTTATAGACTATAGGCAGTAAAGCTAACAATAAACCTTATTTAACATATACACTCAAAAAAAAGAATTTGATAACCATACCAAGAGCACTTTTAAAAGAGTGATGAGGACAGAGCCACTAATTCTATAGGTTGAATATGGGGTAAGTGAGTAGAGGTAACAATTACAGACTGCTTTTCTCAGCAAGTTTGGCAGTACCCTCCTCACTACTGTTAAGTCCTCCTATCCAATCCTCATTTCCTTACTGACTTTACAGTAAAGAGGTTGCCAAGCGTTTGGAGTTTTGTCCCATTCTTTTTTTTTACTACTATTAAAATCTTTATTTTTTAGAGTACTTTTAAGTTCACAGCAAAATTGAGAGGAAGGTACAGAGATATCCCATATACTCCCACCCTCACACATGCTTCCCCCATTATCAACATCCCTCACCAGAGTGGTACATTTGTTACAATCAATGGACCTACATTGACACATCATTCTTACACAAAGTTTGTAGTTTACATTGGACTCACTCTCGGTGGTGTAGATTCTATGGAAAAAATGTATAATGGCATGTTATCCACCATTACATTATTATACAGAGTATTTTTGTTGCTCTAAAAACCCTCTGTACTTCACTTATCTGTTACTGAAACACCAGAGTATTGATCTAGGTTCTGCTGCTTACCAAACAGAAGGCCGATGACTGAGACAATCATTATTGCCAAGGAAGAAGGCATTAGTCAGTTGCTGTGGCAGAGGAGATAGGAGATGAGTCTCAAATCTATCTCCCTGACCAACTAAACTAGAAGTTTATATGGCAGGGAAGAAATGTAACAATGTGTAAGAAAACAGGAACAACGAAGGGCCAATGAAACAACCATGATTAATGAGGGGTCCAGCATCTATCTCATTGTCTGGATGCAGTGATCTGGTGAGGTTTGAGTTCTATAATGAGGGTCCTGGGGGTTCTTTCTTAAAGAAGGAACTCAGATAAAACAGATGTAAGTTTCAAGCTTTAAGACCAGAAGGGTCCATTTCTATGTTTAAAAAAAAAAAAAATGTGCCGGGCACAGTGGCTCATGCCTGTAATCCCAGCATTTTGGGAGGCTGAGGCAGGTGGATCACCTGAGGTCAGGAGTTCGAGACCAGCCTGGCCAACATGGCAAAACCCTGTCTCTGCTAAAAATACAAAACTTAACCAGGCGTGGTGGCACCTGTAATCCCAGCTATTTGGGAGATTGAGGCAGGAGAATCGGTTGAACCTGGGAGGCAGAGGTTGCAGTGAACTGAGATTGCACCACCAAACTCTAGCCTGGGAGAAAAGAGTGAAACTCTGTCTCAAAAAAAGTAAAAAATAAAAAAATAAAAAAAGCTATCTATGGGATTTTTGGATTGGTTTCATATCCCTCACTTCCCCTAAACTCTGGCAACCTCTGGCAACCACTGATCTTTCTTAATGTCACCATAGTTTTGCTTTTTCCAGAATGTCATATAATTGGAATTATATAATATGCAGCCTTTTCAGATTGACTTCTTTCACTTAGTAATATGCATTTAAGTTTCCTTCATGTATTTTCATAACTTTCTAGTTCTTTAACACTGAATAATATTCCATTGTCTGGATGTACAACATTTATTTATCCATTCACCTACTGGAGAACATCCTGGTTGCTTTCAAGTTTTGGCAATTATAAACAATGCTGCTATAAACATCTGTGTTTAGGTTTTTATGTAGACATAAGTTTTCAGTTCATTTGGGTAAATACCAAGAAGCATGACAGCTGGATTACATGATAAGAGTATGTTTAGTTTTGTAAGACATTGCCAAACTGTCTTCCAAAGTGGCTGTACCATTTTGCAGTACCACCAGCAATGAATGAGAATTCCTGTTGCTCCACATCCTTGCCAGCACTTTTCATTGTCAGTTTTCTGAATTTTGGCCATTCTAATATGTTTGTGGTAATATCTCATGGTTGTTCTAATTTGTATTTCCCTGACGACATATGATGTACAGCATCTTTTCACATGCTTGCTTATTTGCCATCTGTGTATCTTCTTTGGTGAGTTTTCAAAATCTTTGGCCCACTTTTTAATCATGTTGTTTTCTGTTGAGTTTTTAGAGTTCTTTATATTATTTGGATAACAGTACTTTGTCAGATATGTCTTATGCAAATATTTTTCCTAGTCTGTAGTTTGTCTTTCCATTCTCTTGACAATGTCTTTCACACAGCAGAAATATTTACTTTTAATGAAATCCAGTTTATCAGTTCTTTTTTTAATGGACTGTGCCTTTGTTATCATATCTAAAAAGTCAACATCAAACCCAAGATCATCTGGATTTCCTCCTATGTTATCTTCCAGCAGTTTTATAGTTTTGCATTTTATATTTACATCTATGATCCATTTTTAATTAATTTTTGTAAAGGATATAAGGTCTGTGTCAAGATTCTTTTTGTTTTGTTTTTATTTTTTGCACACAGATGTCCATTTGTTTGTTCTAACACCATTTATTTAAAAGACTATATTTTTCTCCAGATGCCAACTGTTTTCATTTAAAATATGTTCACATTATGACTAGAATTTTCAACTGTCATTCTAATTCCATTCAAAAACTGACACACTGTTACAGTCCTCAAAATTAGTAAGCTAAATAACAAACAGGAATAAAGATAAATATTATTTTTAAGATAGATAAATCCTGCGTATTCAAACATTTTACATCTCTTTTACTCTCTTCAGTCCCATACTTATGTATATGTGTTTAATACTCATGTATGTATCACTTATCTACCTGTTTTGAAGAGTTTTCTACCTTTCTTAGGTCATATTTTTATTCCTTTTCACCATTCCTCTCTTCTATTTTCTACCCCAATGACAGGTATGGAATATAGTTACCTTGATTGACCAAGTTTTATAAATAATCAGGATAGAACTTTGCCTTATTTGGCATTATTCAATCTCTTGCTCTAATGAAAAGGACCCCTTAGCTTGAGAACTCTGCCTGTATCTCTCCAGTCAGGATTAAGTAATATTCATATTTATCATAACTTCACTATTAGATAATTATTCCTCCCATAGGCATATTGTATCTAATAGTAAAGTTATGATAAAAATAATGTGTACTACGTAGAATGCTGATTTTCAAAATTCCTTTGACACAGTTCTACACCAAAAGATACATTTATATTAATTTTGAGTAAAGGATGGTGAGGACTGATTTGTCATGGATAGGAAACTAAATTACAGACAAGTAACAGGAATACCAAGGGTTACTTTTTGTAGTTGGGATATATACAGAGTAGAAATTCTAAACATGGTCTGCAAGAATAAATCCTGGAATTAGTCTTATGTTATAAATTACCCCAACAGAGTGTACACAAAGGAATCTCTACGATTTCAAATGATACTGAGATACTCTGAAACCTATAGGAATAAGAAGCCAAATCAAAACAATTTTAAAGGATGGCACACTCTAAGGTAAAAGTTTCAGTCCCAGAAAACAACACAGAAGCAAACCCAATATTTCTCTTTATAAAAAAGGACATCACCAGCATTTTCCTCCAGGGATTGTTTGTGCTTCTCATTGCTTTAACTAACAACAATATTTATAACAAGCTGGAAAAAATATATTTAAGTTAGGGTTCAAATCACTAAAAACAAAGAAGGAATAAATGGGCATCAGAGCCACAAATCAATGTCTTACACATGCATAACCAAAAAATCCACTGAGCAAAACAAACCAAGCCATCCTCAGAAACACTGACTCACTAACCTAAGAAAACACAAACACTGGTAAGAAGGAAGACTGAAAATATGAATTCTCATTTTGTCCTTCCTCTTGCCTCAAAATAATTTGCATGGAAAAAATCAACAAAAGGCCCTGAATCAAAATAAAGTAGACTAAAAAGATGAGTTTTCAAATGGTTAGTTCTATACCAGAGAACTCAATGAGGAATAATAAAAAAAATTAATAATGAATTTGGACACTTTCATGATTTGAAAGTTGGTCTGGGCAAGGGAATGGGAGTCATTATAAAAGCATTTTTGCTAAGAGTTCAACTTTTTGCAGCAAGCTTGGTGGCCAAGTTTGGCGACATGACATTAGTATCATAAAATTGTAGAGTACTTGGAAAGCAGTATATTACACTGGAGATCACTACACTGGTTTGGCAGGTCTGGATACTTTTATTAGGAAACATTTCCATTGCAACAGCAAATACAACATTAAAGAGACCAGATCCAATTTTCAGGATGTTTATGATCAATAATTTCCTGTGACAGGAACTTGGGAGCCATGTCTCTGGGTGCAATGTGTATCCAGATATGTGAAATAAAGTACATAAACTATTTCTGCAGACTGAGTGCCTATCTGTATGCACAGCACCAGCTCTGTAGAGTTGTAAAACAGCAGTGTGGAAGGACAAAGTCAAAAGCTCACTAGGCCAAATGGTAGTGATGAGCACATCAATTTATCATATTTGCTCACTGAATTTCTTCTAAATGATGGAAAAAAGAAAGGGAGAATAGGCAATAAAATACTGGGTATGTCATGTAATCAATCTATTTTTTCAGAATATCCTTATATACATATACATATACATACACATATTGTGTGTTTGTGTGTGTGTGTGTGTGTGTATCTAGATAGAGGAAGAGAGAAGGAGAGAGAGAGAAAATGCACGAAATAGACACACCCAACAACTGTACATGAAACATACATTTTCACATATACCTGTCTGTTATGGCTAAGGAGACAGAGTGAGACACACAGTATATGTCTGAAGGCCATCACTAAGTATGCTAGATGGCATATTGTGGAATAAAGATGACTTTATAAATCTAATTAATAACAAGTGAAAGTCCTAACATTGATTAATTGATTTAATTGGTATTAGTAATTATAAGAGAAACTTTGGATACTATAATGGTTTATCATGGAGAAAACTAATGGTCTAGGCAAATATTTTATGGCTAAGACCTCGAAAGCACAGGCAACAAAAACAAAAATAAACAAATGGGACTAAATTAAACTAAAAGCTTCTGCACAGCAAAGGAAACCATCAACAGAGTGAAGAGCCAACCTGTAGAATGGGAAAAAAAATTGAAAATTATTCATCCAACAAGGACCAATATCCGGAATATTCAAGGAACTCAACTCAACAGCAAATAAATAAATAAATAAAAATAATCCCATTAAAAAGTGAGAAAGGATCTGAATAGATATTTCACAAAAGTGACATGCAAATGACCAACATCACTAATCATCAAATAAATGCAAACCTAAACCACAATGAGATATCGTCTCACCCCAGCTAGAATGGCTATTATCAAAATGACAAAAAACAAAATAGCAAATGCTGGCAAAGATGCAGAGAAAAGAAAACACTTAAACACTGTTGGTGGGAATGTAAATTAATACAATCATTATGGAAAATAGTATGACAGTTTCTCAAAAAATTAAAGAGAACCACTATATGACTCAGGAATCCCACTACTGGGAATATATCCAAAGAAAATTAAATCAGAATATGAAAGGGATAGCTGCACCTGCATGTTTATTGCAGCACTATTAACAATAGCCAAGTATGAAATCAACCTAAGCATCCAACAACAAATGAACAAAATAATTTGTTGTATATATACACAATAGAATGTTATTTGGCCATTAAAAAGAATAAGGCTGGGCGCGGTGGCTCATGTCTGTAATCCCAGCACTTTGGGAGGCCAAGGTGGGCAGATCATGAGGTCAGGAGATCGAGACCATCCTGGCTAACACAGTGAAACTCCATCTCTATTAAAATACAAAAAAATTAGCTGGGCATGGTGGCAGGCACCTGTAGTCCCAGCTACTTGGGAGACTGATGCAGGAGAACGGCGTTAACCCGGGAGGCAGAGCTTGCAGTGAGCTGAGATCAAGCCACTGCACTCCAGCCTGGGTGACAGAATGAGAGTCCATCTCAAAAAAAAAAAGAAAAAGTAAAAGAAAGAATAAAATTTTGAGGTTACTAGGTTAAGTGAACTAAGTCAGCCACACAAAGACAAATGTCACAGTTCTCACTCATATATGGTAACTAAAAATGTTGATCTCATGGAGATACTGTACAGAATGATAGATACTAGGGCCTGGGAGGGATATGATGGGGTACGAGTGAGGGAGCTATGAAGAGTGGTTGGTTAATAGGTATAAACATACAGTTCAATAGAAGGAATACGTTCTAGTGTTCAACAGCGCGGTAGGATACTGTAGTTAACAATAATTTATTGTATATTTCAAAATAACTAGAAGAATTGAAATGCTCCCAACACAACTGATAAATGTCTGAGATAATATCCTAAATACCCTAATTTGTTCATTATACATTGCATGCGTGTATCAAAATATCACATGGACCCCATAAACATATATTATTATGTATCAATAAAAAAACTTCTCACAAATAGAATAAAGGAAAGAAATAAAAGTCTATCTGAGGCATCTACAACTATCCAATTAGCCTTCCTAATTTTAGAGATTACCATGTGAGTTCACGCCTAAACAGAGGTTTAGAGGCTTAGCTTCCCAGCACATATACTTCTACTACTTAGTTAACAGATGGAGTCAGTATGTCAAATCTGTGACTTTAAATTCATTTCTATGTCAATAGAATATATTGCCTTAAATAGAGGGTTGTATTATGTTGAGGCAAAAGCAGAATGGCAAGGAAGAAAGTTCAACGTGGATACAAGTCTTTCAGTAAGACAAGTAGAATAAAGGAAAAAAATGAGATTGAACCAGAAAATTGTGTCTCATATGTGGAATGATACTTCTTTGTTTTCCTGAAACTATCTTTATGGTACCCTGACAGAATAAACTGGTTCCAATTTCTATGAACTAATAAAATAAATAAGTGTGGCTCCAGGAAACATAAATGAATGAAGCTACTATATAAAGTGCAAAGTAAAAGGAAGAATTTTTATGGGGAAACATGAATATGCTAAATTTTTCACAAATGCATATGTACAGTTATATCTCTATAGAAAGACACGAGTTATTATATTTAACTTCTTGTTACTTTTCAGTGTAAAGGAAAGAGTTACAGATCAAGGACTCTCCTCTTCAGCAAAAATACAGTAGACCCTGGATGGTATGGAAAGTGATTTGACAATCTGCATGTCTATGCAGCCTTACAGGCAGAGAATGTATCAGAGTTGGTCAAGATGCTTTGACTCATTACTTCAGATTGCAGTTCAATACGGTGAACCAATAAATACATTTTAAGATATATGTGAATTTTGGAAATTACATTTTGATTGCTCAAAGAGGCAAGTGAATTTTTCACACTTGTTTACTTTGCCTGAATTAGATTACAGTGTATTAACATCATCGTTACAGATGTTAGTAAGTGGTACTCATACTGCTTGTACGTTTTTACCAGAACTTCCTCAAATAGTTGTGTTTATGGAATCTGGCAGGTTGGCATATGTTGCTTTCCATCCCTCTTCTAGTCCTAGCATGCTGAAAAGATCTGAAATATAAAAACCAAATACTGTTTGCACACAATTATATTAATTCAGTGTTTGTACTAGATATAAAGCTGGTGAACACTTTTCTCATCATGCAACCAAATATCTGACCTTGTCAGTGTCAGCCCCAGTTTAGGACTAGCATACAGTGGTGTCTTTTCTTCCTACTTCCTCAGTTCTGGTGGTCACACCCTGATGGTCGAACTTCTGAACTACAAAATCCATGCCATGGTCAAAATCAGCCTGAGATAAAACAGACCCACCTTGTTTAATACAGAATACTCTGAAGATCCCATGAAAGGTGGAGGAGAAGGTAGAGGAGAGAGGGTAACATTTGCTTTTTACCACCATCTCTAAGACTTTCAATGACGTTTTATTTTTAGGTAAATATTACATACAATGAAATGCTCAAAATCAGCCCAAGAAAGTTCCCAGGGAACCATTCCAGGCAATCCCCATATGCCCACAGGCAACCATTGTTCTGATTTCTAATACCATATGTTAGTTAGTTCTCCCTGTTCATAATCTTCATGTAACTGGGATCATACGGTACTAAATCTTCTGTGTTTGACTTCTTTGCTTCAAACAGTGTTTTAAGCCTCATCCCTGTAGTTGCATCCATAGTTTGTTCTTTTTGTCTATCCTAGTTGACATTCCTCATGTACTTAGTATTCTGCAGTTGTTGAGTGTAAAGAAAACACCTCGGGAGAAATGAATGGAGAGAAAAGGGACGGGAAGAGAAGAGACTGAAATTCTAACATTAAAGAGGTAGACAGGAGGATGGAGTTTGCAAGGAGCAGTCAGAGACATAGGAATAATATAAGAATTTTAAAGAATAATCGGTGTAGTAGTATGCTATTGATAGATCAATAAAGGTAAGGATTGAAAAGTACCTATGTTATTTGAAGTATCTATGTTATTAAAGTATCTATGTTATTAAAGGTAAGGATTGAAAAGTATGTTATTAAAGTATCTATGTTATTAAAGGTAAGGATTGAAAAGTATCTATGTTATTTGAAGTATCTGTTATTCTAGATACTAGAAACCTTGATGTGAGCAATTTAAATGGTCAGATAAAGGTGAAAGTCAATCTCTGATCCATGTAATAGCAAATGAGACAATAAGTTTAGATTACCTTCTCAATAAGCTAGAATATTAAAAAGAGGCAATAGCAAAATGGAAAACAGGTTTTAGAGAGAAGTATATTATATAAAAGGGTGAGTGTATAGTAAAGGGGTGGGACCCTAAGCTCTCAGGTTTATGGAACAAGACCACAGAAGAGCTAGGAGCCTCCACTGGAAAGAAGGAGAAAGGAATACAACTGATATTTGTTGATTTTTGGCTGGGTTCTGAGCACTCTGCTTTGTACCTAAATATATTATCTTATGTAATCATTCCCATCAGATAGACAGTATGCTCACTTTTCACATGAGGACACTTACACTATAATAATTCAATGACCATGACCCTCAACTAGTAAGTACCAGGGCCATGATTCAAATTCTGTCTGCATGATGTCAAAATACATGGTCTACACTGCATTACCCCTTCCTCTAAAGCAGGAGAAAAGTATAAAGACAGATGTATGTGAACATGTGATTTTTAGGAAGAAAGGAGGAGTGGTGACATTGGCACTGTGAACCTCTGATAATCACAATGTTCTCTGAGAAACCTATCAAAAGGGGTTGGAGTAGTGGTGGAATGGGGACTCATGAAAGCTGGAATAGTGCCTGTAGTTTTCCAAGTTCAGACCAGAGGACAAAGCAGTTTAGAATGTGGCTAAGAGAAATGGGGAATTTGTATTGACTCTAAACCTCATCATTTCAAAATGTTTTCCCCTAGTATTCAGAAACTCAAATTTGGGGGCTAAAAAGGTGAAATATCATGTACCAAAATAGCTCAATAAAATTTGAAAATAAATCACCTGTTGGAGACAGAGATAATGCTTGAAGGCAGGTTGCTGTAGACAAAGGAAGAGCTGGTGACCCAGGCATGAAATATTATTTGAGCAACATTCAGTAAGTAAGTCAGAGGCATGGCTGGTAATTCAGAGCTACTGGAGAGTGAAGAGCTGAATGAGGAACAGAGGGTAATTAGTGTGAGATTCTCCCAGTGGTTTCCCTCTTTTTACCAGCAAAAGAAGGAACTTGCATATTGCCAGGAGAGCTGAGTAACTGACCCATTAGAAAGCGGCCTCCTGACCATTTTGCCAGGGTGAAGGAAGCAGCTAAGAGGGTGAGACTCCTTCAAGGTTGAGGGATCTTGGGATATACCTAGAGGAAAAACAAATGAGTAAAAGGAAGGCGTAGGATTCACGCCTGTAATCCCAGCACTTTGGGAGGCCAAGGCGGGTGGATCACTTGAGTCCAGCCTGGCCAACATGGCGAAACCCCATCTCTACTAAAAATACAACAATTAGCCAGGTGGTGTGCATCTGTAGTCCCAGCTACTTGGGAGGCTGAGGCATGAGAATCACTTGAACCCAAGAGGCAGAGGTCGCAGTGAGCCAAGATCATACCACTGTACTCTTGCCTTGGTGACAGAGTGAGACTCTGTCTCGAATATATACATATATACTGTATGTATGTATATTCAGCAGAAATGAACATGACATTTGCTAGTATTGCAAATAGCATATATGAGCTT
The DNA here is from genome assembly GCF_003255815.1 of Theropithecus gelada. Lineage (NCBI taxonomy): Eukaryota > Metazoa > Chordata > Mammalia > Primates > Cercopithecidae > Theropithecus > Theropithecus gelada. The sequence continues at coordinate 124,452,867 of NC_037672.1, forward strand.
TAAGGGAAGATTCATAGTCTTTCATTCTAAGATTCTCCTACAGGCAACTTTCCCCAGTGTCTGGTGTGTTTCAATAGCGACTTTCTGTTTATAAATAAAATTCTAAATTGAATGTCAAAAAAAAAATTCAAAAATAACTTTTTTAAAAAAGGAAGAAGAAATGTTGGAAAAAATCAGAGTTGGCAATTCAGGCAAATTGGGAAGGAGAGAATACAGACCATAAGGTCGTGAAAAACTGAAGAAGTTTATGAGTGTGGTTCTATATCAAAGTTCCTAAACTTTCCTCAGAGCTTTGTTGATTTTCTTAATACCATATTCCTACTCTTTCAGAGTACCTGGCCTGTGGGGATCTTCAGATCCCTAATATTTAAAGGGTATCCCAGTTTCCCCTTCCATGTCCAGTTTCTTTTCTCAAAATTGCTTAAGACAGAAGTCCAAAGGATAAGTCAGAACTCAACAGAAATAAAATAGACAATAGGAGCATTGCTGGGAGTAGGGAGTATGGTTAGTCTTTGACAAGACAGAATGAAAGATGTTGACAGGCCTATGAGAAGATGTAATTGAAGGTGTATCACACAACAAATTTAAATAGATAAACATGTGCCCCAGGGCCTAGGTTAAATATAAAGAAGAGACCATAATAGCTATATGCAAAAGGGTTGCTAGTAATGGAGTACCTACATAGATCAAAGGAAGATCAATTATGTGGGGAAGATTAAAATATATACTTACCAATCTCTGCAGCTTGAAACTTTGTGCTTAAATATAGCTCTACTTTCACCAAATTACAAACTATATCAAATACTATCATAAGTGCATTAGACTCTATCAAACTTGGTACTAAAATTGTGCACTCTTTCAAAGTATCAGAGTGGTTATAAAGCAGGAAATCTTGCTTTAAATGGGAAGATCAATAACCAATTTGTGTTGCAAGCAAGATATAGGCAGAAAAGGTACTGTAACCACAATCAATTTGACACTCCCCAATAATTACAAATTAGGAAAAAGGGGCCAGATCCCACGCAGATAAATGCAGATGCACCACACATGTCAAAACCCAACAGGCTGAAAAGTCTTTGCTATATTAATTTATAGCTATGTTAATATGAAGAGGAAAGTGATTGGACTGGAACAGTGGCAGCCCTAAGATTTTTATATACAATGGGCTTAAAATAATCCAGAATATTGAAGTGGAGTGTATATAACAAATACTCTGTATTTAGATGATATGTTTATATGAGTTGGCTTGTTGGGCAAGGGCTAATAGAATTCAGAAAAGTTAAAGCCCTTTTCCTAACACCATTTGATACAACCACAAAACTAAAACTAGTATTAACAGATTACTGTTTTCCAATATACGTAATAATTTTTAACTTTTAATCATCAACATTCACTTTCCCTTCTGAATAAAACAAAGATTTCAAGCCTGAAGCCCCAAATACTTACTGGCTACATCACTATGCTGAGATGGGATGTGGAGGATGCTTACATTATTGAGTATTAAATGGTTCATTGCCTCAATGCTTGAAAGGCACATTAAAGCTACAAACAATATGGGCCAATCTACACAACTGGCTAATTATCAAGCCTCCAGGGAAAGAAGTTCCCACTTAGAGCCCCATGATAATGTCTAAGCAACACTATTAGAAATAATACTTTATTTTGTAATCCCCAAGTTTAACAGCAAACACTGTTTTACTGTGATGTTGTCTGAAACCTATTAACTGCCAATGACACCACCAGGATTAATTTCTTAGTAGCACCGCATTAAGAAACAATTGTATCCAGTGTTTCCCTAACATCTTGTTATTCCATATGACTCAAGGAAGAGCAATAGTAACATATGAAACCTTTATAGTATATGAAATTCAAAGGCCCACATCATCAGTGGTAGTTGCCAAGGCCCACATGAGTTAAAGTTCTTGGGACTAGCACTGACTCAAAGACACTAAACAACCCTGAAGACTGGTGTGAGTGCCAGCCCCCAAGATGCCTCCAATGTACTGACCTCCTCGTAGTCACACCAGTGTGTAGTCCCTACCACATTTACTCATGGCTAGCCTAAGTAACCAATAGAATACCTACAGAAGTACAGGTGTAATACTTCCAAATCCAGGTCATAAAAGATATTAGGATTTCTGCTTTGGCCTCTCTTAGAACACTAACTCTGTGGGAAGCCAGTGTCCATGTCATGGAAACACTCAAGCAGTCCTGTGACAAGACCTTGGTGGGAAGGAATTGAGGTCTCCCACCAACAAACAAAACATACTTAAAAGCTGGGTGAGTGAATCACCTCAACAGCAGATTCTTAAGCTCCAGTCAAATCTTCAAATGGCAACAGCCTGGGCTGGCATCTCAACTGCTACCTCATGAAAGACATCTGAGCTATAACTACCCAGCTAAACATTCCCAAATTCCTGAAGTGGAGAAACGGTGAGAGAAGGGGAAAAATGCTTATTATCATCTTAAGGCATTTTGTTTTATAATAATTTGTGACATAGTAATAGATCACAAGTACAAGTGAGTTCTGTCCTTTTCATTTTGACATCCTAGAGTGTGACATCCTTAGGTAATCCTCTTCTGTGTTTCACCAATATCCCAGGCTTATGTCTGTTTTGTCATTTATCATCCTTTATTGTAAATGTTTCCTTATCTGCCCCCTCTAGATTAAAGGCACTTTGAAGGTAAGCACTGTGTTTCCTCAGAGCATTGCAGGGGTACAATAAATGTTTGGTGAAAGTATTTATTATCTACAACATGCTAGTTTTGTGGGGCTGAGTATGTCAAGGTAGTGAACAACACATGGTAGCACATTAGCTATTAAACGTCAAGGAAGACATAAATGTTGACAAACCAGTGAGACCAAGTAAAACCAAACACTTCAAGCTGATCACAAGTTTCAGGAGCAGTCTCACAACAGCAGTAGCCTTTCCAGAGATCAATTACAGATACTAATCCAAGGACAACTTCAGTTCCAATCCAAGGGAAAGTGCCTATCACTTAAAAAATAGGCTCAAAATAAAGGTTACTATAATGAACACTTATTGGGCAAATGAAATAAGTTGATCTGAGATGGTTTGGGGGGAACCACCTCAGATTGCAGTCACTGTTGAAGCATAGCATTCTAAAATGACGAACAATATATAAAATGGTTATTATTCACATGGAATAGAAAGTTTATTAAAAACAACAATCACTCAGAAGGGTGGCTGCTTACTTTAGCAGGTATACCAATAGTGTCTGTCTATTGAACCACCATATCCCCAAAACCAAGTAAAGCACTGCTGCAGAGTAGGTGCAGAGTCAGGTTTTGTAGAAGGACTCAAAGAATCTGAAAATGTTTTCAGTTTCCTTCACTAAGCTTTTTGAATGTGATTGGAGAGAAATTATATCCAGGCTTCCAGAACAATTACTAGGTTAATTCCATGCGTAGTGCAGTGTCAGACCTGGACCACAGGATTGTGGCTGACACATTCTGATCACAGTCCGGTCTGAATATTCATTCTAATAACAACCTAATATTACACCTTCTACAATCATACCTTGGTTTGGGAATCTAAGAGATCTCTGATTTCCAAAAGGCAAAAGCAAATTTTACACCTCTCGAAAATGACCCTGCTTCCAAAGGGCTACATGCAATCCTCAGACCAGTAAAGAAAGGGTTAGAGATAGCACTTTAGTGTCTGATTCCAGGCATCCAGGCCTGACATGTGTGACACTGTGAAGCCCAGTGCCACCTCAGGGCTTTCCCCGGTCCTTCTCCCAGAATCAGATATGCCTAAAGCAGGATGTTCATGAAGGGAGACATTTTAAATGAAAATTGCATTTTATTTAACTATCTCTTAATCCTTCATTGGGAATAAAAGCTGTAAAATCACCACATGCTCATCATTGTTTAAGCCATTTTGAACAATCAAAGATTATTTTTGGCTTTAATTGCCAGGCCACTGAGGAACCTCCTTCATTTCTCTCTGCAGCACCTATTCTCTACAAAAACGAATGTTTTGCCATCATTCAGAGCTGCTGCAATGGTTGAGAATCATAAAGACTGAACATGCCCACTTAACCCCCAAATCCATGATAATTTTATTGTGCCAAATTCTAGTTCTATGTAATGCTCTCAAAATTTCCCCTGAGGATTGTATAAAATAAGAATCAAGTCTGATACTCTGTCTCAAACACAGAAACTTTCATCTAAGGATTTCAAAGCATTTTATAACTGAGGTTAAGTGAGTTACTGAAGACTATCCAACAAATCAGCAGATTAGGCCCAAATTACCTAACTCTAAATTCTACCTTTTTTAAAAGCATAATACTCTGAGACTTGATATGTCAGTGCTAGAGGAACTGTATGCTGTACTCATAGGTGAGATATTCATTCTTATCCATTCTTATTAATAGAATGACCACATACAATCTAACCTCTCCACCAGAAGTAAACGAATGAAAATATTTTTTTCTTTTAGGAAAAAAAAAGGCAACAGGATTAGTCTAAACCTACTGCATAGCAAATACCATCTCAAACAAAATTGACAGGAACATGTTAAAGTAGAAAAATAAATTCTTTATGTGAAACCAGATCTAAGTAGACTTACCTCCTTTCATACTGAGAGTTTCTATATTTGAGTTCATTGATACTCGTAACTAGGGCTGTCTGGTGCTCTCAGTTTGATATACAGCTGGCTTGATAGCTGCCTTGACATAAAGCTAAACGATTTTATTTTAAATTGCTATCAATAAAACCTGGAGCAAGGTATTAAACATATGAAATTTCACTCATTACATATAATTTTCTCCAAAATAATAACTTTTAGCATGAATTATATTTCCTCTTTGAAAATGCAAAGTTGTCACTAATCCAGATGGGTAACTCTTCCAAATTTTAGATTGCAGTTTTTAAAACTTATTTTCTAACAGAGTAATATACAGCCAGCTGGTTCCAAAGAGCTGGATCATCTGGTGAAACATGTATTTTAAAGAAAAGATTGCAACTCTGAACATCTTGGACAAAAAATAAAAAAGTATTCTGTCCATCCCTGGGATTTGAGCTTTCAAATCAACCTCTCCAAAAGGAATTCAGTACATGTATCAATCAAAATGTCAAGACAAAATTATAACAATAGGCAAGACAACCCTAGAATAAGATGAATGCTCACAATTTCTAAGCCCTGCAATTTCTTGAATTCACCAACAGTTTCACACTCAGTCAACAACCTATACAATCAATTTTTTAAAAATAGAGAGCAGGCCGGGTGCAGTGGCTCACACCTGTAATCCCAGCACTTTGGGAAGCCGAGATGGGTGGATCATCTAAGGTCAGGAGTTCGAGACCAGCCTGGCCAACATGGCAAAACCCCGACTCTACCAAAAATACAAAAAATAAACTGGGCGTGGTGGCGGGCACCTGTAATCCCAGCAACTTGGCAGGCTGAGGCAGGAGAATCACTTGAACCCGGGAGGCGGAGGTTGCAGTGAGCCGAGATCACACCATTGCATTCTAGCCTCGGCAACAAGAGCAAAACTCTGTCTCAAAAAAAAAAAAAAAAAAAAAAAAGGCAGAGAGAGCATATATTCAAATATAAATGGATTTTTGTCATCCAGATACTCCTCAGTAGATAGAACAAACATATGTTCTATACATGCATCTGTGATATAATTCTTATTGACAGTAAATACAGCAAAGTCTCAGATAGTTCTGAGAATTTGGTGCCAATTCCAATGGGAATATAAAAATTGTGTTAGTGCTAATGTTACTTATATCTATGATATGTCATGTTAAATTAGCAATAGCTAATGTGTTTGGTTCCCAAATGTTCACATAAAAAGTAATGGTTTAAAAACATATAGGCAAAATTGAAATGAAAAGGCTAATAATTTAAAAAGTGATGGTATCTTGACAGATTATTGCAACCAGATCTTACAAAGTTTATGGAGGCACCCAAGAATTCAAGAGAAATGTATAGTTTTCAACTAGAACGACTCAAGTCATTGAATCTTTACAGAACAGGCTACCCATGCTACAATGAGTTCATGAAACTAAAACCAACTTATCCACTGAAGTACCTTTTCGATAATAGAAATAAAAGCAATTAAAACAGAAATTCGGTGAGACAATATTTTTCATCCAAAACAAATATTCCAGTTTTATATTTGTTTCAATTAGCTTTTATTTGTATACCAAATAATCCCAAAACTTAATGACTTAAAATAACAATTATGTTTATCTCCTATAAGTCTGTGAATTGACTGAGCAGATTTTCTGGTCCTCACCAACTTGGCTGGGACTGAATAATCTAGTATGGTCCCATTCACATGTCTGAGGGTTGGCAGGCATGTTGGTCTAGAGAAACCTGAGCTAGGACAGATCATACGTGTTCCATATGTTCTCTCATCCTCTAGTACAGCAGTGTCCAATCTTTGGGCTTCCCAGAGTCACACTGGAAGAAGAATTGTATTGGGTCACACACATAAAATATACTAACGATAGCTGATGAGTTTTTTAAAATCGCAAAAGAATCTCATAATGTATTCAAAAAGTTTACAAATTTGTGTTGGGCCTCATTCAAAGCTGTCCTGGGCTGCATGTGGCCCACAGGCCGTGGGTTGGACAAGCTTGCTCTAGTAGGACATTCAGAGTTTCTTTACACAGAAGTCTCAGGGTTCCAAAGAATAGTAAGATAGGGTAAGCTCCAACATACAAGTGTTCATCACACTGGCCTCTGCCAGTTTCCAATTAACCACAGTAAGTCACATTGTCAAATTCAGTTGCAAGGGTAAAGAAAATTGACTCTATCATTGGGAGATGGTTAATGGGTACAAAAAAAACAGAAAGAATAAGACCTACTATTTGATAGCACAACAGGGTGACTATAGTCAATAATAACTTAATTGTATATTTTAAAATAACTAAAAGAGCATAATTAGATTGTTTGTAAGACAAATAAATTCTTGAGGCGATGAATATCCCATTCTCCATGATGTGATTATTTCACATTGCATGCCCATATCAAAACATCTCATGCACCTCATAAATATATACCTACTATGTACCCCAAAAAATAAAAATAAAATAATGCTTAAGAAATAGACTCCATCATTGATATTTTTTCCAACTAACCATACTATCATCAACTTTCAGGTAAAGATCAAATAGCCTTGTTTACAGTTTGAGATATAGGGAACTCTTTGCTTATGCCAGTGATAATGTTGCTTCTCTACTTCTGAATTGATGCTATAAGTTCTCTTCCTGTTTTATAGTCTTTGTTTATTTTCTTTCTCTCCCAGCCTTTCCTTGAAGGTAGACAAGTAAAGAAAGCAGTTAATCCGGTAACAGAAAATATCAAGATAAATGTGAGAGAAGAGATGACTATTATGTATTCCTTAATATCTCAAGCCAAGAAAAAATATCCAGAAATTTTTAATTTGCTTTATGTCCCATGGATGTGACTTAAGCATGGCTCTAGACTTCAGGGGAAAAAAATGATAGTGGTAGTTAAAATTAATAAGACAGAGGCAATTTGAGATCTAGAGTGGGTGATTTATTTTTATCTCAAGTAATGGAAAAATGAGGTTTTTCTCAATATTGCAAAAAAAAAAAGGTAAGTTATCCTTAGTATGGAAAACTAAGGTAGTTTAATTTCTTATAATACTATTTAGAGGCAATAATTCAAGAGCTAATGCCAAACATAATTCAGCTTGCTTTGCTAACATTATTAAAGCAATGAAAATCTAGTTTTTAGAAACAGCAATAATATAATGGCAGCCATTTTTTCACACAATCTGATCAAGAACACTTCATCAGGTGTAAGTGACAAGAAAGAGTTTCATTACCATCTTAATGGCAATTAAATAACCACTGACATCATTGGTAGGAAATGTCTTTCATCACCATTTCAGATTTCTTGAAATAGCAGGAAACGTGATTTTGTTATTGTAGTGTTATGCAGTTAGGGGGTATAATGGTCCCATAAAAGTAAAAACAGAGCAAGAGTTTTAATGACAATCACCATCACTTTCTTGTTTAAGACAAAGTGAACTATATGCATTTGATTGAAACCCCAACTAAACTTATAAGGCATCTTTTTCTTGTCAGTGAAATCATTTTTACTCCATTATAGAATTGGTTATTCCAACCTAATAATATAGGCAGTGAGCTGTGGGATTTAAAGTAGAGCTACGCATGTGGAAGTCAGAATAATCCAAAGATTTTTTCCACTGTATCTTAAGATATCACATTTCTTACTTTTGCCTTTAAACCCACTCCTGACCATTTTTCTTTTATTTGGTCAATACATAATAGAATCTTCACGAAATGTTTTTACCTTAAAAACTCGAAATGCAAAATAACATATAATTTTGTGATATTTCATTTAACTCAGTAATTGTTTCCATATTTTTTGGCTCTCTCTGGCCAGTGTCAAACTGTTTTGATTATTAGCTGATGAAAATGAGAACTTTTCCCTCTGTACACTGCTATTCAGCTTTCATTTAACAGCAGTTATTTCCTCTGATATCACAGCTTGCAAGCACTGCTTAACCATTTAATTCATGTGCTTCAGATTTCTGACTTTACTGCAAAGTAATCCTGTATGGAAGTCTATCTGTACTCCCAGAAGAAATTTTATCCACTGGCAGCGATGGTGTCCTTCAGAATTTAAAGAAAAAGAGACCACCATGATTGCAAAAATATTATGGTGCTCTCATTCTCTTGAAAATATAAAAATTCACAGACAAAAGAGTGGACACCATACTGCAGTTACTCCTCTTAAATTATGGCAGAGTAAAACATTTTTGCCAGGCTTAAAAAAATCTCCTTACCCAAAGAATCAAGTAAGTTAAATATGACCAGAAATATTTTATACTTTTGTTTGTATATTTATTGATATTTGGTTTTGTTCCAAAGTCTATAGTAATAAGCACATAAAATTTTATGGTATCTCAAGTAGACTTCGGCCTCCTTAGCAAGGTTTAGCAAAGTTAGGAATTTTTCAAACTTCTACAAAAATTAGATTCAGACTACAACTGACAAAGGTTCCTGGTACAAGAAGGATTATGGCCCAGAAGATACCTCAGATCTCATCTGGATCTAAATTTGACTCTCAAGTGGCCTATGGCAGAACCACCACTGGATGTGTTTACTCTTAACAATTAACCTTCTACTCCCTTTCCTTCTCCCCTCACCTCAAGAGCTAATAGCATTTAAAGTCAATTTTAAATGAGTACTCAAAGGAAATTACTACAACAATCCCACCTTCTTAATTAAGTCTCCTCACTCATACATATACACACACTTGACCGAGAGCTGAGGCCACTGTAGTTTACTCTTAGAAAGCTTCATCCCTGTCATCCAAAACCAACTGCACGCAGGCATGGTTGGCCAGTTTATGCCTGCACTGGCCTTAATCTGTAAGAGACTACTGAGCATCTTGGTTGCTTCCAAAGTGACTTCAGAGTTTTTGCCAGATCAGTATTCCTGGATTTTTCCTCAAAGTAGACCTAGATTTCTGGAGTCAGTCTTGCCACCCACCTGAATTTCAGGGCATCCTTTGACCTAGGAATATCCCCAGACCAAAGCAGTCATCCAAGGCCCATGGCAGTCAAAACTCTGCTACTCACACATATTAATAGCTTGCAAGAAATCACAAATATTAGGAAAAATTCAATGGAGCATCCACCTCAGAGGCACATTCCATGAACAGAGAAAAAGGAAGAGGTTGGTAGAAGAAAATTAAAGGTTCTTATTTTTACTCTAATACTAAAACCACCTACTTGTACAGTTTCTAGGTGTCAAGGTACAATGTCAGTTTGATGTACATTGAATGTTTTAATTCTATTTTTACCTCTGTGCTGAATGAATTCCACTGTATCTTCTTACAATGGAGAAATATGGTAGAATGGAATCGTAAGAGGTTTATCCCTTTCCATCTATCTTATTTCCAGTAACGGGGGGGATATAAATATCATTATGGAGAAAAAAATGGGAGACAAAAAGGAAAACAATTTTTTATGTAAAGAGTAAAGAAGACACTAAAACATTGAATGACCCCTAAAAAGACTTGTCTGTAAGTAAAATCTACCAAGTCTGAGAAAATCAAGTTTACATTGTCATTTCAAATCCGAAAATTTTTAATGATTTTTAAATGAGGGCATCTTCATTCTTTCCTGATGTTTATGTGTACTCTGAAAGAGAAGTTAAATATTGTGATCTTTCAATGTTGTTTTGCTAGTGTTTTGGTCCAAAGAGTTCAATTTACTGAATTTGCCCTGAAAAGTATGTGTTATCCCCACTTTCCTGAGTATAATTTGGTGTGTGTGAGGAACTGGAAGGGATTATAAGAAAACCACAAGACATAGTTCTCTTCTGGCTATTATTATTATTTGGCAACAGAACTTGCGCCTGAAAGGTTTATTTCCGAAAATTTCAAAATACATCTCATGTGCGCTATGTAATTATCATATTATATGTTATACTTTTTACCTCTTTGAGGGAAATTTGCTCTTCTAGTTTGGTTCCCAGATGACATAATTCCCTATGTCTATTTTACGTGTGTGTGTGTGTGTGTGTGTGTGTGTGTGTGTGTGTTTATAAACACATCTTAAAGCATATACATAATACATGTGACTGTCCTCCAGACAAGTCTTCAGCTGGCTCTCAATTAGAACAAGTCAAAAATCATATTGCTTGGCCCTCAGCAGGTTTGCTGTTCATGTCCAAACTTCTGTCTTTAATATTCACATAATCTTTAGCCAGTTTCTTGCAGCTTATCTTCTTGGGCCACGTGGCAACACTACCACCTAGTGGAGATTGCCTATCCTTTGGTGCGCATATCATGAAACCTTAGCCAGAGTCCCCACTTGTGATTGGGCTAAGTGGCCTTCTCCAAGAACTTCATTCCCAAAAATATTCCTTCCTATGGCAAATGCCAACCAACAAACTTCCATCTGTTAAGAAACTCCAACATTAGATTCATTTTTTGGAAAATTAGCTGTCAAAGATGATAGCATTGTTTCCCATAGATTGCTATTTTAAATACACCTAACACCCAGGAAGGAAAGGAAAACACTTTCTAAAATTTTCTCAAATTTATAGTTTTTTTCTTGACTTAATTACTAACTGAAAAAGGCATTTAAATGTAAAAGTGTAGTTGTGCTCAGAATAATTCAGCAGAACCAAAATATTACAGTGATTACTCCCGAAGAATATAGATGAAAGTGAAAGGGGAGGGCATGGCATGGTGTTTTTTTTAGTTTTTCAGATTTTCTGTATTGAGCAAGTACTTTTGAAATTAGATAAATAAATGCTAATCTTTTTTTATACACTAGCGAAGCAAAATGAATCATAAGAAGCAATTTTTAAGATGGTAAGGTGCAGTACCCTTTTATTACAGATGAGGAAGCCAAGGCTCAGAGAATTTAACTGACTAAGGTAACTGTGATAGTTAATTTTATGTGTCAACTTGACTGGGCCACAGGATGCCCAGATAGCTGGTTAAACTTTATATTTCTGGATGTGTCTGTATGGGTGTTTCTGAAAGAGATTAGCATTTAAATCAGTAGACTGAGTAAAGCAGATACAGCTCTTACCGGTATTGGCAGGTATCATCCAATACATTGAGGGCCTGAAATAGAACAAAAAGGCAGAGGAACGTTAAACTACTTAAGCTGGAACATCCGTCTTCTTCTGCCCCCTATGCTCCTGGTTCTCAGGCCTTTGAACCCATACTGGAATCTACCCCATTGGCTCTCAGGCTCTCAGACCTTCAAGCTACATCACCAGCTTTCTGAGATCTTCAACTTTCAGACAGCAAATTATGGGATTTATCAAACTTGATAACTGTATGAGTTAAAACGTTATAATAAATAAATACAGTCAGCCCGCACATGTACCTGCAGGTTCTGCATCCATGGATTCAACCAATCACAGACCAAAAGTACTTTTTAAAAACAATTTTTAAAATACAACAATAAAAGATACAAACTTACAAACAATACGGTTTAACAACTATTCACATAGCATTTGCATTGTATTAGGTATTGTAAGTAATCTAGGGATAATTTAAAGTATACGGGAGGATGTACATAGGTGGTAAATGGCAAACACTTTGCTATTTTATATAAGGGACTTGAGTATTCATGAATTTTGGTATCTGTGGGGGGTCCTGGAACCAATCTCCCCAGGATATCAAGGAACAACTGTATCTTTAACTGGATGGATGCATAGAGATAGATCGATCGATCTATCATATTGGTTCTGCCTCTCTAGGGAACTCTAATACAGTACCACAACTATCCACTGGCATAATTGCAGCTCTGTGGCTTCAGTTCCGTACCTATTCCACTATATCACAATGCCTCTTCTCCATCACCTCTCTTGCTGGATTTCTTATATATCCTCTTTCCAGTGTTTAAACCACTCTTATCGTGATTTTCCTGTGAACAATTTAAGCTCAGGTATTTTTCTATGAAAGTGGAATAATAGTGCTAGGAGCAATGAATGTCTTCTGTGACGATGTGCTACATAAGTGACAAGAACAGAGTATGATCCTATTGTGCATAAAATAGTGTACTGGATTTAATTATCTCAGTTCATGAAAATACCCCAAATAAGCTGATAATACTGGAATACTAAATTTTTCAGTTTCTTATTAAAATATTCCCAAATCATGTAAAATAAGTATGATGTATAAAATAAAATACCCAAAGCTCTAACAATAGCCTGAAACATCTTCCTGAGATATTGAAAAATTAGCCATTCTACCCTGACACTAATTTGGTAAAGCCCCTAAGAGGTTCTCTTTTGTTTCTTAGACTCCCTCTTGGCCTATTTGCAAATAAGCAGTAAACAACCTTTTAAAACTGTTGACCAAGTAAACATAGTGATCATTTCTATTCATTTTCAGTTCACACACACAGACACACTCCAATCTAGCTTTTCTCAGTATTCCTTGCTAACATTTGTTGAGCACCTGCTACATTCTAGGTGCTCTGTAAACATCTCTAATTCTCACAATAAATGTACAAGATAGCTGTTGTTACCCCTTGCTTTAGAGGTTAAGAGAATGGAGCTCTAAGACCCACGAGTCCAAGTAACTCACACAGGCACTTACATTTCTGCCCTCAGCAAGGTTAAATATTTATGCCTATAATTGCACTGAAGTGCTTTGTATGCTAAGAGCCAGGTTATATCTAGGATCTTGTTTACGATTATTTAGGTCACCAAACCATTTCTGTGGGCCATGTCGCCCACATTACAGACACCTTCCTCTGCAGACAAAAGTACATAGACATGAAATTAATTAACTACTCCCTCTTTAAGAAGTTGAGTCTACTCAAGGATGCAGCAGGAGGGCTGTATGAAAGACTCCTTGGAAAGAGAAAACACTTAACCTAGTTCTCTCCTAGAATTTCCTAAGAGGGAGGTAAACCACCCAGTCTCCCAGAACATTAAAACTCCAGTTAAAAATGAGCCAATCTTTCAATCAGCTCCATTGGGCTCTCTGGCAGGAGGCAGAGAAAGCTTGGACAGTCACAGTCTGTTGTGAGACAACAGAATTTTCTTCCACAGTGCTATTATTTTGGCACCTTTCACAAGCAATAAATCTTTTAAAACTTAACAAGTAATTGTTGAGAGATTTAAACTAAAGCAGCTATAGTTGCAAAGCTTTTAATGTGTCACTGGAGTAAACCATCATGTTCACTGTTCTGAACAGGAATGTAGAGGGTTATTTTTTTTTTTACCACCTGCTATATATCTGGCACTGTGCTAAAAGCTACAAGGAATACACACACACACATACATACACACGTATCCAAATTTCTGTCCTCAAGAAATTTAATGTGAGAATTAAGAGGCACGATATTTATAAATAATAAATACAATTTTTAAATGAAGCTTTTCTGGCTTATTAACAAGAACAGATTTAGAACTGGGGCATTCCAAAATTGTCAAATCTTAATGTAAAGTTATAGAAGCTTGTATGGGTTGCAGTTCCACGGAAAAAAAAAAAAAAAAAAAAAAAAAAAAAACAGAATTCTCCCCCAGATAGTTCAAGTGAAGAAAGGCTTCTAAAGGGACATAGGACAGGGTGTGGGAGGGATTGAGCTAAAAGTGAGAGATGGTAAGACACCCAGAGACCACCCATGGGAAGAATTACCACTCCTAGGGCTGAAAGGGGACAGGGAGGAAAGAGTATTTAAGAAGCCCAGTGACAGCTGGAGCTGCAGAAAGGGCTGCCCACCAGGAGCTGAATCACAGAGGACCACACCTATTGCGAGAGAAACAGCTACACAGAAGCAGGGAAGAAGCAAGGAAAAAAGAATCACGTCTCTTTTGCCTTCTATCCACCATGACCTTCCAGTCCTCGTAGGGCTGAATCCATCTGCAGGTCACCTGAAAAGGGGGCTGAGGTAATGCTGTTCGCAGTCAGCAGCCATCTTCCCGGACACAAGGTGAGAGAGGGAGGAAGAACAAACGCAGAGTACTAGCATCCATGCCAATGAATTTTTATAATTATTATAAATAACAAATAGCACACAAAAAGAATTTACTATGCCAGACACTGGTCTAAGTGTTTTACATACATTAAATCATTTAATCCTCACAATGAGGAGGATGATTATGAGTTAGGACTATTATGCTCAATGCAGAAGAGGAAACTGAGGCACAGAGAGGTTCAGTATTTTGTCCTAAGTTGCACAGGTAGTAAGTAGTAGAATACAGTTGTAACCTTGGTGGTCTGGCTCCAAATTTCATGGCCTTAAACATTATGTCCCACAGTCTATCCTAAACCTAAAACCCCCCACTCCGCAAAACGGCTATTCTGCAGCAGCATCTCTGAATAATAAATCAACAAAGTAAAATCAAATTTGCTGCTTCAAGATCTCCCTAAATAACTTTTTTAATGAACACAGCAATGGTATGGACACTCCTCTACATACAAACAAAGAAAATTAGCTATCAATTTGATTGTGCCTTTAATTCTCATAGATTCCAGAATTCTTGGAAGAGTAATGGGAAAATAATCAGAAAACACTCCATTGCAAAAGAGGAAACCAGTGGTGGAGTGGAAAAAGACATAATTTAAAGCCCAAAGAGACAGGTATTTTCACAAAGAGCAACTACTGCCATTGCTTCGCCTCTGGTTCAAGCTGAATGTGGAGAAATATTGATGTTCTTGAACTAGTAAAATTGTAAAGCTCCTCAGAGACTTATTTCTTGGAGGCAGGAGAAAACTGATTAGCCATTTAACCTGAAGTAGGTACAGAACACAAGTTTAAAAGGAGCCAGACATAAAGAAGGACTTATTCAAACAAGCCTGCAATAGTCACCAGATTGTTGTTGCAACTCATCACATCCTTCCTGGAAAATATGGAAGAAAGACTAAGCTTTCCCTGGCCCATCATAAATCACTCAGGAGCTACCACTCCCAGGCTAAATCTTCCGGTCCTCTCTCCGTCTTTCCCCTCATATTTTTCCTCTCTTACATTTCAGATCTCAGTTAAGGAGCATGAAAAGAGAATGAGAGTAAAAGTAAACCATTTTTGCTCCGATTTTGCCTAAATATATGAGAAAATGTTGCACTATGGATCCCCCTGCTTCTGCTCAAAATTTCTACATCATAAATTTGTATTTGACAAGTGTCCACCAGAAGGGTATATAATCTTGGCTTTGTACTGAAAGAGAGCAGGTGGTCACCCAAAAAGATACAAGTTTTCAGATTGATCAAAAGACTCTTTTGTCCAGAGCATTTCTCCCATTATCCTATACCAAGACCTCAAATTTCTGGAAGATTTATTTCTTTGAACTATCAATTTAAAATATTAGCATAAATGCATATGCTTAACACATCTCAAAGCATGTTTGGAAGCACTGTCTACTTGATCTGCATAACGCATCTATGATTCACGGAACTTGCTTATTTCTATTTATGACACCACCATTGCTTATGAGGCCTTTGTAAATTTGAAAATTAAATGAAGGAAAAAGTACACCATAGATGGGGGCAAAATGAATAACTTTACAGTGGAGAAATCTGACAAACCCTACAGATGATCAAGGCCATCAGTAAGAGGATAAGGCATGTTTATAGTCTGCACTCTTAATATGATGTGGTGAAAATGGCACTTTGCCTCTGTGGTCCTCCTCCCAAAAATCATAACCCCAATCTAATCATGAGAAAATCAGGCAAATCACAAATGAGAGACATTCTACAAAACAGCTGATCACCACTTTTCAAAATGTCAAGGTCATCAAAAACAAAGAAAGTCTGAGAAACTGTCACAGCCAAGAGAAGCCTAAGAAAGCATGGCAACTAAATGTAATGAAGTATCCTGGATGGAATCCTGGAACTGAAAAAAGACAGCAGGTGAGAAATATGAAAATGAGAATAAAGTATGGACTTTAGTTAACAATAGTGCATGAATAGTGCATCTTATGGTGCAACTATAAGATGTCAATAAGGGGGAAAGTGAGTATAGAATATGTAGGAACTCTCTGTAGTATCTTCACAATTTTTCTGTAATTATAAACCTGTTCTAAAAAATAATTTCATTAAAAATAAAATAAGGTAATATACAAAAGGTATTTTGTAAACCATGGCATATTGTTATGGTGATGATGGTGGTAATAATTAGAGCTGCATTTTGGTGACAATCTGGTGGTAGCTGAAATGAATTGGTGCCATATTCACAAAGAAGTTTTTTTGGCTCTAATGTCTACTGCAATATTCAAGGTTTCAGTTTTTGAAAATTATAAATTTTCAGATATATAACCTCTGAAAGTGTTTCCACTTATAATCTGATGAATTTCAGAAATTATTCAGTAGTTCCTTAATCACTCTGCAAGTTATTTTGTAGTACTCTTCATATGCCAGGTACTATCTCAAGTAAGGAAACAAAAAGAAACTAGCATTTATTAATGGATCATAGTATAGCAAGAACTTTACCTACATTACTTCATGCCATCCTCACAGAAACCTAGAAAATCTTCTATTGTTGCCTGAGTGTGGGGCATTCACTCCCATAGCATCCACTTCTTACTCCTATCCTGGAACTTATCACACAGGGGAGCACTTGCCTACCTGCCAGTCATATCCCTGCTAAACTGTGAAGTCTTTGAGTACAAGGATTTGTTCAGTGTTGTCACTCCAACATAATAAAGCATAATACCTGTCCATAATTGGTGGAGCGAATGAATGAAATTTAGTCAAGACTCTCATTTGCAAGTGATAGAAAATTAAAGCACAAAAGAAAATTTATCAGCTCAGGTACCCAAAAAGAATAAGGAAAACTTCTGGTGCTCTGAATTCATGTGGTATTTCTTCTGCCTGAATAACAGTATAGTCTATTAGTAAACCATGTTTACTAATTCAGCTTTTATTAGCATTACAGCTAATACTTTGATCTCCATCTGCCTAACTCTTATTGGTATCATTCAGTTGGTTCCAAACATGAAGTGGGGAAAAATGAAAGCCGTTCGTCATCTTCTAAAAAATACAGGAGTACTGGGTCACAGGTATGACAGAATTCAGGAGTTCAGATCCTGCCAGAAGAAATCAGATTGTCCATCTCTCCATTCCACTCCTCTGTGCATGACTTCACTCTTCGGTTGTCTTTCTTCAATGTGACAGTGCCTGCTGGTTCCAGGCTTCTCACTCCTCAAGCTTAGCAAGTAGGGAAAGTGAGCTGCTGCTTCTCAATTCTTCAAACAAAAAGATTCCTCATAATGTAGAAACAAAGTTGGAAAGAATGGTTTCAGATGCTGGCAAGGCTCCCTGTGCTTTTCCCAGCATCTGTCTCAGTGACAGTCTCAGCCATGGGGCCAAGTGATCCCAGAGGAGAGGGCCCAATTGCCCCAATCTCTGCCTGGCTGTCCAGGTGCTACAGTTCTTATCTATGGAGCAGCGGAGTAATTGGAGACAGCACAGGGTTATCAGGAAAAGGCCTCCTAGAAAATCTCCACGTGCTCACATGTGGGGTGAAGAGGAGCCAGATCTTTTCCAGTACAGCCGAGAGTGGTACAGATGTGGTATCAAAGATATGTTCATTGCGGCCCTATTCTGTATCTTTCTTGCATATGTGACTGTGGTAAGAGTGACTACCACTCTGCTAGCCAATCCTCCAAAATCCATCTTTCCAACAGCATATACCAAAATGCAATGAGGGAAGGAGTAGCAAGTGCTCCCAGGTACCAAATCACAAGAGTCCAACTGTCAAAAAGGCTTGTACTCTAGTTAATACTTTGGCTGAGTTGTGGATACTGAAGTGATTAAAAGACAGGAAAAGAAGGAAAGAGGGAAGGAGGGAGGGAGGAAGGTGAGGAGGGAGGGAAGAAGGCTGAGAGAAAGGGAGAGAGGGAAATAAATAAAGGGTCAGGAGAGCAACAAAAATGATCTGTGTTGTATATAACTCTATGGTAAAATCATTTCCTCAACAGGTTATGAGCAAAATGAAAGCTAATGATAGTGACAGATTTTTCAAATAAGTAATGCTTTAAAAACCTCTCTTTAGTATATCACCAGTGAATTAGGAGCAAATACAAAAGGTTTCTTACTTTTACCTATCCTCATAGCTTGAATCTCTTCTCCAGAAAATCTTGAAGATTCTCTATGAAGAATAAAATCATCTATTTATGAAATCTTATTAAATGCTGCTTTCACAATGAATGAATGAAATAAAAAACAGAGAGAGAGACCAAGGAAGAGAGGAACACAGGAAGGAAGAGGGAGGTGGGGAAGCAGGGAGAAAGGAAGAAAGAAAGTATAGAGGGAGAAGAGGAAGAAAAAAAGCATAAAGCAACCTAAAGCCCTTGAACATGAATGTATTAATGACTTTTATCAATGTCTCCATATCTTCATGAGGAGATTCAGCTAAGTTATAAAATCCAGATCCATTTACCAACTGATGTTCTGTGATACTGCTTATAAGTACAAAAGATACACTCCTCAGCAGAGTTGTAACCCATTTTACCAGACTACACTGTAAATGAGCCTTCTTTCCTCCTAGGCTTCCCAGAAAGGGTGTAATGGCAAGTCCAGCCACTATAATTGTTCCACAAATCTCTTCAAGGAGATTTGAGAAGACCCAAAAGCCCACAAAGCTTATTCAGTTATATAAAGAATGCACAAAGGAGTTTTATTTTCAATACCAGTTTCTTAATTTTTTATTATATTCCTCAGCACAAAGCAGTCTTTGTACCTTTGGATATCCCTAAATGTTTATATCCCGAAGTACACAGAGGTGTGAAAAATATGACTCATGTTCTTGATAAATTCATATTATAAGACATAGCCTTGAAAATGAAAAGCTAATGAAATCCTTCTTTCCTCTAAATTTTCTTTCATGTCAAAGGGTTACTCTTGCTTAGTCAACAACTTAGATCTCAGCACTTGAAAAATAATGAGTCTATCCAAGTGGTATCAACAGCTAAGGTTTTAGAAACATGAAAAGAAAGTCTTTAGAAAAATAACTCAAGGTTAGCAGTTAGAGAATAGTTTACAGTTTTACTAGTCCAGAAATAAATTACTGCAAACTAAGTAACTGATATAACATACTCATTTGCTAACTCCCCCATAGCCTACCAGAAAAGTTTTAAAATGAAGACTTTAAATAAAAAAAAAATGAACATTTTTAAAAGTTCTAAAATGAGGAGTTTAAAATAATATAAACTGCCTTGCTCACTCTTAGAACACACTAAAATCTCAAGTATTTACCCTATGGAACTGTCAAGAATGTAACAATTTTTTTAAAAATTCATCTTTTCTAAGAAAAGTATAAGAATTATACCTATATTTTAGGCCAACAATAAATCCAAGCTACAGATTACTCATTGAATAGAACATAAATTTTTTTAATAAACTTATTATTTGTTCTTTCTTTCCCACCTTTTTCAGGTTAGTGAAAGCAAACCTCTGATAGGCCACCGAAGAATTTAGCTAGCAAATAACTTTGCATATCAGTCATACCCCATTCCATTCTGGAAAAGATTGAGAATTCTCTTTGTGTTTAGTTTGCACATGGAATGTTACGAGGTTGTGAGTAAAACTAGGAAGGCCACAAAATTTACCTGCCCCAGTGCCCGCCCTTAGGCTCTGTGTCATCACAGACTATCTCTTCTGCTCTATGACATCTTAGTCTGTATTAAGGCAAAAATAATAAGTAACAGGTAGTGAGTGCTTACTCTGTGCCAGACACTGTTTAAAGCACTGACAGAAATTAACTCAAATAATATTCATAACAATTTTTCCTTCCCTTGGAAGAAAAAAAGCAAAACCAACTGAGAATATGGGAAAATGAAAACAGTCTGATTTGTTTGGATGGCTAAATTATGAATTAATGTTTTCTTTCATTTTGATTGTCATTAATGTTATTACTATATTCACATAGTAAATACCTATGTGAAGTTTCTTTGAAACCTCTTCCAAATGCTATTTTTCACCTGGAAAACAAGGATAATAATAATTTTTTTTTCCTCATAGGGCTTCTGCATTAGTTTTACATACTGCAAAAATCTTTCCAAAATGCCACTTGTGTTCATATAATATTCAACTGCTTATTGGATCTCATCAGACTTCTTGGCTGGTCATGGAAGTCCTCTTTTTTATCTTATTGCTTTACATATAACCCTCCACCCCAATTGAACCCACGGCCACACCTAAGTCATTCCCAGCTCCCTATCTTAACTCACTTTCTCCCTCCAACCTCCTTGCAAATGTCCTCATCACTCCTCTCTGCTAATCATGTCTTCCCCATCCTTCATCATCTCATTCACATTTTCTTCCCTCTTTTTATGTGTTCCCCATACTACATTGCATTAACTAACATGCACTGAGTGTCTATGATGCACTTGGCACCTTTGGGTGTTATTTAATCCTTTCAGCAATCCTAGAGACAGTTAATAGTATCCCTATTAGACACATGAGGATTAGAGAGACTATGATTTATGCAGGGTGGCAGAGCCAGGGCTCACATTCAGTTATCCTAATCTGTCCTGCACTTAAGAACTTCCTCCACATAAACGAATGCTTAAATTTTTATTTTCTGGTAATGTTCTCTAATTGTTTAATATGTATGAAGTCTGTCTGATCTCCTATGTTCTTTGAGGTCCAAATCTCATGCATTGCACACCATAAGCTTAGTTAATACTGATAACTTGAATTGGAAAAAGTGATGTGAAGTTCCAACAAAAAGTTACTCTTTAAATATTAAATCATCTCCCAAATCTTAAAAGAACTGTGAACTACCAGATGTCTCAGACAGCCTGGTTGAGGCATCATGAAAGCAACATCATAGAGAAACACTCACTGGATGTTTGAAGATGTTGAAAAAACTCTTTAGGGAATTGGATCTTTGACAGAATGAAGTAGAACTATCAGAGGAAGATCCAAACCCTGCAAAACATAATGCATACAGACATTTAACTTCCAAAGAGTTTATGTCTTAGGAAGAAGTGGTAAAGATAAATAGGGTGTTTCCTTCTATCACTTTCATGTTCCAAAGCATTTCCTTTTTTTTTTTTTTTTTTTTTTTTAACCCTAGAGGTCCATGTCAGCTGAAGCAAAGTTTTAGAAGACAACTAAATTGGGCTGTTTCACTACCACTAAGTAAATTCTGACATAATTCTTTGTCCTCCATCCAGAGACCATTATTCAAATACAAGGAGATGGAACAATGCCTGGTCATATCTCATCAATTATTCACCCAACTCTACTCTGGAACCACAGAGGAATATCTAGTCAGGTACCCTAGACTGCCATCTCTGTCCCTCACACACCAGGCACGGCAACTGTACTACAGAACTTTCAGCCCTACTGGTGCCCAAGGGATGGAGCTATAGTCCAAGAAGCCCATAGTCACAGAGCTATCAGGAGAAAGCAAATCCTTGATACCTATGAGTTTCAATACTAGCCTGCCACTTACTATACAGATGGGCCCCAACTTATGATGTTTCTACTTTACTATGGTGTAAAAGCCATATGCCTTCAGTAGAAAGTGATGACATACTCTCTCACACTGCTGGGCAGTGGCAGCAAGTCACAGCTCCCAGTCAGCCATCACAAGGGTAAACAACCTCTACAGGGTTCTGTGCTGCCAGATGACTTTGCCCAACTGTAGGCTGTTAGTGTTCTGAGCACATTTAAGGTAGGCTAGGCCAAGTTATCAAGTTCACTGGCTTAGGTATATAAATGAATTTTTGTCTTGCTGTATTTTCAATCTAGGAAGGGTTTATTCGGACATAACCCCATTATAAGTGGAGGAGCATCTTCACCTCCAAAAGAAAACTCCTACCAACACCTTCTCAAGCAGTCTCACTGGCAACCTTTACATAGTAATAATTTCCATCACCATGGCCCTTGCTGCTTCTTAACAATTAGTCCTTTGGAAACAGAACAAACTAGCAGCTAAAAGCTTCTAGTTCCTCAGTGCAGTCCTGCATATGAGTTTCTTTGTGACTTTTATTCAGAGCATGAGGTAGCTGGAGCGCAGCTGAACTCATCCTTCAACAGCCTCGCTCATCTGGTTTCAGGGACCAGAGACAACATCCCAGCTGCCAGTTCCATGCCCAGTGACAGGGTGAAGGATCTTTTCCACAGAAAGGCAAAGTTAATAAACATTCTGGATCACAGGCTTCTTATTCTCTCTTCCCTCCTCCCCTCTGCAGTGCCAAGGGACCTCCCTCAGTTTTTTAATGCCTTCTGTCACCAAACAATTAAGCCCATTGCCAGGCACCCGCACCTAGTGCCCAGTTTGTAGAAAATACATATGTAACTAGACTGGGGCCAGCAGAGCGTGATCTCTTACTGAGATGAAATTTGTCCACTAGCACACTCACATTCTCAAAAATTGGTTTAAACACTTCTAAAAAAATTAATAAAGCATTATTACCTACTCAAGTTTCCAGGCGCATTTACACAAAACACCCGATCAGCCAAGAATGTATTTGCTTTTGGTTTTTCTTTTAAAGAAATTCCTAGGCTATCATATAAAAGCCTCCAAAATATAAGTGTATATAACATACACATATAAAATATTTCTACATTATATATTTATATATTGTTATATATAAATACATAACCTCAAATATTTTTAAATGTATATTTATGTATCTAGCTATGTATTATTTATATTTTCAATTTTATGTATTATTTATATTTATAAATTTATATATGAATAAGTATTAAAAATTATATAATATATACACATGTTTTAGGAATGTAGATATTTTATATAAAATATATTAACATAAACATATGTAACACAAATACTTCAAATAACATATTTATATAAAATGGATTTTATATATAAATATGAATGTTTCCTATAATACAAATTAAAATACAAATACAAATAAATGTATGTGTGTATATATATATGCCCTTACCCCAAATAAGACCCAAGAGTATCTTTCAAGTCCTATACTGAAATTTCTTCCACTCCTTATTTTCTTTTTTGTATTTGTTTATGTTATGAACAGGGAATGTCGTGGCAATTACAGAATCACATCTAATGAAGTCTGGCTCTGCTATTGGTTCAAATGAAAACTTCAACAGTTCCACAACTTTGAGGTGTCCTCACAGTTTACAAACAGCTCTCTCATTTTCAAGAGGAAGATAAGGGGATTATAAGTAAAAGTTTCATTCCAAAATATTGACTAAAATGCCAACTTATTATTATAGATTTCACAGGTCAATATAACTAATCTGAACTAGATACTAAACCTGAAGAGAGAAAGTGTTTCAATGGAGGTAAAACAATGACAGCATTTATTTCCAAATACAGAAATAATTATCATGACATAATGTAGTCTCAAGGCTTGGAAAACAGGAGCTCATCGGTTGCAAAATGTACCTAACTCACAAGGAATGTATGAGGAAGCCTTCAATGCAGAGTCCCTCTTGGTTTATCTTGTATTAATTTACTTTGCAGTCAACTAATTTCATGAAAGCGTTTGAGGCAGAATTCCTTTCTAAACTATAAAAGACTGCTAGTGAGAGGTGGTGAAACAGGATTAATTGGACTGCTGCTTTTCCTGCCTTCCCCAGACCAGGCTTCTACACCACCAGGGCAGGGCTGTCCTCCCACATTCCCCAGATTCAGAAAAATAAATAAATAAACATTTCACTATCTGGCACTATGTCTGACTTTTAAAGACATTCCATCAAACGTTAAAGATAAATAATTGTATGGTTTATGTAGACAACTTGCATTGTTTACAGCAATTACAAAGGAAGAAAGGCAGAGAAAGAGGAAATATTTTCTTCTGGCATTTCAAAGCAGCTTCTGACATAACAAGTTATTGCATTTTAAGAATATAAACTGCCTCAGTAAATTCTATTCCCCTCAGGAACTGCCAAAATTGCATTCTGCAAACACTAAAAAAGAACAGTAACACTGCTGCCAGATACAAAGGTATCTATCGGCCAAAGAGTTAAGAGAATGATAGAGCTCTGTAATAAATTTCCTTTTCATTCCAAGTACATTGTAAATGACCTTAGCAGCTCAGATAGATGAATTTAGCACCTTGTACCTCAAAAACAATTTATGAATTTACTAAAAATGTTTACTATCAATGCTACAGCAGTTTTCTCAAACATTTTGTACCATAGAATTTTTGTTTCATCACATACCTACTAATATTTTGTCAAATACTAACATTCCCAGAGCATTGTTTGGGAATCACTTACACAGCATTTAATAATGTATTATCCAACAATATGGATAATAAAAATATACATACATGCTAACTTTAGAGAGGATAAAAATATGGATAGATACATTAGAACATGTTCCTTAAACACTACACTCAATAGTTCTGGCTCCTACTTTCACAATACCTCTCATCCATTCGGATTCATTTTCTCTACTTTCTATTTCCCTCATTTTAGTTCTCAAAAAAAAATGACTATTTGAACCAATCTTTACTCAATTTGTATTTATAGATAAAAGAAAACCCAAATATAAGAACTATATTGTGACAATCTAAATAATAAAACAAACAATATATTATTAAAACAACAATAAACATATGACTTAAATCAAGATGTTTCTCTTTTCAGAAACATTACAGTTTTAGATAAGTATGATAGAGAAAAGCTACAGTATGTGTAGAATAATTAAAAGGAAACAAAGAAACTGATGCTAGTAGTTGACTAAGGAAAAGTCTAGAGGATGTTTGTTACCACATATGCTTTGTTAACGTTTGAATTTTTTATCATGTGTATATATTGCTTTTTCAGAAAATAAAAATATATACTAAATTAAAATTTTTAAACAATAATTATATCTAGAATCCACATAGCCAACACAAGAATAAGGTGGGCTTATCTTGTGTCATCTACCTCACACACAGATTTCATACTTAATTGTAAGACTAGACATGACAATTATTTGTTAAAGTTTTACGGTTGACCAAAAAAAAAAAAAAATCAGGATCCCTGGAGAAAAAACAAATGAAATAGTTATCCAAAACAAACAAACAAACAAAAAAGCTGATGCTGTGTTGGAGTTGGTTTAAACATCTGACTTTTTATTCAACATCAGTAAATCCTCAGTGGTATGTGGACTGAAATAAATACCTAAGAAATTAAAATTATTGGAACCACAGTGGGTGGCTAAAAAACAAGCATTTCAAACTATAAAAGACTTGGAAGAAGAAACATTAAGCTTTCTGGGCATTTATACAGTGACACAAACAGAAAATCCTCAGAGAAACAGACTTAAAACTTGATTCAGACATAAAACAAAGCTTTAGAGGAAAATTATTATATGAATATTGAAAATATAATCCATAAGAAGAAAAACCTCATGTATTAAGGCATTCATTGCAGTTTTAAGATGGGAAAAAGTGGAAATAGCCTAAATGTGTATTAGTAGAGGAAGTGTCCAAAGTTATAAAACATCCCTTCAATGATTATCATGAATTTTCATCACAAAAACTGTAACAACATGGAAATTATGTTTATCTAATGCTACGTGGTGAAATCAGAATATACAATTACATATATGCCATCATCAGAAATATGTTTGTGCCATATTTGTGGTAATTGACTGCTTCAGCATCAAGAGCTTAGAAAGAAACAAGCTAAAGGCCAGGACTCCTAATGTTTTAACATACAGACACACACATACACACACACACACACACACACACACCCCTACCACCCCATCAGAGAACCTGTCCTTTCTTGGGGTTTCAGCATAGGAATGGACACATATTTCTGTCGCATGAAAAACCTCCCAAAATACTGTCCCCTTCCTCAACCTTGAAGAAACTCTCCAAAATAATCCATATTTTTCCAGGATTAGAATATTTCTGTCTATCTCATGTCCTCCCTGCCAGTGTGTAAGGAGCGATATTAGGAATCAGATAGTAAGTTGGGAAGGAGAATAAATTTAGTTGAGGAAATTCTTTTCATATGTTCATTCATCCAACAAAAATGACCTTAGTGCCCAATATATTCCAAATATGGAGAATATAGCAGTAAACAAAAGAAACACAGTTGTTCTCATCTGGGGCAATTAATGATGAGTTTCTCTTTTGGACACACTGAATTTGAGTTACTTCCAGGATTACCTAGTAGAGATGCTTGGAGACAGACAGAAATATGGCTTTCAAAAAAAGTTCAGGCAAGACTCTCCACTCGCTTAGCTTTGGACACTAAGCACAGACAAATTGAAGAATGAGGACTTGGAGGGGTTGAGTGAGTGTTTCACTGAAAATACAGTGCAAGCTTGGTGGAATAGGCAATAAACAAGACATCAATTCCACAAATTTTGGAGACTTCAGAGGTGGAAGTTTCCTGGCAATGAATGAGGAGGTCTAGAGTATAACTGAAGTGGATCAGAGCTAAGATGCAGTAGAGATAGGAGTCACAGACCTCAAAGAGAGCCAGGACCATTAAGTTGGAGGAGTGGAAAAAGATCATTTTCATTAAAGTTTTTTCAGTATATGAGCAATTTAAACCAACACAATAGAGCTTAGGATACACTTTAATGATATTTGCACAGATAGTTATTCTGAAGCAAAAGGAAAATTTAAAGGAGGTTGACATACCTCCAGAGACCTAAGGTAGAATAGAATTCTCATGAGTATAAACAATAAAATGGATTGGAGATGAGCTCAAAAAGAAGAAAAATGTTAAATTGTAAAAGCTAAGTATATGACTCATAAAAATATATTTGGGGGAGAAGTGGGGAAAATGATTTAAAAAATACAACTTCAAAGAGCATTGGAAAACTTGGGGAATTGGAGGTGAGGAAAACACAAAAGAACAAATAACCATGTTCAACATGGCTCAAGAAACAATGTCAAGAACTTTTATTAAAATGATCAATACAATCAAGATATAAATACTTTGTAGCCACTAGTGACCTAATCCTCCCTTCTCCCATTCATGTTGCAACCGTAAACAATAAACTACAGATCTGGAGCCTATGAAATAATCAAATTAAAAGAACCCTTTTTGGAGGTAACATTGGATAATACTGCTTCATCCACAAAAAAATGCAGCAATAAATGAGCCATTCAAAAGAATAAAGATCTCCAAATTCTCTACATTGATAGAGAAAATGTTCGGTTAATGTTGCTATGGTATTTAGAGTAGCATAATTGGGCAGGAGGTGCTTTTCAGATGTTTTTAATAGTATTTCAACATTTCTTCTCTGACATCAGTTTTTATAATTATGAAACTCCAAAGCCTGTCAGAGCATTTAGTAATTATGTAATTTATTAACTTGGGAGGGCTGAGGAAGGGTAGTTTAGTGTTTCATTTCAAAAACAATTTTCAAGAGCTACAACTGGTTGAATCTGGTGAAGTTTTCCATATTTTCATGAGGATAAAATGCTTCTAAGGCCTACAAACAAAATGTATTTTTATTAAAATTACTAATGTTTAGTGAAAAGTTCAAAGGCTGGGAAAGAAGCACTAAAACTAATTTTTAAAGCAACAGTTCAATTCACTTGGTTACTGCAAAAGTCATTTTCAGAATTAACCTTCAGGGCTATCCAACAGCTGGGAAAGCAGCTTATTTTATTATGTAGTTAATAAATGTCATCCACTCTTCTTAAAAGAGTCAAATTATGTTACCCTTAAAGACTGAAAATGAATCTATAAAAGCAGACAAGATGTACAATAGATTTAACACAAAATATGTATAATATTAAAAGATACTTCTCAACTAAATGCAATGTATGGTCCTCAATTGGCCCATGGGTCCAGAAAAATAATACATAAAAGGCTATAAAAAAACAGTTTTGTTATAATTGATGAAATCTGAATACAGAATCTATATTAAATTAATATTATTGATTTAAAGTTAAGTTTCTTGGGTATAATAATGTTTTCATATTTAGGTAGAATATTCTTGTCCCTTAAACATTCATGCTGATGTATTAGGGGTGAAATGTCATGATGTGTGCAACTAATTTTCAAACGTTTTTATTAAGTGTGAATGTCCATGTATGTGTGTATGGGTATATACACAGAGATAAAGCAAAAGCTTCAAAGCATTAAAAAATAGGAAATCTAGATACAGTGTATATAAGCATTCACTGCACTATTATTTCAACTTTTCAGTATGTTTTAAATTTTTATAAACAAAAAGCTAGGAAGGTGGTCAAGGTATCTCAACTGGACATTATTAGAAATTAGAATCTCTACAGAAAGCCAAAGCAGAACTAGGTAGCAAAACATCACCACAAAAACAAACTTACTTAACATGTAAATACACATGATACACTGTATCAGATGTTATAACAACATCAAAAATCTAACACAGTCACAGGCTTCCAAGAACATACAATCAAAGGCCAACACTGCCAACAAACATAAAGAGCACTTAAATAGAAAAAAGAACACCTACATAAACTTGAACAACAAAGTAAGCATAAGTTCTAATGATCACCACTTTTCTGACCACAGAAGGAAAAGCTGTACAGATTTGGCAAAGCTCATACCATACTTTAAGGTTCTATGTACATCGGACCACGTCCCTCGGGCTCACAGAGATATAGCAAGTTTAACCAGTGTCACCCTTTCTTCCAAGAAATTAGAGTGGCCATTTAAGAGGGACTTGATTTTATGAGGAAAAGAAGCTTATGTCTGTTCACAAGGCTAGCTTAGAAATTATATCAGAGTATTTTGTGTTAAATTACAAATTTGCCCTAACCCCTGCTTTCTTCCCTGAATCAATTTAAGAATTCTTTCTTAAAAGCATTTTCTGATTGCCCTGCTAAGTTAGATGTCTTTCCGTGTCCTGTCCTCGTATGTATGTCATGGCATTATTATCACTGATTTTTTTTGTTGTTGTTCACACTGACCTAGCACTTGCTAGGTGCTTGAGATACAAGAAGGAATAAAACAATATGCCATCAACAAGTTTATAGCCTGGTAGTAGAGCACCCATGCAAAGAAATAATGACGTATATCATCTACTCTCATGCCATCCACCAAGTTGTTCAGCTCACAAACCTTGAATTCCTCTTTTCTCTCTTTTCTTCGCTGACATCTAGGCCATTGGCAAGTTGATTCTACTACCAAACGTAACCTGAATACACCCATTTCTCGTCATTTCCACTATTACACAGATTCAGATACTGCCTACTCTCACCTGAATAGCTCCCATGAAACACAATTGGCCTCGCATACGTGGCCTTTCCCTCTTGACTTCCTACAGTTTGTTTTCCACACAGGAACAAGAGTGATCTTTTAAAGTATAAAACAGATCATGTCAATCTCCTGTTTAAAGCCTTCCAATGGTTTCTATTTGGAATAAAATCCAAATTATTTACCATGGCTACCTACTAGGTTCTATATAATCTGGACCTATCTGTTTCTCTGGCCTCATCCTCTAATTTGCTTCTTCCATAGTACACTTCAGTCACACTGGCCTTCTTTCTATTCCTCAAATATACCAATGTGTTTCCCCTTACAATTTTGCACTAGTGGTTTCCCTCTGACTGGAATGCTATGGATATTTGCATCACTGGCTCATTATTATTAATATCACGCACATCTTGATTAAAATTTTATTTCTCAGCAAGTTCGTTTCCTACCACCCAATCTAAAATTGCCACCTGACCACTTTCCTCATATCACCCTACTTTAACTTTATTATAACACTGATAACTACTTGATATTTTCTTATTTAAGTTTTTACTGGCTGCCTCCCTCTTCTAAACCAAGCTTTCCCGGGAGGATTTACTACTGACCTTGCAAAAATAAGAAGAGAATACTGTGAGCAACTATATGCCAACAAATTAATAATTTACATGAAATAAACAAATCCCTAAAAAGACAAAAACTTAGTAGTTTTTGTCTTAGTAAAAAATCTTTTGTCTTACTGAATGAAGAAAAAATTTAAAATGGATAAACTGATAACTAGTAAGGAGACTGAATTAATAGTTTTAAACCTTCCCATAAAGAAAAGTCCAGGGCCAGTTGGTTTCACCGATGAAAGTTAAAAAGTTTCTAGCAAACTTTATTTTAAAAATGAATACAAATTTTTTAAACACTCTTTCAAAAAATAATGAGGAGAAAGCAGTTCCAATTCTTTCTATGAGGCCAGCATTACTATGAGAGCAAACCCAATACAATTAAAAGAAAAAAATTCAATACAAGAAAAAAAAGCTATAGGCTGATATCTCTTACGAATATAGATGCAAAACTTCTCAACAAAGTACAATACTAGCAAACTGGACCATTAACATACAAAAGGCATTTTATACCATGACCAATTTATAAAATAACTGTGTCAATAGGATAATGGACAAAAAACACATGATTATCTCAATCAATGCAGAAAAAAGCATTTGACAAAATTCAATACCCATTCATAATAAAAACAATGAACAAAGTAGAAACTGGGAACGTGCTAAGCCTGATAAAGGGCATCTGGGGAAAAACCCTGTATTAGTCCGTTTTCATGCTGCTGATGAAGACATACCCAAGACTGGGTAATTTATAAAGAAAAGGTAGTTTAATAGACTCACAATTCGACCTGGTTGGGAAGGCCTCACAATCACGGCAGAAGATGAAAGGCACATCTTACTTGCCAGCAGACAAGAGAGAATGAGAGCCACGCAAAAGCGGAAACCCCTTAAAAAATCATCACATCTCGTGAGACTTATTCACTACACTGAGAACAGTATGGGAGAAACCGCCCCCATTATTCAATTATCTCCCACTGGATCCCTCCCACAACACATGGGAATTATGGGGGCTAAAATTCAAGATGAGACACGGCCAAACCATTTCACCCACATACTTAATAATGAAAGATTTAATGCTTTTCTCCTAAAATTAGGAACAAGACAAGAATGGCTACTCACACTACTTCTATTTAAAACTGTATTGGAGGCGGGGATCTAGGGACTATGGCAGACAGGGGGCAGGACTAGATTGCAGCTCCAGATAGAGCAGCAGGCAGAGGCTTGTACTGTCAATTTTACCTCCAGCTCGGCTGCAAGGACAAACCAGCAATCCTGAGAGAACCCACAGATGCTCTGAAGGAAGTGGGCTGCTCCTGCAGGACCCAGGAGACACCCCAAATACTGTGAGTGCCCCAACTGCAGAAGTGAGAAAGGGAGATCCTTCTCTCCCAAACACACACCCCTGCTGGAGAAGCTGAAGGCCTGTTTGCAAGAGAAGTTCCCGACTTCACCTGGAGATGAGTCAAGTTAGAGAGCTGAGCTGAGCGAAATACAGGGTTAGATGAAGCAGCAGAAAGGCCCTGGGAGCTTGCTGGATCCCCAAGCAGCCCATTCCTGCCTGGCACCACAGGAATCCACCAGGAGGGAGGCCAGAGGAGCAGGGGAGAAAACTTCACAGGGAGAAGGACTGTGCTAGCTGAACTTTGTAATAATTTGAACGGGGAAAGAAGCCTCCTAGCCAGAACTCAGAGGAGGGTGCAAATCCGGCTTGCAGACTTCACAGGTGGGGGAAGATATAAAGCCCTTTTCTTTCACAGCTGGGAGGCAGAAAGCCTCAGGCAAATTTTCAAGCCTGACTCGCCCACCACCTGGAAACAGACTCAGGGCTGCTGGGTGGGGGCACAGTGGGAGTGAGACCAGCCCTTCACTTTGTGTGGGAGCTGGGTGAGGCCTATACCTGCTGGCTTTCCCCCATTTCCCTAACAACCTGCATGACTCAACAGAGGCAGCCATAATCCTCCTAGGTACGCAACTCCAGTGACCTGGGAATCTCACCCCTTCCCCCACAGCAGTCACAGCAATACCCCCCGCCAAGGAGAGTATGAGCTCAGACACACCTAGCTCTGCCCCACCTGATAGTCCTTCCCTACCCATCCTGGTAGCAGAAGACAAAGGGCATATAATCTTGAGAATTTTAGGGCCCCACCCACCACTGGTCCCTCTCCACACTACTACAGCTGATGCTTTCTGGAAAGTGCCACATCCTGGCAGAAGGCCAACCAGCACAAAAAAGAGAGCATTAAACCACCAAAGCTAAGGACCCCCATGGAGTCTACTGCACTGTCTGCCACCTCCACCAGAACAGGTGCTGGTATCCATGGCTGAGAGACCCATAGATGGTTCACATCACAGGACTCTGTGCAGACACAGACACAGAGGGACAGACTCACTGGGTGTCTAGACTAAGAAGAGAGACAACAATCACTGCAGCTTGGCTCAGGAAGTCACATCCACAGGAAAAGAGGGGAGAATACTACATCAAAGGAACACCCCATGGGACAAAAAATCTGAACAGCAGGCTTCAACCCTAGACATTCCCTCTGACAGAGCCTACCCAAATGAGAAGGAATCAGAAAACCAACCCTAGTAATATAACAAAATGAGGCTTGTCAACACCCCCCAAAAATCACACTACTTCACCAGCAACAGATCCAAACCAAGAAAAAATCCCTGATTTACCTGAAAAAGAATTCAGTAGGTTAGTTATTAAGCTAATCAGGGAGGGACCAGAGAAAGGTGAAGCCCAATGCAAGGAAATGAAATCCAGAAAATGATACAAGAAGTGAAGGCAGAAATATTCAAGAAAATAAATAGCTTTAAAAAAAGAAATAAAAAATTCAAGAAACTTTGGACACACTTTTAGAAATGTGAAATGCTCTAGAAAGTATCAGCAATAGAATTGAACAAGTAGAAGAAAAATCCAGAGCTTAAAGACAAGGTCTTCAAATTAACTCAATCCAACAGAGAAAAAGAAAAATGAATAAGAAAACTTGAACAAGCCTCCAAGAAGTCTGGGATTATGTTAAATGACCAAATCTAAGAATAATCATGTTCCTGAGGAAGAAGACAATTCTAAAATTGGAAAACATATTTGGGGAATAATCGAGGAAAACTTCCCCAGTATTGCTAGAGCCCTAAACATGCAAATACAAGAAGCACAAAGAATGCCTGGGAAATTTATCACAAAAAAAACTTCACCTAGTCACATTGTCATTAGGTCATCCAAAGTTAAGGCAAAGGAAAAAATCTTAAGAGCTGTGAGACAGAAGCACCAGGTAACCTATAAGGAAAACCTATCAGATTAACAGCAGATTTCTCAGCAGAAACCCTACAGGCAAGAAGGGATTGGGGCCCTATCTTCAGCCTCGTCAAACAAAACAATTATCAGCCAAGAATTTTGTATCCAGCAAAACTAAGCATCATATATGAAGGAAAGATACAGTCATTTTCAGACGAACAAATGCTGAGAGAATTCACCATTACCAAGCCACCACTACAAGAACTGCTAAAAGGAGCTCTCAATCTTGAAACTAATCCTAGAAACACATCAAAATAGAACCTGTTTAAGGCATAAATCAACAGGACCTATAAAACAAAAATACAAGTGAAAAAGCAAAACAAAAAATAAAACAAGTACACAGGCAACAAAGAGCATGATGAATGCAACAGTACCTCACGTTTCAATAATAACGTTGAATGTAAATGGCCTAAATGCCCCATTTAAAAGATACAGAACCACAGAATGGATAAGAACTCACCAACCAACTATCTGCTGTCTTCAGGAAACCCACCCAACACATAAGGACTCACATAAACTTAATGTAAAGGGGTGGAAAAAGGCATTTCATGCAAATGGACACCAAAAGTGAGCAGGGGTACCTATTCTTATATCAGACAAAACAAACTTTAAAGCAATAGTAGTTAAAAGGGACGGGGACATTATATAATGGTAAAAGTCCTTGCCCAACAGGAAAATATCACAATCCTAAACATATATGCAGCTAACACTAGACATTCCAAATATATAAAATGATTACACAATTACTAATAGACCAAAGAAATGAGATAGACAACACCACAATAATGGTGGGGGACTTCAATACTCCACTGACAGCACTAGACAGGTCATCAAGACAGAAAGTCAACAAAGACACAATGGATTTAAACTATACCTTGGAACAAATGGACTTAACAGATAAATACAGAACATTTCATCCAACAACCACAAAATACACATTCTATTCAACAGCACATGGAACTTTTTCCAAGATAAACCATATGATAGGCCATAAAACAGGCCTCAATAAATCTAAGAAAATTGAAATTATATCAGGTACTCTCTCAGACCACAGTGGAATAAAACTGTAAATCAACTCCAATGAAACCTTCAAAACCATGCAAATACATGGAAATTAAATAACTTGCTTCTGAATGAGCACTGGGTCAAAAATGAAATGAAGATGAAAATTTAAAAATTATTTGAACTGAATGACAATAATGACACAACCTATCAAAACCTCTGGGATACAACTAACGTCGTGCTAAGAGGAAAGTTTATAGTCCCAAACACCTACATCAAAAAGTCTAAAAGTGCATAAACAGACAATCTAAGGTCACATCTCAAGGAACTAGAGAAACAAGAACAAAGCAAACCCAAATCCAACAGAAGAAAGAAAATAACCAAGATCAGAGCAGAATTAAATGAAACTAAAACAAACAAACAAATTCAAAAGGTAAATGAAACAAAAAGCTGGTTCTTTGAAAAGATAAATAAAATTGATAGACCATAGCAAGATTAACCAAGAAAAGATGAGAGAAAATCCAAATAACCTCACTGAGAAACAAAACAGGAGATATTACAACTGACACCACTGAAATACAAAAGATCATTCAAGGCTCCTACGAACACCTTTGCACACATAAGCTAGAAAGCCTAGAAGAGATGGATAAATTCCTGGAAAAATACAACCCTCCTAGCTTAAATTGGGAAGAATTAGATACCCTGAACAGACCAATTACAGGCAGTGAGATTGAAACAATAATTTTAAAATTACCAACAAAAATAAAGTCCAGGACCAAATGGATCCACAGCAGAATTCTACCAGACATTAAAGGAAGAATTGGTACCAATCCTCTTGACACTATTTCACAAGACAGAGAAAGAAGGAACCCTCCCTAATTCATTCTATGAAGCCAGCATCACCCTAATACCAAAACCAGGAAAGGACACAACCAAAAAAGAAAACTACAGACAGATATCCTTGATGAACATAGATGCTAAAATCCTTAACAAAATGCTAGCTAACGGAATCCAACAACCTATCAAAAAGATAATCCACCATGATCAAGTGGGTTTCATACCAGAGATGCAGGGATGGTTTAACATACATAAGTCAATAAATGTGACACACCACATAAACAGAATTAAAAACAAAAGTCACATGATCATCTCAATAAATGCAGAAAAAGCATTAGACAAAATCCAGCATCCCTTTATTCATGTAACCAAATACCACCTGTACCCCAATAACTTATGGAAAAATAAAATAAAATAATAACATTTTGTTAAATAAAAATAGATAGAACTGTATTGGAGGTTCCATACATGGCAATTAGGCAAGAAGATGAAATAAAAGACATCCAGAAAGGAAAGAAAATAGCAAAACTATCTCTATACAATATACCAAGGAATCCACTAATAAGCCTATTGGAATTAAGAAGCAAGTGAAGTGATGTTGCAGGGTATAAGACCAATATACAAAAATCAGTTGTATTTCTATATGCCAGCAATGACCAATCCAAAAAAAATGAAATTAAGAATATCCTATTTACATAGCATTTAAAATGAATAAAATAAATAGGAACAAATTTAATAAAACAAGTGCAAAACAAACTCTGAAAACTACAAAATACTATTGAAAGATTTAAGAAAATCTAAATAAGTGGAAAGACCTAAGTAAATGTTCATGGATCAGAAGACCTGATATTGTTAAGATGGTTATACTCCCCATGTTGATCTACAGATTAAACATAATCCCTATCAAAATCCCAAATGGCTTTTTGGGAGAAATTGACAAGCTGATTCTAAAGTTCATATGCAATTTCAAAGGATTCAAAACAGCCAAAGCAATCTAGAAAAAAAGAACAGAATAAGAAGACTCACATTTTCCAGTTTTATCAATTAAGACAGTGTGGTGCTAGCATGAGGATGAACATATAGATCAATGAAATAGAACTGAAAGTCCAGAAATAAACCCTTATGTAAGTGTGTGTGTGTATGTGTGTGTGTGTGTGTGTGTGTAACTTTTTTAAAGTGTACCAAGATAATTCAGTGGGAAAAGAATGGTCTTTTCCACAAATGAGGAAGGGGACAACTGGATATCTACATGCAAAAATAAATAAATGAATAAATTTAGATCCTTTCTTCATTTCACATACACCAAAAAATAACTCAAAATGGATCACAGACCTAAAAGTAAGAGCTAAAAGTTTCTGGACCTTGGATTTAATAATGGTTTCTTAGATATGATAACCAAGAGCATAAACATCAAAAGAAAAAATAAATTGGACTTCATCAAAATGTAAACATTTTACACTAGAAAGAATACCATCCGAAAAGTGAAAAGACAATTCACAGAATGGGAGAAAATATTTGAAAATCATATGTCTGACAAGAGACTTCTATGTAGAATATATACAGAACTCTTATAGCACAAAAACAATAAAATAACACAGTTTAAGAATGGGCAAAATATTGAGAACTAAAATGCCCACTTTCACTTCTATTCAACATACTACTAGAAGTCCTAGCCAGAGGAATCAGGCAAGAGAAAGAAAGAAAAGGCATCCAGATAGGAAAAGAAGAAGTCAAACTATCTCTATTCGCTGACAATATGAGTCTATACCTAGAAAACCCTAAAGACTCAGCCAAAAGGCTCCTGGAACTCATAAATGACTTCAGTAAAGTTTCACGATAAAAAATCAATGCACAAAAATCAGGAGCATTTCTATACACCAATAACATTCAAGCTGAGAGAAAAATCAAGAATGCAATCCCATTTACAATAGCCATAAAAAATAAAATAAAATAAAATAAAATACCTAGGAAAACCTAATAGCCAAAAAGTTGAAACTGGCCTAACTGGCCATCTATTAATAAATGGATAAATAAAATGTGATATAGCCATGTAATGGAATTAAAAGAAACAAAGAAGTGATACATGTTATAACATGGATTACCTTGGAAACATTATGCTAAGTGAAAGAAGGCAGTCATAAAGATGATATATTGTATTATTCTATTCACATGAAATGTTCTGAATAGGACAATCTACAGAAACAAAGAGTAGATTAGTGGTTCCCAAGAGTTGGGGAAGCAGAGGTTGGGAGGAAATGGGGAGTGACTACTAATGGGTTTGGAGGTTCTTTCTGGGGTGATGAAAAGGTTCTAAAATGGATTGTGGTAGTGATCAAACAATTCTGTGACTATACTAAAAATCATTGAGTTGTACAAGTTAAGCGAGTGAATTGTATGATACGTGAATTCTGTCTTAATAAAACTGTTATATATATTTTTAAAGATCGTTTGTTGTGTGTAGATGACATGCTTTCATTATAATGAATTACAAACAGCCTTAATAGACAACTGGATCTTTTAGCTAAATACTTCCCCCAAGGAAGGCAACAAATCAACATATGTAAAACCAATAAATATTTTTGATATTTATTCACCCTAAATGTGAACTGGTTTATTTCTATATATTTATAGTTAATATATCCATGTAACAATTCACATCATTCACTTTTGTTGCATATTTTTGAAATCCATTTTTCTTGGAGAGTAATACTAGAAGTCACATTGCTCAAAGACATTCTAATGCAGTTTTATCGATAAGTTTTTTTACAGCTCAAGGAGGGTGTTTGGTATAGCTGCTTTAAAACTATTCCAGGTTACTGTGGTTATAATCAATGGCCAAGAATTTTGAAGCTTCTTTCACCCATTCAAATGTGGGTAAAAAGTTGCCCAGAACTCTTGAAGGGAATCTTGGTACTGTTCACACCTTTCTTAAGCATGTGTTCTTGTCAGGCTGCTTGATTTTATACTATACCGCCAACCCCAACTACAAGTCAGCTGACTGTTAAAACTCTGCACTTGATTAAAAATATAAAATACATATGAATCAAGCCTTTGTCAGGAAATACATTCTCTTCCTGACAAATATATATTTGTCAGGAAATTTGTTGTTGTGCCACGTTCACAACAAACTCAGTGGTGAGAAATAATATTTATGAAGGATTATCTGAAGAAAATGTCATGCATCTATTTATTCTTAGCCTATGCCTAGACCCCACCCAAGATAAAAGGATCAGAATTTGTGGATTTGGGCCCAGGCATACATGTCTTTCAGAAGTACCAAAAGTGATTCTAATGTGTAGGCAGGGTTTAGAAATACTCTATTCTAAAAGTTATACTTAGATTAAGCCAGAGCATCATAAAACTGAGTATCCAGAATTCATTACTATATTACACTCTCCACCACACAAACATCACAAAATTCATTTTCTTGAATAGTGATTTGAATTAACGTCAGGCTATACTGGATGATTTTATTTAAATCCCTATTAAACTCACCACTATATTTATCATAAATATGACTATGAAGACATTTGTTTTTACCATATTTCATAATGTCTTCATAATGAAATCTCATGGGAGATGTTTTTCTCTGATCTCACTATCAAAAAGAATAACAAAAACTCTGGAATTATTTTTACATCATGAATACTGTGAACTTTGTAACTGATCCTGTTTTTTATTTTGTGTTGGGTTTATTTTTGGGGTTAACATACAACTTAAAGTAAAAATTTAGTTCTATCTCTGGTAGAACAGTACCTCCCAGCACAAGTTTCATGTACTAACCTTACCCTTGACCTTATCTTATTTTTCCATCAAGTACCATGGTGATGACCCTGGATCTATTCCAGAAACCCCACAGTGACATACAAATATTATAGTATTTATGTTCACATGATATTAAAAAATGTTGAGAAGAACTGCTTTAGGGTGTCAATGTTACATAAAGGCCTGTGGTAAAGTGGGAGAAAATATATTCTCCTCTCATTTACAAGAAAAATGGGATCTAAGTCCTGCTGATATCCATAATAGTTTACAGAGATTTCTATGAAACTGCTCTTCCTCTTTTTACATCCTTGTTAAGCCTCTTCTCTCACAGTCTTATATAGTACGTAAACATGAAATGTTGGGCCGGAAGAAAAATCCAAGTACAAGATATCATTCAAATATTAGGATATACACACTACTCAAATGATCAAAAAGTTGTTTCCAACTCATAGGTTCCTTGGAATCTATGTAAATAAAATTTCTGTTCATTCTTTTGAATCAGCTCCCCATGCATGTCTAGAGCCCAGTTAGACCCAGATGAGACCCACGCTACCCTGGTGTCCATGTATTCTATACTCAGGCACTTAAAGTAAATTATCTTATTCAATTCCCAAAAACACTCTATTCATAAGGCATTATTGTTCTATTTTACAAATGACTAAACAATTTCAGAGAAGCAGCAAAGACTTATCTGACAGCTAAATTTGGAAACAATTAAATGGGTGTATTAGTCCGTTTTCACACTGCTATAAAGAACTGCCTGAGACTGGGTAATTTATAAAGGAAAGAAGTTTAATTAATTCACTGTTCAGCATGGCTGGGAAGGCCTCAAGAAACTTACAATCATGGTGGAAGGTGAAGGGGAAGCAAGGTACCTTCTTTACAAGGCAGCAGGAAGAAGTGGTGCAGAGCAAAGTGTGAAGAGCCCCTTATAAAACCATCAGCTCTAGTGAGAACTCACTCACTATCACAAGAACAGCAAGGGGGAAACCGGCCCCATAATGCAATTACCTCTACCTGGTCTCTCCCTTGACACATGGGGATTACGGGTTTATGGAGATTACAATTCAAAATGAGATTTGAGTGGGGACACAAAGCCTAATCATATCAAAGGGCATGCTCTGTCTAGCTTCAAGTCACATATTTTTGGAATCTGGAATGCTTTGAGTTCTGTAAGTCATTATTACTTTAGCCTCCACTGCACCATTATTGCTACTCTAGCACATCCTCCAAATTAACTTTCCAATTGTATACACTAAAAATAAGGACAAACTGCCACTTTGGTTAATTTTTAAGAGTTTCAGTGCACTAAAAATATAGAACTTATGGGTTCTTTAAGTCTCCTAAGACTTTCCCAATGAATTCCTCTTAAGAATTCCCCGATGTACAAATATCACTACACCAACAACAGTCACACCAAGAGCCAAATCAGAAAGAATCCCATTCACAATTGCCACAAAAAGAATAAAGTACCTAAGAATACAGCTAACCAGGAAGGTGAGAAATCTCTACAATGAGAATTACAAAACCTTGCACAAAAAAATCACAAATGGAAAAACATCCCATGCTTATGAATAGGAAGAATCACTATCATTAAAATGGCCATACTGCCCAAAGCAATTTACAGATTCAATGCTATCCCTATCAAACCACTGATGATATTATTCACAGAACTAGAAAAAAAAAACTGTTTTAAATTTCATATGAAACCAAAAAAAGAGCCTGAATAGCCAAGACAACTCTAAGCAAAAAGAACAACGCTGACAGCATCACTTTACCCAACTTCAAACTATAATACAGAGCTACAGTAACCAAAACAGCAGGGTACTGGTACAAATACAGGCACATATACCAACAGAACAGAACACAGAGCCCAGTAATAAGGCTGCACACCTATGACCATCTGAACTTTGGCAAAGCTGACAAAAACAACCAAAGGGGAAAAGACTCCCTAGTCAATAAATGGTGCTGGGATAATTGGCTAGCCGTATGCAGATGATTGAAGCTGGACCCCTTACTTACATCATATAATGAAATCAACTCAAGGTGAATTAAAGACTTAAATGTAAAATCCAAAACTACAAAAACCCTG
Organism: Theropithecus gelada; assembly: GCF_003255815.1. Lineage (NCBI taxonomy): Eukaryota > Metazoa > Chordata > Mammalia > Primates > Cercopithecidae > Theropithecus > Theropithecus gelada. The sequence goes on from NC_037672.1 coordinate 124,494,066, forward strand.
GAAGACAACCTAGGCAATACCATCCTGGGCATGGGAACGAGTAAAGTTTTCATGACAGACACCAAAAGCAATTACAACAGAAGCAAAAATTGACAAATTGGATCTAATTAAACTTAAGGGCTTCTGCACAGCAAAAGTTACTATCAACAGAGTAAACAGACAACCTACAGAATGGAAGAAAGTATCTGTCAAAAGTCTAACAGCCAGCATCTATAAGCAATTTAAACAAATTTACAAGAGAAAAACCCATTTAAAAATGGGCAAAGAATATGAAAAGGCAATTTTCAAAAGAAAACTACAAAAAACTAGCCGGGCGTGGTGGCGGGCGCCTGTAGTCCCAGCTACTCGGAGGCTGAGGCAGGAGAATGGCGTGAACCCGGGAGGCGGAGCTTGCAGTGAGCCGAGATCGCGCCACTGCACTCCAGCCTGGGTGACACAGCGAGACTCCGTCTCAAAAAAAAAAAAAAAAAAAGAAAACATACATGTGACCAATAAGCACTGGAAGAAAAGCTGAACATCACTGATCATTAGAGAAATGCAAATCAAAACCACCATGAGATACCGTCTCACACCAGTCAGAATGGCTATTATTAGAAAGTCAAAAAGTAACAGATACTGATGAGGTTGCAGAGAAAAGGAAACACTTATACACTGTTAATGGGAGTATAAATTAGTTCAACCATTGTGGAAAGCAGTATGGTGATTCCTGAAACATCTAAAAGCAGAACTACCATTTTACCCAGAAATCGTTTTCTTGGGTATATACCCAGAGGAATATAAAGCATTCTACCATACGGCACATGCACACAAATGTTCATTGCAGCACTATTCACAATAGTAAAGACATGGAATCAACCTAAGTGCCCATCAATGACACACTGGATACAGAAAATGTGATACATATACACTATGGAATACTATGCAGCCATAAAAAAAGAATAAGATCATGTCTTTTGGAGGAGCATGGATGGAGCTAGAGGTTATTATCCTTAGCAAAGTAATGCAGGAACAGAAAACCAAATACTGCATGTTCTCACTTATAAGTGGGAGCTAAACAATGAGAACACATGGATGCAGAGAAGGAAACAAGAGACACTAGGGTCTACTTGAGGGTGGAGGGTGGGAAGAGGAAGAGGAGTAGAAAAGATAACTATTGGATACTGAATCTAATACATGGGTGATGAAAAAACCTGTATGACAAACCCCCATGACATGAGTTTACCTATGTAATAAACCTTCGCATGTATCCCTAAGCCTAAAATAAAAGTTTAAAAAAAAAAAAAACCCACTATAGATTTCCAAAACCAAAACACCAATACAAAATCAAACAGCCAAACTCTGGGCCATCAGGTAAACTCTTTCAAAAAGGACCCTACTCCCTTTGTATGTTGCACTGCAAGAGCTACTTTTACTTATTTATCCACTTTTTGATTTATCCAAGATTTACCCTGTGTATGCTCTGCAGCAGATATTCTGTGTGGCACATGAATGGAAAGATGATTAAGATGAGCCCACTCTTAGGCAACTCACAACTCAGTGAATATATTACATAGTATTTGTGTCTATGGAAAGAGAAAAAGATCTCACAAGTCTCTCTTTCTCTCTCTCTCTCTCTCTCACACACACACACACACACAGAGTAGTTTGCTCCTTTCAGTCTCTGTGATGGTTAACCTTATGTGTCAATTTGATAATTTAATTGGGTCACAGGGTGCCCAGATATTTGGTCAAATATTATTCTGGGTATGTCTGTGAGGGTGTTTCTGAATAAAATTAACATTTGAATCAGCAGACTGAGTAAAACAGATTGCTCTCTCTAACATGACGGGGCCTCATCCAATTAGGTTAATAGAATAGAAAATGCTAAGAAAGAAAGAATTCCTCCCGCCTGACTGCCTTGAGCTGGGACATCTTTTTGTTTTTACTTCCTTTGGACTCAAAGTGAATTATCAGCTCTTCTTGGGTTGTTAGTTTCTCTAACAGTAAATTGATTCATTCTGAAATTTTGTTTAAAATGTAAAATTAGTTCTATACCACAAAACTAGGTATCTTCTTTGTATGCTTGAGAAACAACCAGGAGGTGAAATTTGCAGAGCATAATAACAGTTGGAGAAGTTAATCTGAAAAAGGGTACATAGTGTGTGATTCCAACCATATGACATTCAGGAAAAGGCAAAACTATGGAGACATTAAAAGGATCAGTGGTTGCCAGGGGATTGGCAGGAGGAAGGGATGAAGAGGCAGGGCACAGATGATTTTTAGGACAGTGAAACTATTCTCTATGATGCTTTAATGATGAATACATGTCATTATACATTTGTCATGACCCACAGAATGTACAACACAGAGTCAACCTTAGTGTAAACTATGGAATTTAGTTCATCACAATGTATCAATATTGGGTTCATCAACTGTAACAATGTACCACACTAATGCAAGATGTTAAGAATAGGGGGAACTGGGCAGGTACAGAGGAGAAAGGTGAGAGGCTCTCTGGGAACTGTACATTTTGCTCAAGTTTTCTGTGTATCTTAACCTGTTCTAAATAAATAAAGTCTATTAAATTTAAACATCAAAATCAATAACGGTTGGATAGACTTTAGGTGGGACCAGGGCTTTTTAGTAAGCGGCAGAGCATTTTGAGCTTGGTAGATGCTGTGCTCTAAATATGTCCCCACAAGATTCCCATGTTGAAACTGAATCACCAATGTAATGGTATAAAAGATTAGTGGTCTAAGAGGTATGAGGAGCTGTCTGCTTCTCTTCCCTCTGCCGCCTAAGGAGGCAGCAAGAACGCTCCATCTATAAAGCACAACACAGCTCTCACCAGAGGCTGAGTCAGCCAGTGCCGTAATTTTGGACCTGCCGGCCTCCAGAACTCTGAGAAATAAATTTCTGCTCCATATAAATCATCCAGTCTAAGGTATAAGGCAGCAGGAATGGACTAAGACAGTAGCATATAACAGCATACAATTAGCTACTGGTCAATATGAGGCTCAAAGGGAAACATTTTGGTAAGGATAGGTTTTGATAGTGTATTGACAGATTTTCACTGAGGTGCGGTAAAAAACATCTCGGGGAGGCCGGGCGCGGTGGCTCAAGCCTGTAATCCCAGCACTTTGGGAGGCCGAGACGGGCGGATCACGAGTTCAGGAGATCGAGACCATCCTGGCTAACACGGTGAAACCCCGTCTCTACTAAAATACAAAAAAAATTAGCCGGGCGAGGTGGCGGGCGCCTGTAGTCCCAGCTACTCTGGAGGCTGAGGCAGGAGAATGGCGTGAACCCGGGAGGCGGAGCTTGCAGTGAGCTGAGATCCGGCCACTGCACTCCAGCCTGGGCAACAGAGCCAGACTCCGTCTCAAAAAAAAAAAAAAAAAAAAAAACATCTCGGGGAAAAATACCTCAGGTAAGACTTGGTGAGTAGGGCTGCCAGGACTGAAATTTTTAAACTTAGCAGGAAGACAAAAATAGCCACTTTCTGAGGACTGAGGAAGCATACATAAATGTTTTCCTTCTCCAGATACAGTAAATCAATGGTGACAAAAATAACTTCTTGATAAGGGATTTCTCCCGATTAAGCTTAAACTCACTGGTCATGGATTCTAGATGTCTGACTTCACTCGCATTCTAGTAAGACTGAATCGAGATTTTTTTCTTTCTTCATTTTATCCTTTTGTCTCCTCAGTTACTATGTCAGATAGCTTTCTTCACTTTGTACCTCATTAATGGGCTCCTGTGCTTCCAGTTGGTTCAGAGAAGTCCAAGGAGGGACAGAGTGAGTTGAAATATTTCCTCCCAGGCTCCTGCCTGCCCTTATCAGGAGGCCTCTCATAGTCATCTCCTTGTCAGGATTCCACTTGTTCCCTCCCTTCCTTCTTCAGGCCCAGCAGTAGTAACAGCCTCCCTATGACCAACGCCAGGAGTTTACACTACTCCCTGTGGCTTCTTTATACTCTGCCTACACCCATACTATACTTTCCTCAAATTATCCCAAATAGAAATGTAGTATGCCACCTACTTCAAGGCCCTTAGCTCAATAAATATACCACCAAACTTCTGGCATGCATCTTTGGAAATACTAAGGACAAGGTGTGAGGGAAATAATTTTGCCTGGGATAACTGTTTTGGGGACTAAGATTTATCTGAGTGAAAAAACAGTGCTGTGGTCATTTTAGATGGTTTGTTGACATTTTAGACTCTTTTTTAAAAATAAGATTTATCAAAGATTTGGTTCAGAATCAATACAACTTCTGGAAACTTGAAGAAATTTTACTAATTCCAGTGAGAAATAGCACAGGACACAACTGCAGAAAGAAAAGCAATTCTAGTCAGACATCAAGAAAGTATCTAAGACTAAGCATAAGAATTTGGAGTTAGAACAAAACTTCAATTCTGGGAAATTTTTAACTCACAAATCCAAAAGAATTTGGACTTCAATTCTTTGGACTTTAGATTAACTTGAATTCTTCTGGATTCTTAATTGAAAAGGGGTAGATCTTTGAATATTTTTCCCCAAGAAATTTTTAATGGGAGAGTGTTTATGAAGGTTAACATTATGTATCAATTTGACTGTGCTAAGGGAAGCCCAGATAGCTTGTAAACATTATTTCTGGGTATGTCTGTGAGGGTGTTTCCAAAAGACATTAGCATTTGCATCAGCAGACTGAGTAAAGAAGATCCACTCTCCCCAGTGTGGGCAGGCCAGGCATCATCCAATCCACTGAGGGCCTGAATAGAACAAAAAGGCGATGGAAGGATGAATTCATTCTCCCTTCTAGAGCTGGGATATCCATCTAGTCCTTCCCTGAGACATCGGTGCTCCTGGGTCTCAGACCTTTAGACTCTGGGAATCATACCAGTGGCCTCCCAGGTTCTCAGGTCTTAGGACTCAAACTGAATTATACTACTGGCTTTCCTGGTTCTTCCCCAGTTTACAAACAGAATTATCATGGGACTTTTCAACCTTCATAATCATGTGAGTCAATTCCCATAATAAATCTCCTCTTATGTATCTACACATATAGATACAGATACAAATATAGATGTAGATATACATATAGATATATCCTATGGTTCTGTTTTTCTGGAGAACCCTAATACAGATTCTATATTCAAATTTAGGGCATCTTATTTAGTTTTGGAACATCTTAATGTAGTTATTGGATTTCATTTTATAACTTCTAAGTTACACTGAACAATTTGGCAGGTCATAGTTTTCTATGGGAACTGGACTATGGGAAGAAATTTCTGTCCTGGAAATCACTTTTGGAATTTATTTAATTAATGTGCTATTCTGACCCATTTCAGAGCCTACTGGAACAAAATCTATGTTGTCATCAATAGATCAGAGGATCCACAAGGAAGCGATGGCTTGCATTGAGACAGTGAACTCAGGAAGGCAAAGCAGGATTGTTCTTAGCTGAGTGTTGATCTCTTCCCCAGCCCATGAAGCAGACAAAACCCAATGGGCTAGGCTCAGGTTGTCTCTAGGGGGTTAATTGGGACATTTCTTCCTTTATAAGGGAGGCAATGTTATTGGGACAATTATTCCTTACATTTCTCAGTTAATCCGAAAACATTAAGAGAGGAACATTATTTACTGAACCTCCTGGAATCCAAACAACTACCAGGATTCCGCCTATCTACTAACTTAAATCTCTTGCTAATCTAGATTTCTTTCCCTATCACACACATCCTTCTTTAATAAAACTTTTCTGTGCATTGTAAGATCTTTAGCATTGTTAGCCCCAACCCACTAAACATAATCAGTATGCTGCAATCACTGCTACAACCAAAAACTTTCCTAGAGGAAGATAACAATCCTGGTTTATAACCACGGGGTTAAAACAACAAAAATTTCAAAGAAAACACTTCTTTCCGCCTCTTGATGTTTTCTTCCATGTAAAGGGGACCCCATTAAAGTAACATTTATGGGCTCCTGCCAAAACTTTACTCCCTCCTCCCCAAGACAGACATACAGACTTACTGATTGAAAATTTTAAGAAAAATAAAACGGCACATTTGGCTGGTTTCCCCATTTTCTGTCTCTTGGAAGCAAGCTGCCTGCAGAAAGCAAACATTCAGTGCTGCAAAAAGTAGTACGGGGCAGTTCTAACCCTGCAGAGGAGTGCCTGCCTTGTCCTGTGCTATCTGAGACATGGTGGGGAAGGCTGCTTAGCTCTGGAGTCTATCTAGAGGAAGCCCATTATTTTTACCTACAGTTACACCGCAATCTCCAACATCAGCTTTACGAACATCTCCCATCTGCCCTACTTCATTTCTCAGTTAATCCAAAAACATTAAGAGAGGGACATTATTTACTGAACCTCCTCGAATCCAAACAACTACCATGATTCCGCCTATCTACTAACTTAAATCTCCTGCTAATCTAGATTTCTTTCCCCATCACACACATCCTTCTTTAACAAAATTTTTCAGCATCTAAATCAAGCCCACATTTTTCAGAGGCCTGGTCTCCTCACCCGCTCCCATTTACATGTAGTCTGTAATGGCTAGGAAAATGTAGATACCTAAAAATAGTTTGGTATTAAAAGCATTGGGAAACACAATGATAGTAAATGTCATCTAGGAAAACCTTAATTCCCAAACATTTTCCCTCAAATATCTGCCTATTTTTCCCTCTGTCCCTAAAATTTCTGAACAGATCAATCTATTCCGAAAAAAACTTCAATAAAATAATTTCATCACTAAGGCTAACGTTTAGAAACCATAAAATTCATTGTTAAAGAGAAATTTATTATCTCTCATTCTTGTATTAGCAGTACTTTTATTGCCAGAAATATTTCCCACAAAGATGTCCCAACTTGAGTCTTTTGAGCTACTCAATTGTTCAACTATTTGGGGTTTGGAAGGAAAAAAACAGACAGAATTTTTTTCAGCCACTTTTTCCTCCTAATCACTAAGCATGTACATTTTAAGAGAAATCTAATCCAGCTACTTCTGGTTTGTTTCCATTTAAATCATTAAAATTTATTTTTTAAGTCATTTGTTGTCCAAGAGACTTTTAAAATTAGCTTCTTTGCTTAAAAATCCAAATTGGCCATAAGAGCATGAGCTCTGATGCCAAAAGTTTCAGGTTTGGAACAGAAGTGTGAGCCCCAAGTTGGAAATCAGTTTTACATGCCGGTTATGACATAAAGGGACCATGTGGACTACTTCCCTGACTCATTGAGCCTTCTGTGGAAGCAAACATTATAACTGAGGTTACCAGAAGGTCTTCAAAATAAATCCTGCATTCAGTAGTCAGTCAGAGCTTCTGAAAATTCAAATTTATGGCTTTGTCTTATGTTTGTGCTAATCTTGTGTGATTTCTCCTCTACACTGTTCAAGGCAGGAAAAGCTTTCAAATAAATTTTAATTCATAAAATAATACAATGAGTTAACTCCTTTTTTAATGCTTATGGTTTTTCATCTTCTTTTAAAACTAAGAAAATCCCTTCAGTTAGAGGCAAACTGAGTAACACCATTAGTTGAGCTCATTTTACTTCCTGCTATCCATTAGAAAAAAACTCTCTATCCTCCACAAAAGTACTATTGCTATTGATGGTAGATTTCTGTGCACTTCTGATGCTGCATCATAAGTTAGGAAAAGTACTTCCAAATATAAAATGAAGTACCAAATTGTCATATAACACGGAGGGAGAAAAAAAGAAAAAACTTCTCAAAAGTTTTCTGCATTGCTTATTGGTTAAAATAAAAATCAGAGCTTAATTTTCAGTACAGGTTTCTGGGTCTTCCTAACAGGAGGCATGAACTTTACTAATTTATTTATTACTGACTTTATCGTGTTAGAAATACAGATAACTCACATTTTCCTAGGTTCTCCAAAATAATCAGTCAGAATATATATTTCTACATATTCTGAAGATTTGAGAAATGAAAGCAATAGTTTTCAAAGATAACAAAAATATTTTCTTGTTTGTATCTTAACATGCAGACAATTGAAAGAGACAGTTAAAATAATAACAGACAGAGAAGGAAGTTCACAGGTACAGACTGAAGATACAGCTTGACTTAGGGGCATATCACCAGTTTACAGAATACTGGGTTTTGGTGAAGTAAGTAGGAGGCATTCAAGAATACATCTAGTTTTTCACATTATTTATCAAACAATAATTGATATGTCAGTTATTCACTGGACAGTTTGCAGTTATTTACAATGATGTCTTAATTAATTACAGTCAGTGGTGGAACCAAATATAAAAGGTGTATAAACTTGTCAAACTGAAAATTCTACAGTAGCTTAACTTTAAAAGTTTTATAATTTATTATTCTTAAATTTTTAAACCGTCAAAAGTTACCCTTATTTACTGCTGCAATGTGTGCTTTTAAATTGATCCATTGCTGCTACCCTTCATTTCCTTATCTATGATTCTATAATATAAATGACACACAATAAACTTATAAATGACAGATATAGCGAGACAATTACTGATTAACAATAGTAAAAAGTGCAACTTTTCTGCGTTCCTCAAGTACTTATCAAGCTCTTTGCATAGCTCAATGCTGACATTTGTAGAAAAATACACTTTGTTCAGTAAAGAAACTATAAGCTTTTTCATCTTTTACATGAGTCACTTCTAAAGGTAGACAGACTACATAAATAAGTTTACTTTGTGAATCTGCAACAAGATGAATGGTTTGGCAATTTCAAACAAGGGTCATTGTATAGTGTTTAAAAAAAACACACACACACATTAAAAAACGGCTTAAACTACTTTAGACATTACCTATGCAATGAATAATAAAGTTTAAAGCTTATATTTTAATATCATTGCCCATATTTTGAAAGGCATTCCTTTTAATCTGAAAAGTTCTAGAATATTTTAAACATTGGAAATTTAGAGGTGAATATAATTGTGCATTCATACCACCTCCTTGAAAACTGAGTAAAAGAAAACAAAATCACTGGTAAAGAGCCAGACAGATCATAGGAAGTGTCATGTCTTAGCTTTTGTATTTACTACAGAGCATGACCAGTATTACCAATGTTTAAAGTTATGAATATGATAATTACCCCAATCTAATCACTATACTATGTATACATGCATTGAAACATCATATTGTATTCCATAATTATGTATAATTATCATTTGATTTGTAATTGTTAATTACAAGTAAAAATGAGATTATAAGTAAATAAGTAAATCATACTACTTAATGGCATAAATAAATAAGTGCCTCACTTAAATTAATAAAATTTTCCTGACAGTAACTTCTATGACTTTTTTAAAGGTTTTCAGTTTCTTTTAGGTTTCATCTTTTTGCCTCTTGAAAGAACTGAGGAAATAATGACTATTTTCCCTTTTGCATTTTTTTCTTTTGTTATCAACACTTTTATTTTCTCACAGTTGAAATACCTAGAGTTTTTTTATTGTGTTTGTATGGTACTCAACAAATCCCACTCAACATTTGGCATAGCTCACACTAACCTATCTACAATAAGGCAGTAATCCCTTTCCTCAGAGGTGCTGCATCATTCTGACAATCATGGCAGTGGGGTAATTTTCTTTGCCAACATGACAAAACAGGGAACATTCTGCACTGCCTCATAAGCACCAGTCCAGAGACCATGAGCTCAACTCTCTCAAAGCAGAGTATCATTGTGAGAAAATAAAGAGGTCCATGTAGTCATTCTTGGGTTTTGTAGGCTCCCTATGAATTTCAGTCTTTAACTTTTCTTCTCGTTTTTTTCTTCTCATTTAGAATAAAAATTAATGCAAAAAATTATCCTTTTACATTATGCTCTTCATTTCAAAACAGGCTACATGGACTCTAGAACACCTGCTTGACTTATTCTCCAAATCAGGATAAAAGTGACATCTACTAACAGGTCCAGACAGACTTTCTATTTCCAAGAAATGAAGGAGAACAAATATATGAGAATTCACTTTTTGCTGGATATAACTACAACAACAAGAATGGCTGGTTCCAGCAACGCTAAACTTGGCTCACTCATGCAATGGTCTCAGTGTTGGACAGAATTGAACTTATAATATATGACAGAAGCAAAGTTGTAATGTACAATTATATAATTTACTTGAACAGTTGCTTTCCATATGGGAAGTAACAGATTGCCCAGTTGCATTTTGGCTAAGACTAAACCTGCCATTATTCAGGGTAAAACAATTTTGTTGAAATCTGGAAATCCTGTAGAAAGCACCTCTAAGTCTCTCTCATGACTCTTGATATTATTTCTTTTTTTCTGGGAATAGTATACCGCTTTATCCTGCTTTTTGAGTGTCCTTGATGCATGTTTAGCACATAGTATTTTCTGGAGAATATAATTATGCCCTAACAGATTTTACAAATAAGATAACCATTCAGGCCACTCGACCAGATTTTTATGATGAAACCAAAACATAAAATTCAGAAATGAAGAAGGAATGAAAAAAAAAATAAATCTTCCTCTGCATATTCCTTTCTAAACATTTAAAATTACAAGGAAAACATACTATGAAGGAAACGGGTCTTTTTCTCTCTAATTTTATAGTATCAAAAATTATATCTCTGTTGAATACCAAAGTAGAACTCCTACATATTTAACAATATTCCCTCACGGTTAAGTTGTACTCCAGGAGAAGTATTTTATGGGGTGTGGAACATTCTTATTCATGACCTTAACATTTTAGAACAGTTTGATGGATAAGCAATGCATTTTCTACATTGATGCATAAATAATCTAGATCCCAAAATGTATCTTCAAAGTTTGAAAACTTACATTGTCCAGTAAAAATATGTCATTATCACCCTTTGAAAAAGTCTTGAAATTGCAACTATCTGTGGCCAAATATCATTTTCAGAAATCTGTCCCCCTGTGCATAGATTTATGAGTCCCATGGTTAGACAAAGGGAAATTATCCAAGGCAAAGTTGTTCGAATAGGCAATTATCCAACAGACTGGAGCCAAGACAATACTCTGGAGGTAATTGTACAGGTTCAATTGCAGCTGCGTGGGAAGTATGGACACCAATCACCTCTCTGAAGACTTTGCATGTCTCCAGGAAGACCGAACTAGAAAGATAATGTTTGTGTCCTAGGCTTTTGGTTTATACTTAAAAGGAAAAAAGTGAGAAGAAGGCTTAACACATTTACATATCTGTAACATTTCTACCTCCAAATAATTACATTATACAATAATATCATAAACTTTTTTGCAGCCCTGTAATATTCAAACAGCAAACCAAATAATGGAAACAAGACTTGAAACACAGCACAATATTAGACACTTCCATGCAGTGCCTGCAGAGAATAATAGTAGACTTACATGTGCAAACTAGCTGCACATATGCAATCTCACTTGCTCCTCTGGACAACCCAGGAGGGAAGTTATTATGACCTTCCTTTTACTGATGAGGAAATTAAAGCTCAGAAAGCTGGAGACATACTCAGCTAGTAAGTGAAGAGTAAGGACTCAAACCAGGTGTTTGTCAAGAACCAATGCTCTCTCCATACATGCCTTTTAGGGCAAGTTCTTTAAGGGTAAATGGTGGGTAGTGTACTTACAAACACAGAAACAGATCTTTCTTCCATCTCCCTCAAAATTCCTACCATTTCCACTCTCACCACTGCCATCCTAAAAAAATAAGTCCTTACTGAGAAGTAAGCATTAAATTCTACTGAGTCTCACTTTATGATGAAAGCATCCCTGGGAGTTTTTAACATTTTAAGTTAAAAGGCTTTGATATCAATTACCTAGTTTTATCAGATCTCCTTTACATTCCTCAGAATGAGAAAGTCAGAATTGACTATGTCTGTAAGATTAACAGAGCAAAGGGAGAGGGTGTTGAAAAACATGGAAAAGTGAGGGATCTTAAAGTTGAAAATTTTTATTATAGTTGGCCTATTTTTTAATTATCCAGTGAGAAGTACCGAACTATATTCTACTTCTCCCAATGTCTTTGAATCCAAGCATGATTTAGAAGACATTTCTTATAGAATGAAATTAGCTATGCTGCCATACATTTTGAGTCCATCACTTAATGAGAGCAAATGCATTTATGTTCATCTGTTTATTAAACCCCACTACGTGTCAGATGTTGAGCTAAGTCTGAGATTAAAAAGTACAAACAAGACAGTATCCCTGCATGCAAGAAACTTGTAGTGAAGCAAGGTACACAAATGACATCTGACACTATATCCTCTGTCAAAACTCAATTTGTGGAAGGCACAGAAGAATTAATCTAACAATATCAATCATCCCTCCTTAAAAGTCTCTTCCATTTGCTTATATGACACCAAAACAGGGTGCTTTCCCCTGTTACCTGTCTGTTGGCTTTTACTGAAATGCTTTTGTAGTTCCTCGTTTTTCTACCCAGCCCTACCAATGTTAGTGTTCCTCAGTAATCTGTCTAGTTGCTCTCTTATCCTCTCATGCTGCAGCCTCTCCCTGAGCTCTCTCAGACCACTTCAACTGACAACTCCCAATCAAAGTTTTCAGCATATCTCCCTCTCCTGAGACCAGTCCTATATTCTCAAGTACTTACCAGACATCTCCACATGGATATTTTAGACACCTCATTCCCAAAATGGTTCCACTTCCTGATCACTTTCCCAGTGAATGGAAACATCAGCCAATCAGGAGCTCATATCCATATACTGGGAGAGGTTTTTGTCCCAAATTTTCACTTACTCTATACATTTAATTGATTAGAAGTCACTTCATTCATTCACTTATTCATTCGGTCCAGCAGTCAGTGTCTATTGAGTACCATGTAGTGTGCCAGACATTAAGGTACCATGCTGACCTAGTCACTGCCCTTACAGAGCTTTTAGTCTAATCAATAATACACATGAGCAGGAAGCTGAAATATAGATAATGAGTAAGAGTTAGAGAAGTAAGAATGGGAAGAAAAGAGCATGTGCAAAACTGTGAAAGCAGGAGAACAGAATATCGAAAATGCATTGAAAGAACTTTAGGATGTCTAGTGCTTAGAATAAAAAAGGTTAAGGGGTGAGTGATACATGTAAAGAAGTAGACAGGGCCTTATAAGCCATGCTTAAGAGTGTACATTATAAGTCTCACTAGAAGTCACGGAGGGATTTTAAACAGGCAAATAATATAATAACATATGCATTTGAGTAGATTAAAAGAGGGAAAGATTAAGGCATGGACATGAAATCGAAGACTTTCACATTAATCCGGATGACAAGTAGATGTCAATTCAAACCAGGAAAATAATAGGAACAGAGAGAAGTTAACAGATCAGAGAACTATTTAGAAGGTGGAACAAATCGAATGTAATTATATTTAGATATGGAACACAACGGAGAGAGAGAAGTCAAAGACGATTTCCAAGTTTCTCCCTGAAATAATTGGATTATGTTATTTAAAGAGATTGGAAACAATGGAGGATAAGAAAACTAGAGGGAACAGATGATATGTTATTTCAAAATACCAATAAGATAGCCGAGTGAAAACATCTAATGGGCAGGTGAATATATTGATTTTAAGTTCGAATGTGATTGTTGCAAAGGAATCATTCACTTGGGAATCATCAGCGTATGGCTGATACTTCAAGTCACAGAAATAGATGACCTATTACAAGAACTGAAGAATGAAAAGAGAAGGCTATAAGAAAGGCTCCTAAGGGAGAGAAGCCTGCAAAGATCAATAAGAAAGAACACCCAAAAAGGTAAAGGAAACCTCATCTGTCATGGATGTCAAAGGAAAAAAAAGTGTGTCAAGATCAATAGTGTCAAATACTAAAAAAGATCAAATAACATAATGACTGAGGCATGTCTCTTGGCTTTAGCAAGATCACTAGTGACTTCAAAGAGAGGAGTTTCAGCCACGCCAAGGAATTAACGCAGTGTGTGGATGTAGATGTCATATCTCAGTGAGTTTAAAAAGGAATAGGAGATAAAAGAGGAGGCAGTAAGTGTAAACAATTCTCAAAATGGTTGATTGCAAGGGAGTGGAGAGAAATCAAGAGTACTCAGAAAGGGATGAGAGATTTAAATATGGTTTGTTTACAAAATGGGAGACATTTTGCCCTATTTAAATTCTAATCGAGTATGTCAGAAGGAGAGAGGGAATAATTCATTGAGCCAGATTACTGAGAAAATGATGAGAGAGGAGATCTAGAGCTCAGGTAGAGAGATTATTCTTAAACAAAAATTATAATAGGATGGAATGAATAAAAGATGGATATAGTGTAGATTTTCTTTGTAAAGTAAAATACATGTGATTCTGTTAAGAGAGGAGTGGTTGGCAAAGGATGATGTGCATGGCAGGAGTCCAAGAGAATAGAAACATTGAGCTTCTATGTAGAACTAAAGAAATTAGACAAAAAGATGACTAGGCCATGTAAAATGTAAGGAAGTTTAGGAAACTGCTTAAAGACTAGTTGAAATGATGAACCACAGAAATTAAACTGGGTAATATAAAAAATAAAGACGGGACTGGGCACGGTGGCTCATGCGTATAATCCCACTTTGGGAGGCAGAGGTGGGTGGATCATCTCAGGTCAGGAGTTTGAGACTAGCCTGGACAACATGGCAAAATCCTGTCTCTACTAAAAATACAAAAATTAGCCAGGCGTAGTGGCACACACCTGTAGTCCCAGCTACTCCGGAGGCTGAGGCAGGAGAATCACTTGAACCTGAGAGGCAGGGGTTGCGGTGAACCAAGACTGCACCACTGCATTCCAGCCAAGGCGACAGAGAGAGACTCCATCTCAAAAAAAAATAAATAAATAAATAAATAAATAAAAAGACAGAAAGTGACCAATAGAATGCACACAGGTTAAAAAAAAAAAAAAAAACTGGAGACACTGGAGGTCCATCTGAGGGGGAAAAAAAAAAAAAAAAAACACCTGTGTAGTTGAAGTAACAGAATGAGAGACTCTGAAGGATAGGAAGTTGTACAGTGGTTTATTATTTCTTAGGAAGAACTGTTAGGTTATGACAAAGTCCAGGTTGTGGTCATGGAAAGGGGTGAATAAGTAGGAAGGAAGTAAAGTTGTCTGGAAACAACAAAGAAAATGAGAAACGCTAAAGAACTATAGACATGAACACTATAGACACCTAAGATGATGTCACAACTGAAAGAAGAAAGGACACAATGAATAAGGATTGTTGAATCTTAAGAGCCTCAAATGCCATGCTCAAGTAAGAATTATATTCAATGTCTCTCTTTGTTCTAGATGAACACAGACTGCATTAGATACCAACCCTGAGTATTTAAGTTTGTAATTCAAGTGAAATAAATCAATTCTTCCTCTCAAAATAAATTTAAAACTTCTTGAATTTGGCTTAAGAAACATCTAGATCCTGGGGGAAACAGAGATTATTATGGCTATTTCTCCAGTGGATTTAGGTATTTGTGGGGTTTTTCCTAAATATATGTGAAAATATTATTTTCAGTTGTCACTTTTTTAAAAATTTCTAAATAGCATTCTTATTTTCATAGAATAATATTTTTTCACCAAGCATAATGAAGCACATTGTAAACACGGGTTTGACTAAGGTTGTTCAATTCTTGTCTCATATTGACATTGATACAAGAATCCATTGACATGCATCATATTCTCAGTTAGGAGTGATTTTAGCTGCAAGTAATAGAAGACCTGACTAACAGTCAATAGGACAAAAGTTGTTTATTTTTCTTAAATAAGAAGAGATAAAGAGGCTAGTGTTAGAGAAAATCTTTTAAGATCCAGGATCCTTCTATCTACTTAGTCCACCATTCTTGGAATAGTTTGTTGCCTCATGATTACAAAATGGCTTCTACATCTTTGCTCTAGTTCTTCATGCAGGGCAAGAAGAAGAAAGCAAAGAGCAATAACGGCTACATCTATCCTTTCAATTAAGAATGCTTTTTCTGAAGCCCTTATAGCTGACTTGCTTTAGGTCTCAGTGCCCCTAAGTGGATCACAGGGCTACAATTAGCTACGTGAAATCTGGGAAGCAGAAGGCAGGAATGTCATGATTAGCTTACACTGGTTGATTCTCAACCAGTAGAAACATCACTCTCCCCATCCCCAGGGAATGTCATAATATTCATGAGAACATTTTGATTATCATAATGATGGTGTGGATACCAATAGTACTACTGGCATTTAGTGCATAGAAGCCAGTGATTCCAAAAGCACTGAAATGTTAAGAACAGTATTTTACAATGAAGACTTGCACTGCCCAAAATGTCACAGTGACTCCATTGAGGCACACTGGCTTAGATCATTTATGGCCCATCACTGGAAGGGGCACATTGCTATTCCAAACAAAATCTGTGTTCTGTTAGCAAAAACGTGGATATTCAGAACTGACAGTGTCTGCAGCATCTCCTCTGAGCCTTCCGGTGTTTGTAATAATTTTCTTTTTTTTATTATTATTTTACTTTAAGTACTAGGGTACATGTGCACAACATGCAGGTTTCTTACATATGTATGTGCCATGTCGGTGTGCTGCACCTGTTAACTCATCATTTACATTAGGTATATCTCTTAATGCTATCCCTCCCCCCTCTCCCAACCCCCCAGCAGGCCCCGGAGTGTGATGTTCCCCACCCTGTGTCCATGTGTTCTCGTTGTTCAATTCCCACCTATGAGTGAGAACATGCAGTGTTTGGTTTTCTGTCCTTGCGACAGTTTGCTGAGAATGATGGTTTCCAGCTGCATCCATGTCCCTATAAAGGACATGAACTCATCCTTTTTTATGGCTGCATAGTATTCCATGCTGTATATGTGCCACATTTTCTTAGTCCAGTCTATCACTGATGGACATTTGCGTTGGTTCCAAGTCTTTGCTATCGCGAATAGGGCCACAGTAAACATACGTGTGCATTTGTCTTTATAGCAGCATGATTTATAATCCTTTGGGTATATGCCCAGTAATGGGATGGCTGGGTCAAATGGTATTTCTAGTTCTAGATCCTTGAGGAATCACCATACTGTCTTCCACAATGGTTGGACTAGTTTACAGTCCCGCCAACAGTGTAAAAGTGTTCCTATTTCTCCACATCCTCTCCAGCACTTGTTGTTTCCTGACTTTTTAATGATTGCCATTCTAACTGGTGTGAGATGGTATCTCATTGTGGTTTTGATTTGCATTTCTCTGATGGCCAGTGATGATGAGCATTTTTTCATGTGTCTGTTGGCTGCATAAATGTCTTCTTTTGAGAAGTGTCTGTTCATATCCTTTGCACACTTTTTGATGGGGTTGCTTGATTTTTTCTTGTAAATTTGTTTAAGTTCTTTGTAGATTCTGGATATTAGCCCTTTGTCAGATGGGTAGATTGTAAAAATTTTCTCCCATTCTGTGGGTTGCCTGTTCACTCTGATGGTAGTTTCTTTTGCTGTGCAGAAGCTCCTTAGTTTAATTAGATACCATTTGTCAAGTTTGGCTTTTGCTGCCATTGCTTTTGGTGTTTTAGTCATGAAGTCCTTCCCCATGCCTATGGCCTGAATGGTATTGCCTAGGTTTTCTTCTAGGGTTTTTATGGTTTTAGGCCTAACATTAATTTAAGTCTTCAATCCATTTTGAATTAATTTTTGTATAAGGTGTAAGGAAGGGATCCAGTTTCAGCTTTCTACATACGGCTAGTCAATTTTCCCAGCACTATTTATTAAATAGGGAATCCTTTCCCCATTTCTTGTTTTTCTCAGGTTTGTCAAAGATCAGATGGTTGTAGATGTGTGGTATTATTTCTGAGGGCTCTGTTCTGTTCCATTGGTCTATATCTCTGTTTTGGTACCAGTACCATGCTGTTTTGGTTACTGTAGCCTTGCAGTATTCTTTGAAGTCAGGTAACGTGATGCCTCCAGCTTTGTTCTTTTGGCTTAGGATTGTCTTGGGTACGCAGGCTCTTTTTTGCTTCCATATGAACTTTAAAGTAGTTTTTTCCAATTCTGTGAAGAAAGTCATTGGTAGTTTGATGGGATGGCACTGAATCTATAAATTACCTTGGGCAATATGGCCATTTACACAATATTGATTCTTCCTATCCATGAGCATGGAATATTATTCCAATTGTTTGTGTCCTCTTTTATTTCGCTGAACAGTGATTTCTAGTTCTCCTTGAAGATGTCCTTCACATCCCTTGTAAGTTGGATTCCTAGGTATTTTATTCTCTTTGAAGCAATTGTGAATGGGAGTTCACTCATGATTTGGCTCTCTGTTTGTCTGTTATTGGTGTATAGGAATGCTTATAATTTTTGCACACTGATTTTGTATCCTGAGACTTTGCTGAAGTTGCTTATCAGCTTAAGGAGATTTTGGGCTCAGATGATGGGGTTTTCTAAATATACAATCATGTCACCTGCAAACAGGGAAAATCTGACTTCCTCTTTCCTAATTGAATACCCTTTATTTCTTTCTCTTGCCTGATTGCCCTAGCCAGAACTTCCAACACTATGTTGAATAGGAGTGGTGAGAGACAGCATCCCTGTCTTGTGCCAGTTTTCAAAGGGAATGCTTCCAATTTTTGCACATTCAGTATGATATTGGCTGTGGGGTTGTCATAAATAGCTCTTATTATTTTGAGATATGTTCCATCAATACCTAGTTTATTGAGAGTTTTTAGCATGAAGGGCTGCTGAATTTTGTCAAAGGCCTTTTCTGCATCTATTGAGATAATCATGTGGTTTTTGTCTTTTGCTCTGTTTATATGCTGGATTACGTTTACTGATTTGTGTATGTTGAACCAGCCTTGCATCCCAGGATGAAGCCCACTTGATCATGGTGGGTAAGGTTTTTGATGTGCTGCTGGATTTGGTTTGCCAGTATTTTATTGAGGATTTTTGCATCAATGTTCATCAGGGATATTGGTCTAAAATTCTCTTTTTTTGTTGTTGTGTCTCTGCCAGGCTTTGGTATCAGGATGATGTTGGCCTCATAAAATTAATTAGGGAGGATTCCCTCTTTTTCTATTCATTAGAATAGTTTCAGAAAGAATGGAACCAGCTCCTCTTTGTACCTCTGGTGGAATTCGGCTGTGAATCCTTCTGGTCCTGGACTTTTTTTGGTTGCTGGCTATTAATTATTGCCTCAATTTCAGAACCTGTTATTGGTCTATTCAGGGATTCAGCTTCTTCCTGGTTTAGACTTAGGAGGGTGTATGTGTCAAGGAATTTATCCATTTCTTCTAGATTTTCTAGTTTATTTGCATAGAGGTGTTTATAGTATTCTTTAATGGTAGTTTGTATTTCTGTGGGATTGGTGGTGATATTTCCTTTATCATTTTTTAATTGCATCTATTTGATTCTTCTCTCTTTTCTTCGTTATTAGTCTTGCTAGTAGTCTATCAATTTTCTTGATCTTTTCAAAAACCTAGCTCCTGGATTCACTGATTTTTTGAAGGGTTTTTTGTGTCTCTATCTCCTTCACTTCTGCTCTGATCTTAGTTATTTCTTGCCTTCTGCTAGCTTTTGAATGTGTTTGCTCTTGCTTCTATTGTTCTTTTAATTGTGATGTTAGGGCATCAAATTTAGATCTCTCCTGCTTTCTCTTGTGGGCATTTAGTGCTATAAATTTCCCTCTACATCCTGTTTAAATGTATCCCAGAGATTCTGGTTTGTTGTGTCTTTGTTCTCATTGGTTTCAAAGAACATCTTTATTTCTGCCTTCATTTCGTTATGTACCTAGTAGTCATTCAGGAACAGGTTGTTCAGTTTCCATGTAGTTGAGCAGTTTTGAGTGAGTTTCTCAATCCTGAGTTCTAGTTTGATTGCCCTGTGGTCTGAGAGACAGTTTGTTATAATTCTGTTCTTTTACATTTGCTGAGGAGTGCTTTACTTCCAACCATGTGGTCAATTTTGGAATAAGTATGATATGGTGCTGAGAAGAATGTATATTCTGTTGTTTTGGGGTGGAGAGTTCTGTAGATGTCTATTAGGTCTGCTTGGTGCAGAGCTGAGTTCAATTCCTGGATATCCCTGTTAATTTTGTGTCTCGTTGATCTGTCTAATGTTGACATGGGGTGTTAAAGTCTCCCATTATTGTGTGGGAGTCTAAGTCTCTTTGTAAGTCTCTCAGGACTTGCTTTATGAATCTGGTGCTCCTGTATTGGGTGCATATGTATTTAGGATAGTTAGCGCTTCTTGTTGAATTGATCACTTTACCATTACGTAATGGCCTTCTTTGTCTCTTTTGATCTTTGTTGATTTAAAGTCTGTTTTATCAGAGACTAGGATTGCAACCCCTGCTTGTTTGTTTGTTCGTTTGTTTTCCATTTGCTTGGTAGATCTTCCTCCATCCATTTATTTTGAGCCCATGGGTATCTCTGCACATGAGATGGGTCTCCTGAATACAGCACACTGATGGATCTTGACTGTTTATCCAATTTTCCAGTCTGTGTCTTTTAATTGGAGCATTTAGCCCATTTACATTTAAGGTTAATATTGTTATGTGTGAATTTGATCCTGTCATTATGATGTTAGCTGGATATATTGCTCATTAGTTGATGGAGTTTCTTCCTAGCATCAATGGTCTTATTTGGCATGTTTTTGCAGTGGCTGGTACCAGTTGTTCCTTTCCATGTTTAGTGCTTCCTTCAGGAGCTCTTGTAAGGCAGGCCTGGTGGCAACAAAATCTCTCCGCATTTGTTTGTCTGTAAAGTATTTTATTTCTCCATCTCTTATGAAGCTTAGTTTGGCTGGATATGAAATTCTGGGTTGATAATTCTTTTCTTTAAGAATGTTGAATATTGGTTCCCACTCTCTTCTGGCTTGTAGTTTCTGCCGAGAGATCCACTGTTAGTCTGGTGGGCTTCCCTTTGTGTGTAACCTGACCCTTCTCTCTGGCTGCCCTTAACATTTTTTCCTTTGTTTCAACTTTGGTGAATCTGACAATTATGTGTCTTGGAGTTGCTCTTCTCAAGGAGTATCTTTGTGGCATTCTCTGTATTTCCTGAATTTGAATGTTGGTCTGCCTCGCTCAGTTGGGGAAGTTCTCCTGGATAATATCCTGAAGAGTGTTTTCCAAATTGGTTCCATTCTCCCTGTCACTTTCAGGTACACCAATCAGACATAGATTTGGTCTTTTCACATAGTCCCATATTTCTTGGAGGCTTTGTTCATTTCTTTTTACTCTTTTTTCTCTAAACTTCTCTTCTTGCTTCATTTCATTCATTTGGTCTTCAATCACTGATACCCTTTCTTTCATTTGATCAAATCTGCTACTGAAACTTGTGCATGTGTCACGTAGTTCTTGTGCCACGGTTTTCAGCTCCATCAGGTCATTTAAGGAAATCACTACACTATTTATTCTAGTTAGCCTTTTGTCTACTCTTTTTTCAAGGATTTTCGCTTCTTTGCGATGGGTTTGAACATCCTCCTTTAGCTCAGAGAAGTTTGTTATTGCCGATTGTCTGAAGCCTTCTTCTCTTGACTCGTCAAAGTTCTTCTCCATCCAGCTTTGTTCCCTTGCTGGCGAGGAGCTGCGTTCCTCTGGAGGAGAAGAGGCACTCTGATTTTTAGAATTTTCAGCTTTTCTGCTCTGGTTTCTCCCCATCTTTGTGGTTTTATCTATCTTTGGTCTTTGATGATAGTGACTTACCAATGGGGTTTTGGTGTGGATGCCCTTTCTGTTTGTTAGTTTTCCTTCTAATGGTCAGGACCCTCAGCTGCAGGTCTACTGGAGTTTGTTGGAGGTCCACTCCAGACCCTGTTTGCCTAGGTATCACCAGCGGAGGCTGCAGAACAGCAAATATGGCTGCCTAATCCTTCCTCTGGAAGCTTCCTCTCAGTGAAGTACCTGGCTGAATGAGGTGTCAGTCTCCCCCCTACTGGGAGATGCCTCCCAGTTAGGCTACTCGGGGGTCAGGGACCCACTTGAGGAGGCAGTCTGTCCATTCTCACATCTCAAACTCTGTGCTGGGAGAACCACTACTCTCTTCAAAGCTGTCAGACAGGGATGTTTAAGTCTGCAGAAGTTTCTGCTGCCTTTTGTTCAGCTATGCCCTGCCCTTACAGGTGGAGTCTACAGAGGGAGGCAGGCCTCCTTGAGCTGAGGTGGGCTCCACCCAGTTTGAGCTTCCTGGCCACTTTGTTTACCTACTCAAGCCTCAGCAATGACAGGTGGCCCTCCCCCAGCCTCACTGCCACCTTGCAGTTCGATCTCAGACTGCTGTGCTAGTAATGAGGGACGCTCCTTGGGCATAGGACACTCTGAGCCAGGTGGGGGATATAATCTCATGGTGCGCCCTTTGCTAAGGCCATTGGAAAAGTGCAGTGTTGGGATGGGAGTGTCCAGATTTTCCAGGTGCTGTCTGTCACGACTTCCCTTTGCTAGGAAAGGGAATTTCCTGACCCCTTGCGCTCCCCTGGTGAGGCGATGCCCCGCCCTGCTCCATGGGCTGCACCCACTTGTCTGGCAAGCCCCAGTGAGATGAACCCAGTACCTCAGCTGGAAATGCAGAAATCACCCGTCTTCTGCGTCCTTCACGCTGGGAGCTGCAGACTGGAGTTGTTCCTCTTCAACCATCTTGGCACCACCCCCCGGTGTTTGTAATAATTTTCATTTTTATTTTTCATTCCCTTTGTCAGTTGATTAGGCTATTGAGTGAAAGAATGAAAAATCAAAAAAATCCACAGAGCTATGATTACTCTTCTAAAAAAAAAAAAAAAAAAAAAAAAAAAAAAAAAAGAAGAAGAAGAAGGGAAGAGAAAAATCTAAGAGGGAAAAGAAGCCAAGACCCAGTATGGCTGGAGAAAGTATTTGGGAAGAAGTTGGAGGAAAACGTGATATGGATTATACCAGGAAAACAATTGTAAGAAATTTAAAAAGGAATTTTATTGTTTTATATGTAGTATGTAATTTAAATTATTCCTCGCTCCCTTTGATATCTTCAGTAAAATTTCCCTTTTTCATTAACACGTGTAGAGAATTGAATATGTTTTGGGGAAGCCTTGTAATGCTGAGTCCTGCTTTAAAAAATTTCCCAGAAAAATTTCATTACATTAAAATTATATTTACGTGTATACAAGAATTTTTATTTTTTTAATGTATCTCATTTTCCCTCTATTATTTATATCATGCAAACATATATGAGTAAAACATAAAAGAAATAAAGTCTTCTAAAATACTATCTCCAATGATAAACCATACAAGCATTTCATTGATTTTTTTCCTATGCAAATACAGCTGATCTTTGAACAATATGAGTTTGAACTGCCTGGGTCCTCCTATGTGAATTTTATTTTGCCTCTGCTACTCTGAGACAGCAAAAACAACCTCTCCTCTTCTTCCTCTTCCTCAGTCTACTCAACATGAAGATGAGGAAGATGATGACCTTTATGATGATCCACTTCTACTTAATGAAGTAAACATATTTTTGTCTTTCTGATGATTTTCTTAATGACATTTTCTTTTCTCTAGCTTACTTTATTGTAAGAATACAATATATAATATATATAATACACAAAATATGTGCTGATTGACCATTTATGTTATTGGTAAGGCTTCCAATCAATAGTAGGCTATTAGTAGTTAAGTTTTGGGAGAGTCAGTTACATGTGGATTTTTGACTGTGCAAAGGGATCAGTGCCTCTAACCTCTGCATTGTTCAGGGGTCAACTGTACACATACTTTAAAATACTTACCAAAAATTGAAGTATTATAAACATGTAAGTTATAACACATGAAAACATATATCTTCAAAGACAATATTGTTCCATTAATAGAACAAGAAAAACTTTAACCCATATTTTAAAAATTTAAAAATTTTCTACTGCATTGCAGAAAGGAGTACCTTAATGTTATTAAATAATAGCTTCTTAAAGAAAAGCTATTGATTTATAATGAATGTACATTCTTAAAATAATAATCAATGGTAGAAACTAGCCTCTTAAATCACCATCATCAGTCCTGAGAAAATACTCAGAGATACACCAAAACAAATCAACTCTATCTTTTGATGTGGTTGTTTCTGTACTGCTTTATTTTGCTTTTTCAGCAGTTGATATGCAGGCTGCTCCTAAAACAAAATACTGATAAACATTTTTGCATTTTTGAGATCCACAATGTCAGAGATTACTAATACTTTCATCCACACATTTGCACTATTTTGTTTTTAAATGAAAGAAAGAAACATTGGGAAATCATGAATTAAATAATACATACAAATGAAATTATGAAGAAATATGGTTAAAGTAACTGAGAACCAAGTAAAAAATGAAGGTTAAGCCAAACACATTAACTCACACCTGTAGCTTCAGCTACTCAGGAGGCTGAGGCAAGACAATCCCTTGAGCCCAGGAGTTCGAGAATTCAGCCTGGGAAACACAGGATGACCATATCTCTTAAAAAAAAAAAAAAAAAAAAAAAAAAAAACCATATTTTCTGAAATTTTAGTAGAGGAAGTGAGGTAATATCATTACCCAATCAAATAATATTAATTCTAGGCCAATCATGAACTTCTTACACATTCTTAATCTTGAAATCATAAAATAAGAAGAATCCAAAATTATAAAATAATCTGTGACTCTGAGCAACTTCTTGCAAATTCTGTAGTTTATCTGAGCTATATAGACAGGATCACTTAGCCATCATTCACAGTACTTAACGTACTGTTCTAGATGCAATAGTTAAGATGGTCTCTGGCCTCAAGGAGTTCAGACGCTAGGGGAGAAGACCAACGTGTAAACAATTAAGAAACTTTTATAGTTGAAATAATAGAAGTATAAAAATAGTCAACTATATTCAGAAACCAAAAAAGAACTTCTTAAAGGAAATAAGTCTTTTTTTAAATACTTTAAGTTCTGGGGTACATATGCAGAATGTGGTTTGTTACATAGGTATACATGTCCCATGGTGGTTTCCTGCACCCATCAACCTGTCATCTACATCAGGGATTTCTCTTAATGCTATCCCTCCCCCAGGACCCCACCACCTGACAGGCCCTGGTGTGTGATGCCCCCCACTGTGTCCATGTGTTCTCATTGTCCAACTCCCACTTATGAGTGAGAACATGCAGTGTTTGATTTTCTGTCCTTGTGACAGTTTGCTGAGAATGATGGTTTCCAGTTTCATCCATGTCCCTGCAAAGGACATGAACTCTTATGGCTGCACAGTATTCCATGGTGTACATGTGCCACATTTTCTTTCTCCAGTCTATCATTGATGAGCATTTGGATTGGTTCCAAGTCTTTGCTATTGTGAACAGTGTCACAATAAACATACATGTGCATGTATCTTTATAGTAGAATGATTTATAATCCTTTGGGTATATATATCCAGTAATGGGATTGCTGGTTCAAATGGTATTTCTAGTTTTAGAAACTTGAGGAATCACACTGTCTTCCACAATGGTTGAACTAATTTATACTCCCAAAAACAGTGTAAAAGCATTCCTATTTCTGCACATCCTCTCCAGCATCTGTTGTTTCCTGACATTTTAATGATCGCCATTTTAACTGGCATGAGATGGTAGCTTATTGTGGTTTTGATTTGCATTTCTCTAATGACCAGTGATGATGAGCCTTTTCTCGTATGTTTGTTGGCTGCATAAATGTCTTCTTTTGAGAAGTGTCTGCTCATATCCTTCACACACTTTTGGATGGGGTTGTTTTTTTCCTGTAAATTTGTTTGAGTCCTTTGTAGATTCTGGATATTAGCCCTTTGTCAGACGGATAGATTGCAAAACTTTTCTGCCATTCTTTAGGTTGTCTGTTCACTCTGATGATAGTTTCTTCTGCTGTGCAGAAGTGCTTTAGTATAATTACATCCCATTTGTCAATTTTGGCTTTTGTTACCATTGCTTTTAGTGTCATGAAGTCCTTGCCCATGCCTATGTCCTGAGTGGTATAGCCTAGGTTTTCTGCTAGGGCTTTTATGGCTTTAGGTCTTATGTTTAAGTCTTTCATCCATCCTTAGTTAATTTTTATGTAAGGGGTAAAGAAGGGATCCAGTTTCAACTTCCTGCATATGGCTAGCCAGTTTTCCCAACATCATTTATTAAATAGGGAATTCTTTCCCCATTGCTTGTTTTTGTCAGGTTTGTCAAAAATCAGATGGTTGTAGATCTGTGGTGTTATTTCTGAGGCTTCTATTCTGTTCCACTGGTCTATATATCTGTTTTGGTACAAGTACCATGCTGTTTTGGTTATTGTAGCATTGTAGTATAGTTTGAAGTCAGGTAGTGTGATGCCTCCAGCTTTGTTCTTTTTGCTTAGGATTGTCTTGGCTATGCGGGCTCTTTTTTGCTTCCATATGAAATTTAAAGTAGTTTTTTCCAATTCTGTGAAGAAAGTCAATGGTAGCTTGATGGGGACAGCATTGAATCTATAAATTACTTTGGGCACTATGGCCATTTACACAATATTGATTCTTCCTATCCATGAGCATGGAATGTTTTTCCTTTTGTTTGTGTCCTCTCTTATTTCCTTGAGCAGTGGTTTGTAGTTCTCCTTGAAGATGTCCTTCACATCCCTTGTAAGTTGGATTCCTAGGTATTTTATTCTCCTTGAAAAAATTGTGAATGGGAGTTCACTCATGATTTGGCTGTCTGTTATTGGTGTACAGGAATGTTTGTGATTTTTGCACACTGATTTTGTATCCTGAGACTTTGCTGAAGCTGCTTATCAGCTTAACATTTTGGGCTGAGATGATGGGGGTTTCTAAATATACAATCATGTCATCTGCAAACAGAGACAATTTGACTTCCTCTTTTCCTAACTGAATATCCCTTTCTTTCTCTTGCCTGATTGCCCTGGCCAGAACTTCCACTACCATGTTGAATAGGAGTGATGAGAGAGGGAATCCTCGTCTTTTGCCAGTTTTCCAAGGGAATACTTCCAGTTTTTGCCCATTTGGTATGATATTGGCTGTGGGTTTGTCATAAATAGCTATTATTTTGAGATACATTCCATCAATACCTAGTTTATTGAGAGTTTTTAGCATGAAGCGCTACTGAATTTTGTCAAAAGCCTTTTCTACTTCTATTGAGATAACCATGTGGTTTTTCTCATCGGTTCTGTTTATGTGATGGATTACATTTATTGATTTGTGTATGTTGAACCAGTCTTGCATCCAGGGATGAAGCTGATTTGATCATGGTGGATAAGCTTTTTGATATGCTGCTGGATTTGGTTTGCCAGTATTTTATTGAGGATTTCTGCATCTTTGTTCATCAGGGATACTGGCCTGAAATTTTCTTTTTTTGTTGTGTTTTTGCCAGGTTTCGGTATCAGGACGATGCTGTCCTCATAAAATGAGTTAGAGAGGATTCCTTCTTTTTCTATTGATTGGAATAGTTTCAGAAGGAATGGTACCAGCTCCTCTTTGTAATTCTGGTAGAATTTGGCTGTGAATCCATCTGGTCCTGGACTTTTTTTGGTTGGTAGGCTGTTAATTACTGTCTCAATTTCAAAACTTGTTATTGGTCTATTCAGGGATTCAGCTTCTTCCTGGTTTAGTCTTGAGAGTGTGTATGTGTCCAGGAATTTATTCATTTCTTCTAGATTTTCTAGTTTATTTGCTTAAGGGTGTTTATAGTATTCTCTGATGGTAGTTTTTATTTCTGTGGGATCAGTGGTGATATCTCCTTTATCATTTTTTATTGCATCCGTTTGATTCTTCTCTCTTTTCTTCTTTATTAGTCTGGTTAGTGGTCTGTTATGTTGATCTTTTCAAAAGACCAGCTCCTGAATTCATTGATTTTTTTTGACAGGTTTTTTGTGTCTCTGTCTCCTTCAGTTTTGCTCTGATCTTAATTATCTCCTGCCTTCTGCTAACTTTTGGATTTGTTTGCTCTTGCTTCTATAGTTCTTTAATTGTGATGTTAGGGCATCAATTTTAGATCTTTCTTGCTCTCTCTTGTGGGCATTCAGTGCTATAAATTTCCCTCTCCACACTGCTTTAAATGTGTCCCACAGATTCTGGTACATTGTGTCTTTGTTCTCATTGGTTTCAAAGAACATCTTTCTTTCTGCCTTTATTTCAGTATTTACCCAGTAGTCATTCAGGAGCATGTTGTTCAGTTTCCATGTAGTTCAGTGGTTTTGAGTGAGTTTCTTAATCCTGAGTTCTAATTTGATTGCACTGTGGTCTGAGAGACTGTTTGTTGTGATTTCTGTTCTTTTGCATTTGCTGAGGAGGGTTTTATTTCCAATTATGTGGTCAATTTTAGATTAAGTGTGATGTGTTGCTGAGAAGAATGTATATTCTGTAGATTGAGGATGGAGAGTTCTGTAGATGTCTATTAGGTCCGCTTGGTGCAGAGCTGAGTTCAATTCTTGGATATCCTTGTTAATTTTCTGCCTTGTTGATCTGTCTAGTATTGACAGTTGGGTGTTAAAGTCTGTCACTATTATTGTGTGGGAGTCTAAGTCTCTTTGTAGGCCTCTAAGAACTTGCTTTATGAATCCGGGTGCTCCTGTATTGAGTGCATATATACTTAAGATAGTTAGCTCTTCTTGTTGCATTGATCTCTTTACCATTATATAATGCTCTTCTTTGTCTCTTTTGATTTTGTTGGTTTAAAGTCTGTTTTTCTTCCATCCCTTTATTTTGGGCCTATGTGTGTCTTTGCATGTGAGATGGGTCTTCTGAATACAGCACACCAATGGGTCTTGACTCTTTATCCAATTTGCCAGTCTGCATGTTTTAATTGGGCATTTAGCCCATTTACATTTAAGGTTAATATTGCTATGTGTGAATTTGATCCTGTCATTATGATGCTAGCTGGTTATTTTTCCCATTAGTTGATTCAGTTTCTTCATAGTGTAAATGGTCTTTACTATTTGGTATGTTTTTGCAGTGCCTGGTACCAGTTGTTCCTTTCCATGTTTGGTGCTTCCTTCAGGAGCTCTTGTAAGGCAGGCCTAGGGGTGACAAAATCTCTCAGCATTTGTCTGTCTGTAAAAATGCTTTACAGACAAGCAAAATCCTTTCTCCTTCACTTATGAAGCTTAATTTGGCTGAATATGAAATTCTGGGTTGAAAATTATTTTCTTTAAGAATGTTGGATGTTGGTTGCCACTCTCTTCTGGCTTGTAAGGCTTCTGCCAAGAGATCCGCTGTTAGTCTGATGGGCTTCCCTTTGTGAGTAACCTGACCTATCTCTCTGGCTGCCCTTAACATTTTTTCCTCCCTTTCAACTTTGGTGAATCTGACGATTATGTGTCTTGGCGTTGCTCTTCTCGAGGAGTATCTTTGTGGTGTTCTCTGTATTTCCTGAATTTGAATGTTGGCCTCTCTTGCTAGGTTTGGGAAATTCTCCTGAATAATATTCTGAAGAGTGTCTTCCAACTTGGTTCCATTCTCTCTGTCACTTTCAGGTATACCAATCAAATGTCAATTTGGTCTTTTTACATAGTCCCATATTTCTTGGAGGCTTTGGTCATTTCTTTTCACTCTTTTTTCTCTAATCTCGTCTTCTTACTTTATTTCATTGAGTTGATCTTCAATCTCTGATATCGTTTCTTCCACTTGATTGATTCAGCTATTGATACTTGTGTATGATTCATGAAGTTCTCGTGCTGTGTTTTTCAGCTCCATCAGGTCATTTATGTTCTTCTCTAAATTGGTTATTCTAGTTAGCAATCTGTCTAACCTTTTTTCAAGGTTCTTAGCTTCCTTGCATTGGGTTAGAACATGCTCCTTTAGCTCAGAGGAGTTTGTTATTATCCACCTTCTGAAGCCTACTTCTGTCAGTTTGTCAAACTCATCTCCATCCAGTTTTGTTTCCTTGCTGGTGAGGAGTTGTGATCCTTTGAAGGAGAAGACACATTCTGGTTTTGGGAATTTTCAGCCTTTTTGTGCTAGTTTCTCCCCATCTTCATGGATTTATCTACCTTTGGTCTTTGACATTGGTGACCTTCAGATGGGGTCTCTGAGTGGATGTCCTTTTCATTAATGTTGATACTATTCCTTTCTGTTTGTTAGTTTTCCTTCTAACAGTCAGGCCACTCTGTTGCAGGTCTGTTGGAGTTTGCTGGAGGTCTACTCCAGACCCTGTTTGCCTGGGTATCACCAGTGGAGGCTGCAGAACAGCAAAGACTACTGCCTGATCCTTCCTCTGGAAGCTTCATCCCAGAGGGGCACCAGCCAGATGCCAGCCAGAGCTCTCCTGTAGGAGGTGTCTGTCAACCTCTACTCCCATTCAGGATACATGCGGGTCAGTGACCCACTTGAGGGGGCAGTCTGTCCCTTATCAGACCTCAAACGCCGTGCTGAGAGATCTGCTGCTCTCTCCAGAGCTGTCAGGCAGGAACGTTTAATTCTGCTAAACCTGCGCCCACAGCCACCCCTTCCCCCAGATGCTCTGTCCTAGGGAGATGGGGGTTTTATTTATAAGTCCCTGACTGGGGCTGCTGCCATTTGTTTGTTTGTTTGTTTGTTTTTTCAGAGATGCCCTGCACAGACAGGAGGAATCTAGAGAGTCAGTCTGGCTATAGTGGCCTTGCTGAGCTGCAGTGGGCTCCACTCAGTTCGAACTTCCCAATGGCTTTATTTACACTGTGAGGGTAAAAACCACCTACTCAAGCCTCAGGAACAGCAGATGCCCCTCCCCGCACCAAGCTCAAGTGTCCCAGTCAACCTCAGACTGCTGTGCTAACAGGAAGAATTTCAAGCTAGTGGATCTTAGCTTGCTGGGCTTCATCGGGGGTGGGACCTGCTAAGCCAGACCACTTGGCTCCCTGGCTTCAGCCCCCTTTCCAGAGGAGTGAATGGTTCTGTCTTGCTAGCGTTCCAGGTGCCACTGGGGTATGAAAAAAAAAAATCTCCTGCTGCTAGCTCAGTATCTGCCCAAACAGCTGCCCAGTTTTGTGCCTGCAACCCAGGGCCCTGGTGGCATAGGCACCGGAGGGAATCTCCTGGTCTGCCAGTTGCGAAGACCATGGGAAAAGCACAGTATCTGAGCCGAGTGCACCATTCCTCCCAATACAGTCTATCATGGCTTCTCTTAGCTGGGGGAGGGAAATCCCCCTACCCCTTGCACTTCCTGAGTGAGACGACACCCTAACCTGCTTCGGCTAGCCCTCCATGGGCTACACCCACTGTCCAACCAGTCCCAGTGAGATGAACCGGGTACCTCAGTTGGAAATGCAGAAATCACCTGCCTTCTGCATCCATCTCGCTGGGAGCTGCAGACTGGAGCTGTTCCTATTCCACCATCTCGCCAGCAAAAAAAAAAAAAAAAAAAAAGGACATAAGTCCTAAATGGAAAATAGGTGTTCAATATATGCACCAAGGGAAAATGACATTCCAAGCAAAGAGACTGAATAAAAGCAAAGAGGATGACATAACATGCTACTTTCAAGATCCTCAAGTAGTTCCATGTGACTACACCATAGAATACAAAGAAGGTAAAGCACAAGATGATACGAGAAAGGCAAGATACAGCTCATGGAGGACCACAATGAGAAGTTTTTACCATGTCACATAATTAGAAGTCATTGAAGGGTGACAATAAACATGACCAAATCTTAGAAAGATTTATCTGGTAGCAGTACTGAGGAGTCACTGAAGCGATACAAAACAATATAAAATGGTTAAAAGAGTCCAGGCCAAGTGTCAATGGGCTGAACTATACACCCAGAGCAGAGAGGATGGAGCAGAGGGGGACATATCAGTGATCTTCACAAAGGAGAATCACTTGGTCCTGTTACTGTGTATGACCTTGGTTCAGACCTGGCTTTCCCAACTACCAACTGCGTGACCTTAAATAATATACATAACTCTCAACTCGAATGTCTCCCTCCCTGACTGTAAAATAAAAATAGCAGTAGTTTCTAACTCATAGAGTTGTTGTAAGGATTTGATATTACAGACTCTAAAGCAACTCCATCTTAGATGCTAATCTGCCATATTGACTTCTGATTAACCTCAGTATGGGGATTGCTTCTAAGGTGTCTACTTTCATATATTTACCATGAATTTTGCCCTTAGTCAAAACAATCTTGATACTATTGTTGTTAAAAGAAAAACTTTAGACTAATTAAATTTAACAGTTTAATCAAGGAAAGCACGATTTGCAAATCAGGCACCCCCTGAACCAGAATAGGTTCAGAGAAGCTCTGGTGTAGCTGCGTGCTCAAAGATTTATGGACAGAAAATGGAAAGTGACATACAGAAATCAGAAGTGAGGCACAGAAACAGCCAGATTGGTTACAGTTCAGCATTTGCCTTATTTGAACAGCTGGTCACCTTTGATGGACCAAAACTCAGTGATTGGCACAAGAATAGGTTATAGCCTGTTAACACATCCAGTTAGGCTACAGTTCACCGTGTAGGAAGAAAACTTGAGGCTAGACTTAAAATACCTAAGGAGGCTGTTTTACATTAAACTTAATTTAGCATTGTACATCACATGCTTGCCATAAAGCCTGCACTTAGGCAAACCCCTATGTTATATAAGCCCTGGGTTTGGGAGATAAATGGGGAAGGGATCCACCATCTCCTCTCCCAACTGCCCAAGACACGGCTTCTGTTTGTAAGTACCTACTAATTGTTTCTTTCTGAGAATCTAGATTTGTCAGCCTCTTTCTTTGGCCTCAGCTTCTTTGTCCTTTTGCTGGTAGGTTTGCATAGAATAGATCTGTTCACCATGGAACAGATGACTTAATGAAATATACTAATATGTTAAATGCCTATCACAGTGTCAGACCAATATTTTTATCATCAACATCAAGGAAATAAGGAGAAAACTGGTCCCAGGTTTCTATTTTTGTTATCTGGAGACAAGTGTTTATGGAGATAAAATAGAAAACGAGTAGAATGGCAAGTTCTGGACATGTTAAGTACCTGGTACATATTAGGTCCTCAATAAAAATCCAGTGAGTGAATGAGTAAATTAATGCATGCCATGTCTATGGGACAGCTGAAAGGAGATCTCTGCTCACAGGTATCAGAAATTCAGCAGGTGGCCCTGGACTTCAACTATAAATCTGGGAGTCACTAGTGTTATTCTTTGAATAGATATTCTTTGAAACTATATGACTGACTTCAATCAAGTAAAGCATGAGGACAGATGAAGAACAAAGGAAGAAAAAGAAACAGCAACATTTTTAATACCAGAGGGGAGTCAAAAAAGCATTCTGAGAAGATAGTTATTTCCCATTTGCCATATTTATCGTTTAACAAAGGAAACTTACTGGTAACTTGTGATATTTACAACAAATAGCACAAGACTTTTTCTGAACATTGTCATAACCTTCAGGTAATAGTATGTGCCAAGATTATAATGGGGAAAAAAGACAATAAAACCTGTAAGACACAAGGAAGCCTCTCTTTTCCCTTCCCTTTATTGGAATTTTTATGAAAACACTTCCTTATTAAATTCTGAGAGTATATATCCCAGATACCTGGTTAAATATAACAGACACATATGATAGGTAAGGCGGAAAGGAGGGTAGTATTTCTATTAAAAATTGGAAAGGGAGATACTGGCTACTGCAAATGCGAATACCAAATAAGAGTTTCAAGGGCTTCAGGACATTTCCTATTTTCGTGACTAATTTATTAATCTCTAATAACCATATGATCTTCAAACACAACATTCCATAAATACGACTTCTTTCAAATATAATTTTTTTCAGTCGTACCAATGAATAATAAAAGAGAAATGGCTATATATTGAGAGCCCCTTGGTCTGTAAAACAAAGACTTTCAGTCCACACATGAGGTAAATGTCCACCACAGAGAGAGAGAAAGAGAGAAAATGAGTCTCAAAATAATAATAATTTGCATTATTTTTCCTCTGGCAAAATGTATACAATACTTAATAAGCCTCATTATTATTTCCTTTTCTTCTCAATTTGCATTAAACTTGCAAGGATAATGTAGAAAAATTGTACTAGTTAAAGCCTAGCTCCAGGCCACAACGTTTTCTGTTTTATTGTTTTTTTGGATATTTTTTGAGACGGAGTGTCACTCTTGTTGCCCAGGCTGGAGTGCAATGGCGCAATCTCGGCTCACCACAACCTCCGCCTCCCAGGTTCAAGCAATTCTCCTCCCTCAGCCTCCCGGGTAGCTGGGATTACAGGCATGCACCACCACACTGGCAAATTTTGTATTTTTAGTAGAGACGGAGTTTCTCCATGTTGGTCAGGCTGGTCTCGAACTCCCAGCTTCAGGTGATCCGCCAGCCTCAGCCTCCAAAAATGATGGGATTACAGGCATGAGCCACCACGCCCACAGGCCACAGAGATTTTAAGAACAATTCTCCTCACTTAGGAGCTGAGAGGAAATCTCCAAAGATGCTGTACACTGTTCTTCTGGAGGAAAGAACAGTGGATTGTGTAACCTAGATCCAAATACTTCTTTTTTTTTTTTTTTTTTTTTGGAAATGGAGTCTCGCTCTGTCACCCAGGTTGGAGTACAGTGATGTGATCTTGGCTCGCTGCAACTTCTGCCTCCGAGTTCAAGTGATTCTCCTGTCTCAGCCTCCTGAGTAGGTGGGATTACAGGTGCACACCACTATGCTGGGTTATTTTTTGTATTTTAGTAGATAAAGGGGTTTCACCATGTTACCCAGGCTGGTCTCGAACTCCTGAGCTCAGGTAATCCGCCCACCTCAGCCTCCCAAAGTGCTAGGCTTACAGGCATGACCCACGGCATCTGGCCTCCAAACACCTTTTCTTAAATGCATGTGCAGGTATCAAATGATATAGAAGAAAAATGTGTTTTTCTAACGATGAAAGTTACCATTAATCTTAACTTTCCTTCTCACATTATTATAATTCTTAGGGGTTTTTTTTAACACATGGTTCCTTACATTTACAATATATTGCATAATTATTTTTTCCACTTCATCCTGTGATATTATATACATATAGAGCACCCTCTCCTTTTTTCCAGTTTCTACTCATAACCTAGCTACCATCATAAAGGTCCTATCTTTGTACAAGAGAGCCCAGAGACCAAGCTGACTTTTATTCCACTTTATAGATATGGCAGTATATCTAGTCTTTAAGCAATCATGTGTAGTACTGAATTCAGGCAAAATACATGTGCTTTTTCCCTAATATATAAAACTTAAATTGAGCATAGCCAGATGCTATTTATACTAAGAGTCTTCTCAGCCTAAGCTAAATTAATTCTCTTCCAAGTTTTTTTTTACTCAGTGCTCTGAGCCTGGGTACCATGGCTCTAAATTCCTAATTGCTATAAAATAATTGTATTTCCCATAGCTATGCCTGGAAAATGGCTCTCAAAGATGACCTCCAGAATGTAATTTGCTATGTAAGGGCCCAGTCTGAGAATAATTTTACATACTATAACTGAACCTAATAGAATTCACAATAGCATCTCTCTCCTTTGTCAGGAAAGTAAAAAGGCAAAGATAGGCAGAGCTTAAAATAATATTTCTAAAATAAACCTTTCCTCCTAGTTATTTATCCTTCCATCTTCATATATTCCCAGCAAATATCATTGTCTAAAATTTCAAACCCAAAATCATTTCCCTTCAATATCAGGCAAATTGACAAATTTGAATTTTGCTGGATTTGTTACAGGAAGGGTATACTTTGAGATGGGGGAAGGGGAGGAATATGTTTCCCTTTTTAGTGCCTGCTTCATTCTTTAGAAGTAATTTCAAAATATTCTTATAGACTCTTATTTAAATAATCAAATCAAATCTAAAATATAGAAATAATTAGCTGGAACTCTTCTTTAATTACCCCTAAAACTAGCCATTTATTCATTCTAGACTCATTTCCTCATCTAGATTAAAGTCAAGGTCAAAAATACAACTATGTTAGTAAAACTCACCTCAAGATTTAAAAATACTGACCATAGACAGAGACACCAGTCATAGTTAGAGAGTAAAGTGCATCTCATGTTGAAGACATAGTATAAAAAAAAAATAAACTTTTCAAAACCATGGTAAGAATAAACTTTTCACTAGTAAAAGGAGCTGCCTTCTCTACATAGGTGGGGAAAGGCAGATTCTCAGCAAAGCATGTTCTTACAGTTGTGGACATTTCTCATGATCATGATATGTTAACCCCAACAAAATCACCCTCCCTCTTCTACTAAGAACATGTATTTATGACTTGACGACTGCAAGATTAGAAAACACGGTTTGTCCTGGTTCTGGAAATTTTTTCCAGTAAGGCTGCTCATATTAATTAGTTCTCAAAAATATTCTCAATATATAGAATTAAAAGCCACTCTGACTATTGCTTCCTAATCCCAATTCAATTTATGAATGAGGCACTGATTCACAGATGGAGCAGAATATATACAAGGCAACAGAGTCTCTGAGTACTTAATGGTGGCTGCAGTACTAAAAAACTTTCCCAAAATGCAAGCATGACTGAAAAAGAGGAAGCCTGATGTACCCAGGAGAGGTATAAAGGAGACAGTTGCGGCAGTAAAGAGGCCAGAAGAAACATTTGAGAAAAGAAAGGAGGAAGGTGAAGAGTGCAGTCAAGTTTTAGCCACCGAATATTTGAAGCATTGGGAAATTTTTCAAAACAAAGCATAAAGTATAATTGGGACCAAAAATTGTACACACCGTATCACCCCAATTTTGCAATACAACTGTGTACTTTGTGGAAGAAAATACATCAAATATTAATAGGACTTGCGGTTCCCTGCCCCAGATTAAGCTTAACTTTTTCATTCTACTCTTCTGTGTTTTTAAAAACACAGTGTGCTTTGTGAGACTGAAAAGCACACACTATACTGAAGTGTTTCGTGAAAACGTGGGTCCTTTTTTAGCTATAACTGATATAATGTGGCTTTCAATGCCCACGCTCAGCAGAGTTAGGAAAAGTAAACCTGTCAATTACGGTCACTCCTGTTTTTCCCGGTGTAACACACACAGACCCAGGTTAGAGTAACTTCTGGGTAATCGTGGGCATTTTGGAGTACTGGCCGATTCTGCCAGAGGATCAGCAAGCGACATACCTGACTCTTGGGCCTCCGAGACAGCACTCGGCCGCCATCTCCGGCCTTGATCTCCGTGCCCGGGAATCCACCACTGTCGTGCTGGGCTCACCCGGCTTTTGGGCCCCAGCAGGGTCCCCCGACGTGCAACAGGAGACTTCTAGGATGTCCTTTATGCAGTGGATTGCCAGTCCCAAACTGAACCCTACCAATCCCAGGCTCCCCCGCACCCCGCGAGCACGCAGCTAGCCCCCTACCTCGGACCTGCGCAGGGTCAGCTCTGCGCAGCATGGGCTCTGCAATGTGCCTTCGCAGCACCGAGGTCCGCCCTTCACTGGAGGCGTCCCACGTGATCAGTGAGCCTGCGCAGCTCTGTCTTTCCAGTGCCTGAGCTGCCTCACGTAAATCCTGCACAGGTGTAAATTCCTTCCAAGCCCATTAAGGAGGCTTCTTGCCTTCCCTCTTCGACGTCAGGTTTTCCCCTGTAATGTGGTCCAAAATCCCTCCAGTTTTTATCACCTATGCCACCTGCCGAGGTTTGCCTCTGTGGCAGAAGCTTAAACAAGCTTGTCTGATCATTCGCTTTGCTTACTTGGTCTTACCTAGGCTTCCTTACAACCATTTTCCTCCTCCCCAGGCAGTGTTTCCTTCTCAGGAATCATAATGGTGGATTGGCTGCAAAGAAACTAATTTCTGAGGGTTTGAAAAAACAGGTGTTTAATATTTTAAGAGACCCCATCACATATATTCTACTTCCATAATCCCATCCCCAAAATGCTATTTTTTAAGTGTAGTGAAGGAAGACCTGGAGTCATTCTGAAGGTCACTGACATCCAAGTGATTCTCAGTTACTGCCTACAAGATAACTTTTCTGGAGGTATGTTCCATTTTAGATTTTCAAAGAACACGTTGCTAGTCCTGCTTAGGTCAATAGTGTATGATGAAGACCTCTATGCACCCTATAATGTATAGGAAGTGCTTAGCCTGCATACGTATTCATAACAATATTAGCTATTATTACCATGTTGCAGAAAGGGGGCAGAAGCAGATTTGATCTGAGTGCCAAAGTAGGAAAAGAATTGATATTTAAAGTAGTGAGCCCCATATCTGCATGGGACCATTAAGAGGTAAACAAGCCACTAATACCAGAGGCAATTTCAGTGCTAACTCAGTCTAGGAGATACAGAGCATACCCACCCTCGCCCTTATTTCACTTTCCATCAACCATACTGTAATCCTGATATAGAGGGAACGACTTGCCACCACTGCTAAAAATCTTCTACCTTACAGTGAAAGGAAAGAACCTTTCAGATACAGAAACGTGACTTGAACCCAACATATGTACAGTAAGATGCTATATTGCAAGGTTTGGATATTTTTAGAAAATGTCACTCTAGAAATAAAAGTAGTAAATGTACACACAGTTGGAGACATAGAGCCCTACGGCCTGTTAGACTAATTATTGAGAGAAAGAAGGAAGGAAGGAATGAAATAATCTAGCCAATATAAACTCTCAATTCAGGGAAAGAGGGAACAGAGCAGGTGAACCGTTGTGGAAGATGAGTTTGGTTAGTAAGTAAGAAAATCAATCCACCTGGATGACTGATTTCCTAATTGTTTTTTAAGGGAGGGGTTCTCCCTATGTTGCCCAAGCTGGACTCAAATTTCTGGGTTCAAGGTCCTCCCGACACTCCCACCTCAGCCTCCCATGTAACTGGGACTACAGTGATTTTTATAGATTGACTTCCAGAGAGGAGGAGGAGGAGAAATCAAAAGTCTTTTTATCTTATCTTTTCTTTTAAGGGAAGAACCCAGCATTGAATTGTTAAAAACTTTATAAGACACCTCCTCAATTAAACCAACTCCACTTAATAAGGCTAGAACAAACTCAAACTTAATGATTCGTGGATATCTTTCCTCAACAATCTACTACAAATAGCAAATATATAAAAGAAAATTTGGTAAATCATTTGCCAATTTAACAACTTAAAACCAGCAACTACCACCTCAAATGTTCTTGGGTTTTTATGTTGTGTAAATTGAAATCATAATTTAAATTACTGTTAAAGATGCTACTTGATACACTACTCAGTATGTAAGTCCTTCAGGAAGTTATTTTGAAAGGGAAAACAATGCTGTTAGCCAGTTTTGCTAACTTGAACCCAGGCTTAGCAGTCCAGTGGAAAATATCATCATGGGGGCAAGAATAGTTTTCTTTTTAGCACAATACTTAACAGAGTAAAAATAAGTATGTTAATGAAGCTATTTCAGGTACATTCTAAAGTACCTGCTAAAGGCCCAGGTCACTTTGAGGGGGAAGAATCTATTATATAATGGTTAACAGTGCTTTAAAATCACTATAATGTGAATGCATATTTCATAAATATCCATGTCATGTGTTACGTCATGCTTACAGATACAACTGTATCTGTAAAATAAAATATTCCAAAGTGGAAAAACAATGAGAAGTTGCTAGCTCAGAATACTGCCTGGAGCTGAAAAGGTAGATCAAAACATACCATTTTCATATTTTAACAACTCCTATGATTTGGATTTTCCTGTAACCAAAAAGTATAACCTCCTGATCAGCTCATATACAATCAGGTTCTATGCACCCCTCAAACTCTTCGTATTTGACTATACTTTTCTGGATGCCAGAGAAAATCTCACTGAAATAAAAAAAAAACCTTTTGGAGAATGTTTCAAACAGTGCAACCTGAGAACTTGAAGAGTCACAGTGCCCTCTAGTGACCCATTGATAAGAACCATTTTTATCTCACTTTCAGAGAACAATAAAGTTTAAGTGAATATTATGCACTTTCAGGGAATTTTTTCCTATAAATATTTACAAACGCTAATTTCTGTTTCTGAGAATGAAAATGTATAAGTTACAATCAACCACATAGCACACTGGAGAATAATGACTCCTTTATTCGTCCATTGCTTTCACAGTTACAATGTCGCCAGAGGGCAAAAAAAGTCTTAACTCCAATCAGCCCTACAAAACAAGGTGCATTAAGATGTACAAATATAAAATTCTTAATATGTAACTGTGATAAAGGTAAGTTTGTGGAGTGGTGGATCTGTATGCTAGTTCCAAATCTCTTGGTGCCTGGAGGCCTGTGCCGAAGAGCTTGATTTTGTTGTACTTCATTTTCTTCATCTAGAAATGAAAAAAAGTTGACAGTGTTGATAAGGATGTAAGAAAGTGGACTCTAAACTTTCTGATTTAGAGTCATTTAGGAACATTAATGCTACAACCTTTCTGGAGGGAAAATTCACAATAACTCTCAAAAAGCCTCAAATGTACACTGCTTTAGTGCCGGAATAATAATAGCCAACATTTAACTTCTACTCTGCCCCATACATTGTTCTAAGTGCTTTTTGTATATTAGCTTATTTAATCTTCAAACAATCCTATGACATAGGTACAATATTTAACCCAGTTTTACATATGAGGAAACCAAGGCACTAAACATTGCCTAAATTCACACAATTAATAATTGGTAAAACCTACATACAAATTGAAGCTGTATGGCTCAGAGTCCATGCTCGCAGCCATCATGCTATATTTCCAGAAATTAAACTTCTGAGAAAGGAAGGAAATAATTAAGGATGTACACAAACAATTTTCAATCAGGCTATTAATTCAGCATCTCTTATAGGAGGAACTAAAAGGAAAATAACCTAAGTTACTATCAGTAAGAAAATCATTAAGATAATTGTGTTAAAGTTGGACCATTGACTCAGTAACTTTACAGGATTTCTAATGATATGGAAAATGTTATCCATGTATTAAGTGAATATAGGTTATAAACATACATATGTATTTTTACATATAGGTAGTGTGTTACCATTTTTAAGATATATATTTTTAAGAGTAAGGAAGGAAAATGACCAAAGCATAAGTATAGTTATGTGTAGGTGGTGAAAATAGGAAGTAAAGTTTTTTTCTTCTTTTTTCTTTTTTATATCCATTTTTCATTTTTAGCACTTTCTATAATTCTAAAAATGTTTTATTTTTAATGAGGGGTTTATTTTTAAAATGTTTTATTTTTAATGAGGGGTTTAGTTTAAATGTGATCTAAGAGACTTTCTAGCTCTAAATTTCTAGAAACGTGACAGAGAATAGTCATGAAATTTTAGAACTACAGAGGGGGAACAAAATCTTACGGTCTCTTTAGTAATTCCCAAAGTGGCCTGCTCCTCGGAAATCAACTGAGTAAATCAAAGCATAAATTCACAGCTTTACTCCTTCCCCAATCTGGATCTCTAGAGAATGAGGCCTAGGTAATTCTTATGATTTGACAGTTTGGGGAACTACTAACGTATCCCCGATGCACCATTTTAATCCTTGCTAGCACATAAACCAACACTCCTGGAAACCAAATGCAGACCAGGGTCATGATCTACTGTTGACTGTTACAAGAAATCCAATTGATATGGACAAATTTGTATTTCAAATTCAATTTTTTTATTTTTTCAGAAAAAATGCTTCTTAAAATGAATAAGAAATATACTAATAAAAATTTTTTAGCTGTAGAAATAATGAAAGTCATGTATTCTCACTTACATTCATTGCAAATGGCTTGTTCACATTTCTTAACTCCATGCTATTTAAAGAAACCAAAATGTGTTCCTTTGTGCTCACAGGTTTGCAAAACACAAAATCAGACCCAAAAGGAAGGAATATATTTGATACTGTATAGGACGGGGGGCGTGTATCAGTTAACGCAGCAAGAAAGTTGTGTTTTAAACTAAAGGTTGTCTAAATAGTCCTGGTTGCACAGAGTAAGAGTAAGAAAAAGCCACCCTGGACACATACTGAAAGCATTTATAAAGAGTTGGAGAAAGAAAGACTTCCTTGGAGTTTCAGAATTTAAATTTTGTTACCTTTTCTGAAGGTATCTGGCATATTCTTAGAGCAGCAATTTTTGTTGTATAGTAACCTTAATGAGTTTCAAATTGACTGTAAAGAAATAGATGAAGTTAACTAACTCACGGGGAGCTGCACAAAACTCAGAGTCTGTCTTTTCTAGGCCACAGACCCAGATGAATGATATACCTGTGTCACTTTGTGCATGAAGAGATCTTCCACAAGGTTTATCCTAGCAGAAAACAGGGCTGACCACTGATCTAAAACAGGATAGGTAAATAAAAATGAAAGACAATTTCTATCATTCAAAAAAAAAAAACAAAAACACCCTGATATAGCAATCTCAACAAAAAGCACATATACACACACTCACAAATATTTAAAAACAAAAACTAGGACCAAGTTTGAATTGAAAAGTTCCATGAAAATAGTTTGGCAATAATTGCCATTGAAGCCACATGAACTGTGGGTAGCCCGTGCTGTTGGTTTGATTGCTTGGGTAAGTCACCAGATGACCCCTTCCCCCAAGCTATAACTGCAAATTCTGCTTCAATTCCCTTACCTGAGCTTTCACTCTGCTTTCTTACAGTCCTGGAAAATGTTCTACTCAAGGCAGCAAGTACACACATAACTCAGATGAACTATAATTAAGGTGGCAAGAAACCAAGGAAAAGAGCAGGCAGTGTTAGTTTGACTATTTCCTTTGCATGGGTAGCAGATGGACTCAAAAGTCTAATAACCCTTTTGTACCTCAGCTAAGGCTGACAATACATCATTATACTCAGATGGGAGCAAGGAGAAGGTGCCTAGCAACTAGGACTTGGAATGCTGGGGCTTTTGTCAATTTACGTCATAATCTTAATATTAAACAGGCTTGCTCTCATTTGCCAGTCATCACCTCATTTTATGTTTTTCAAACACAAGAAGATTAAAAAGTCTTCCCTGAAAGTACTTTAGCCCCTTAGATATAGAACAGTAGTAGTATTTAAGAATCTCCCCTTATAAATGCATACATAAAACTGCCATGAGCCTTGATGGAAATTATATCAGTAAGTTGGGGGGCCTACCATGGGTAATATTTTCATTAGTTATAGTATGCAACATAACCCAGGCTGTTTTTGAAACTGAGTGAGACAAAAGACTATTCCTTGCACTCCATTACTCTTACGCTTTGAGTTGTTTATATATAAAAGAAGTTACTGAACCTTCTATTTCTATTTAGTTTTATCTTTTCCTTTTTAACCTCTATTTGTCTATAATGCAAATAAAATATATATGTTTCTGGTTGTGTGCTCAAAACATCTGAGATTGCTGTGCCACAGTATGTGCTCAATTAATAATTAAGGAAGACAAGAAGGAAAAAGTAGAAAGGACAGAGATCTGAGACTGAATCAAAATCAAGAGACAGTTGGCAGACCGTGTATTCTCACAGCACAGAACAGCACAGGAAGAGAATTTTTAATAATAGATAATTAGAAGAATGGAAATCTCCATTTTTCTCCAATATACTAGTGTGATGTCTGATTACATCAAACTAGGGGGAAGGGAACTTGTTAATCTTTAATTTTACTGTATAGTGAAGAAGATGCATATTGAAAAAAAGTTCATATCTATCAGGAAATCTGGAAATATGAGTTGGGGATGTAAATCACATAGCCAGACCTCAGGTCCCAGGAAAACAACTTAATATACAGTTCACATTCTCCTGCCTTTCTCATTGCAGAAGCCAGTGAACAGGAAGTATATTACATAGACCATAAGTCAGAGTCAGCATTGAATTCTTACAAGTCTGTTTGACAACAACAACAGAAAATAGAATGAGGAGAAAGCAGAAATATCATTAATTATGATGATAAATATATAATCATTTGTGTTACTCATAATAGGACCCATTCTCCCCAGTAGATATTTTTGAGTCTCAAGTACTTCAAAGAGGGAGAGAATTAGAAAATTTTATGGACCATGTAGTTCCCACCCCACCAGGGAGGAGAGTAAATGTCCCAGTTCAAGCCTGACTTAGAAGAGGAAATTTTCCCAACATTATATTGATAAATATTAGCCTAATATCATAATATCTTCTCCACTCTTCTTCCAATGTGACACTCTCCTGCCATCCAACAACATC
This sequence comes from Theropithecus gelada, assembly GCF_003255815.1. Lineage (NCBI taxonomy): Eukaryota > Metazoa > Chordata > Mammalia > Primates > Cercopithecidae > Theropithecus > Theropithecus gelada. Next base: position 124,537,865 of record NC_037672.1, read on the forward strand.
CAATCAAAAAAGTTTGGAGTGTCTATCTCATCTTGACCCACCTCCTATCATCCTATGGTAAACAACGATATATTTAGAAGCTAGCAAGTGAAGTAAATGTTGCAGAGGGCCATAAAATAGCATAGAGAAGAAAAATATGAAAAAAAAAAAAGCTGAATTGTAAAACAATCAGAAGAGGCAAAAAGGAAAAAAAGAAAGAAAGTCACTGAAGCCAGGCCATTCAAGGCCTCTCCCTTGAGTGAATAATGTCATATTCCTGATTCAAACACAAAGAGAGAGTTAAATGTTTTCTGCCTTACCTCTCACAGCCATTACAGATCTACTGAACTGTCATTAGACCCTTTCAAAACTGTGTTAAACCTCTTCAAACTCTAGTATTTTACAATTCCTTACATTAAAAAGTTAAAGTAACCAGAGTTCCTTCTCCAAGATCCTACTTTTAGCTGGGCGGAGCTATGGAGCCTTGAGAATGTTTTTTTTTTCTTTTTTAACTTTTCCAGGTCAAGGATATGGCTTCTTCATTGGTAAAAATTAAGCAAAATTATCTTCCTGCACTTTCTTCGTAAATTATTTTGAGATCCGACAAAAACACTAAGAAGTTCTAAAACATTGTGTTACTTTTTTCCTCCAAAGATAAAAAGGGGGCCATCCTTCCAATGAGGGAAAGACATGAAATCTACAGGATTAAGTCATCTTAGATGCTTACATGTGCAGCATTCTTAAAAAAGAGCCTCAAACCTTCAGTTCTGGATAACCTCTCACAATGGAGCTGCTGTTTTAATACATTCTTATAATGCCAAAGTTTTATAAAAGGAGGGTAAAAATACCTTTTTTGGGCAATGTGTGTGCAAATGGAATGGCTTATTAAAGATTCCCTCAATGAGAATGTGTAAACACTGGTCTTGGCCACAAAGAAACAATTTCCTGGGGCATACTTCATGGTCTGACTTCCCAGAAATACCCTGGAAACTGAACAAAAGGAAACGCCTTATACTGTTTTGTCTGTAGCCACAAAATATACACATAGGGTCCCACCAAGCCTGAATTTAACCCTGGGCCCCCATAAAAAACAGAAACAATAAAAGTCCCATTATGAGGCCATTATACCTAAAAATAGTCTCCACGCTACCTACACAAGAAGGCCAATATAATTACGGTCCAAAAATCTGACCACACTTAAGGGTGGCAACATGAACAGGTGCCCTGTGCTAGGCAAGAAACCACTCTAGTTGCTTCCATTCCCCTCAGCTCTACTGAATTTAAATCCATCATAGGGAGGCATAATAGGATAGTATTTGCTAACTTACCCAATTTAGAGTATTTGATAGATCTAAGTGAATATTTTTTAAAAATCCATCAATTATTAATCTTTAAAAATGTTATTATCATAACTGTGGTTCTAACAAAAGAAGGCTTGGAACAAATCACTCAGACAGGGAAAACTCTATCCTTATATTGCTAACTCTATCTCTACTACTAGCTTAGGTCTAAAATCAGGTCTATTCATGTCTTTCTATCCTGCTCCCATTCCATCAAACCAGCTTACTGACAAGATTAGCCATTTCTGTTAGCAGATTGGAAATGATAGAGTTAACATCAACTTCTCCCTCTGCTTTTTTCCTTAAACTCAATCACTTTTCCTTTCTAAATATTTATTATAAATGCCTCTGCATTTCCTCTGCCACTGCCATGGTCCAGGCCCTTGGCATCCTGCCCTGGTTTCTTCCAACCTTGCCTTTCCTACCACTGGTTCTTAGCACTAGCTGCACTGTAGAATTACCTCAGAAGATTTGAAAAATACCCCCAAACCGTCTATACAAAGCATCTCTAGCCAGTAAGTTCTTGATGCTTCCCTGTTTCACTCAAAATAATAACTTTTAGTGTAGAGGTACATGCATTTTATGTCTTTATTACTGCTAAATTGAAATACTTTATGGTAATAATATTTATGCATATTATCGAATAGTATGCATATTGTCAAAGGACATGCAAGCATTTCTGATCCCAGAGTGTAAAATGCCTGTGCTATTCATTTTGTAGAAGAGATTGTTCTCCCCCCAAAATTACCAACAGGTTACAGACTACTACGACTGAGTTGAAAACTGTAACCACTATTGTATAATGTAACTTAAAGAGCACAGGACTAGGGATTTCAATTTTAGTTCTGATTTCTTGGTTGAGTTATTTTGTTCTGCTGAGCTTCCGTCTTCTTTTAAAAAAACAAATGGGACTAATAGTATTGTCCCTATCTACCTCATAGCATTATTGTCAAGATTAAATGAGATTGTATGTGTGTTTGTGTGTATACATGTATACAACTACAAATCTCAAAATCCTCCTCTTGAGTACATGCATTTTATTTCTAAACATACTATAAACCCTTAGATTTACTCTAGTAAATTTTGCAATATAAGTAAATATTGCAAATTAAGGAATATTCTACAAAGTAGAAAGCATTTTTCAACAGTTATTTTCTCTGTAATCAATTATGCTCACTAAATACCAGAGACAGCCTTCGGTATTTATAGAAACTACAAGTGAGAGTATGTAGAACCCTTCTCTCAGGCTGCCAGCACTTTCTCCCTCATCTGTGATCATGCTCTATTGTCTTTGGCAAACCCTCCCTAAATCTGTAAATAATTCCCACCCCCTAATTTCAAAGACAAGAAAAAGCAAACCAATCAACAGGTAAACTACCAGCCATGTCTTACTTCATCAGGCCTGGTTATCCCCTGAACTCCACTGGGAAGTGAGGTGGAGAGAAGTATAGGAGAAGTTGCTGCAGAGGGTGAGGGTGCTTGGTGAGGGTACTTGAATCTATTGAGGATGCCTCCTCAGGTGTTTGTCTGTGAGAAACTTACAGTGTGTTGAAATGTAAATTAACAGGATGTGATTCAATGAATGCAAGGGGAAGGTAGAGGGCCCAGACTAGTTTCAAGCCAAACCAGATCACAGACGCTGGAACATATTTGAATCTGCTTCAGAGCTCAGGTGCCCACTTGAAGTGTAACACAGGCTATCTCCTAATTCAGGCACCATAAGAATAATTCAAGAGACCTGAAGAGGTTTCTAATTATATCCCAATATACCAGATAAATCCCAATTAAAGTTCGAACCCCACAGTATCTTAGCCAAATAAAAAGTTCTCATAAAATACATCAACCCTTCTTATCCTATATATTTAGAAACATTAACAAGTTTTAACAACAATCCAATGCATAATTCCGAACATGAATTTAGACAATTCTCCAATTAAACTGTTTTTAAATGTAATATTCAAATTTTTTTATTCAGTTGATTATTTATTGAGGAATTATTTATTACCTGTGTTAAACGCATTATACTAAAATTTCCATTGACAAAATACTTTTTTTCAGCGTTTATAATATAGTATGTAGTATTGTTATCAGCCATTTGTGGTTATCGAATATTTTGAAAATTTGATAAAAGATATAGCTACTCTTACCAGAAATGCACAAATACATGTAAAATTTGCATCAATTTCAGTGGTTGAAGATTACCTAAAGCTTATTAGAACCCTTAATGTTGGAGGAAATATAGAAATGAAAAAAATACAGAGTTTTATAACATTAAAGTAATAAGATTAGTGATATAGTTCAGATGAAGGAGCATTTATGTGGATGTAAAATAATTAGGTAAGAATTCATGACAGAGAACACTTTTGGCCTGACGCTGAAGGATGAGTAGAACTTTGCCAGACAGAAGTGGAAATGAAGAGACAACACTCCAGGTTGCAGGAAAGACAGAATAGAGGAATCAGATAAAATGTATGAATATCTGGAATCAGATAAAATGTATGAATATCTGGCATGTCCAAACAAGAAAAATTTAAGTCCCACTGGAAAAATTGGGCTTCATTCTATAAATGATGCCAAGTCATTAATGGTTTTTAAGCAAGGGCGGGACACAGTCAGAATGGTATGTTGAAAAGCCTCTTCTAGTGACAGTAAAGGACAAATTGGTGCCGATAAGGATTGAAAATAGGGAGAAGGCTGTTGCAAGGGTAAGCAAGAAGTAATGAGTCAGTGGCAGTAGTTTGATGAACAACATTTCAGAGGTAGAAACAAGTAAAACTGGCCATCTATTAGAATGTGGAGGATGAAAGAAAAAGAAAAATTACAGGTAACTACAAATATATGCCTCTTTAAATGGTAAGGAACATGGAAAATTGGACACATTTTGAGTGGAAGATCAGTTTATTTAGAGCAGATTAAGTCTGCACTATTAGTCATTCCTGAATATAAATGTAACATATTATGAATCCCCTCAGAATACCAAAAAACAGACTAAAACAAATTATCTTGAGATTCTATCAGGAAATTGCTCAATCCTTCAAGAAAATTTTCAACCCTTATACAAACAGGTAGGAATTCAGTGATTAGTTTGCAACTCACGATCCATTTCCAAATCATAGTCTCTTAGTTTTAGATTTTGCAACGTAAAAAGGACTAATCCATAGTGCGTAAAAAAAAAAGGTGTGTCAATACTTAGTAGAAACAATGTTGCCAACCTCATCAAAAACATGGATTTCTTCCAAAGAGAAATAACCTCATCAAAGGGTTTGGTTGGGAGGCTGAGGCAGGGGAATTGCTTGAACCTGGAAGGCGGAGGTTGCAGTGAGCCGAGATGGTGCCACTGCACTGCAGCCTGGCCAGAGAGCAAGACTCCGTCTCAAAAAAAAAAGGGGGGGGGGGTTGGTCAACAGATACTTGACGATAGCAGGCAATGGAACTTAATCAGAGGTCGGCGCGGTGGCTCAAGCCTGTAATCCCAGCACTTTGGGAGGCCGAGACGGGCGGATCACGAGGTCAGGAGATAGAGACCATCCTGGCGAACACGGTGAAACCCTATCTCTACCAAAAAATACAAAAAACTAACCGGGCGAGGTGGCGGGCGCCTGTAGTCCCAGCTACTCGGGAGGCTGAGGCAGGAGAATGGCGTAAACCCCAGGCGGCGGAGCTTGCAGTGAGCTGAGATCCGGCCACTGCACTCCAGCCTGGGCGACAGAGCGAGACTCTGTGTCAAAAAAAAAAAAAAAAAAAAAAAAAAAAATGAACTTAATCAGAAATCACTTCCTTGCCTCAGCCTCAGCCTTCTCAGACTAATAGATTGAAAACTAAATGGGATCCAAGAAATTATCTAGTACAGCCTTCCTTGAGTAAACAAAAAAAACCCTAAAATGCAGAGACATTAAGGAAGTCACTTTACTAACAAATGACAGAACTAAAGCTGCAACTTTTGTCTCCTGATGCTCATTCCAGGTGTGTTTTCCTCAGCCCCGTATTTTCAAATGTTTCGTTGGTCATGAGTTAACCCATGAATTAATCCACTGACTTCGAGTTAACCTAAGTCCCACAGAGCAGGCCTGGGGAGAATACTGAGCTGCCACACTGATGGATGGTTGGAGTTGCCTCCAGCTGTTTGGGCAGAACCTCTCAAGCAGCTGGCTGCGGTGAGGGATGAGTGAATACACACATATGTCTGTGCTTAGCAAGGAAAGAGTTAGAAAGGCGTGACAGCTTCTGCTTAGATGCCCTTTGCCCTCTTTCAGAATTCTTTTCCAATTATCTTAACTGCCCAGTGGCTGCTAAGAGATCTAATATCCAAAGACTCCAATGGCCTCCACTTGCCAGCCTGCACTCTCATTGAGCCTCACACACCCAAAGTATCTATACCTGTTCCTTCCTTGAAAGAATGCTAGTGCTTAAAAATCACTACTCTTTGAAACAGAGAAGCAATGTGACGAAAATGATATTCGAATTTCAGAATTTGGGAAGACACAGTGAAAAATCCCTTTCTCCACACTATTACAGAAGCAGAAACCAAATGCTTTATCCAAAATAGCTGGAAAAAGTCAAGTTTTCTGGGAGCAGAACCTAGAAATCTATTCAACAAACTCCCCCAGGAGATTCTAATGGTCAGCCAGTTTCAAAAATCTCCAGTATAATGTGTATACAAATTGTTTTCCCTGAAATTAGGTTTGGGGTGTTCCAGTTCCATAACTAAGACTCTAAAATAGGAAAAAAGCAACACAGAACTGCTGGAGATTGAATAAGACATGGCAAGTACTGGAGCTAGAAGGTCTTGGAGACTGCATCCAGCATCCTGTCTCTCATGCAGAAGAATGCCTCATGGGTTGCACAAATTTCCCATTGTTACACATGAAAAGGAAGATTGACTGTTGTTTATTTGTTACAGATTACAGATAGAGAGTAAAATTCCAGATTACAGATAGAAAGTAAAATTCTAAAAGGAATATCAATTTCAATATATTTCCTGAAGGTGAAAAAAAGAAACTATGTGTAGACAAAATTTGATAACCAATATACCTTTCATATGCTAAATCATTAATGCATTTCTGCTTAAATGCCAAAAAAAGATTAACGTGCCCAAAAATATTCAACTCATGTAAGAAAAAACAGCGGGCCTCTCCCTTAGTGAGACTCTACTTCGTGGGTATTTATAAACGGAGTAGAATAACAAATCATTAGGACATGTTTGAGAGGGGAAAAAAGCATGAATAACTACACTTATTATATTTCATGTGTCAGTCTACTATCTTAGCGTTTATTATAGAGCCCACAGGAGGAATTTCTTGATATTTCTTCTCAGTTAAAACCAGCTGGTAAAATTTACAGTTTTTCTGGTTCACAAAAAACTATGGCCTTTGTACAGGAAGGGTGTTGGGCTTTTAGTAACTGGAGAATAAATGATATTACCAAGAAATATTACTTTTCAACTTACTTTATACTAGCTCTATGTCACAGTCTAACTTCAATGTTCCCCAGTACCTTCTAAAATCTCAAAAAAAAAATCATATTCATCTTACAGAATGAATATCTTAAGGGAGGAACAATTTTCTAAGTTAGATAAAGTTTCTTTTAGATAAAGTCACGTTGTGCCTACACACAATTATCTCTTAACAAAACATTATACTTGCTAGCTAAGATAAAACTTACTTAGTGAGTTCTAGTATATGTTGCTGCACATCAACATTTAATATTTTTCCATAAATACGGACAGCAGAAAATCTAGAGAAAGTAGATTGATTTGGATTATTTATTAAGTGACACACTCAGGAGACCAAAGAATAAGGTTCAGAATATTTGAGGTGCATTGAAATTACACCTACGTGATGAGATGAAGATTCTTACAGCAAGAGTGTTTACAAGCATGAAGGAGGATTCTGGTGGATTGGCAATGTTCTGTTTCTTAATGTGGATGGTTATTTTGTGAAAATCAGTGAATTTTTTTTTTACACTTTTCAATGTATTTGTTATATTTCACAGTAAAAAAGTAAATAAATAAACAAAAAAAGAACATCATTCATTTCTTCTCCCTGCTGTAAACACCTTAAAATTACATTGAAAGGATTTTTTAAAGTTAGAAATGCAAAGAACAAAAAGAAGAGGGGAAGATGAAACAGAAAAAAGAGAGATGTCAATTTTATTTTGGAAAGTGGAAATCACATAAACTTAAAATGACTGACTTAGAAGACAAGAGAAAACTATATGCCTGCAGGAAAAAGACAGGATGCTAACCTTAAAAAACCAGGAAAAGACTCTGAAGTTGGGTCTATCAGATACCCCTAAAACTGGGGTACTAGTGGGACTAAAAATGGAAGAATTGGTTATCAGTCTGTATAAAAAACCAGCTAAATTCTTAGATGCCCTCTATCACCACAGCAAAACACTATAGAGGTTGACCCACAGGAACCTTAGACTAGGAGTCGTCCAGCACAGTCGAGGCCAGTGAAGCCATACTGTGTAAAATTCTACACTACTTGGGCCCTCCCTGACTTGACTCCTTATGTGCTGGCAGTGAGCCTTATAACCTCTAGACAGGAAGGTAAACAATTTCCATCTGAGAAAACTGACCATGTATAAAGAAAAGAATCACACAAAGTTAAGTATGAACAACAAGGCAGCATGCTCCCCCTCCAAAACAGCCTAAAGAGAAGATCCTCAATTGGCAGACCCTTCAGACACACACAAACACACACACATACGCACACGCACACGTGCACACACACAGCTTTCACTCATCTCTTTAAGCCCTCATTCTTAACTAAGAACAGGCAAAATTTACCAGATATTTGAAAATATACATATATTTGATATGGATGATTATGAAAAAAATTAATAAAAATGGAGCTCAGAGGAAATAGTCCATACGGAGAAAAAATAAAACTTTTAAACAATGAAATTAATATCCTCAAAGAGATAAGAGAAGATATTAAATTCATGAAACAAGAATAGAATATAATAAAAAAGAAACATTAAAAAACTTCTGAAAAATTAAAATTATGATTGCAGAAATTAAATATGAATTTTTAGATTTAAAAAATTTTTAGTACTGGGAATCAATGAAAAATTCGATGATACTAAGAACAAAGAAAGGATCCTAAAAGCCTCCAAAGAGTAAAACAGATGCAAACAAAAAAAAAAGGAAATTAGAATGTAATCAGACTTCTCAATAGCAATACTTAACTCTAGCAAAAAAAAGGGCAAAATATCTTAAAATTCTGAGGGAAATTAATTTCCAACCTAGAATTCTATAACCATCCAAGTTTGAAAGCAAAAAGGAATGTAGAATAAAGTTATTTTCAGTCCTACAAGTTCTCAAAACATGTACCTCTCATGCATCTATTCTAAGAAGCTACTAGAAGATGTATTCCACGGCAACTGGAGAGTAAACCAAGTGAAGGAATATAACAGGCCCAGAAAACACCAGAGAGTGAAGAACTAAATGTGTAGAATATTAGTTAACAGAAATCCTCGGACAACAACCACGTAGGAGAGACAAAGACAGCAGCTTGTCTACATTGAAAGAGGAGGAAGGAAAGCTTCAGAAAGGTTGGCCCTAAGGAAAATATTAAACTGATAAATTACATGATGTGTCTGAATATATGAAGAGGAAATTCATATTTCTAACATTAAATTTGAGGATAAATTAGTGATAAGTACAAAGAAAACTAAGGAAACCAGTAAATATTTACTGAACAGAAAGAAAAAGTTTGCAAAAGAGACCTTCAGCTTCCAGCCAGATGGATTAACAGAGACTAGGCCTCTTACTCTACCATCTGAAACAAACAAAAAAAGACAAATTATATGAAACAATGGTTTTCAAGACACTGGACATTAGATGGCAAAACACAGCAATCTTTGGGAGAATACTCCATCCAACAAAAGCATAAAGCATAATACACATTCTTTTCAAGTGCACAAAAAACACATCATATTATGGGCCGTAAAAAAAAGTATTGATGGCAAATAAGCATATGAAAAGATGTTCAACATCATACAACATTCAGGAATTGCAACTAAAACAACAATGAGACACCACTATACACCTACTAAAATGGCTGAAATCCAAAACATCAATACCACTGAATGCTAATGAGAATATGAGCAACAGGAACTCTCATTCACTGCTGGAGGGAATGCAAAATGGTACAACCACTTTGGAAGATGGTTTTTCAGTTTTCCGCAAAACCAAATATATTCTTACCACACAATCCAGCAATCATGATCCTTGGTATTTATCCAAATTAGTTGAAAACATATGTCTGCATAAAAATTTGCATGAAAAAGTTTATAGCAGCTTGATTCGTAATTGCTAAAACTAAAGCAACCAAGATGTCCTTCAGTAGGTTAATGGATAAATGAAGTGGTACAACCAGACAACTGGAATACCATTCAGCAGTAAAATGAAATGAACTGTCAAGTCCTAAAAAGACATGAAGGAAACACAAATGCATATTACTAAGTGAAAGAGGCAGAAGATTAACTAGGAATAAATCTGATCAAACATGTGAAAGACTTGTACACTAAAGACTTCAAAATATTCTTGAGAGAAATTAAAGACCTAATTAAGTAAAGAAATGTATCTTGTATCAATTCTCCCAAATTGGTCTATAGATTAATGAAATTCAATGAAAAATCTGACCAGGAATTTTTAAAGAAATTTACAAGCTGATTCTAAAATTCACTGTAAATGCCAAGGACCTAGGATAGCAACAACAATTTGGAAAAAGAAAAAAGTTGATAGGCTAACAATTCCTCATTTCAAAACTCATCATAAGGCTACAGTAAAATGCTTCACTGAGAATGCAGGCTTCTATTGTCTCAGCCCTGCTATGCTTCCCACAGCCACAGAGAACAAGGTCAGCCCTATGGGGACAGCAAGGAGGCTGGGGTTGGCAGAGTAAAGTGTCTGTCAGGCCTCTGACTGACTTCCTGATGCAGCTGGAGGATTATACATCTACCAATCCACAGGCAGTAACTGGTTACTACCTAAGCCATCCTGGCTTTGAGACCTCAGACTCACAAATAATTCAGTCCAGCTCCTTAGCTGCCCAGAAATTCATCTCAGGTATTGCCAACTATGCTTTATAGCACTACGAAATGAAGGGCAAAGCTCCTAACAGTTCGTGAAACAAAAGCAAAGACCACACATACATCCGAACCATGGAAATCTTGACTCCTGCCCTTAGGAAGTATGGCATCAATATGAAGAAGCTGCACTGCTTCTCCTGAGTCACCCAACCAAAATGTATTTGTCTATTTTCTTGTCCCCACACCAGCTTATTTTCATAATAAACTTTGTTGTGACAGGCAAAAACACACACACACACAATAAAGACAACATGATATTGGTGTCAAAATACATAAATAGACTAACGGAGTAGAATACATAGCTAGAAATAGACTCACATTTATACAGAAACTGATTGTGATTTTTAAAAAATGGAAAGGAAATTCAGTGGAGAATAGAAAGTCTTTTCAACAAATAATGTTGGAACAACTGGCAATGGTAGGGGGGAAAAGTAATAACTTTCCTTACCCATCACTAGGCTCACAGCTGAAACCTCTATAACAACAGACAGATTAACAAGAGAAAAGCATAAAAATTTTTATAAGTTCTATGTGACACAGGATCCTTCAGAAATGCAGACCCAAAGAAATGGGGAAATCTGTGTATTTTTATGCAACCAGTGTATTTTACAGTCACACAGAAGATGATTGAAGGACAGAAGGATATAGTCTAATGGTAATAAACTGGGGGGAACTTAACAAGTCCTGTTTGTTAGATTCTTATTGATGTCTCTGTGCCTTCAAAGATAAGGGTATTCTTTTTTTCTGGGTATAGGGAGAACCCCTCTGGAATCAGATATTATGACATATTTTCAGGGGAAGTCAGCTAAGTTTATGGCCTGCTTCAGGGAAGAAAGAATGAGGGGTAATTCTTTCTAGTTTCTGTGGCCTGGTTCTGCTGCTTTGTCAAATGGCACAGTGCCATATTTTGGAGTAGCTTGTCCTATAGCCCATTGTTATCCATAAGTAGAAAAAGAGCTTTGATTTATATCTCATACTATATACGGAAATTAATCCAAAAGAATCTGAAGCCTAAGTGTAAATAAAAAGGTATAAAGCTTCTACAAGAAAACATAGGGAAAAAAAATTGTGATCTTTAGTTAGGCAAAGATTTCTTAGATACACCACCATAAACACAGTCTATAAAAGAAAAAAGTAATAAAATGGACTTTATCAAAATTTTTAACTTTTGCTTTTCAAAAGTTTTTCCGAAGTTAAGAGAATGAAGACAAGCCACAAACAGGGATAAAATATTTCTAAATCACAGATGTCATAAATGACTTGTTTCAGAATATATCAAGAACCTAAATCTCAACCATAAGGAAATTTTTAATAACCAATTTTTTAAATGAGCAAACAATTTCAACCTACACTTTACTAAAAAAGATACATAGATGGCAAGTAACATGAAAAGATGTTATTAGTCATTAGGGCAACACAAATTATATATAATATATTATGTATTACAAATATAATTATTTATTGATAATACATTTGAAAATATGTACTTGTAAATATATAGTAATACATATTTGCAAATATTTGTAATATATAATATATATTGCAAATTACATATCATTATATCATTAGTCATTAGAGCAACACAAATTAAAATTGCGATGAGATGCAAAAACACACTGATTAGAATGTCTAAAGTTAAAAAGACAAAAGACTGCCAATATGAAGTGTTGGTGAGGATGTAGAAGAATCGGAGCTCTCCTACACTGCTGATAAGAATACAAAATAATACAACCACTTTGGAAAACATTTTGGTAGTTTCTTAAAAAGTTAAACATCTGTCTACCATATGATACAACCATTTCACCCCTAGGTACTTACCCAAGAGAAATTAAAACATACGCCCATACAAAGATTTGTGCATGGATGTTCATAACAGTTTTATTTGTAATGGCCAAAAACAGGAAACAACTCAAATGTCCAATAGGTGAACGAAGGGATAAACAAATTGTAGTACATCCATACAATATAATACAATTCAGCAATTAAAAAAATAAAATTACTGTGAAGTGCAGCAACATGGGGACTACATGTGATTGCATTATGCAAAATTCTTGAAAATGCAAACTAATCAATACAACAAAAAGCATATCAGTGGTTGCCTAAAGGGTGACAGACAGTAAAGAGGGATTACAAAGGCAGATAAGGAAACTGTTGAGGAATTAGCAATTCAATGTCTTCATTGTGGTAACAGTTTCATGGGGGTAAATATATACCAAATCTTATCAAGTTTTCCACTTTAAATGTGCAAAGTATTGTGCTGTATATTATACCTCAATAAAGTTATTTTTGAAAGCTATGAATCAAATAAAATATAATCATAGATGTGAATATTTATACAGTCTTAATAATATAAGCACTGGCTATTTGTTTAACCAAAATTGTGATGTATTTTTGGTGGGGAGACCAGAGGTTGGGTTGTTTCATTTGCATTTTTCTGATTTCTAGTAAGGTTTTGCATCTCTTCATGTATTCATTGGTCATTTGGATATTTTTTCCCTTCTGTTAATTGTTTATTCATGCACTTTGCCTGTGTTATCCTTGCTGATTGGCAATAGTTCCTAGATATTGCCAATAGTTCCTAGATATTGTATATTCTAGATATTAATCCCTTTTTAATTATGTATGCTGCCCTATCTTCTCTCAGGCTATCCCTGACAGTTAACATTTTCTAACTCCTTTCCCTTCTTTGAAGGCCACCTAACCTTCCCTGTCCAAAACACTAGGCAGGTCACAGTGTCAATTGTTTTTATCCCTCAGTGCTGTCCTTAAATTTAATATTCTGAATAAACTAAAAATTATTCTCAAAGGTCATATGAGTCTACAAGATAGAGGTCTCAGTAAAGAGTTTTCCTGAAGAATAACTGCCCCAGCCAGAGAAATTTACACCTAGCTTTAGAAAACTGCAAGCTATGTCAAAGCGGAGACAAAGAAAATAATGAATGTTGTTAAACTTAGTCCACCCCACAAATTTCCCCACATCCACTTATTTGCTTATGAGGCAGTAAAGTACAGTGGTAAACCTTTGGAGTCTGACAGACATTATTTCAAATTCCAGAGTCTTTATTTTCTACGTAAAAATGAGGTTGGTAATACCTAACTCACAGGACTGTTTCCATGCTTAAGTATGATAGTGTGTTCTTTCCTTCTGGTGGGTTCTCAGTCTAGCTGACTTCAAGAATGAAGCGGGGAACCTTCGCAGTGAGTGTTACAGTTCTTAAAGATGGTGCGTCCAGAGTTTGTTCCTTCAGATGTTCAGATGTGTCCGGAGTTTCTTCCTTCCCGTGGGTTTGTGGTCCTACCTGACTTAAGGAGTCACTCCGGAGACCTTTGCAGTGAGTGTTACGCTTTTAAAGGTGGTGCATCCGGAGCTGTTTGTTCCTCCTGGTGGGTTCGTGGTCTCACTGACTTTAGTAATGAAGCCGCAGACCCTGGCGTTCAGTGTTACAGCTCATAAAGGCAGTGTAGCCCTACAGAGAAAGCAGCAGCACAAGAAGAACAAAGTTTCCACAGCATGGAAGGGGACCTGGGCGCTGCCACTGCTGGCTCTGGTGGCCACTTTTATTCCCTTATTTGGCCCCATCCATGTCCTGCTGATTGGTCCATTTTACAGAGTGCTGATTGGTGTGTTTACAATCCTTTAGCTAGACACAGAGTGCTGATTGGTGTGTTTTTACAGAGAGCTGATTACTGTGTTTACAATCCTTTAGCTAGACACAGAGCACTGATTGGTGCATTTACAATCCTTTAGCTAGACAGAAAAGTGCTCCAAGTCCCCACTCCACGCAGGAAGTCCAGCTGGCTTCACTTCTCAGTAGTGCATGGAAGTGCTTCATTAGCACAGTATCTAAAGCACAGTATGCACCCAGTAAATGATACCATTATTATTACCTAGGCTGCCTGTATTACTTTGTTCTTGCAGTGCTATAAAGGAATACCTGAGGCTAAGGAGGCTTAATTGGCTCATAGTTCTGCAGGCTGTGCAGGAAGCATGGAGCATGCATTTGCTAGGTTTCTAGTGAGGTCTCAGGAAGTTTTCAATCATGGCAGAAGGCAAAAGGGGAGCAGGCACATCACATGGCAAGAGTGGGAGCAAGCAAGAGTGCAAGGGTGGGGAGGTCCTAGACTCTTAAACAACCAAACCATTCATGCGGGATCAACCCCCATGATCCAGTCACCTCCCACCAGGTTCCTTGGGAATCACATTTCTACATGAGATTTGGAAGGAACAACTGTCCAAACAATATAACTACCTTTCCCCAGTCCACTCTCCCTTTCGTCCTGGCAAAAACCCTTCTAATATTTTGTTGCAAAAGTAATTGCGGTTTTTGCCCTTTTTTTTTTAATTTTTAATTTTTTAAAAAAGTAATGGCAAAGACCACAATTACTTTTCCACCAATCTACTTATCTTGTAAAGCTCAGTTCAAAAACCATCTCTTCCATGATAAATGACACTCGGGCATAATTCTCGGCCCAGCTCCACTGAAGCACCTCTATCACTCACTGAGACTCATTGGGTCATGAATAAGGAAGCACCTCCTCCTGCCAATCAAGTAGAGGGGCCTATTCCATAAAGAGAAGAAGAATAAAAGAAGAAAATGGTTAAATTTGTGATCCACCCTGCCATCACTGCTGACTCCAGTGGTATCTGTGGCTGATCAGGGAACTGGCTAAATATGAATATGTGGGAGACCAAGTAATATGAACTGAAAAAGATCTGCTAGAGGGTGGTATCAGAGAGCATCCCTTCTACCACTGTGTGGTTGCAGAGATGCCCAAGAAACACTGGACTCTGGAAAGAAAGAATTACTGTTGGTTTCACCAGGTACTGTTTTACCTGTGACCCTTGAATTGGCAAGCTATTGTAGTTCTTTGGATGAGTAATGAAAAAGGCTTTGGCATAAATCAGAAATTCTGAAGAATTTAACAGCCAGGTCGCAATGAAGTATCACTGTAGCACCATGCACTTCTTAGTAGCACAATGGAATGAACCATCTGTCAACCTCTACAAAAGAAGAGGTGCCCAGGGAAGACAGCTGGAAACCCTTCAAAATCAACAAGAAGTACTTGCTAAAAATGGCAGCAGAGGAGTGAAGTGGGGTGTAGATGATGACAACATCCATTCTACTTTAGAACAAATTCTCAACTTATCTTGCTTTCTCTCCTGTTTATAGTCAAATAATAGAATGAAGACTCTTTTCAAAATTTCATTACCAGTGGCACTGTTGCATGTTTGGAATGTTGTCTCTTTAAAATGACAATACTGCATGCAATTTGGAGTAGATTTCTCCTTGAACAACTTTTGATAAACTAGGTAGTATGGTCTTAATATATATGAAAAAGTCATTCTTTTTTCTTTTTTCTTTGTTTTTTATTTTGAGAAAAAGTCATTCTTGTAAATCATTTAAATGGGTACAATGTACACACTGGTATTTAGAGTTTCTGTTTTAATTCTTTTTAAACAAACTATCATTTAATCTTTAAAAAAAAAAAAACTATATGCAAATCCAGCTCTCACAAACAAGTACAAGCCAGCTTCAGCACACCACTGTTCAAACTCTATCATCACCCCCAAAATTGTAATCACTCCCTTTTCTGTGGTCTCAAGCATGTTATTCATTTGACTTATATGTATAGGAGAATACTATGATGAGCTTAATACATGACTATTTCCCACAGTAAAATGTGAACTCCCTAAAGTCAGGAATAATTAATTACCCATGTCACCAATTTTAAACACAATGGTTTTCTTCTTGAATATAGCTAGCCACTAGAGTAAGCACTTTATATAAATACCAATGATAGATAAGCCAAAGAAAAGGGAAATAATATTCTGACCAACCATAAAGAAAATGATCTTTTAAAATCACAAATGAAGAAGGGAGGAGGAGAAGAAGGCTGAAGAAAAGGAAAAAAGGAAGAGGAGAAAAAAGAAGCAAAGGAGAAGGATAGGAAAAGGTGGTAAAGGAAAAGCCTATAGAAGCTTCTGAATGTAACAGTGTCCTACAATATGATCCTTTATCAAAGTATTTAAACTGTGCACAGATATAAATTTCATTGGAGGCCTTTATTTAAATTGCTGTAAATTGATATGTATCTATCATTGATGAAAGGCAAAGTGTCAGTCACATTCATTTTTATTTTATGTAAAAGAAAATTACGCTCATTTTTCTCAACATGTCATTGTACAAGCTCACATGGTGAGAAACTTTACTTGTGGGAACTTTCGCTTCTGGGTGAAAATTAAATGCTTAATTAAATGATTTTTATTGGCCCTCTGTAACACTCATCTTTCTGAAAAGGGGTGTCATATATTGCAGCACTTACAGTGAAAAAGGCTAATTCTCCAGTCTAAAAATATTTCCATCCTGCTTTAATGATGGTTTAATAAAGAAAGGAACATATATATTATTCAGCGTTTAAATAAAATGTGGCTTAACCTTTAAGCAGAAGGTTTTCATATTTTTTTAATTTTTCTCTTTGGAACTAAAATAAGACATATTGCATTGATTTAATATTCACATACCTGAAAAAAATGTTTGCCCTACTCCCTGGGGGCAAAATCATTTTTAAAATTAGAAATGAGTAGTTACGACTTTACACAGTATTCTTGTCTTTTGAATATGTTCCAGTCATCTACTTCTATTTAAAAACCACTCCAAATTAAAGTGGTTTAAAACAACAACAATCATTTTATTATCTTTTATAGTTTCTGTGGGCCAAGAATTTAGAGTAGGCTCATCTGGGTGGTTCTGGCTTAGGGCCTCTCCTGTGTTGCATGTATTATATGAGGACTTAGAACTTTCTGAGTTTTACAAAGAATATTCTGGTCCTATCTAGCCCTTAAATCTTTGTCCTAAAGTCCATTTTTGAAAACAGTTTCTTGTCTGAAATTACTGCCCTGAACCTTTTCCATTTTCTTTTTTTTTTTTTTTTTTTTTTTTTTTTGAGACGGAGTCTCGCTGTGTCACCCAGGCTGGAGTGCAGTGGCGCGATCTCCGCTCACTGCAAGCTCCGCCTCCCGGGTTTACGCCATTCTCCTGCCTCAGCCTCCGAGTAGCTGGGACTACAGGCGCCCGCCACCGCGCCCGGCTAGTTTTTTGTATTTTTAGTAGAGACGGGGTTTCACGGTGTTAGCCAGGATGGTCTCGATCTCCTGACCTCGTGATCCACCCGCCTCGGCCTCCCAAAGTGCTGGGATTACAGGCTTGAGCCACCGCGCCCGGCCACCTTTTCCATTTTCTATAAATTTCACTGGAAATGGAATAATTTGTTCTTTTGTTCATCACTCTCCTTTCATTTTGTCATGGGCAGTAAGAAGCCAGATTGATCCTTCAACATTCCACCTGGAAATCTCATAAGCTAGAGAACCATTGAGTTCATTAGGCACATGAACTATGTTCTGCGTTCATACAGACAAGAATTTTGCTAAATTTTCTCTCACTACATAACAAGGGTTCTCTTTTTTCTAACTTCCTGTTACATTTTCTTCACTTTGCATTAAGCCCTCGCAGACAGCCTTCAAGATCCGTTAGGCTTCTGCTGACACTCTCCTCAAGATCCTTCGAGCTCTCACTGACACCCTCCCTAGGCTTTGGGATTTCACTAAGTCTCTTCTAAAGGATTCTGTCCACTGCCCAGTCCAAAGCCCAAGACTACCGTAGGTTTTGTTATGTTAGCACTCCATTTCTGCATCAAATTCTGCTCCATTAGTCTACTGCTACATGATGAGTGACACCAAAAGATAGTCACTTAAAACAACAACTATCATTATTATCTTTCATTATTTCTATAGGTCGGAAATTCAGAAAGGGCTCCGTTTATGGTTCTGACTGAGAGTTGCTCATTTGCAGTCCACAGTAGGTGGAGCGGGAACAATGGAGAGCTGAATCATCTGGGCTAATGACAGCTAATGTTTCTCTGTCCATGCAGATTTGATGCTTCTCTATGTGGTCTCTCCATGTGGACTAATTTGGACTTCCTCACAGCACAGCAGTGCCAGGGCAGCTGATCAGCACACATGGTCTGACTTCCTCTGGAGCAAGTGTCCTAGGAGAGCCATATAGAGTCTTATGGCCTATTCTGAGTTAGTATCAGAATTCATGCAAAGTCACCTCAACTGCTTTCTATTTATGGGAGCAGTTATAATCCCACCCAAATTCAAGATGAGGGAAAGAATTAAATTCCACCTTTTAATGGGGAAGCAGGACAGGATTTATTTCGCAACCATTTATTGAAAATACAATCTGCTACATAATTATGCTTTTCAACTTTGTTCTGTATGGTTTCATTTTCTAGCTGTCTTTAGGCAAAAAGCAAAATAAACCATTTGTCATTGGAACAGGATCTCTGTTGGGGCTGGGAAAAGGGGCCATGTTTTTACCATGACTTCAAGATTATGGATTCATAATCCTGATTGCTAAATGAAATCAGGTTTTCAGTGTATACTTTAAATGGAAACTATGCTTTCTTTTCTTGAAAATGTATATTTATAAATATAATTGTTTTGTTATTCTTCCAAGAAATGCTAGAATATAGTGCCATTATATACCTTAGTTCCTCTACAATGAATGATATTAAATATCAAACATTTATTTCTTCCCTTATTTGTCATACACATATAAAGCTGTCTTTTAAATAACTTTATCAATATGCCAAGTAACATCAATAGTCATATCTGGTTGATGGGATTAAAAATCATTTTTATCTTTTTCTAGACATTTTTTACACTGACTAGATCTAGTGAAAACTATTACTTATATATTATTGGAATGGAATCCATACTCTTTTCAATTTAACCTTATCTCTCTGTGTCATATGTTAACATGATTAAAATTTTGAAGATTATATTTTCAGTGATTCTAACACTTCCAAATGTCAATAAATATTGCCATAACACGTAATGAAGAGAAAGATAACTACATGGAAGTAAAATTTAATGAACACTTTAATACATCTAGTGCCATACATCCACACGTAACATAATTCACTCCTGCACTAAAGAAGTGTGAATAAAACAATACAGTACTCCCTAGAAAGAGGGACCCATCCATTGTACAAAGTGTGACTCATGATTCTGTGGCAGTTTGGGGAAGCAGGCCTTCATAACTGACTTCTACTATCCAAACAAAACCACATTTGCATTTACCACTGCCAAAAGACATAATCACATAATACAAATATCCCTTGTCTCTGTCTCTGAATAAAGTGATCTTTTCTAGAATGAACCACACTCTGAATTTCTTGGAACAGTTCAGTTCTAATCATTGTGTCTCATAAGTATGTCTTAATTTTCATTGGGGAAAATAGTTCCCATACTACAGATCTTCCATGCTAACATCTCCAGCAAGTCCTATGCCAACACACAACCATAGGTCCAGGTGAAAATTTAACTCAGCAACCTCAAAGTAGAAAGAGCATAGATTTTGGAGTCAGAAACACCAGTATTCACATTCCTACCAGATCACATATTTTCCCTGGGATCTTTAGCAGATTACTTCTCTCTGAGCCCCTTTCCTTGCTTGCATAATAGTATATGGTATAATATACCTACCTCAGAGACTAGATTTGGAGAATCCATGCAAGGATATAAAGTATATGATACATGAGTTGTCTAGAAGCTGTTTTTCAGTAGTGAAGGTTTAGCTTTATTTACTTGGATTCTTGCAGGGCTCTAAGAAATGCCAAGAAAAAAGAGAATGTAGAAGTATAAATGAGGTGGAGAGAGGGTTTTTTCTTGAAAGAACTTTGTTTGCCTTCAAAGCAATAGTTTATTTCCCCAAGAAACAAAGACTCCTCGGAACTCAAGCTGCTGAGGGACTGTTTTAACTCTACGAGAACAGGACCTGGATTCCAACCCTGACCTTTGTACAGCTGACTAGTTAGGGGTTCATACCCATTCTAACGCAAACACATGAAAACAATTAAACAACCAAATTCCAGGCAGACTTCTCCATACTATGGCTTATTTAGCTCTTAGCAGGGGATACAGCTGTGGCCAAAAAAAACCTGGTTTACCACAGAGTGATGTCTGAAGAAAATATAAAATCGTATCAACAAGTTTGTTACAAACCACGTCTTGACAATACAATAAAGTTTGCATATTCCATTGGTGGTGTGTATGTGTACGTTCTGCATGATGATGTCTACCCTAGAAGATTGAAGATGAAAAATAGCCTAGAAAATTTGAGTAAGAGGAATAGTAATAAAACATTAGAGGGAGGAAAAAAAGGTGATTGTTCTAATATTTTAATTTTATGAACTCAAATAGTTTGAACACTTAGTTCTCATTAACAGATAATTTTCTAGCCTTCACCTTCTTTTATCTGTTTTAACACAGCTCAATATTATGGAATTGGCAGATCAAGATTTTCAAAAGACATCAGCCACTGAGTCTCAAAACTTCACATTAGCCGGGCGCGGTGGCTCACGCCTGTAATCCCAGCACTTTGGAAGGCCGAGACGGGCGGATCACAAGGTCAGGAGATCGAGACCATCCTGGCTAACATGGTGAAACCCCGTCTCTACTAAAAGTACAAAAAACTAGCCGGGCGAGGTGGCGGGCGTCTGTAGTCCCAGCTACTCGGGAGGCTGAGGCAGGAGAATGGCGTAAACCCAGGAGGCGGAGCTTGTAGTGAGCCGAGTTCGCGCCACTGCACTCCAGCCTGGGCGACAGAGCAAAGACTCCGTCTCAAAAAAAAAAAAAAAAAAAAAACTTCACATTAAACCCAACTAAAAAATACAAGTAGTATTTTTATTGCTATTTTGTTATTTTTATTGCTATAAACCAAGATAGATTCCTTTCTAAAAGATATAATAGTTGCATCTCCAGATAATCAAAATGGTGATGCATTTTTAATCACATAAAATTAGAACATTTTGTATCCAGGTATCATGGAGGAACAGGGATATTGCTTTAAGGAAAAGTTTATGTCTGCAGAAATAATATGGTATATTTTAAAGCTTTATGTCATATTTGTGGTTTTTCATTCATTATAAAGTTACCTGTATGATATAAGTAAAATTTGTCTCCAGATTATGAGAAGACAATTACTAAATAAAAACAGAAATGTAAAGAAATGAACACTATGGATGTTTAAAAAGATAGTCTTTCCTTTAGAAATCTCAGATTATGACACATCAACATGTTCAAAACCAT
Source organism: Theropithecus gelada (assembly GCF_003255815.1). Classification (NCBI taxonomy): domain Eukaryota; kingdom Metazoa; phylum Chordata; class Mammalia; order Primates; family Cercopithecidae; genus Theropithecus; species Theropithecus gelada. The sequence goes on from NC_037672.1 coordinate 124,559,438, forward strand.
GAAGATTATTGACTTCATGTAATTTTCATATCATAATCTTTTTAGGTACATTATTTTTAAGTTATTATATTCTTTCCTAAAATAGAATAATGTATTCTTAGACATAGTATTTTCTGAGAACAAAAAACAATCAATGAATAAGTGAGTGAATTCTATATCTATAAACATCAGGACCTTCAAACTAGAAATGAAGAAAAGGAAAATCAGCCTACCTCTCCAAATTAGTAACCTAAAAATCAGTTTTTGCTCATAAAACAGTAGTATATTCAAATGCTTTATTTCTTGTGAATACTGTCCTGCTTATTCCTTCTGTCATCATATAAATCACCAATCCATTGGCCTTCTTAAATTTATTCAAGACTCTTCTATGGGTAGATGTGTCCTCTTTATTTTTTGAGTTGTTTTTGTTACAGTAAAATAGGTATAACATCAAATTTGTCATTTTAACCATTCTTCAGTAAAAAATTAGTGGCATTATTTACACATACAATGTTGTGCAACCATCCCCACTGTCTATTTGATGGGCCCTCTTTGCACAGAGGAACACAGAAAAGCTGAGATGTTTCTTAGAAAACAGTTGTACAGAAATTAGCACTGTATTTTAAAGTTTTTTCTTCATTTTTCGAGGCTCTCAAATCTCTGCTCTCTCTGTTATTGACTTACCTAACTACATGTTTGGAGAGTGTGAAACATCATGCTTTCCAAACATACCAAATGTGACTCCCAGTTTTAATTAAAAAGTAATTTCCATTAAGTCTCTTGCGTGATACTGTTTTTTAAAAAGTAATTTCAAGAGTTTGGGGTATTGGAAGATCTAAAACCTATACGAGTTTGAAGTCAGAACACTTATCTCCAGTAATCCTTTCTCTATGGAAAGAAAATAGTAAAGAAAAAATGCAGAAAGTGGACTATTTCTTTTTCTCAAAAAAAAAATGCTGTTTTTTTTTTAGAAGACAAAGATTTGGTGATCATCTGTTCAGGCAAAGAAGCTAATTTTCTAATATTTGTAAGAGAATGTCAAACCTATCTTCTGCTCATATGGCTTTGCTCAGTTGATTTCTAAGTGTACAGATCTGCTCTTAATCAGAAACACAGAACACATGAACTTAGGTTCCTTGCCAGAAAATGTAGCCTCAAATTGGCTACTGACCAACTTTTATCAAAAGCTTACTTGCAAAAAAAAAAAATAGCATTACTGAAAGGACATAGAATCCACTCATTCCTTGAGAAGCTTTCAGTTTTACTCCTGTGTGTCGAGATAATATTAGGAGACATTAAGCCAAGGTATCCGTTGTTTTCCAGTACTCTCCCTTCAACACTGAGGCAGCACCAACAGCTTTCTATATGAACTACCCTTGTGTTAGAGCAGATACAGAAAGAAAATAAAGGCAAAATCTTAAGCATTTGAGTTCACAAGTTATGTCTACAAATCTGTAGCATAGTCCTGGCTCTCGATTGCTAGTAAAGTACATGAAGTAAAAGGATGTTTTAAATTAAAAAAAAAAAAATCCTTCAAATACCAAAATTCAGGCCAGGCGTGGTGACTCACGCCTGCAGTCCCAGCACTTTGGGAGGTGGAACAGGCAGATCACCTGAGGTCAGGAGTTCGAGATTAGACTGGCCAACATAAAAAAACCCATCTTTACTAAAAATACAAAAATTAGCCAGGTGTCATGGTGGGTGCCTGTAATCCCACCTACTCAGGAGGCTGAGGCAGGAGAATCCCTTGAACCCAGGAGGTGGAGACTGCAGTGAGCAGAGATCACTGCCATTGCACCCTAGACAAGAATGAAACTCCATCTCAAAAAACACACAAAAAAATTCAGAGTCTGGCATACATACCAGAAACAAGAAGTAAGGGAGCGTATTTGATAACATGAAATAAAATCTTGGGCCCCCAAAATAAGAAGGCAGTGAGAAGTGAGGAAGAAAAAGATCACAGAATATGTTACCAGGTGTTAGATGCCAGCTGGTACATTAAAAAAGACCCATGACTCCACTCCTCAATCATATTTGAATCTAGGGGACAGGTTCATCCCATTGCTGAGTTGTACTGTGAAGGGGGCTGCTATAGAACTCTCCAGAAGGTTGTGGACCCTGCAGCTACCACCTCTGTAAGTTTACAGCAACTCACAGAGTTGGTGGTGGGCCAGGAGCTGCTGTTGGTCATGAGGGCCAGCAGCTGGGGAGGACAACTAGAAGTGGAGTGGGGAAGCATGGAGATGAACTGGAATCTGATGGCACTTGGCATCTGTCTTCACAGCTTCTAACCAATGATAACTTTCCAAGTACAATGGCTGCTGCTTTCACTTCTGTTTTCCAAATCTCCTACAGCCTCACTTCTGGCCAACTTTAGTCTGCAAATATACAGTAAAACACAGTTCACAGCATAAGCTCATAGTAGAAGGACCTGGTACAAGGAATGAGACTACTGAGGGACAAAATGAGAGTTATAAAATGGGTTAAGCAAGGATCTATAAAAAGAAATAAAGAAGGCATTGCAGATGAAGCAACAGAATGAGCAAAGGCACAAAAGTGGAAATAAATATGTGGCTAGGAAACCAGAATATGTAGGATAGCAGGAGGACACAAGATTGCTAGATTGGCTTTAGAGGAGCCATATTAGGCAAGACACAAATACCAATTAAAGTATACAAATAGAGTACGTTCTTGAAGAAGTTACTAAGATGGGAGTTAGGAGAAGATTAGCATAGCATGCACAGTGATTCAGAATAGAAAGAAGTTCAAAGGGATCTATAGAGGATTGCTGTTTATGAGATCATGAAAACATGGACAAGGATAGTGGCAATGTGACAGAGAATAAAGCAAAATCTGAAAGACATACTAATTTACAAATTAACAGAACTTAATGCCAGACCAAAGGGCAGAGCTTCCAGGGAATGAACTATTGGATAGCAAGCTAATAAAAAGCAATGCTTCAATGATTTATTCAACTATAAATAATTTGGAGCCATGACAACTGAGTTCAGATTTATGCACTATAGCTCTTCACCACCAACTTCTCTAGATTATATAAAGCAACTTCAGTAAAGCAGCTTCCCAAGGTGTCTAGAGAGCCCATTGTTCAGGATGGTGCTTGTTATATTCAATTATAGCTACTCTAGTTTAGACCTTCATAGACCATTTCATCTACCCCCAAATGAGAATAAACAAAGGCTATTTATTCAGAGTTTGCCAATAAAGGGACTCAGTCATCATCACTTGCATTTGGCAAAGACTTAAAGACAAGCCACAAAGTGGAAAAATCTTTATAGTGAACCAAAAGACTCAGGTATCCCTTGATTGTAGGTTGTTGTCATGGGGAAGCTGGTGTTGGGTTACCTAAAAGTAGAGCAAATTATGTCATTGATTTGGAGAGCACATTTTACTTTCTCTGACTGACCCTCATTTGGAAGCATTCTGTAAACTTGGACATCATTGGCTAACCTGATCGTTCTGGTCCAATTGCTGCAAAGGTTGTGATTTTGCTTTCTGGGCATGTGGTTCAGAGTTGTATTGTCATATGTAGTCTGGTCATTGTCCAATTGCATATTAAGCCTTTCACTGGGAATACTTGAATGATAGTTCATTTTTTCCATTAATTTGGTAACTTTACTGATTCATATGTCTATGGGTTTTACTCTCCAAACTATAAAATTGTGTTTAACTATGTGACAAACACCAAGTATTGTGGGAGTCTCCCAAAAGGAGGCAAAAAAGTAGTTATCAACCTGGTAGATGAGTCAGCCCACCTTATTTTTTACTACATCCATAATAATATTATAATCTTCCTAGATCATAACTTTCATCATGTCACAACTCAGTTCAAAAGTCTATAATGGCTTCTTGTTGTCAGCCTCCTTTTTGTAGTGTCAAATTCCACCATCCATTCATTCCTCAAACAGTTATTGAAAGCCTGCAACATGTTAGGCATTGTGTTTAAATATTGGAGATGTAGTCCATGCCTGTAAAAAGTTCAGTGTTTAATATGTAATGTAATAAATACCAATGCAGGGCATTGTGAGAACACAGAGGAGGAACATTAAAAGCAAACAGGATACCTCCCAGCCCTCCACCTGTGGCAGAGGACAACCCAGGCCCGGGGTCTCCTAGCTCTCCACACCACAGCAGGAGACTGCTGGTGTCTTCTGGCCCTCCACCCAGTGGAAAAGAGTGACCTAGATGTGATATCGCCTGACCCTCCGCCAGTCGCAGAAAGCAGCCTCAGTAGGTATTTTCCTCCTACAAAAGAACCAGCAGAGATTGAGCACAGGAAGTTTACTAGCACCATGTGAATGAAGAGGGGGCCAGGTGGAATGTTCACCATACTGCAGGTCCAGCATCCCCCCACTGCCCACCTAGTGACACTAGGAGAGGCCCAGGGAAACAATTTCTACCTCATAGGTGCCACTGGCAGACCCCAAATAGGATCCCAAACAGAACAGGAAAAGCGAAGCAAAACAAAATAGTGTTAGAAGTCCTCTGAAAACTAATTGCATTTGAACAACGATCTACAAAAGTAAACCAGAAGCTACATGCTAAACCTAAACAGGGTAACTACCTGCTAAAAAAGAAGATTTAAATCAGATCAAGAATCCCTTAACATAATAGCCAGAATGTCTAGTATGCAATGAAAAACCATTCATCATTGCAAACCAAGAAAATCACAACTTAAATAAGAAAAGACAATCAACTGACACCAAAACTGAGATGATTCAGAAATCATAATTATCTGAGATGGATTTTAAAGCCACCATCTTTTTTTTAAAAAAAACGCTTCAAAAATTATGAAATCTCTCAAAACAAATGAAAAATAGAAAAATCTCAGCAAAGAGATGAATTTTTTTTTTTAATTAAAGAACCAAATGGGAATTCTAGAGCTGAAAAAAAAATAACCAAAAATCCTTCACTAGATAGGCTCTATAGAAGAGTGGAGATGACAGAGAATAAAATGAGTGATTTTGAGGACAGATCAATAGAATATACTCAATCTGAACAGGAAAAAAAAAAATAGACTAAAAAATGAACAGAGTCTCAGGGACCTGTGAGTCATTGACAAAATATACAAGGTTTGTATTATTGAAGTTTTAGAAGGAAAGGAGGAAAAATGTGAGGCTAACAAAAATTATTCTAAGAAAAAAAATGCCTGAAAACCTTCCAAATTTGGCAGAAGACATAAACCTACAGATTCAAGAGGCTGAGCCAGCCCCAAGTAGGATAAGCTCAAGTACATTTATGCGAAGACACATCATCGACTTCTGATACACTAATAAAAAAATGAACACAGAGTAAAGACAAAGAAAAAAATCTTAAAAGCAATGAGAGAGAAACAACACATTACCACATCCCCATAAGGGAACACCAATTCTAATGCAGAAGATTTCTCATCTGAAAGCACGGAAGCCAGGACAGGGTGGCACAACATTTTTCAAGTGCTGAAATAAAACTGTCAAACTCAAGTTCCATATCTGGGAAACTATCTTTCACAAATTGAGAGAAAATAAAAACATTATTGGGAGAAAGAAAACTAAAAGTATTAGTAGTGATAAGCAGACCAACCTTTAAAGAATGACTTAAAAAGCCCTCCAAACCGATAAGGTATGATAAGAGAAGAAGGCTTGAAACTTCAGGAAAAAAAATTAAAAGGACAAAAATATGGGTAAATATTCTATTTACTATTCTTCTCTTCCTGAATTTCTTATATCATGAATTTTCATTTACTATTTTTCTCTTCATGAATTTCTTTTATCATATTAGATGGTTAAAAAAATATGACACCATCTGATGTGCTGTTCAATGTATGTAGAGGGAATACTTGACAATTGTATTTTAAAAGTGAGCAAGGTAAAGAGCCTTAAATGGAAATAAAGTGTCAGCACTTTTTCTGAGATGGTAACACAACTCCAGTAGGCTGTGGTTCTTTTATATATATTTGTTATATATTGCATATATATATAGAGAGAGAGAGAGAGAGAGAGACAGAGAGAGAGAGTAATACCTAGAACAACCACTAAGAAAACAATACAAAGTAAAGTAAGGTACTCCAAAATACACATAATAAATTAAAAATAGAATTCAAAAAATAATGTTCAAATACATTATAGGAAGGCGTACTAATCAGGCTGCAGCGAGGTCCTAGCCAATCCACCAATTGACATCAAAAACATGAGCAAGCTGGTCAAGATCAGCATACCTTGGTCCAGCCAACCCACAATCTTACAAGAAATAATAAACAAATGTTGTATTAAGCCATTAAGGGTTCTGAAGGGTTTGTTGTATACTATACTTACCTCAAAAAACATGACTTTAAACATCTGAATTTATCAACCTCATTACTGTGAAAAGCATGCTTTTTATTTCTAATTCTCTATTTTGATTATTCAATTACTTAAGCTCAAAACCTAGGAGTCACCTTAGAATCTTCCCACTTTTTCATTTGCTTTATTTTGTAGGCAAAGGGGAGTTTCTGAAAGATTTTAAGCAGAGGGAAAACATAATCAGATTAGTACTTGAGAAAGAGGTATAGCAGCAGTTCTCAAAATGTAGTTCAAGAAGCCCTGGGGTCCCCAAGACCATTTTAGAATGTTTGCAAGGTCAAAACTATTTCACAGTAATACTGTTCACACTCATTTTCTTATGAGTGTGCCATGGAGTCTTAGAGAGGCTACATGACATGTGATATCACAATAGATTGAATGTAAAAATAATTCATCTGTCTTCTATTAAAATACATATAACAAAGATTTGAAAAAAAATCCCACACTTCTCACTAAATTTTATTTTATAAAATATATTTTCATAAAAATATGTTATTAGTTGATATGTAAAAATGAGATTTAATTTTTAAATTTTTTATTTAATTTTTAAATTTCTCAGTGTTAACTTCTTATAGAGTAAATATTTCTATCAGCATTCAAACAAAAGTTTTTTGAGCTCCTTAATAATCTTTAAGAGTGTAAAAATGTCTTGAGACCAAAAAATATGAACACTACTGATTTAGACTAAAGGTAATATGATAAATATTTTCAAAAAGTACCAAATTATAGGCAAGAAGGCAGTTGTAGACTTTCAAAGTGATAGGTACACTAACATAAACAATAGAAATGTGAATGGGCACAAAGAGATGGATAAAAGAGATATTAAACAGATAGGCTCACTAAGCCATAAGTACTAGAAGCATTTGTGGAGGATAAAGGAGTGGCAAGACACTGGGATAACTCTTGGGTACCTGGCTTAAGGAAACTTTCCCTGTACTTGAAAAACTACAACTTATTCTTAGTGGTCAAGGTCTTTTCTGTGGAGGCTTTGAAGGAGATCAGGATATACCATCCCAAAATATACCATTTTGACATAAGGATTATTTGAGGCAATTTAGAATAGGCAAATAGAAAGGGCAGGGCAGATATATTTCCTAGTCATTTTCCCACCATCTATTGTTCTTTGAAGCCCAAACCCTCTTTCATTTGTTAAAAAGGGTATATAAATTATATGCCCTTCTTATATATATGTTAGCCACTTTTTGAATTTTGTTTCGTTTCTATGATTCCTGTACACATTTAAAATATTAATAAATCTGTATTATTTTTCTCCTGTTAATCTGTCTTTTATCAGTTGAATTCACAAACCCACAGTCACTGAATTTAAGTAGGTAGGGGAAAAGTTTTTCTTCACAACACCTTTATTGGCACACCCAAGCTTGGTGTCACCTATAAGAGAGAAAAAAAAAAAGTTTTTTTCTACCCCCATTCTAGCCAGGTTTATGGCTGAGGCCCCTATTACAAAAGTCAAATTAACAAATGAAAAGCATACAAATATCCTTAATGTAAGTTTTACATGACACAGGACCCTTCATAAGGAAATGAAGACCTGATGAAACGTGAGTATTTTTATGCTGAAGTGTACACTAACAGAAGAGCAAAGGATGTCAGCTTTGAGTGTCCTTCATGATTCCACGAGGCTTGATGAAGAATAGAGAGTTGTGTAGAAATATGATAGGCCAAAAAGGGTACAATCTAATGGTAGTGAACTGGGAGAAACTTAGCAAGGCCTGCTTGTTCAGATTCTTCTGTGTCTCTTGACTTTGGAGATAAAGATGTTTCTTTCCCCTGGGTCTAGGAAGGCACTTCTCAAACAAGGGTTTTATGAACTGTTTCAAAGGAAAAGAGTGGGGCAAGGTCAGAGAGACCTTCCTACACATGCTGTTTCTCCAATTCCTTCTGAAAATATTCAATGTGCCAAGGTGCCATATTTTGGGATAGCATATCCTGAAGCCCATCACACTCACGGTCTAATATCTAACCCAGTTTTTCTGCTCACCTCACTGATTATGATCATTTGTCTATATGCCTGTATCCTCTACTAAACTTGTGTCCTGAAGTTGGACACAACTTCTTACTTCTGTCCTCAGTGTCTCCCCAGTGCCTGCTATATATAATAGGGACTGAATCGATGTTTGATGAATGTATAATAGGAATAAAAATTATTGATTTATCCCCACATTTTCTGCTCACTAAAAGGGATCTTATCTTGTTCTGCTTAACCTCCCTGACATTTTGGCCCATTAAGATGGACTCATTAAGATGAGTTCAGTTTTACCAGAAACTGCCAGGTTTTAAAATAAAGAACAAACTGGAAAGGTGAAAAGTGAAGAGAAGAGGAAGAAAAAGTAAAAGACATGGAGGCAAGTTTGGGAGAGGATATCAGGGGCTTAGCATAAACAGAGGCACCAGGAGTGCTGAAGGATATGAGAGAACAGAGGAGAAGAAGAAAAGGAGCTTCTAGAAATGTTACTAAGGGTTACGAACCTGTGGCTCTTTTAATGTAGTTAAGGATGCCCCAATAAATGTGGAAATTACTTTTTAATCACTTTTGGTTGCTAGACTGAGTTTCTTTAATGTGGCATTAAGCCAGGATTGGGCCACATGGAGCCTAGGAATTTATTTGGAGTATAAATGAAGCGTGCATGTACAAACCTAGTTAATATGAGACATTTTTCACTGAAAGACCTTATATTTCACAGTATTTTGTGTGCGCTTTTGTTAAGCATGTACAGGGGCTTTGGGCTTTGGTCTCAGCCTAAGTTGTTTCCTCTGCTGGGATTCAGAGAGTCTGGACACGTCTGATGAAGTAGTGGTAGCCTACAGGTGTCTATACAAACCAATTTGCCTAGAGAGAAGGTGGCTGCATGGAGTAGAACTTTTCAAGGCACTTTGCAGGAGATATCTGAGATTTGAGGGGAACAAGATGGTGGCCGTCCTGCTCAGACCTCACAGACTCCTGTTTGAGCTCTAAGGAGAGTGGTGCTACAGACAAAAACAGAAAAAACTGTTTTCCCAAAGGAACATAGTAGACACAGTCTAAGCAGACCTCTGTGTGTCCAGCTGGCAAAACGTTTTCTGTGTGGAACACAGCTTCTTTCTGGGCCAATGTTGATTGCAGGACATGCAACTCTCCTTTGTCCCTCCAGGTTGCAGCTTTAGAGGTCCAGGAGTATAGTGACAACAGGCAGCAACCACTCCCAGATGTCTTTCTCAGATAGGGAACATCATTGAGCAGAAAGGCTATTTCTGAGTGCATGGGAGAGATCCCCTAAACATACCCTAAAATATACTTAGCAGGGAGTTTTCAGGAGGCTAAGCCTCCCACAGTCAGTAAAATTTGAGTGTTACACAAATGATGACACAGGCCTAACATGGTGTTCTGCTGAAGTCATGTTAAAGAATGCAAAGGAGTTGCATTGATGAGTGGACCTCTCATTTTATTTACCGAATAAATTGTACCTCTTTTCAGAAAGGATTTCAGGTAGCTGGCCAGTTTATTTAACAAGTTGCAACTGGAAGTTACTCCATTGAAAGAATAGTTTTTTTCTAAAATAAAAAAGACATCAAGATCAAAAACCTGTTTATTAAACATTTACTCACAGGTGATGCTGCACTAAGACTCTTCACCAAGAAAGCTGCACCACCGTGACCCAAGTTCTTTGGAATTCTGCAATCTGAAGTGGGCTAAGAACTCATTTCAGAAATGGAATGGTGGGATTGGAATTTTTTGCTTATTAAAAAAAGAAAAAAGAAAAATTAGCAGTCTGAGACAGAGGCAGGTGTATCCTGTCATCAATATTGAGTGGAACCCATGCTTTTGTTTTCTTTTACAAAGGGACTCCATAGAAACCTTTTTTTCTTTACATCATCTATTACCATGATTTTGCATTTTTATAGCACATGCACCCCAAAGACTCACAAATTTCTTCTTAAAAAATGTTATAGGCTGGGCACAGTGGTTCACGCCTGTGATCCCAGTACTTCCAGAAAGCTGAGTGGGGGCGGATCAACTGAGGTCAGGAGTTCTAGACCAACCTGACCAACATGGTGAAACCCTGTCTCTACTAAAAACACAAAAATTAGCCAGGCATGGGGGTGCATGCCTGTAATCCCAGCTACTCGGGAGGCTGAGACAGGAGAATCACTTAAACCCAAGAGGTGGAGGTCGCAATGAGCCGAGATCTCACCAATGCACTCCAGCCTGGACAACAGAGCAAGACAACATCTAAAAAAAAAAAAAAAAAAAAAAGATGTTATCAGGTTATAAGGTAGATGACAAGTGCTTTTTTGCTTTGTAAATAGTGACTATGTGACTATGTGTGAATCCTTTAAAGAATAATCTACTCCCACAGATGTCTTTGGATTTCATTGATAGCTGAATAAGAATATTCTAGAGACAAGATAATCTGCAAAAAACTGTATTATAATCTTTAGATAAGAAGGAACAGAAAATGAATCAAATTAGCCTTTAGAAGTCTAGAAATATGAAGTATCATGGCTCCTTTTCTGTTTTTCATTCTGTACAAGTAGTTTTTAACTTTCTCCCAAGAAATAATTCCTTTTCATTTTTAGGAAATTCAACATAAAACAAGGAAAATCTAAGAAATCATTGGTTTTACTTTTTCTTTGGAATTCCCGTATACCCTTATGAAAGATTTATCTTGACTCTAATGCCAGCAAAAAGAATCTGAAATTTGATCTGCTTCTGGTAGTAAATGAAATGAAGGTTTTAGACACTGATCAAATCTCATACTGCTTCCCAGATGTTGCAATGAAAAAGTCAAAGCTTGTTATGATTGCCAATTAGTAAACTGCCCCTTTTCATTGCTAGGCTTGCAACTAAACACAGGTACCATGATAAATGTGGAGATACAAGGATTCAGGCCACAGTCAGACATTACACAGGTGTCCTTCATAAATGTCAAAGACAAAATTGACTATTCCTTGGAGATTGGAGTTTTCAGGGCTAAAGCTCTAGACACATTCATCACAGAAGCAGGCAAGATGCCATTGCCCCAAAGCAGAGCCAAGCCAAGCGTGCTTAGTTACATTAAGATCTTGCAGCACATCTAGTAATCAGGGGCCCTGAAGTAGAAAGTCGAGCATTAGTGTAGGAAAGTCATCATGAGAAGTAAAATCACAGACATTCGGCTTCAACTTGTGGAGCTTATGGTAGATTTGCAGCCATTTTTTCTGGACTTTCTATAGCAAAAGGAAATCAAATTATTCCAGGAGGAAAATATGCTGTGGTTTTCTTTTCTGAAGAAAACACAATTTGCTCTCTCTTATGTTTGACTGAGGTCAGAATTGACATTGTTGCCAGTGTGTCTGCTATTAGAAGTCTTGGATAAGCCTTGAAATAAAATACTGAGCAGACATAGAAAACCCCAAAGGTTTTCTTTTTAAAGCTAATAATCATTCATTTATTTCAGTAGCTTGAGACATTTATGTATAAACACACTTAGAAGAATTAATGGTGCTATACATAACATGAGTCATTTAAATCCTCATCTTCTTTCATTAGAAAGTCTAGTCTTTAACCTGGCTCCATCTAAGCAAATGTTTCATGATTTGAGTGTTCTTAATATTTTAATGCTAAGTCTACAACTTTGCTTCACTCTAAATTTCTTTTTAACCTAATTTTTTAGCTTCCTCCAAAGCACATGGAATTTCTCTATCACTGGTTAAAAACATTTGTCAAGAAAAGCCAATAAAATTTAGGAAGTTTATGCTAACCCAAGCATAAAATTCCTAGAATTCTAGGGCAGTGAGTAGTGACAGGTTAGTTAAGCTGCTGTAACAAAGACATCCAAACTACAATGGTTCAAACTAGAATTTTATTTCTTTTCCATGAAACAATTCAGAGATATCTGGCTAGTCCATAACATCATCCAGGACCCAAAGTCATTTTACGTTCTTACTCCACATCCTCTACAGAGTGGACCTGGCCATACAGTCAAAGTTGAGTCACCAGCATATATCTGTGCTCTAGCTGGCAAGAATGGGGAAAGATACAAAGCAGAGGGGCAAGCACTTCCTCTTACAGAAGTGACCCAGAAGTTGCCTACATCACTTTTGCCCACATTCTGTTGGCAAAAACTTATTCACATAGCCACATTAGTTGCAAAGAAGCTGGAAAATATGATCTACAACTGTAAAACTGTGTGCCTAGCTAAAATTCAAGACTTTTCTTACTAAAAGGAAAAGAAGAACAAATGTAGTCTCTGTCACAGACAGTATACCCTGAAGCGTATTAAGGGAACATTAGTTGTGTGAGAAGTCAAAAAACAGGCTTTGCAAGAAACAAATTCCATGTTCATGTAAGCTTTGGGATCACTGAGTTAAATAAAGTTTAATGGAATTCTTTACAGCCAGACTTATCAGAGCTTTAATAAACTGATCTTAAACTCCATAATGGAGGAATAGCTTTGCTCTATTTCCTAAATTTGACCATAGAACCCATTTTTGAAAGGTCAATTCTCAGGGCTAATACTTTATAGACCACATTTTGTGAGCCACTACCTTAGAATACTATACATAAATTCATTAACTCTGGTTACATATCAAAATTCACACAGGTAAAAATTAAAACCATTGCTATATTCACATGCTACACTCTTTGAAAGGGCTGAATATACATAAACACCATATATTTGAATTCTTGCAATGAACTCAACTCACTAGTTCATGACTAGTTTTGCCTTCTCCTTAAAAAGGGGGAAAGGGTATGCTATGGTTTGGATGTTTGTCTCCTCCAAAGCTCACATTGAAATTTGATCTCCCCTGTGTTAGAGATGGAGAATAACAGGAGGTGTTTGGGTCATGGGGGAGATTTCTCAAGAACAGATAAATGTTCTCCTTCGGAATGAGTGAGTTCTCACTCTGTTAGTTCCCTCTAAGCTTCTGTTTCCTCAACTATAAACTAGAATATTAATAGTACTTTACCATACTGGATTATTAAGGATGAAATGTAATATTAAGAAATTAATTTAGTGGCAGGCATATGTTGTATTTCATCAAATCTAAGACTTCATCAATTTTAAAATGCATCCTGTTTTTAGAGATGTTTAAATATGGGGAAGGGAGGCATATGTGACTCTTAGAATTGATCAAATGTGGTAATAAGCACTTTTTTAAATATTTGTTGTTATTATTCCATATAACTTATTATTAAAGAGATGTGTGGAGACCCAGGGGTTCAGCTTACAGGAATTGGAAAGAACAACAACCTTAGTCCCAGAAAGCAAAACAAAACAAGGAGAGTTAACATCATGGCCACAATCAGGTATGAATAATGTAATAATATAGCTATGTCCATGTTGTAGAGATGCTAGAGAAAAAAAACAATCAACTTTGGCTTAGGATTAGGGGCAGGGAATGAGAGAGGCAACGATAAAAAAGAAAAGTTTTACAAAGAATTGATTCATAAACAGGGTCTTGAAGAATGAACAAAGAGTTTAACTGCTAGGAAGGGACATCCTAGACAGAGGAAAAGGTAACTGCAAAATCACCCATGTTGGAAACACACACTATAGCTCAGCATTACGGGAATGTAAATTGCTTTCATCCTGTTAAAGAGAGTTCACAGGAACCCACATGGCCAGCAAAGATAAGCCCTCTTGATTCCCTGAAGAGATAGTTTCTAAGTAAAGGAATTTAAATCCATTCAGAGAAGAATCATTAAATAAATGTACCTAATCTCCTAACCCTGTAGGAGAATACAAGAAAGATGAATGAAATCTCTAGGGCTAAAAGAAAAATTGACTTGAAGAGCCTATTTCCTAAAGAAAAGTATGCACTAATCAAAGAGCAGAAGATGACAAATTTGAATGTCCTTCATGTTTCCCTAAGACTAATCCCAAACAAATCTATTAGCAGCTAGATCAATCTTTTTAAGAACACCACCAATTTAAGCATATTTTATTTGAATCCTAGAATTTAAAATTTACATTAACATTAGTAAATGACCTCATAATTTTGGTCTTAAAGCACATTGAGTTTTACTTTAGTTCTTATACTAATATCAGTTTCCAAACAACATCAACTGAATTTTATACATATTCTGAGGTATTACATCCTTTACAAATATGAAGAAGATACACTGTGACTACCAAATTACTTGAAATCAGTAAATAACTGATCTTTGATTCAAAAATTCCTATCAGAAAGGTCAAGATGAAAATTACATATTCTTATCTGAGAATCCTTATTCAGCTATTTAATGTATGGGATATGGGACCAATCTCCCAGAGTTTCTACTATACTCTAGAAATATTATATCTTCGGTCTTTCATATATACCTGTTTCTGAGCACATTATGTATATAATGAAACTTCTGAAGGACCAACTAGAAAATGGAAATCATTAATCTTACATATATTGACAACTGCTTTAGGTTTTGAATACTTTGTTTCTTATTATATGAAAAAGGATCTATTGAGATTCTCACTGAGATCTTAGCAAGGGCCACATCTAGGTACAAGTAGCAAATGCACCATGCAATGGTAAAACTCCAGCAATGAGCACAGCAGACATAAAGCCCTGCTATTAGGAAGCATATGTGATATTAAAAATCAAACCTTGGCACATTGCAATTTTAAAGAGTTTATTCAAGCAGACAGTGATTCATTAATTGGGCTGCAGTAAACCAGAAGTGTTTCATGAGCTCCACCAAAAAAGTGGAAGGGGAAGTCTTTTATAAGGTGAAATCCAAAGCAGTTAAAGAAAATATCTGACTGATTTATGTGGAACAGTAGCCTCATTTGGATCATTCCAGTGGAAAGTCCTAATTTGAGGTTAGTTGATGTTTCTAATTGCTTAAGTTCAAGTAGTGGAAAGACCCTGGGTAGAAGTTAGTTGGTGGGTTTTGATTGGTCAAGCTTAAGGTTCGTTCTCCTAGAATATGACCATTTACATTGAGTTGGTGTTGGTTTGCTTATGTAGGAACCAAGAGCTCTGGAGCAACCTTAGACTACTAGCCTCCATAGGGGAGGAAAAAATATTTTTCTTCAATCCTTATAAGTTCTGAGTTGGAATAGATTCCTGTAACAAATGACAGATTAATAGGAGAAAAAGAAAAGTTTATTAATGTGTGCAGCATACCTCAGGCAGAAGATACTTCAGTGAAAACTTACTCAAAGTAAAGGCTTAGAACTCCAACTGATATAGCATTTTCAAGAGGAAAATGAATTTGTGGAGAATAACAGGACAAAGGGAGGAGTTTTAGGCTTCCAAAGGTGGGAAACTGTGAGAAGGCAAATAAATATATGGGACGAAACTAATGGAGTTAAGATATTTTTTGCAGATTCCTCTGATGCTCTCTTTGGCCCAATGGGAGTCTAGAGTTGTTCAGTAAAGAAGAATTTATATCCTGCCTTTAGGCAGAAAAAAAAAAAAAAAGAAGATAGAAATTTTCTTCCATTTGCTGCTTTTTAATTGCCTTCAACTCAAAAATAATTTTATTTCACAGAGGCATATTTTGGGGATGACATTCCAGTTTCCTTCACCTCTCAATTAATTATTTTAACAGTGGATTAAGTCAAACAATAAAAAGTAACAGAAACATACCATGAAAATAAACCTCCTAAGACGGTTAGGTCCCTCCTGTGGAGACAACATTTGAGAGGTTACCTGTGGAATCTCCTGAGCCCAAGACACCAACACCAACAATTTTACACAACCACACTGTCAGGCCTCTGGGTCTACAGATCTGTTACTTCAATCCTTTTTCTTCAACCTTGAAATATAAATGCCCAAAGGGACCAACCTCATTTTAAAACGTTCTTGACTATCAAAATCTTAGCTGGAATGATCTGACCAGTCACTGTGAAGAAGAGTGAGACTCCAGGGAAATCAGAAAGAAAGAAAAGGTTATTCATAATAAGGAAGATAATATGGCCCAAGGCTCTGCTAACGGCTCAAGTGCTTTCCACTCCAGACTTCTTTTGCTAGTATCATGACTCCTTTGAAGGCTTTCTCAAAATAGTCTTTCGTCATTTAAAAAGCAACATCTCCCCCTTGATTCCCTAATCCCCAATCACCAGTTGAGGTTTTGCTGCTTTCATTCTCTCTTTTTTTTTTTTTCCTTCTCTGCAATAATTTCCTCAAATTCCCAGTACCCTCCTCTGTTATGTTTAGGATCCTTGGCAATCAGCTGGGGGCAATATTTAATGATTTGTAGCTTTGTGGCTTTCTTTACAGACTATTTTAAGCTGGAGAGGGAGATTTTCATGTCACAGAATTGAGCTGTTACAGAAATAGAACAAGAGAAAGAATTTAACACCTTTTATTACACCCTTGCATCTTGGGCTCCCTGTGCTTGGGGTGGCTGGTCATTTAGGGCCCTCTCCCCTCAGAGTAATGACAGCTCTGAATCTGAGGCCCAGGCAGTCTGGAGAGGAAGGATCATCATAAGGATGCAACTGGGTACAAGGAATTAGCAGACAATCAGTAATAACTAACATTTCCCAGTCCTCCAGCCATTCTTTGCCTTCTGCAAGAACATACTTGGCTTAGAAAAATGTTTTGTACAAGCAATGGTTGCTCTTTCAAAACAGAAAATCAAAACAAAGAAAAAGAAACGAAAGAAAGAATGTCTTCTTAAATATTGTTTTTAAAAGGGCAGAGGCAGGCAGTGGGAAGTGGAATATGTGTGCAAAAAAAGAAATAAGCAATTATAAGCAGTTAATAAGCATAGAAGAAGGGACAGAACAGGATGAGTGAAATAAAGTAGAGATGACTGCTGGATTAGGTCTTTGCAAACTGTAATCCGGAAAGTTGTTGATCTCCCCATAGGCATTCTGTTTTTTCAAGAAAATCCTTAGAAAAATTTACCTTTCTTATTATGAATGTCCTTTTTTTTCCTTTCTGATGCCATTAAAATGAAATTACTCTCTCACAATCTGAGACTGCATCTCAACCTCCCTTGCTGGTAAAATAATTCCTGCTAAGATTTTAACTTGATAGTCAAGAGCAGTTTAAGTTAGAGAAATACTGAATTAAGCAAACTCTAACTCTATTTGGGTTATTGTGATTTCCCAGCCCTTTAATATATATTTTAAGGGATAGCGTAGAGGTGAATACGTAGCAGTACTTCCTAAATTTAGTCTTCCATAGAACTCTTTTCCTAAGCACCTTTTATCTCCTCATGGAAGATGAACACTTACAGGAAAATAATGAGTCCTCTGCTAAAGCACAATATGTTGGTCTCAGGACCCCTTTGTACTCCTAAAAATTATTGATGACCCCAAAAAGCCTTTGTCTATTGATATTTACTATATTGGAAATTAAAACTAAGAAAATTCAATTTTTCATTAATTCATTTAAAAATATAATAATAAACACATTGCATGTTAACATAAATAACATTTGTACTTTTAAAAATAACTATATTTTCCAAAATAAAATTATTTCATTAGAAGATTATTATTGTTTCCGACTTTTACAAATCTCTTTAATGTCTGGATTAATAGAAGACATTTAGTTTCTCATGTCTGTTTTTGCATTCTGTTATGATCTTATAAGTAATGTGGTCTCTGGAAAACTCCACTGTACACTAGTGAAATAATAAAATTGAAAAATGCCAATATCATCTCAGCGTCATTACAAAAATAGTTTAGACTTCAAGAATCCCCTGAAAGGGTCTGTGAAAAGTAAAGTAGAGGTTCCTCTTCAAAGACTTTTCTCCCCATCTAATTAGGAATAAATAGTAACTTCTCTTAGGAGCAAAATATATTCAAATACCCGTGCTAACTTTCTTAAGTATCTGCTAGCCGTAATAAAGAAATGAATGTACTTTATGTTCTTAGCTCCCATAGTTTAGCCTAAATATTTGCCCTGGCATGCTTATACTGGTCCAAGCAAGCATTAGGTCATAGCCTGTTCCTCTTCCTTATTTGGAGGTCTTTTTAGCTTCCTCAGCCTCATTCCTTTGTTCTCCTCTGCCTTTGCCTCTTTTAAAAAGTTCTAAGTTGGCCGGGCGCGGTGGCTCAAGCCTGTAATCCCAGCACTTTGGGAGGCCGAGGCGGGTGGATCACGAGGTCAGGAGATCGAGACCATCCTGGCTAACATGGTGAAACCCCGTCTCTACTAAAAATACAAAAAACTAGCCGGGCGTGGTGGCGGGCGCCTGTAGTCCCAGCTACTCGGAGGCTGAGGCGGGAGAATGGCGTGAACCCGGGAGGTGGAGCTTGCAGTGAGCCGAGATCGCGCCACTGCACTCCAGCCTGGGCGACAGAGCGAGACTCCGTCTCAAAAAATAAATAAATAAATAAATAAAAAATAAATAAAAAGTTCTAAGTTGCTAGCCAACTGGGACAAATACAGAATGTGAGGTCCCATTCCAGCCAATGGAAACCAGACACAGCAGTAGGGTGGACACATCAGGTTATAAATGACCCTGTCTCCTTTGTTCGGTGTACTCTCGTGACAAAACTGCTGGTGAGTGTACCCTTTCTGCAGAAAGTATAAAAATGGCCTTGCTGAGAGAATTAAATTTTTGTTCAAGTGCTATTTCTTTATGGCACTGGGGAACAAGCATTTCAAACAGGTCTAAATGACACACCTAGAGAAACCCTAACCATACTTTGAAAACTTTTAGACAACATGAATAGCCTGTGGGAAGACAAGAGGAAAGAAGGAAAGAAAAAGCCTTCTATGAGTGTCTACCACATGCCAAGAAAACTGCTCAGAATTCTGGGGTTTTTTTTTACTTTATTTTAGGTTCAGGGGTACATGTGAAGGTTTGTTACATAGGCAAACTCATGTCACAGGGGTTTGTGGTACAGATTATTTCATTACCCAGAAATTAAGCCCATATCCCGATAGTTATCTTTTCTGATCTTCTCCCTCCTCCCACCCTCCACCCTCAAGTAGACCCCAGTGTCTGTTTTCTTATTTGTGTTCATAAGTTCTTTTGATAGGAATTTTCATTAACATTAATTCACTTCATGTAGTAACCATTTAAGGCAGTAGTCATTATTCCCTTTGTCTATATAGTACAGACTCAGAAGGACTCCTTAATTTATCCAAGATCAAACAGTTGGTAAAAGGAAGAACTAGTTTGAAGCTAATTTATGGATACCAATATATCTTAAAGAAAGCATTTTCAATATTATGCTACTATAGTAATTTTCTATTGCTGCATAAGAAATTACCACAAACTTAGCAGCTTAAAACAGTACCCATTTATTATCTCACAGTTGTGTAAATTAGAAGTTCCAGAGTTGCTCAAATGGTTTCTCTGCTCTGAGTCTCACATTCAAGCTGTTAGACCAGCTAAGTTCTTATCTGGAAGTTCTGAGGAAGAAAGTGCTTCCAAGTTCATTCAGGCCATTGGCCAAATTCAGTTCCTTGCAGTTGTAGACTTGAGATTCCGGTGTTCATGCTGGCTACTGGCCAGGGGTTTCTCTCAGTTCCTGGAAGTTATTCTAGGGTCCTGGACACCAACTCTTTCCATCTTCAAGCCAGCAACAGGGAATCTCCCTCACATGTAAGAATGTTGGCATCTACTTGCTTCTTTTTCCATTTCCTAACTTTCCCAGAGCTGAAATACATGTGCTGACCTCATCCATCTGGAGTCAGTAGCTCAGTCCTGTCACAGGGCCAGCTTTCTGATTTGCTTAATGGAACCAAGCAAATAAAACCTTTCACAGCAACTGTTTCACAGCAACTGAGTTGTTATCTCCCTGACCTTCTGGGTTCAAATAGTCATTCAGTCTTGACATCTACTCTCAGGCCCTGGGTTCTATGTCCCCAATATTCAATGAGGAGGAGGTTAACTTCTACGAGTCACAATGCCTGTCCTCTTTCATTTCTTCTCAAAATGTCTTTTATCCTTTTTTCTTTCCTTCTCATAAAGATAAATTTAGTCACGCATATTACTGTTCTCAGCAAGTACTAAATTTAGAGGTCATCTCTATAGATCATTGCTATAAAACAACTTCATTAAGTCCATAATATATAATTTAGGACTAAAGGATTTAGAGTTCTGCAAATTCTAGTCAAAATTTATTATATGTTAGAAAGAATTAATATTAACTTTGTTTAGAGAAATTTATAAGAACATTACAAAACCCTTTGAAAAAGCTTAAGATCAACTCTCTTTCCTCTTCTTCCACTGGGTGGTTGTAAAATTAATACCATGCAAAAAATACGACATGCTGTATAAGCAAAAGTTTTTTTTGCTTTATTTTTAATGTAAATTTACACTTCTAAATTTTTATAAGAGAAAGCATTCAGAGAGTAATATCACTCATTCCTTGCCACACGTGGATATTTGTTGTGATGCGTGTGGAACTCCATCTTCATAGTTACTGAGAGCGGAATTAGCACAAAGATTTATGAGTTGGATTATAGAAACTGTACACATGCAAGGGACAAGGAGAAAAAAAATAGGAGACAGAAGGAGAGGTGAGAAAAGAAAAGAGGAACAACAACAGGAGCCATGAAGAAGAGATATAGAGAACATTAGCATGCCATAAAAAGGAGCCAAAAATAATGGAATCATCATGCCTTGAATAATCAACTAATAATATTTGTTGGATCAGGAAGTTTTAAGATGTTCTATTTGTATATCTAGGGATACACACAAGAAGAAAATATAATTGTAAATCTGTCAGGTCAGAGCTTTAAGAAATCTTCATATTAAACCAAAAGTTCTTTGGTCTAAGTCCCAGGGTTTGGTCTGAGAATCCAAGAATAAATGTAATAAAGGGAATTTCAGAATCCACAGTCAATGTGGAGCTGTCTTTTAGATTTAGCTTCATGTATAGTTAACAGTATTATTCCAAAGAGTGGAAATCATGCTTTTTAAGACAACATAAAAATCTGTGTGGTTTGCTGACATGGTAATGTGATTACAGTTCCTGAAGAATGAAAATTATACAAAGTCAGTACCATCATTTGACAGAAATTGTATCCTGACTATTCTCAGAAGAAACTAGAAGTAAAGACAGATTCTTTAATATTTTCCTTTCTTTTTTCAGTCATGCATAGATCTGTCATTTTTCACAAGCTTCATGTGTCATTTTGATGTAAGCTTGCTAGCGAGGGCTGCCCATATCTACAAACTGGGTGGCTTAAGCAACAGAAATTTATTTCCTCACAGTTCTGGAGACTACAAGTCTAAGATAGAGGTGTTGACAGGGTTCCTTCCAAAGGCCCTTCTTCTTGGCTTCTAAATGACTATCTTCTTCCCTTGTTTTCACATGGTCTTCTTCTATGTAAATCTGTGTCTTAATCTCCTCTTCTTATGAGGACACCAGTTGTGTGGGATTCGAGTCCATTCTGATGACCTTACTTTGCCTTAATTCTCTCTTTGAAAAGTTTATCTCCAAATACAGTCACATTTTGAAGTACTAGGGGTTAGGACTTCCACGTATAAATTTGAGGGGAACATAGTTCAGCTCATAACAATGATCCTTGGAAAAACTTTGCTCCAATCAAAGAAATTACCTGTGGATATAAACCATCTTGAGTAACTATTGCTGCCATCTTTAGTTCAACTTTCTGCACTAAAAAGACAAAATCCACTGTAGGAGAGGAGAAAACAATTTCTCCTTTACTGTTCAGAGTCCTTAGCTGGAACTCCTACAACAAAAGACAGATTAGCAAGAGAAAAACAAACAAGTTTACTAACATGTATATTTCATACATACGTGAGAGAAAACTAAAGGAAATAGTAACTCTCAAAAAGATGCCTTAGAACTTCAGCTTATATAGTATCTTCAACAAAGTACAATACAATTTCAAAGAAGTGTCTAGATGTGGCATATTGTGGAAAGACAGTTATTTGGGAAACCAATAGTAGGTAGAACAGTTGGTAAAGTTTGCTATATAGATTTCTCTTGTGCCATCTCCAGGCTGATAAGGGTCTAAAGTCATCTCCACTGAACAAACTTTGTCCTTCCTGTTACAGAGGTAAAGAGGTACATCTTTGTATATTTATTTCCTGATTTTAAGCAAATAGGGAGAGGGCAGACAGCCTTTCTTGTTCGTGCTTCTTCCCAATTCCCTTCAGCTCAAGATAATCCTTATGCCAAAGTAGCATTCTGGGGGTAGCATATTCTTCTGCTTTCACTACCAAGGTTTTCACAAGGAAAATCTCTGAAAGAAACAAAATAGGTGAATTTAACAAGCAAACCCTAATTTGTTCTCCTCAAGTTTTATCTTCTATTTATGACTTTCTCACATTAATTCTGACGCTTCTATCATGGTATACACTAAGTAGACATTTGTACCCCTATTTTATTTCTGTGTGTTTGTTTCTTTAAAGTTTTCTTAATTTATTATCTTTAATAAAAAAAGGTTGTTAAACATTGAATAATGTATAAATGATAGCTATAAACTCAGGAGAGTTCTTAAAAAGCCTAGCCAATGGATTATCAAAACTAATTGTTATGATTTGAACAGTTGCCCCCTCCAACCCTCATTTTGAAATATAATCCCTAATGTGGTAATGTTGATGGGTGGGGCCTTTAAGAGGTAACTAGTTCATCAGGGCTTGGTCATCATGAATAGAATAATCCATTCCTGGATTAATTAACTTTAGAAGAAAAAGGAGAGAGACTTGAGCCAGCAAAGTTAGCCCTCTCACCATGTGATACCCTATACTGCCTCAGGAATCTTCAGAGTCCCCACCAGCAAGAAGGCCCTCACCAGATGCAGCTCCTCAACATTGTACTTCTTAGCCTCCAAAGCTGTAAATAAATTCCTTTTGTTTATAAGTTACTCACTTTCAGGTATTCTGTTATAAGCAACAGAAAATAGACTGAGACACTAGTGTTTAAATTCTACCTTGGCCACTCACAAAATGTTATGTTGCCTACTATTTATTTCATCCTATGAAGTAAATGTGTTCAATCTGATGAGTTTGAACATACGCAAATACCTATGATGTCATCCTACAATCAAGGTGACAGACAAATCTAACACCTCTCGAAGTTTCCTTGTGTCCCTCTGTTTTCATTTTTGTTGTTTTTGTTTCTGAGGTAAGAACAATTAACATGAGATCTACCCACTTAATACATTTTGAAGTGCCCAATACCGTATTGTTAACTATAGGCACCATACTATACAACAGATCTCTAGAACTTATTTTCCCACATAACTGAAACTTTATATCAATTGAACTCTCCCTTTCCCCAACCCAGCCCCTGGCATCCACTATTGTAATCTCTGCTTTAATGAATTTGACTATTATAAATACCTCATATATGTGGAATCATGTCATATCTGTCTTTCTGTGTCTGGCTTATTTCACTTAGCATGTCCTCTAGGTTCATCCATGTTGTCACAAATGGCAGGATTCCCTTCTTGTTTTAGGGCTGAATTACCTCCCACTGTATATATAGACCACATTTTCTTTATCCATTCTTTTGTCTATGAACACTTGGGTTGTTTCCATATCTTGACTGTTGTGAATAGTGCTGCAGTTAATTAACATGGAGGTGCAGATATCTCTTCAAGATCTACATTTTAATTCTTTTGGATATGTACTCAGAAGTAGGATTGCTAGATCATATGCCACTTTTATTTTTAATGTTTTCAGGAATCTTGATACTGTTTTCCATAGCTGCTGTGCCATTTTACATTCCTACTGACAGTGTAGAAGTGCTGTTTTATGTGAGGTTTTTTTGTTTGGATAATAGTCATCCTAATATGTATGAGATGACATCTTTAATATTGTTAAAATGTCCACACTACCCAAAGCATTCTACAAATTCAGTGCTGTCCCCATAGAAATCCCAATTTTTTTTTTACAGAAGTAGATGAAAGCAATTCTAAAATTCATATGGAATCACAAAAGATCTAGAATAACCAACACAATCCTGAGAGAAGAAGAGCAAAGATGGAGGCATTACACTTCCTGATTTTAAATTACATGACAAGTACGTACAGTAGTTAAAACTGTACGGAACTGGCATAAAGACAGATGTATATACCAATAGAACAAAATAGCCCACAAATAATCCACACTAATACAGTCAATTACCTCCCACAAGGATTCCAAGAGCATTCAATAGGAATAGGTTAGACTCTTCAACAGATGGTGTTGGGAAAATTAGATATCCACATGCAAAAGCATGAAATTGAACTCTTATCTTACACTATACACAAAAATCAACTCGAAGTGGATTAAGGATTTAAACACAGCCTGAAACTCTAAAACTACTAAAAGAAAACATAGGGAGAAAGCTTCTTGACATTGGACTTGGCAATGATTTCCTGGAAATGACCCCAAAAGCATAGGCAACAAAAATAAAAATAGACTAGTGAGACTACATCAAACTAAAAAACTTCTCCAAAGCAAATGACACAATCAACAGAATGAAACCAACCTATGAATGAAGGCAAGCTGTGGAATGGGAGAAAATACTTACAATCCACATATCTTTTAAAGGGTTACTCTCCAAAGTATATAAGGAGTTCCTACAACTCAATAGTAAAAAAAACCAAACAACCCAATTAAAAAATGAGCAAAGGGGCAGGGCACGTTGGCTGATGCCTGTAATCCCAGCACTTTGGGAGGCCAAGGTGGGCAGATCAACTGAAGTCAGCCTGGCCAACATGGTGAAACCCCATCTCTACTAAAAAAAATAAAAATAAATAGCTGGGCGTGGTGGTGTGTGCCTATAATCCCAGCTACTCGGGAAGCTGAGGCAGGAGAATCGCTTGAACCCAGGAGACAGAGGTTGCACTGAGCTGAAATCGTGCCACTGCATACCAGTCTGGGTGACAGAGTGAGACTCTGTCTCAAAAAAAAAAAAAAGCAAAGGACTTTTGAACAGATATTTCTCCAAAAACACACAGATGGCCAGTGGAAATATGAAAAGATGCTCAACATCATTAATTATTAAGAAAATGTGCCTTCATCTCTTATTCTGTATAAGAAGAACAAAGGAACAATAATTCCTCTGTGAGGAAGTTGAATGGAAACCCCAAACCTGGCTGGTTCAGGCACCTGACTTTGGCACACTCCTGCCCCCTAGTGGCAATTTTTAGACATATGCTGGCAGTGGCAAGGGCGAAAACAAAATGTGAAAACTGTAAAGCAAAAGCCATGAGATGCCTTCCTTGTAACACACACTGACTTTTTAATTGTTCATTTTCACGCCTTCTGAGGGCATTTTTTTCACTCCTACTAGTATCAATAGTCCGAAACGAACGATACAGGAAATTTCAGGAGTCATCCAATTACCCTAGAAAAATGATAGTACATTTGTTTTCATTTTTATTTTTTCTTCTTCTCTATTTTAAAAAGATTCGTGGAGAATATCTATGGTTTTGTGATATTAATGTGTCCTTTTTTCTAAGTTGTGGTAAATACTCCATAACGTAGAATTTACCATCGTAACCATTTTTAAGAGCATAGTTCAATGGTATTAAGTACATTCACATCATTGTGCTACTTTAAAGAAAGATCGTGTTTTTCTAATTTAAAAAATAATTATGATTATTGTAAATAGTTCAGAAGGGTATTAAAAACAGAAGTGAAAAACTACCCGAAATTCTGCCACCAGAAAAAAAAAAATTATTTTTTATTTTGTTGAACAATGTCCATGAATATCTAACCCAAACATTAGCTAAAGTCCTTGTGCCTGTAAAAATCAAGTATATTTTGGCTCTGACTCTAAATGCTCTGCTTCTCCACCTTCATTCTGTGTTTCACCAGCTCTGCATAGGGACCCAGCTGGCCACTGCCCTGTCACTTCACTATGAAGAAGAGTATTTCCTAATGAAGGTTGTCTGGTAGCATAAACAACTAATGCTTAAGACAGCAGTGTGGGCCGCAGAGAAAAGCAATCTATGAAAAATTCCATCTTATACATCCTGTCCTTCAAAAATTTCCTAAGCCTTTTCTACTCCAAGGAAATTTTCACTGTACTGTATCTTCCACTTACTCCCTGCTGCTGGGCAACCCCCTTCCAACTTCTCTGGCTGGCATCTAGTCCCAAAATTCCTTTTAGTTTCTTATGAAGGAGAATTCTATCCCTTCCCCACCCATCACAGCTACACTAAAAGGAGGCATATCTTTATAACCAAGCACACCCATCTAGCACAATCGTTTCAGAGAATTCTGAGGCCATCACTTAAAGAAACAATTAGTTCTCTCTCTGCATATGCATAGAATTAGTTCTCTCTCTACATATGCGTAGAATTAGTTCTCTCTCTATGTATGCATGGAATTAGTTCTCGCTTTGCATATGCATAGATTTTTTTATTTAAAAAAGCATCAAACTATCAGGGATGCCACACTGTAAAATTCTGGGAGCACTGTTCACATCCCAGTTGTCACAAATGACAGGATTTCCACTAGGATGTGAATGGGACCCACTGAGGCTATGCATCTCTGAGTCTCTGTATGAAGAGATCTCTAATACTACACTTGTTACTTTATGACTCCACTGTATCATGGATATTTTTCCCTGTCACTAAAAATGGCTATATATCATTTCTTTAGTAGCAGTTGTAGGAGACCAGAATATGCCACTAAAAATATGGTAGAAGACCAGAATGTGGCACTCCAAAGTATACCTTTTTAGCATAAAGATTATTTTGGGCTGATTATTCTGAGAAATAACAGACACACACAGGAGGAGCTCTGAAAACTGAGTAGAGGTTACCCTTTTGTAAGGGAAATTTACATTTAAAAAAGAAATCTCCATTTGCAGAAGTGTCTCCCTCTCTGTACCAGTAAAGGAAGTAAAATCTCAGTAAAATTTTATGCAGGGAGAAGGCCCTCACTTAAATCTGCATAATATACCTTTCATTTTTTTGAGACCTGGTCTGGCTGTCACTCAGGCTGGTCTCAAACTCCTAGGCTCAAGAGACCCTCCCACATTGGCTTGTCAAAGTGCTGGAATTACAGGTATGAGCCACCATGCCTAACTTCTTTTTTACCATACTTTTCCTGATCACCTCCCCATAACTGGCCTCCTCCACATCCTTTTGTATTTAGCTAAAGATAGTAATTAAGCTTGCATTTTAAGTCATCTTTCCCTGGGTATGTCCCGTGTAACATGAGTTGCACAGGTATACACATGAAGACATTGTTAATAAACTTCTATTTGTTTTTCTCTTGTTGATCTGTCTTTTGTTACAGGTGGTCCAAGCCAGGAACTTAAGATAGATGGAAGATTATGTTTTGTTCCTTTACACTGTGAAGTATTCTGTACTATATAATGCCTCATTGTCTGTAACCAACATATCTAACTCTTTATAATAGATAATTATTTCCAATTTCTCATTATTATAAGTAGTGCTATTGCTAGCTCCTCAAATGTATGCCTTTGTGAGGATATCAGATTATAACCTTAGAATACATTTGTAGATGTAAAATAAAGGATATACACATTATACATTTTGCCACATACTCCCAACTGCCCTCTTAAGAAGTGCCAGATTTTACTACATGGAGTCCTTTTCCTATACTCGATTTCCAATGTAGACATTATAATATTTTTCCCCTTTTTCAATAAAATGGGTAAAAAAGTGACATCTTGATAAATGTGTGTTTTCTTTTCTGTGGTTACAAGCAAAGTGGAACCTCTGTTTTATATATTTATTGGCCTTTTGCACTTCTCCATTTGTAAATAACACCTTTATCTTTTGGTCCATTTTTCTATTGGCAGGTTTATCTTTTTCTCGTCAATTTGCAAGAGCTATTTAAAACTTAGCAACATACTTAAACAATGTTGGTTTTTATTTTACATTTTGGAAATTGCCTTTACCTCAAGGGCTGCCCACTGTTAAAACTAGACCATGAGAATAAAACTTACTGTTTCATTGAAGTGGTTAATAGGAAGAAGAAACGAAAATCAAATTCCTGACTTGGAGTTCCAAAATAGGCACTTGATATTGTTACTGGTGGACGAGATCTGAGTTACTAGTGGCAAATCCGTAGACGTATGCAGCAACCTCAATTCTTACCTCCTCAGAAGAAAGGATTCAACTGAGGGACATAAGGCAGAAAAAGAGACCAAGGCAAGTTTCAGAGCAGGAATGGAAGTTTATTTTAAAAGGCTTCAGAACAGGAAAGAAAGAAAGGTATGCTTGCAAGAGACTCCAATAGACACTGCAGACTACTGTGGGGGAGAGAGGGAGGTGAACAAGGGTTGAAAAACTACCTGTTGGATGTTATGCTCACTACCTTGGTGACAGGTTCAATCATACCCTAAACCTCAGCATCACGCAATATACCTTAGTAACAAACCTGCACATGTACCCCCTGATTCTAAAATAAAAGTTGAAAAAGAAAATAAAAGGAGTCTAAGACAGTTCCTCAAGTTTTGTATAGCTAAAGGAATAGCTGAGGCCAGGTTCACACCTGTAATCCCAGCACTTTGGGAGGCCAAGGCAGGTGGATCGCGAGGTCAAGAGATCGAGACCATCCTGGCCAACATGGTGAAACCTCCTCTCTACTAAAAATACAAAAATTAGCTGGGCATCATGGCATGCACCTGTAGTCCCAGCTACTCGGGAGGCTGAGGCAGGAGAATCACTGGAACCTGGGAGGCAGAGGTTGCAGAGAGCCGAGATCATGCCACTGCACTCCAGCCTGGCGACAGAGCAAGACTCCGTCTAAAAAAAAAAAAAAGAAAAAGGGAATAGCTGAGAGAGTTTCAACAGACAAGATGCCATATCAGGTCAGAAATGTTCCTTCACCAGATAAGATATTGATTATATAAGCCACATGTCATGGCAGAAGCAAAAATATCAGAGGCAAAAACGTGAACAGCAAGTACAGTGAGGATAGAGGCTATAAACCAAGTACATATTATTAGACCCCAGCAGATGACAACTGGACCAGTTTCCTCCTTGTACCAATGCCAAGGCACCATGTTAACCACCTGGAATACAACTGCCAGTTAGGGAGAGGGGGCACAAGAAGGGAGGTATACAGATTAGACAAAAAATTACCAGTATCAAAATGGAGTCACTATGTGAAGCCCTAATAAAAGAGAGCTGGAGGCCATGAAAAAGGGGTCCTCATACATGCATACCTATGCTGGGAACTCTGCAAGGAATTCCTTAAAACTGCAGTATTCCAGATGAGCTGCTTGCCCAAAGACACTTGCCTAACAATGACTGTCTCTGCCAATGAGCTAATGCCAGCTCTTGCAACAAGCTCCAATAGTCTTGTTCCAAAACAGCTTCTATGGACTTCACCTTTCTGTCTTTAAAAGCTTTCCCCTACGCCAACTCCCCTGGATGCACCTATGATCCATCATAGCATGCATGTTCTGGATTGCAATCTCCTGCTACTGTGGAATAAACTCTTTGCTCTGGAAGATCAGTCTCTCTGTTGCTCACTTTAGGTTGACACAGAAAACCCTGAACCCTGAAAAATCACTACATTTAACTACGTTTACTGGGAAATGACTAGATTAAATGTTTCATTGAAGAAGAAAGTTAAAAATTGTGCTAATATTGAATTTTAAATAGAGAAAGTTATAATTTTAAATACTAAAGTTTCAAAGATAAAATTATTTCCTGGTCCATATCTAGTATATATGTTGCCATTATTTTTACTAGATTTTAATTTATCTTTTAACCTTTTGGGGGTTTTGATGGTGTTTTTTGTTTGGTTGGTTTTTGCCTTACAGAGCATCTTTGAATGTATTCCTTTATGCTTTCTGGATTGGGTATGATGCTTTGAGAGGTTTCCTTAGTTCCCAAATCATAAAAATATCCAACTATATTTTCTTCACTATTCTTAAGGCTTCAATTTTTGTAAGTAACACTTTGATGCATCTAAATTCAACAGTGCAAAAACAATCTATAATTTGATGCATCTAAATTCATTTAAGTACAGAGACTAAAAAAAGAAATCTAGCTTTTTTCCAAGTGATCATCGGCTTTCCTAACGTAATTCATTAGTTTTATCTTTTCCTTAGTAGAATTAATAACATCTTCATCATAAATTATCTTTCTTTATATATAAAGAATTCAGTCTTTATCTGAAACCTGCTTCTTTATCCCATATAGCTACATATTTTAACTGTTAAAGATTCATAATATATTTCAATATGCGATACCTTTATTAAAATTTATTTTAAGAAATTTCCTGGATATTTTCATATATTTCTTATTTCAGATAAAATTTAGTTTTGTTACATTTCCCCAAAAACATATTTCAAGCTTTGTATTTAATGAAATTATATATTATTTTTACACTATTGAATATTTCTATTCAAAATGTTACTAATTAATGATGTGGACAGGAGTCAGGGAAATACTGGGTAGAAGAGGGCAGTTCCCTGGCAAAGGCCCCACCCTCAAGCCTGGAAAACCGCAGCCCTAAATGGAAACAGGCATTCCTGTTTTCGTGCCCAAATGTTGCCTTTTGGCCCACCATCCCCCACATCCTGTACCCCTATAAACCCCAGGCTCCATGAGCACACAAGCAGAAGAGCAGAGGAACAGAAGAGTGGCACCGCAGAGAAGGAGAGAAGAAAAGGAGTGTCTGAACGTGCAGAAGAGTTCGGCTGGGGACGGTCAGAGAGGAGATTGGCCAGGGGACAACTGAACTCCGGGGGAAGATCATCTTCCCACTCCATTCCCTTTCCAGCTCCACATTCATACTCCTAAGAGCCACCTCCATCCAGCAGTAAAATCCCTCACATTTACCATTCTTCAATTTGTCTGTGTGACTTGATTCTTCCTGGACACCAGACAAGAACCTGAGTCCCAATATGGCACAGAGCTGGTAACACTGAAGCCATCCACAGACAGCAAAGCTAAAAGAACACTGTAGCATGCCTACTGGGGCTTCAGAGCTACAGGCACATACCCCTAGACACTACCGTGGGGCTGGAGCCCAAAAACACTTGCCCCAGCTCCTGCCCCTGCCTGTCTGCATGCTCCCCCACCTGTAAGAGGTTTGAGAGCACAGAAGCTGAACAGACGAGTCACACTTCTATCATACATCCTGCAAGGGGGATCAGGTAACTCTCCCACTTCAATAACATATGGAAATTAATAGCTTTCATATGTATAATCAATAATCAGTTAGAGGATATAAGAATAGAGAAAAGGTGGCCAGGCACAGTGGCTCATGCTTGTAATCCCAGCACTTTGGGAGGTCGAGGTGGGTGGATCACTCGAACCCAGGATTTTGAGATCAGCCTGGCCAACATGGTAAAACCCCATCTCTACTAAAAATACAAAAATTAGCCTGGTGTGGTGGTGGATGCCTGTAATCCCTGCTACTCAGGAGGCTGAGGCAGGAGAATCACTTAAACCCAGGAGGCAGAGGTTGCAGTGAGCCAATATCATGCCACTGCACTCCAGCCTGGGCAACAGAGCAAGACTCTGTCTCAAAGAAAAAAAAGAGAAAAGCTCATTTATAATATGAACCAAGAAGTTAATATACTTGGAGAAATTTACTGAGAAATATGCAAAACCTACATTAGAAAAACTTTAAAACACTTCTGAAGATATAAAATATAGCTGAGTAAATGGAAAAATATGATGACTCAACATCTTGAAATGTCAGTCGTCCCTAGGTTGATTAATAAATTTAATGTGATCTCAATAAAAATACCAACAAGCTTTCCATGTAACTATTGATAGACTATACAATGCAATATTGAACTTCATGTAGAAAAATGAACATATAGAATACACAGAACAACACAAAAAATAAAAAGTGATGGAGGAAGGGATGACTAACCCTACCAGGCATTGAAACACTATAGAACTACTATAATTAAAATAATAGGCAGACCAGTCAAACAGAATAGAAATTTTAAAAATAGACTCAAATACATATTAAACTTCAGTACATAATGGCATCGCAAGTCACAACTACAAAAATTGACTTTTTCATAAATGGAGTGAGAACAACTGTTTAACCATCTGAGAAAACTCAAATTTGAATTTGTACCTCACAACACACACACACATGCGCACGCACACACACACACAACCCTCCAAATGGATTAGAGACCTAAATATAAAAAAAGAAACGATACAAGTACTAGAAAACATGGTTGAATTCTTCATTAACCTGTAAAGGATAATTTCCAACCATAACTAAAAACACAGAAGTAGTTTTTAAAAGATTGATACATTTGACTACATTAAAAATCAACAGCTACTCATAGCAAAAAAAAAAAAAAAATCAACTGACAAACTGAGAAAAAAATATCTGTGTCATATATGTCACAGATAAAGAACTAATGTCCTTAATATATAAGTAACTCTTAAAAGTTAAGAGATAAAATTAACAAAAACATGACAGAAAAATGGGCAAAAGACATGAACGGATGATTCACACACACCAGAAAAAAGATACAAAAATAGCCCTTAAATATATGACAATATTTTCGTCCTTGTTCGTGATAGAAGAAATGCAAATTAAAGCAACCACTCTCTTGGCAAGGCTTAGGGAAATAATTATTCTCATACACTGCTGGTGGGAAAGCAAATACAACAGTTAAAACACAATAAATGGAGGACATCACCTAGTGCTGAGCTTTAATGATAAAAATAAATAAGACACACTCACTCCCTGGCCTTGTATGCACAGTCTTTCTCCCCTGTCTCTGAAAAGCAAACAGTGCAGGAGAGGGCTGGGCACATACAGTCTATTTCAACGTACTGTGCTAAGCGCCAGAATGTCATGAGAGCAAAGAGGAGAGCATTTAGAGTAGTAGGAGAGAGTTTCCTGGAGGAAGTGATGCCTAAACCAGTACAAGTGAGTCAGAAGGAAGGAAAGGGGAAGGGAAATGCAAAGAGCCTGCGCTTCATCACATCATCAAGGTGGAGTCACTGCAGTATCTCATAAAAAGTGGTAGCAATCAATTCTACAGCAGATATAATCTTGCCAATGGGACAAGAATACCTGGTCATCTCTCCTCAACAGTACCAGAGTTGCCCACTTTCACTATCCTTTTTCTAGTTTTCATGAACAACGAGGACTCTCTAAGTGAATGGATGCATCCACAATCAGGTGAGAGTGACATCTGGTTTACCTACTTGGCCTCTTATGATCTGATCTTTTTGTGCTAATATTGAAGTTGTGCTCCCAAAGTGTAATCTGATTCAAGGATCTTGGGGAACACCTCACTAAAGAACCCATCTATAAATCATCAGGTGATCATTTCAAATATACTGTACATAACAAATTGCAGAGAACAATGGCTGTTCAACATGAAAACCAGGTAGTAAATTACAGAAACGGTTTAGCAGACAAATGATGAGGGTGCAACTAGAATAATCATGATGCATGCAGAGAGGAGAAACCAAAGTTAGCTGACATCACACCTTTCTTCCACATACAGAACAATTACTTCTCTTCATTATAAGGTTTAAGCCTGAAAATATCTTACTCCAACATTAAGTATGATGATCAAAATCAAATATCACAGATACAATAGAAGGGCTTTATAATTCCTTTATTTTTATTTGTCCATTCAGAATTCATTCACTTGTTTAGTATTGTTCTATTTTTTTTTAAAAGTGGCATTAATGGTAATGTTCACTGAGGTAGAATTTACCTGGTACCATACCTGTACAGATTTCATATCAGCCTAACTGTAATAATGAAAACACAAACACAAAAGTGGCAGAATTTTTTTTTCTTTTTTTTTTTTTTTTAGATGGAGTCTCACTCTGTCACCCAGGCTGGAATGCAATGTTGCAATCTCGGCTCACTGCAACCTACACCTCCCTGGTTGAAGGGATTCTCTTGCCTCAGCCTCCTGAGTAGCTGGGATCACAGGTGCCCACCACCATGTCCACCTAATTTTTGTATTTTTAGTAGAGATGGGGTTTCACCATGTTGGTAAGTCCTATCTTGAACTCCTGACCTCAGGCGATCCATCCACCAGCCTCGGCCTCCCAAAGTGCTGGGATTACAGGTACAGAATTTGTTTAAGTGATCAGATTGTAGGCCGGGCGAGGTGGCTCAAGCCTGTAATCCCAGCACTTTGGGAGGCCGAGACGGGTGGATCACGAGGTCAGGAGATCGAGACCATCCTGGCTAACACGGTGAAACCCCGTCTCTACTAAAAAAAATACAAAAAACTAGCTGGGCGAGGTGGCGGGCGCCTATAGTCCTAGCTACTCGGGAGGCTGAGGCAGGAGAATGGCGTGAACCCGGGAGGCAGAGCTTGCTGTGAGCTGAGATCCGGCCACTGCACTCTAGCCTGAGCGACCGAGCGAGACTCCGTCTCAAAAAAAAAAAAAAAAAAAGGGATCAGATTGTTCATTATGAATGAACCTCGTGAAATGAAGTTAGCCACATCTCCAGAAATGGCACTCAGTATTTGTTGCGGAGGAACTGGCAGAGCACTACAAATGTTACAAAACATTACAGAGAAAATGGAGGCCAGGTGTGGTGGCTAACAACTGTAATCCCAGCACTTTGGGAGGCTAAAGCAGGTGAATCACCTTAGGTCACGAGTTTGAGACCAGCCTGGCCAACGTGGCAAAACATCCCCTCTACTAAAAATACAAAAAAAAAAAAATTAGCCAGGTGTGATGGCGGGCACCTGTAATCCCAGCTACTCGGGAGGCTGAGGCACAAGAATCGCTTGAACCCAGGTGGTGGAGGTTGCAGTGAGCCAAGATCACACCACTGCACTCCAGCCTGGGCGACAGAGTGAGACTCCATCTCAATAAAAAAGAAAAAAAAAAAAGAAAGAAAAAAAGAAAATGGAGCTTTTCTATGTTTGTTTTCTGTCAATTATGCTGTTTCAGAAAGGCACTTTTTTCTTTTTTCTTATTCATTCTCCTTAACTGTAATCAATCAACATCTCAAAAAAATTACTTATAATAAACTTTAGTAGCTTTATGTTTATAGACAGCTTAAATTTGTTCCTTCTTTTTAGGTGAGATTCTTCTCTTCTACATTTATGCTGTTTTCAACTTAACTTCACCACTTCAACTGGTGATGTTAAGTTGAAAACAGAATATATATATGTTCAGGCATACATATATATGTGTCTGGATCTGTGTATGCGTGTATATACATATACATTATACACTACATGCTTTGTACCGCATCTTCAATTATTACATAATGTTAAAAAAAATCACAAAAACAAGCCCCTTTTTCCTATATTTGTCTAGCAGCTTAGGAAAATGATCTTCACAAACTTTATCACTTACCATTCAAGTTATAGAATCAATAGTAGGTTTGAGATTGCAGTAGCATTTCCTAACTTCAATAGCACAAAAGCTGTCTCACACATGTGAGAAGAGAATTTGATTAAGCTTGCAAAAGTTTTCCTTTTAGAAATGATGTAGATTTTAAAATTTACGTAACTAGTATTTTACAACTTGCTTGAGAATTGCTTCAAATCCTACACCACACAAGCCTTTAACTTTAACAGTATTTGTCTCTTACCTAATGCCATCTGGTGTAGATCAACATATTATATATAGCATCATCTCCAAAGAATTCTCTGTATTATTTATAAATATTATAATATGGATTGTAATAAGTTATGGAAAAAATGCAAACACATCTGGAGATCATTTAACAAAAATCAATAAAACCTTTATAAAGTGAACCATTATTCATATGTTAACCTGATTGGCTTACTAAACATTTCCATTGTTTCATTAAACTTTGCCAGTTTGTCCAAATATGCCTCGGAGTCTAACAAAAGAATCAGTGGCTACATAAAACACTAATTAAGTTTTTCATAACACTATTCCTTAGAAAGCTACAATCTTCTCACATTGGTGAATCTTTAGGCAATAGAAATGTGAGCACTCCAGCTACACAGGCAAAAGGAAATAGAAAATTATCACTATCCATCTTCCAAGCAGTCTATATAATACAAACTACCCATTAAAGATTACTTTGCCTAAGTTTTCTAACTCATTCTTCAAAGCATTCCTTTGTCTGTGCCAATATAACTATCAGACATTCCTATTAAAGAGCTTCCTCACACATTTTCAAACCACCAAAACCACAGTCACACATATTTTTTATCCCAACGGACTTTCCCTTACAAATTCCTGTTGACTTTAGCAGGACACACCCATTCCCCAGAGTATAGTCAGCTCTTCTCATCTACTCTAATGAGAGAAAACATTCTGTTAATAAAGCAGGTGGCAACCATTATAAATGTCTTATTAAATATTAAATAGTAGGGATTTTTCTGAGCCAAGGAGCAGTAATAGGCAATATCCAAACTTATGCACTATATTGGCAAAGGAACTTTTTTATAGACTCTTTCCAGAATTAAGTGGTTTGACATCTCACCCTAAAAGACAGGAAGATCACTATTTCTGACAGCCCACTTGTGCCAAGTACTGTACTAGACATATTATATACATTACTTTACAGACAAGTAACTAAAGTTCTTATAGGATAAATAAGTTACCTATTAAAGGACACATAATTTTAATGCATCAGCCTAACTCCAAACCCCAAGCCCCTCCAACTTTTCCACACTGTATACATACCCAACCTTGGGGTATATAACACAAAAATGTAAAGGCATTGCAAATTAATCCACATCTCAGGCCAAGTTTACAGAGAGAATGTATCTCCTTCACTTTGCCTGTAGTTATATGGTTTTCCCCTGGGTGGGAGAAGGAAAGATTACCAAACATAAAATCTGGTTTAAACTCTAGTCCAATTCAGTAATTTGAACTGTCTGCACAGGTGGTATCTAGTGGTTCCTCTATACCATAATATTCCCTGCCATAGAGAAGAAAGACTCATGTCTTAGATGGCAATGCAAATGGTACCTCCTCTGCCCTCGGAAGTGAGTGCTCCAAATTTGCTTCTTGATTTGCAAAAGTGGGAGAATAAAGGATTTCAGAAAACTCTCTCTATATATACGCAGGCTTACAAGAATATAATCTTGGAGCAAATTTGAACTGAGGAGCTACATTCCTTCCATAACCTTTTCTCCTTCCTTACTTTAAGTAAATGAATTCATAGATCAAATAGACCTAAGGTTATGTATTCAGAAAAGTGAAAGGGAAAAGTATATTAATAAATTTCAGGCTATTTTTGGCAATCATAAAAGCATGAGTGGATGCAGCTGGTAAAATACAATGCCAATTTTGTGGAATAATTTTTCATTTGAAAATAAAATCTTTTTAATGTGAGTGTATTGTGTACACTATGAGAATAAACAATGAATTATAAATTGTCACAAAATCTTTTAAGAGGGTTTTCCTATTTAATTATCTTTTTATGATTTTTAACTATTAAATTAAGAAGTAGTTCTCAAAATACAACAAATACATATATAAAATTATAATAATTTCCCTTGAATATCATCTTCTCTCCCAATGTAACAGGACTGATGTTAACTCTCTTGTATGTATTTTCCACGCTTACATTCGCACTCACACAAACATACATACTTGCAGACATATGAATAAATATTTTTTGCATGATTGTTGAAATGGTTTGGCTGTGTCCCCACCCAAATCTCATCTTGAATTGTAGTTCCCATAATCCCCACGTGTTGTGGGAGGGAACCGGTGAGAGGTAATTGAATCATAGAGGCAGTTACCACCATGCTGTTGTTCTCATGATAGTAAGTTCATTCTCATGAGATCTGATGGTTTCCCCCTTTTGCTCAGCACTTTTTCTTTCTGCTGCCATGTGAAAAAGGATGTGTTTGCTTCTCCTTCCAACATGATTGTAAGTTTCCTGAGGCCTCTCAAGCCATACTAAATTGTGAGTTAATTAAACCTCTTTCCTTTATAAACTGCCCAGTCTCGGGTATGTCTTTATTAACAACATGAGAATGAACTAATACAGTAAATTGGTACCCATAGAGTGGGGTGCTGCTGTAAAGATACTCAAAAATGTGGAAGAAACTTTGAAACTGTGTAACAGGCAGTGGTTGGAACAGTTTTGATGGCTCAGAAAAAGACAAGAAAATGTGGGAAAGTTTGAAACTTCCTAGAGACTTGTTGAATGGCTTTGACCAAAATGCTGATAGTGATACAGACAATGAAGTCCAGGCTAAGGTGGTCTCAGATAGAGATGAGGAACTTGTTGGGAACTGGAGCAAAGGTGACTCTTGCTATGTTTTAGCAAAGAGACTGGCAGCATTTTGCCTCTGCCCTAGAGATCTGTGGAACTTTGAACTTGAGAGAGATGATTTAAGGTATCTGGTAGAAGAAATTTCTAAGTAGCAAAGTGTTCAAGAGGAAGCAAAGCATAAAAGTTTGAAAATTTTGTATCCTGAAGATGTGATAGAAAAGAAAACCCCATTTTCTGGGGAGAAATTCAAGCCTGCTGCCTGCTGCAGAAATTTGCATAAGTAATGAAGAGGTGCATGTTAATCATCAAGACAATGGGGAAAATGTCTCCAGGGCATGCCAGATACCTTTGCAGCAACCTCTGTCATCACAGGCCCAGAGGCCTAGGAGGGAAAATGGTTTCCTGGGCTGGGCCCAGAACCCCCCTGCTGCATGCAGCCTCAGGACTTGGTGTCCTGCATCCCAGCCACTCCAGCCATGGCTAAAAAGGACTGAGGTACAGCTCAGGTCATTGCTTCAGAGGGTACAAGCCCCAAGCCTTTGCAGCTTCCACCTGGTGTTGAGCCTGTGGGTGCATAGAAGCCAAGAATTAGGGTTTGGGAACCTCCACCTAGATTTCAGAGAATATATGGAAACAACTGGATGTCCAGGCAGAAGTTTGCCACAGGGGCAGAGCCTTCATAGAGAACCTCTGCTAGGGCAGTGCAGAAGGGAAATGTGGGGTCTAGAGCCCCCACAGAGTCCCCACTGGGGCACTGCCTAATGGAGCTGTGAGAAGAGGGTCACCATCGTCCAGACCCCAGAATGGTAGATCCACTGACAGCTTGAACCATGTACCTGGAAAAGCCTCAGGCACTCAATGCCAGCCCATGAAAGCAACTGGGAGAGGGGCTACACTCTGCAAAGCCACAGGGGTGCAGCTTCCCAATGCCATGGGGGTCCGTCTCTTGTATCAGCATGACCTGAATATGAGACAAGGAATCAAAAGAGATCATTTTGGAACTTTAAGGTTTAACAACTGCCCTATTAGATTTCAGACTTGCATGGAGCCTGCACCTGGTTTGTTTTGGCCAATTTCTCCCATTTGGGATGTGTGTATTTACCCAATGCCTGCACCCTCATTTTATCTAGGAAGTAACAAACTTGCTTTTGATTTTACAGGCTCACAGGCATAAGGGACTTGCCTTGTCTCAGATGAAACTTTGGACTTCGACTTTTGAGTTAATGCTGAAATGAATTAAGACTTTGGGCAACTACTGGGAAGGCATGATTGGTTTTGAAATGTGAGGCTATGAGATTCGGGAGGGGCCAAATGATATGGTTTAGCTGTGTCCCCACCCAAATCTCATCTTGAATTGTAGTTCCCATAATCCCTACTTGTTGTGGGAGGAACCTGGTGGGAGGAACACGATTCAACTCATAATTGAATCATGGGGACATTACTTCCATGCTGCAGTTCTTGTGATAGTGAGTAAGTTCTCATGAGATCTGATGTTTTTATGAGGGGCTTTTCCTCCTTTTGCACAGCACTTTTCCTTCCTGTCGCCATGTAAAGAAGGATGTGTTTGCTTTCCCTTCTGCCATGCTCATAAGTTTCCTGAGGCCTCCTCAGTCATGCTGAGCTGTGAGTCAATTTAACCCTTTATAAATTACCCAGTCTTAGGTACGTCTTTATCAGCAGCATGTGTACAGATTAATACAATTGTATAAACAATCTATACACATTACTCTGCAATTTGCTTTTCTCATTTAATAATCATTGAAACTTAATTCTCATATTGGTAAATAATAATAATAAAGTCCCACACAAATAGTAATGGGCACATGTCAAAAATTCTATTTGACTCACTAATGAGGAAACTAGCAGAAGGATGTTGATTCAATTTGAGTGAGGAACTTGAATTTATATTCATATTAACAATGAAAAAAAAACCTTAAATAAAACTGTTAGATTAAATATAAAATTGGCCACTGTCCTACAGGGGAATAAAATCATAACAATTTTTACTATACAAAAAAAATGCACTTTATTAGATTTCTGCAAGTTAACCTCTAACTTTACCAAGTTTTAAAATTTAAGTGAGACCATCTCTTTTCCCACAGAGAAAGCTAGATGACCTTCAGGGTGGCTTATTCGAAAGTGGTATAGCAGGATATTAAGATCATCTTTTTTGCTTTATTTTTAGTTTTGGAGTTTTTCTAAAACATAATAGATCATACATATCCTTCTGGATTAGCAGATTTACCTCAAGTGTATTTTTAATAACTGCATAATCAATGCACAGTATAACTCTTCTATAAATAATCCAACAATCACCCTATTTGTGAATATACAGTTGTTTTCCAACATTTTGGCCACTACAAATAATGCTGCTTTAATATCTTTGTATATATGTGCTGCTACTGGCACTTCTATCTTATAAGATAAAGTCCCCAAAATAGGGATATCTAAATCAAATAAAATAGATGTTCCAATTTAATAACTATTGCCTCACTCTTTTATGAGTTTTCATAGTTTTGGATGTGGTCCTGTGTATACTTTTAACCTAGTTAAGTCAAAATAATCCCAACAAGATTGAAAATACTTGTAGCCTACAAGCTGTGGCCATCCCATGAAAAGATAACGATAGGTTTCATGCCAAGAACTTAATGGCAATGACTACTCAAACTCTGAATCAAAAATAAATAAATAAAATATGTATCTTTGTTGGTTAAAAATAAAATGTTAACATTTTTCTGTTATTTCTTTCCCTTTATTATTCTCAATTATTATAGTTATTGATTTTCTTACCACATTTGGTACTATTCATGTGCAAATAAATAGTTCAACTTTTATTAATATACAATAACTGCTTTGTTTCTTCTGTAGTTCAAGAAAATGCTAACTTAATCAGGCTGCACGAACATTGTTCTCAAAACACTTGACTTCATGAACATCTAATGAGAGGAAAAATATCATGTTCTTAACTAGGCTTTTAAAGTCTTACACAAAGTATTTGTTAACAGAGAAAATGTAGAAACAACTTACATGTCCCTCAGTAAGGAACTGATGAAATATATTATGGTATATCCACACTATGTAATATTATGCAGTTGTTCCTTCAACAGTCATTTGTACCAGGACTGTATCGGGTACTGAGGATAAAAGATGCTCAAAAACAGAAACAATTATAGTTGGAAGGACTCAAATCAGCACACTAATAAATTTATAACTACAAACAAACTAAAAGTCTAAAGGAAACACTATTGTATAAGGGCCTATAACACAAAGGAACCCAACCTAGACTTACTGTGAGAAGGTAATTACTGATCTAGGGTCAATTGGTAAAAGAAAGAAGAACATTCCAGGCAGAAAGAGCAGCATATGCAAGTCCCTTTGGCCAGAAGGTGACAGGTGTGGCTGAAGTCCAGGAGCCGGGAGAGTGCCAGGAGATGAAGCGAGGGAGGTAAGTAGAGCAAGACTAAAAACTGTGAGTCATGGGAAACCTCTGAAAGGCAATAAGTAGAAAAGTAACACAATCTAGCTTAAATTTTAGAAGATAATTCTGGCTGCTCTGAGGAGGAGGATTTGGTTAGGAGCCCAAGTGGATGTGTGGAGAGCAGTTAGGAAACTGAACAGGTAAAAGACTGGCACCATGTCTGTGAAAATGGAGAGAAACTGGCAGGTTTGAGAGATAGTAAGGAGATAAATAGAATTTGGATTTAATCAACTGGATTGAACATGGGAGGTTAAAGAGAAGAATTGCCAGGATCAATGGGTGTCTGGTTTGTAAAATTAAATACATGTGTAACTGGATTCTCTGAAGTAAGAGCACAAATGGAGGACAGATTTGTGAGGGGAGAACATGATGGAACTGAAATGGAAATATCAAGTGAGAAGTTGGATACTCAAACCTGAAATGTAAAAGGGAGATCTGGACTAAAAATAAAAATTTGTAAGTCATAAAATAAAAGGGCAATTGAAACTCTGAGAGCGAATGACATCTTGTAAGGAGAAAATATCGCATGAGAAAAGAAAAAAGAGAAAGAGAGAGAATAAAAGGGGAAAAGGAGAAGAGGGAAGAGGTGAGAAGAGACGAGGATTGAACCTGAAAGTACTCCCATATGTAAGGGTTGCAAAGAAGACAGAGAAGGAGTGGTCAGAAAGGTAGCAGAGAAACCGGGAAAGAGGTAGATTTCTAAGAATTAACAGGTACATAGATTTAAGTGAGAAAACTTTTGAACATTACATAAAACCAGATTTTATTACTATAAAAAATTCAAATGGGTTGATATACATAGACATAGATACTCATATATGTGTGTTAATACATAGACAAAAACTGGGATAAAAGAAACATAAAAAACTGTAATAGTGGTTATCACTGGAGATTAAAG
Source organism: Theropithecus gelada (assembly GCF_003255815.1). NCBI lineage: Eukaryota > Metazoa > Chordata > Mammalia > Primates > Cercopithecidae > Theropithecus > Theropithecus gelada. The sequence goes on from NC_037672.1 coordinate 124,602,106, forward strand.
AGGAAGTTTAAGAGGCATGTTTACATTGTACTTTTTGCATTTCTATTTGTGATTAATCAATTAAATTACATATATAATTTAAGATATATATATATCTTGTGATATTTCCTTTAAAGAAAAAGAAAAATATGAAGAGAATTACCAAAACATCCAAAGAAAAAAAAAGCAAAAACATGGATATCCTAAATAGTAGGCAAATAGAGCTAAAATTTTGAAAACTGTGTCTATCAAAAGAAATATCTGATAAACATTGAGTTACTATATGACCCAACAATTCCACTCCGTTGTATGAAAACACGTTCATATAAAAACTTGTACATAAATATTCATAGCAGCATTATTCACAATAGCCAAAAAGTGGAAACAGTCAAATGTTCATCAACTGAAGAGTGAATAAACTAAATATGATATTCCACACAATGGAACACTATTCAGTAATAAAAAGGAATGAAGTACTGATAAATGCTGCAAGATGGAGCAACCTTGAAAACATGATGCTACATGAAAGAAGCCAGATACAAAAGGCCACATACTGTGTGATCCCATTTATAGGTAATGTCCAGAATACGGAACCACAGAGACAGAAAGCAGATTGGTGGTTGCTAGGAGCTCAAGAATGGAGGAATAGAGAATGACTGCTTAATGAGTATTAAGTTTCTTTGGGGGATGATTAAAATAGTCTGGAATTAGATAGTGGTGATAGTTGCACAACTTTATGAAGAAAACTAAAAAAAAAACACTGAATTGTACACATTAAAATGGTAAATTTTGCAGGACATGGATTATATTTCAATTTTTTTAATGAAGGTGAGAGATACCTTGTGAAGTGAAGAAGGGCATGACTCCTCTCTGAATGGTGAGACATTGGAACAGAGCTAATCTAACTTTACTACAAGCCTCCAGTGAACATCTTTTTATAGCCTGGAAAAGAAAAAAAGTACCTGAAAATTCAAGTATATAAATATGATAGCACATTATATTTCAATGTACGCTGGCCAGGTAGATCCTTTTCTTACGTCTAACAAAGAACAAAGTAAGATGAAACTCCATGAAGTTATAAGAAAACTGTATCTGAGATCTCGGCATTCCCCCCTACACACCCAAGCTCTATCAGTACAGCCCAGAGTCCTTTCCTTGTATGGACTATGCCCTTTCTTAATTATTGTTTCTCAGCTCCAAAACTACTCCGTCTTTATTCTGACTTGTGATGCTGGGGCTGGAACTCTGCAAACCACAGTCTGCTTTGCCAGTTGACTCCTGTCAGGCTTTTCTAACAGTGGGGCAGACTGTAGGGCTGCAGTAGGGAGAATGATCCTTCCTGTCCACTTCCTGTTAGTTCTTCTGGCTGTCTTCGTACTCCCTCAGTTCAGTAGCAGCAGCAGTACCTTCCCACAGCAGTGGTTGAATCCAGTTTGTGGTTCTTCCAACACTTTCAAAACCAATGGATAATATTCCATTATATGTATGCACCCCAATTTTTTCCTATCCATCCATTAATGGATATTTGGGCTGTTTCCACCTGTTGGCTATTATGAATAGTGTTGCTAGAAAGCAAAAGAAGCTGACAGAAAAGGCCACGTATTGTATGATTCCATTTACTTGAAAGATCCAGAATAGGCAAAACCATAGACATGGAATGCTGATTGGTGGCTTCCAGGGGCTAAAGAGAGGAATGAATGCAGAGCAACTGCTTAATAAGTGTGGGGTTTTCTTTTGGGGTGATGAAAATATTCTGAAACTGGAAAAAAGTGGTAGTTGCACAACATTTGTAAATATACTAAATGCCACTGAGTTATTGATTCTAGAATGATTAGTTTTATATTATGTCAGTTTTGCCTCAGCAAAAATAAATAAGTAACTGGGACTGGGGCCAGACTGATACACGGACCTTCATTACACCCACAGCAGCCTTCAAGTTTGCCTTTGCCACCTAAGCTGCATGGCCTCTTGCCAGCTATTGTTCTTGTCTTGTCTGTTCCTCCAGTTTTTACTGTTTGGGAAGTGGTTAATTCTCAATAGAAAGTATTGTCTTGACTTGTGCTGCCCAAGATTCTAGTCACCAGCCACATGTGGCTATTTAAATTTAAATGTAATTAAATAAAAAATTCAGTTCCACAGTTGCACTAGCACTAGCCACATTTCAAGTGCTCACTACCCACATGTGGCTACGATGGCAGTGGCAGGCTGTCAGGAGTGGCTGCTGCCACCATGCCAGCTGCAGTGGGAGGTGTGAGCAGTGGTGGCAGGAGGAGCTATGGGATCAGCAATGGCGGCATAGGTCCCCTGTGCCTCACATGCCCAAAGCAGCTGATTGTGCCACTCCTACCCTCATGTGGCAGGGCAGGACCTACCCTGCCACATGAGGCCCAGAGTCTCCTCCACTCTGGACGCACACCACTCTTGCCTACAGCCACTGTGGGAAGGGTGCCGGGATGAGGTGGATGTGGGCCTGGGGTGGTGCCACACTCCATAGAACCAGCAGGAGCCAGGGACAAGCAGGAGTCCCCTTGGAGCCCACCACCCTGGGAGCTGCCACAATGGGGCTAGGCAGAGCTGCCTGCCAGCAGGGGAGCAGCATGGTTTGGCACAAAGGGGTAGGCAGAGAGGGGCCCAGCGACGACCTGGAGACCCCACCCCAGGTTGTGAGGAAGTGCAGCTGGGGCTGACTGCATGCTTCATAGAGCAGGTGGGAGCCCTGCCCTCCCAGGTGCTGTATGTGGGCATCTCTGTACTCTGCATCCTGGGGAGCCTGGGAAGACCCCTCCTGCCCCTGCATGCTTGGGGGTGTCTGCTCCCTCCACCTGGCCTCTCTCTGCTCCTGGCACCCTCTCCAATCCTGAAGTGGGGTTGGGGCCAAGCTCAGGCACTTCACAGTCTATCCAGGTGTGCACACACTCAGGGCAGCACGCTCGAAACATGCCAGTTCCCTGCTGCCTCAGCCCACTCCTGACTTTGGGCAACAAAGAGCATAGGATAGGGGGAAAGCCAAGGGGAGGCACTGAGGGCAGGTCGGTGCTGGCCTGCAGCTGCCTGTTAGTATAAGCAGCCTGGGCACTATGGGTGGTGACAGGAGGCAGACAGGCACCCGGGTGGAAGAGGGCAGTCCCAGTGAAGCCCCACCTTCAAGCCAGGGAGGACCTGAAGGCTGGGGACTCGGTTACCAGTCCCACAGACTGGAATGGGAACTTGTGATGCCTTTTTCAGGCCCACCCATAGCAGCCCATAGACCAATCAGCAGACACTTCTTTCCCTCTAAAAGCCCCAAGCTCAGGCAAAGCTGGACAATGGGATGACCAGCTGCAGAGAGGAGCTACTCTCTCTGCTGGAAGCTAAACACTTGTTGGGACAACCTGCCTGCAGAGAGGAGCTACCCTCTCGGCTGGGAGTTGAACATTCGACAGGACACCCTGGCTGCAGAAAGCAGCTGCCCGCTGTGAATCTCCTCTGAGCTGTTACATCACTCAGTAAAGCTCCTCTTCGTAGTGCTTGCCCTTTTCTTGTCTGCATACCTCATTCTTCCCGGTTGCAGGACAAGAACTCAGGACCTGCCAAATGGCAAGGCTGAAAGACAACCTGCAACACAAACAGGGCTGAAACACACCCCTTGCTTGCCACCTGTGGGCAAAGAGAACGAGAGGTGAACTGCAGCCCTTCAGGAAGCCCAGACTTGGGAGCTCCCCAAGCCAGGGCTGTGACTCCCTCTTTGGGGCCCTGCAGTTTCTGGCATCTCCAAGCTTCTGGGCACCACTGCGTTCTCCAGTGCCAGCCATGGAAGCTGTTTGCAGTGTGCCTGGTCTGGCCACAGACTCTCTGAAAGCTGACGCCCATGCCAGCACCTGGAGCTGCCCACCCCACTGCAGCAGCCTGCGTGACTGTGCAGTGGCCAAATCCCACACTCGTTCACACACCACTCACCACTCCACGCCTGACTCACCCTTGGCAGGTGGTAGGATCCAGGCCAGTAGCATAAGCTGAGTGCAGCCTGCCAGGCTAAGTGGGCAAAATGAGCCCAGTGGGTCCGAGCAAAACTCAGGTGCCACCAGCTACAGAGGTTTCCAGCCAGAAAAGCGACACCCCAGTGATCCCATAACAGCTGGTGGCTACGGATTTGGACTACAAAGAATATTTCCAACATCACAGAAAGTCCCATTGAATAGCACTGGTCTGCACTTCACCCAGAATCTTTCAATCATAAAGCCTCCAAAATATCCTGTCCATCAACCTGTAGTCATAGGCTTCCTTAGAGCTTAAATAAGAAAAAATCAGGGAAAAAGAGGTTAAGTCAAGAACAAGTGTCTGCAATTTTCACCACTTCACTCCAGTCTTTCTTCAACCCAGTAGCTTGGTTCTTATCCATCCTTCTCCCTAAATACACATCAGTAATTACTGCATTTACAACTATACATTTATTTTGATGATGCATTAGTTTGACCTATAAAACTACAAACTTCTCCAGGCCAGAGTTTTTGGGTTTTTCATACACGCTCCTCACATTCAGTGGTAGATTCCTTGAACACTCATCAAGTACTTGCTGATTGAACATCTGATGAGGCTAGCTCTGGTTTCAGGGGATTGGTTCCAAACTGAAAAAATAAAACCTCTGCCAGCACAGTGGTAACACACTGCCTAAATAAACAGAAGTAATTTGCAATGCTTTACTCTTATTATTTCTTCTGGTTTTTATTTTTTAATGAGCATACCACTTCAAAAACATTCCTAGTGTGGCTCAGCCCAAATAACTCCAGTAGGAGATGGAAGCCTCCTTTTATGAAAACCAGCCCCGCACTAAATCTTTTTTGCTCCTCAGTAACAGATCAGATCCAAGATCAACCCACAGTAATACAAGCCAAATGCTGTGCCTTTCCCTCAAGACTTTTCTGAGCGTGCTTCCTACCTTTGTTGTGTGGCTTTCAGAGAAGGCTCCAGAGAAACTGAATGGCATGTTCGAATCACAGGGTAACTGATCAGTAGTTGTGAATGACTTTTTGCAAGCTTAGGTCAGATTTTAAAGTACTATAGTTTGTAATTACAACAACTTCCTCAATATTTATGAATACAGTTTAAGGCAAATCTGTGCTTTGTACAGTTTGCAGACTGTTATTGTAGGCATTAATATGTGTCAGGCCAGTAAAGGAGTAATTCTCCTCCTACTTACTGCATGTATGATATTGTCATTATGCATTTATAGTGGAAATGATCACGATTCACGTAGGCTATGATAAGTAGCTCAGCCTTGCTAAATGGAGGGAAAATAAAAGGACATATTAGGAAGAAAGTAGATAAATACAGAAAGTCAAAGTCATGAGAGGTCTTGAAAATGCAAAAAAAGATCCATGTGGGCATGTAAGTCAATTATCATTGGCTCCTCTACATGCTCATTTCTTACTTCTACTTCCTCTATTACTTCTTTCTCCCTCTGAGCTTATACTATATTTGGCCAATTTTCAAGTGGCAAGCCCAGAAGAAGAACCCAGTTCACAGTCCCTGGAAGATGAATAATACGGTCTGTGGAATCCATCACTGCCCTTGCTAGGTGCCCTCGGGCCTTATCATTTCTGTGCCCATGGCCTGATCTCCACCTGCTAGCCTCTACATCTCCTTGTCTGAAGACTTTTTCACACAGCACAAAAAGAAGTATCAGGGAATTAACACATGCTGGAGAGAGTCCTTCTCCAATGATGGGTGACAGTACCCAGTTTCCCTGCCCCTTGGGCAAACTCCCTATGAAATGTATGTTCTACCCTGGCTCTCAGGTTCTCTGGTGGATTAAGCTCTAGTTTCCCATGCTGGTAACTTGTCCTTTATTGGCTGCCTTCCCCTCTCTGTTTTATATCCTCACTTCCCCATAGTGTTTTCTGGGATCGCCTACCAAATAAACTACCCGCACTCAGATATTTGTTTTAGAAGGTGCTTCTGCATGATCTCAAATCAAGATATATACTAATCACAATAGTTATCATTTGTTAAGGATATGCCATGTGACAGACATTGTTCAAAGAGCTTTATACCTATTAAGCCACTTAAATGTCATGCAGTGGATAAGATAGACACTATCATCATTCTCAGTGCACAGATGAGGGAGCCACAGTACAGAGAGGTTAAATATCTATCTTTTGAACCTAGTCAGATGGCTCCAGAGCCTGTGCACCTATATTAAGCTCTGCTGCTCACTGCCTCAAATGGGCCTTTGAGACATGAACAAATAAATAAATAAAAACAGGAAAGGAATAAAATCAGAAATCCAGAAGTCAAATTAATCAATTCATAAATTCTAAGGGCCTGACAGAGGAAGAACCAGCAGACTTGAATACTTATTGGATAAGAGGTAAAAGAGAGAGAGGAGTGAACATAAATGCCAAGATGATAGGAGATATAATCCCTGAATAAAAATGTACATTACCTCTGGAAGGTTAAAGATGGCTACAAATGTTTTGCTACTCCTCCTATTGAGAGGTGGAGGCTATAATTTCCCTCACATTTAAATCTGGGCTGATCTTAGTGATTTGCTTGACCAGTTATATTAGTCGGGTTCTTTAGAGGGACAGAACTAACAGGATAGATGTACATATAAATGGGAGTTTATTAAGGAGTATTGACTCACACGATCACAAGGTGAGGTCTCACAATAGGCCATCGGCAAGCTCAGGAGCAAGGAAGCCAGTCCAAGTCCCAAAACTGAAGAACTTGTAGTCTGATATTTGAGGGCAGAAAGCATCCAGCACAGGAGAAAGATGTAGGCTGGGAGGCTAAGCCAGCCTAGTGTTTCCACGTTCTTCCACCTGGTTTTATTCTGGCCGCACTGGCAGTTGATTAGATTGTGCCCACTCAGACTGAGGGTGAGTCTGTCTTTACTGACTCAAATGTTAATCTCCTTTGGCAACACCCTCACAGACACACTCAGGAACAATACTTTGCATCCCTCAATCCAATCAAGTTGACACTCAGGATTAACCATCACACCAGCAGAGTGCACAGGAAGTAACAGGCTGACTTCCAAGACTAGGTCAAAGAAGCCTCGCAGCTTCTGCCCAGGTCTTTTAGGATAGTACCTCAGGGAACCTTGTACTACCATGTGAGAAGCCTTCCATGCTACAGAGGCCACAAGCAGGTGTGCCAACTGACGGTCTCCGCTGGGCATAACTTGCCAACAACCCCTGCACAGGCTCTAAACAGCTTGGATCTTCCAAAACTGGACTGCACCAACCTGTTTCAGAAGCAGCCAATAAATGGGTTCACTGTATGTAGAGACTTTTTTTTTTTTTTTTTTTTTTTTTTGAGGCGGAGTCTTCACTTTGTCGCCCAGGCTGGAGTGCAGTGGCACCATCTCGGCTCACTGCAAGCTCCGCCTCCCGGGTTCACGCCATTCTCCTGCCTCAGCCTCCCGAGTAGCTGGGACTACAGGCGCCCGCCACCGCGCCCGGCTAATTTTTTGTATTTTAGTAGAGACGGGGTTTCACCGTGTTAGCCAGGATGGTCTCGATCTCCTGACCTCGTGATCCGCCCGCCTCAGCCTCCCAAAGTGCAGGGATTACAGGCGTGAGCCACCGCGCCCGGCCTAGACTTTTAAAACAATAATAAAATGGACAAAAAGTTAGGCTGCTTTTTGTTATTACCATGAGCTGGCAATTCTAAACAATGTCAGCGGTAAACTACTATTACCTGAAAAAAATCTTTCGTTGGTCTAATTTCTAAACAACCACTGTGGTCATTGTTAAGTTTCAATCAGATGCATGTGCACTTCAGATTAGCACATTTTTGTTGCTTATTCTTTAAAAAACAGTATATTCTGCATGGAAGTTAATTCGGAGAACTCCTAGTTATACCCCCAACACATCCAGCCTCAGCAACATGCTTATTTCAAGCTCTCTGTGGGAACATTGTGGACAGCTGTGGACAGCTCATTCTCCAACCCCTGTAAGCACATATTCCTGCATTGCGATAAGAGAGGCAAACAGTGATAGCACAGTAGTTGCAAAAACAAAGAAACAGACCTTGAGTGTCTTCAATACTCTGATTCTACTTGACCACTTAAAGTTTTTATTTGTATTTAACATCTAAAACAGTGAAACAATGTGTAATATTGATGTTTTGTAAGTGCAAATTTTAGTTTATACATTAGTTTGCTGAGTTTAAATAATATTTATAAAAGTTAAAATGTATTCTTCCATTTTAATTAATTATTTTAAATCTAAATAATAAAGCAAGAAAATGAAATATTACATAAGTAGTACAATTTAGCAGTTCCCTAAATTAAATCTTTTATAGACTTCTCAGCTTTCCTAAAACTAACTAGTTACTGCATAATTATTATCTAAAATATTATTATATTAGACTGGAACAAAAAAGATCAAAATTCAAACTATGCAGATTAAATAGAACAACTAGTTAATACATAGTTGTGCATTTTTCCTTTTCTTGGTACTGTACTATTTTGCTTTCTTTTTCTTTTTCTTTTTCTAACAGACAGGGTCTCACTCTATCATCCAGGCTAGAGTGCAGTGCAGTGTGTTTTGCTTTCTTTTTGTAAAACAGGTATGATTATGTGTACAAAGTTCAATAAAAAAGAATTTTTCACTTTTTCTATTTCTCCTGTAGGCATTTATTGTTATTAATTTCATTTCATATTATTACTGAAAATAACCGTATCTTCTAGAAGAAAAGAGTGTTAAAAAATTTGATCTGTTCTTACACCATATACACAACTCATCCACCAGCCGAATACCACCAAGTGGTCAACATTAATTCCACGTGGAAAAGAAGAACCACCTAGTCATGCCCTGACTGAATTCCGAAAGTCATGAAATATAATAAAATTGTCACTGTTTTAAGCCGCTAAGCTTTGGGGAGGCTTAAGATTACAGCGAAAGAAAACTGAAATATTTACAAAGTTGAAAAACTAGGAGGTTTATAATATTTTTCCTTTGCTTTGTGAAATGATTTAACATGGATTTGTGAAACTGGAGAGTTTTTCCTAAGTTTATTTTTTCACTCGATATATTTTTTAAAGTCTAATATAATTCTAATAAGCAGTCATTCTTAGCTAACAAAGTTTCTTGGGTGATTCTGATAAACTCATTCCCAAACCACCACATTCCAACATTCTTGAGAACTGCTAAGATAAAGAAAAGCATTCATTAAAGATAACTGGAAATATGGAATAATATCTGCGAGGGTTTTTTGTTTTGATTTGGTTTGGTTTTTTTGAGACAGGATCTTGCCCTGTCACCCAGACTGGAGTACAGTAGTGCAATCTTAGCTCACTGCAACCTTAACCTCCCAGGTTCAAGTGATCCTCCTGCCTCAGCCTCCCAAGTAGCTGGGACTACAAGCGCACACCACCACACCCAGATAATTTTTTTGTCTTTTTACTAGAGACAGGGTTCCACCACATTGCCAAGGCTGGTCGCAAACTCCTGAGTTCAAGTGATTCACCACCTCAGCCTCCCGAAGTGCTGGGATTATAGTTGTGAGCCACCATGAATGGCCTCTGAGAGCTCTGAATTAGTTGTTCGACAATATTTTTGAGCTCCTACTACGTGCCAGGCACTGTTGTGGGCACTGTGACATAAGAGTGAACAAGACAGAGTTCCTGACCTTATGGAGCTTATATTCTGGTAAATTATGATAATCAGTTTACTTCTGGGCACATTTCATTTTAGAGATTATTGGTACATTCAAGTAATTGTGAACAATAGATATCCAGGAAAAAAGTAAGTGCTAGCCAATAGAACTGAAGATTCAGATTTTAAAATGATTAGGATTTGGCACGTGTATTACTCCGTGACAAAGTCTGAGTGAAAATTGTAGTTATGGCTGGGCGTGGTGGTTCACACCTTTAATCCCAGCACTTCGGGAGGCTGAGGTGGGCGGATCACTTGAGGTCAGGAGTTAGAGACCAGCCTGGTCAACATGGTGAAACCCCGTCTCCGCTAAAAATACAAAAAAATTAGCAGGGTGTGATGATGCATGCCTGTAATCCCAGCTACTCAGGAGGCTGAGGTGGGAGAATTGTTTGAACCTGGGAGGCAGAGGTTGCAGTGAAGCGAGATTGCGCTGTCGTACTCCAGCCTGTGCAACATAGCGAGACTCCGTCTCAAAAAAAATAATAATAATGATTATGTGGCTTCTCCTTAACTGTAAGTCCAATATATGCTTCAGGCTCACCTGGATTCATATGCTCAAAGAAGGTCTTGAGGATTGTTATGGTTTTTTATCCCTTGGAGCCACTCTTCCCTGTGTTAGCTTCATCCTCAGGCAGGCCCTCTCCTCTCCCTGTGGCAGCAAACACGGCCATGGACAGCTCCTGATTCATGTCATTCAGAGTTCCCCACAGTGCTTGATACAGAGCAAACACTCAGTAAGTATTTGTTGAATGGCTGAATCTCAGTTTATCATCCCAGACTAAAAGATGACCCTGTCTTCCCCAGCATTGATATAAAAACTTCAAGTGGACTCTGATTAGCCCTGCTTTGACAATGTGTCCATTCCTAGACTGAACACTGTGTTTAAAAACAGGAATTTTTCTTTCTGCTCTTTTTTCTTTTTTGAGACGGAGTCTCGCTCTTGTCCCCCAGGCTGGAGTGCAATGGTGCGATCTCAGCTTAGTGCAGCTTCTGCCTCTCAGGTTCAAGCAATTCTCCTGCCTTGGCCCCCCTGAGTAGCTGGGATTACAGGTGCCTGCCACCATGCCCAGCTAATTTTTGTATTTTTAGTTGAGATGGGGTTTCACCATGTTGGCCAGGCTGGTCTAGAACTCCTGACCTCAGGAGATCCACCCACCTCAGCCTCCCAAAGTGCTGGGATTACAGGCGTGAGCCACGGTGCCTGGTCAAAAATAGGAATTTTTTTAATTGGCCAGCCTGGTTTGGAATGAGAGCCACATCACAATCCTATGGCATGGGAGAGAGGCAATTCTTGAAAGGAAAAATGCTTCATAGGCAAAGTGATGAAATATATACCCTACAGTGTGAAAGGGAGCAAAATGGAGTACTCCAAAGAATAGAGTTAAAAGAATATTCACAATAAAAGGCTAATAAAAGAAAAGGTCAAAAAGTAAGATAAACCAGGAGGGTATGAAATTTTAGGAAGTGAGGGATAGAGATGGTTTTAAATAACACAGGGAACTTAACAAAATCTAATCCAGCTTATAAAAGAGGAAAAGAACCAAAAATGAAGCTCAAAATAGTGTGACTTGCTAGATACCTTAAAAAAGTGTAACGACCATCTACTTATGTGCCAAACCATGTGCCAAGGACTGGAAATATACTGGTATTTGATGTGGTTTCCAGTCTCTTTGGGGATACATAGCAGCAAACTGGCAAACACAGGACAAGAGCTTTGTCTCTGGTAAGCACCTGGGGCAGGAAACACAGGATTCCTACCATGATGCTTGCAGTGTATTCTTTCAGACATTCACTCTTGGCTCCAAGGTTCGTATAAATCAATCAACCAAATAATGAATGAAAAGCTAAATTTTAAAAACTTTTATATCGTACTTCTACTAATATAAGTGCTACTGACAACCATTATTATATACCCATATGCCACATACATGGAAAATGGTTTGCAAACAGCTTTGATCAATTTCATAGACCTTGATAAGGTCATAGATGTTTTGACTTGCATTTTATTCCATAATGTGATGGGACTGCCCAAAAGAGGTACTATAATATTCTAATTCCAATCAGTGTGAGGTACTCTGAGCACTAGAATTAACTTAGAATTATCAGTAAAAATACCTCTAAGAAATCAAAGACGACCTATTTAATTGGAGATTAATACCCAATATTAAGATTTACTATAGAGCTATGGTAATCAAGACAATATAGTATTGGCAGAGAGTTAGACACGTAGATCAATGAAACAGAATAGAAGAAAGTGGAAATAGACCAACACAAATATGCACAGCAGGTTTTTGAGAAACGTGCAAAATTAATTCAATGATGCTGGAGCAATAAGACATCCACCTGGGCAAGAAAGTGAGCCTAGATCTAACTTCACACTTTATACAAAAGTTAATTCAAAATGGATCAAACACTTAAATGTAAGACCTAAAACTATGAAAAATCATATAAAAAACAAGAGAAAATCTTTGTGATGTAGGACTAGACAAAGAGTTTTTAACTTGATACCAAAAGCACAATCCATGAAAGGAAAAACTGATCAATTAGATTCTTTATGAAAACTAAAAACTTTACCTCTGCCAAAGACTACTGAAGAAGGTGAAAAGACACATTACAGACTAGGAGAAAGTATTCTCAAACCACATGTCTGAGAAAAGACTAGTATCTAGAATATACAAGCAACTCTCGAAACTCAATACTTTTAAAAATCCAGTTAGGAAATAGGTAAAAGACATTTCACCACAGAGGATATGCAGATGGCTAATAAACACGTGATAAGATGTTCAACATCATTAGCTAGTAGTGAAATGCTAACTAAAACCACAATAAGATAATTCTATATGCCCACCAAAATCACTGAAATTTCAATAAAATAGTGACAACACCAAACACTATCAATGATCAATAGAAACTGGATCACTCCTACATTCCTGGTGGGAATGAAGGTGGTACAGCCACTCTGGAAGACAGTTTGGCAGTTTCTCATAAACTAAACATGCAATCACATAAAAACCAGCAATTGTACTCTCGGGCATTTATCTTAGAGAAATGACAACTTACATTCACTGAAAAATTTTTTCATTCATGTTTATAAATGCTTTGCTCATAATGGCCAAAAACTGGAAGACACCCAGATGTCTTTCAATGGACGAATGTTTAAACCAACACTGGTACATCCGTACCATAGAATACTTTGCAGCAATAAAAAGGAATGAACCTTTGATACATCCAACAATGGACAGATCTCCAGGGAATTATGCTTAGAAAAAAAGTCAATCTCCAAAGATTACAAAGTGTATGATTCAATTTATATAACATTCTTGAGATGACAAAATTATAGAAATGAAAAACAGATCTATGGTTGCCAAAGATTAGAATGAGGGAGAAGGGTGTTATAAAAGGGCAACACACTTGAGGAGGCCGCGGCGGGTGGATCACAAGGTCAGGAGTTTGAAAGCAGCCTGGCCAATGTGGTGAAACCCCATCTCTACTAAAAATACAAAAATTAGCCGGGCATGGTGGCACATGCCTATAGTCCCAGCTACTTGGGAGGCTGAGGCAGAAGAATCGCTTGAACTCAGAAGGTGGAAGTTGCAGTGAGCCGAGATCATGCCACTGCACTCCAGCCTGGCCAACAGAGTGAGACTCTATCTCAAAAAAAAAACAAAAACAAAAACAAAAAACAGGGCAACACAAGGGATCCTTGTAGAGATAGAACTATTTTTTATATTTACTGTGGTGTGGATATATAAACCTACACATGTGATAATAAATTGCACAGAACTAAATATGCAAACACACACAAGTACAAGTAAATCTGAGTAAGACAGGCTGGATTGGTTGTGATATTGTACTAGGTAAAGGCTACAAAGGCTTCTCTGTACTATTTCTTAAAATGCATATACGTCTACAATTATCTCAAAATAAGAAGCTTAATTTTTTATATGCCTGTAGATTAATCATCAAAATAATGCAATCTACTAATACTAGCCCTTAACACATAAAAGCCCTAATGAAATTGGAACAAGCCTTGTTAACTTTACCGGCTCTAGGTTCCTGCATTAGGCAACATGATAATACATGTTACAATCAAAAGCACTAGTAATCACCGTGATTGGATTCTTTGCTGTTTTGTAGGGAACTTGAGGTGCAGAAGGGCAAAAAAGAAGGAAGCAGTTTCTCTTAAGAGAAGCATGTGTTCACCGCCTCACAAATGGTCCACAAGCAACTCAAAACTTCAAAGGCAGAATAGGTGGCCGGGCGCCGTGGTTCACACCTGTAATCCCAGCACTTTGGGAGGCCGAGGCAGGGGGGATCATGAGGTCAGGAGATCGAGACCATCCTGGCTAACACGGTGAAACCCCATCTCTACTAAAAATACAAAAAATTAGCCAGGTGTGTGGCAGGCGCCTGTAGTCCCAGATACTCGGGAGGCTGAGGCAGGAAAATGGTGCGAACCTGGGAGGCAGAGCTTGCAGGGAGCCGAGATAGCACCAGTGCACTCCAGCCTGGGTGACAGAGCGAGACTCCATTTCCAAAAAAAAAACAAAAACAAAAACAACAAAAAAAGGCAGAATAGGTTATTGTCTGCAAATGGACTGACAATACAGAAGAAAACAATCAGGTTGGTTGTGCTCACCATAATGAAAACCTACCCCCACCTTGACTGACCCGGCCAAGAAAACTGGGCTGCTGCTGCTTCTCATGCACCCTGTGTAGAAACAAAGAATGAAGGGGAGCCCTGCCATCTCTTAAGGAAATATTTCAGCCTGGGTAACATAGCAAGACCCCATCTCTACAAAATATAAGAAAATTAGCCCAGCATGGTGGCACACATCTGTAATCCTAGCTATTTGAGAGGCTGAGGCAGGAGGATCTCTTGAGCACAAGAGTTCAAGGCTGCAGTGAGCTATGATCATGCCACTGCACTCTAGCCTAGGTGACAGCGAGACCCTGTCTCTAGAGAAAAAGAAAAGAAAAGAGAAGAGAAGAAAAAAGAAAAGAAAAGATTGCAATCTCCCCTTTAGAACAATGGCAATAAAGCCTCCATTTTACAGATACAACAACCAAAGAGCATAGGTAGGAAGCAAACTGCCAAAGTCTCAGTTAGTAAGTGACAAAGCCAAGGGTCAAAGCTAAGTTTTCTAACTCCAAGGCCAATACTCTTTCCAAGGCCAGCTACATCATGGCTGCTAACAGCTTTAGACAATCTTTGGCTAATAACTATACAGAACACTGTAACTGGAAGAAGAAACGCTGCACGATTAAATTAATCACCCTCATCTTTCATCATGTGGGTTTTAAGTTTGGAGTTTGATAAATATTTAAGTTTGGAGAGATAAACCTTTGAATTCACATGTGGGAAAACTGTTGCATATGAATATCTCATTTCATTAATAACATGTAAAATGCTTTAAAGTACATTTGATCCTTGCACAATCCTATAAAATAGGTAAGGCTGGATTTGTTATAACCATTTATTAAAACAAGAAAAATGAGGCTCAGTGAGGCTAAGTGACTTGCCAAAGATGACATAGTTTTTATACTAGAGATGGTGCTGGAACAAGAACTCACATTCACTATCCGAAAGTTTTTTAAACTTCTTTTTCTATTTTATTAATTATTTTACTTACAAAAGGGCATATATTATAATCAACCACACAGCTTAAAAACCTGAACATTGCCATTTTTGCTAAAGTCTCTGGATCCCCTCCCAAAAGCCACTGTGTTTCCTAACTCCAAGGCTCATCGTTCGTATATCCTATAGTGGTAAGAGTGCCCTGGAGTTGTGCCTCTGGTAGTCCTGCCCCATCTCACCTCTCTCTCCTCAATCCTAAAATGTGTTCATCATTACCTTGCTTTTCTTAATATTTCACCACATATTTTCATTACTCTAAAAACATATTATTTAATTTTGGCTGTTTTTTATATTTTTTCATTCTGTTTCTACTCTTTTATGACTTGTTTTTTCACTCCATATTTTGTTTGTGAGCTTCATCCATGTTGATATGAGTAGCTGTAGTTCATTCATTTTTGACTGCAGTGTGGTCTTCCACAGTATGAATTCCCCAGTGTGTTTGTCTGGTCTCCTGCCATTGAACATTTGGGTTGCTTCTAGATTGGGGCTATCATAAGCAATGCAACCATGAATATTTTTAGGTGTGTCTTCTGATCCACAAGAGCAAGAGTTTTTCTTAAGTATGAAAGTAGAAGTGTAATTGCTAGGTTGTAAGATTTACACATCTTCAGCAATATCAGATAATTCCAAATTTTCCAAAGTTTTGTACCAATTGATATTATGATCATCAATGTATAAGAGTTTCTGCTTTATCTACATTCTCAGCAACCATTGGTATTATACATTTTACTTTGCCACTATGCGTATAAACCTCATTGTACCTCATTGTAGTTCTAATATGAATTTTCCTGATTACAAATATGGTCAAGTATCCCTTCATAATTTTGTATTCATTCTGTTTCCTTTTCTGTGCAGTGATTGGTCATATGATTGGCCCATTTTTCTGTTGGATTGCCTGACTTCCTCTAATTGATTTTTTAAAAATAATTCATATATTAGGTAAAAATCTTTGTCAATTACATGTGCTGAAAATTTCTTCTCTCAAATTGAATCCTATGTTTCACTTTGTTTAAGGTATCTTTTGACAAGCAGATCTTAATTTTAATATAAGCATATTTATCAATACTTTCATTTTTGGGTTAATATTTTCATCTGTGATGTGGTAAAACATATTTAAAGATAACACAATGCACTCCTGGAATAAACTCAACTTGATAACTATGCAATCTACTTTTCTGTGCACTGTTGAATTTGATTCTGTTTAGAATTTTTCTATCTATATTTATGAATGATATTGGTCTGCACTTTTCCTTTTCTTACTCTATTTAGTTTTGATATCAAGATTATACCATTCTTACAATATGAAATAGAGAGTATCCGAAATAATTTTCTTAAGACTGATATTATGTCTTCCTGGAATGTTTTCCAGAATTCAGCAGAAGAGGTCTCTGATCTGGTATTTTCTTTGTGAAAAGATATAAAACTACTGATTCAGTTTCTTCAGTGGTTATAGGACATTCAGGTTTTTAAACCCTTCTTAAGTAAATTAGGGTAAACATTTTTCTAGTTTTTCCACTTTGTTTTTAAATTTACTGGCATAAATTATTTGTAATTTTATCCTTTTAATGTCTGCTGCATCTGTATTTATGTCCTCTTTTTCATTCCTCATTTTGTTTATTCGTGGCTTTTCTCTTTTTAATACAAATCTTGCCATCTATTTGGTAATTTTACTGGTATTTCAGAGTCAACTTTTGACTTCTTTATTTTCTTTATTGTATTTTATTTTAATTTTATTTATTTCTCTCTTATCTTTATTATTTCCTTCCTTTTACTTTATTTATGTTTATTCTACTGTGCTCATTCTAATTCTAAAAGGACTGGATTAAGCCAATTATATTTAAATTTCTTCTTTTATAATAACAAGTCTTCAAGACTATAAGTTTCCCACAGGTTCTCTTTTTTTTCTTTTTTAAACATTTCAATTAACAAATAATAATTGCATACATTTATAGGGTACAGTGTGAAGTTTTATGTATTATATGCTATAGAATGATTAGATCAAGTTAATTAACATGTCTATCGCCTCACATACTTAACCACAAATTCTCTCTTATTCCCTATCAAATCTTTCTCATTTTCAGTGTGATTTCTTCTTTTACCAATGAATTTCTTTATTTTCTTTATTATATCTTACTTTTTATTCTCTTTATTATGATCTTATTTTTTATTCTCTTTATTATATCTTCTTTTACCAATGAGCTTCTTTATTCTCTTTATTATATCTTACTTCTTCTGTTTATTATATCTCATTTTTAATTTTATTAATTCCTTTCTTATCTTTATTATTTCCTTCTTTTTGCTTTATTATGCTTATTCTACTGTGCTTGTTCAAATTTCTGAAGACATTGAATTAGGTCAAAATGTTTAAATTTCTTCTTTTATAATACAAGTGTTTGAGGCTTGGGGTTTTTTAAATTTCCAAATATAGGGAATTTATTTTATCTTGTATCATCTTATTGATCTCTAACATAACTGTCTTGAGAGAAACAAAAACATGATCCATAGCTTATTAATTATTTGAATTATTGCTCTATGGCCTGGAATTTAGTCAGTTTTTGTAAATGATTCACATGAACTTGAAAAGGATGGATCTACATCAGTTGTAGGGTTCCACTTTCTATATAAGTTCATTAGATTTAGCTTGCTAATTACGTTGTTGAACTCTTCCATATTGTTATGATTTTTTGTTGGTTTAATCTATAAATTCCTGAGAAGATCATTAAAATTTTCCAAGGTGATATTTACAAGTTCAATACACAGTGTATACATAGTAAATATATCAATTTCTATTTGCAGTTCTATTAATTTTTGCTTTTTGTATGTAAAGCTATGTTACTATTCTAGGAAGGATAAATTCATTCTTTTTAAATTAACTATGTACTGGTTTTCTTTTACCCTGTTTAAAGTCTATTTTGTCCAACAGTAATATGGCTATACCTGCTTTCATTTCACACATATTTACCTATCTTTTCCTATCCTTTTACTTTCAACTTTTTGGTATCGTTATGGGGTGTGTGTGGGTGTGTGTGTGGGTGTGTGTGGGGGGATGTGTGATCCAGTCTGACAGTGTTTTGCTTTTAAATAGATAATTTAGCTAATTTATATTTATTATAAACACTTATTTATTTATTTATTTTGTGCTTTCATTTTATCCTGCTTTTTCTACATTTCTTTCTTTTTCCTTGACTTCTTTTGGATTAACTGATATTTTTACCCTTCTTTGCTTTATTCTTCTCTAAAAGCTTGAAAAATATATATAATCCATTTCTATTTTTCTTATGACTTCCCAGAAACTTAGGATACATAATTAACAAAATCTGAAGTTTATCAACCTCTTTATTGTCAACCAAACAATTCATGGAATTTGGAGTGTTTTTAACACAATGATCAGCATTAGACTCCCTACTGAAGTAATACTATATTGTCCAGTAGATAAAAACTCAACCAGAAAAAGAAAGATCAGGAGTACTGAGAAAAATGGGCAAGTTGCCATTTTAAGTGGTTCAGGCCTCATTAAGAACACATTTGAGCAAAGATTGAAAGAGATAGTGTTAGGCAGAATCTGGGGGGACAGCATTCCAGGCAAAGGGATCCACAAGTGCAAAAGTCGTAGGAAAGAAACAAGCCTAGAGAGTTCTAGGGACAGCAGTGGGTGTGGCTGGAGCAGAGTGAACTGAAGGAAAGTACTAGATGCAGGCAGACAAGCAATGAAGGGTCAGCTCACGTAGGACTTTCTTGGTCGTTTTAAAGATCTGTAGCTTTAACATGTGGAGCTTTTGGGGAATTTTGAGCAGAGAAGTGGCATAATTACTTTTGTTCTTAAAGGTCTCTCCCTTAATTTAAATACTAAGATACCAGAGAATTTTCTCAGAAACAATGTTTTATTTCTACACATACATGCACATACAAACACATCTTATTTGTATAAAAGGAAGTGAGAAAATCTTACGGGAGACACTTTTAAATATGTGTGTTTCATGTTGATTAAACTTTTTATAGTCCTAGTTTTTCTGTAGAAAAAGTTAAAATCATAGGTGATCAGAAAGAAAAACTGTCTAATTGTCAAAAGAATACCACAATTGAATTCTATTTTAAATATATAATATGTAAAATATCTGATTTGTCCCTTAACAATATACTATGAAATTTCTTCATCCAAGCAAATATATATCTACATTCGTTTTTCATAGTTAAATAATATTCCATTCAATAAATGAACCATATATTAATTTTCTCTTTTTTGAGACAGGGTTTCACTACCATCGCCCAGGCTAGAGTGCAGTGGCGCAATCTCAGCTCACTGCAACCTCCACCTCCCAGGTTCAAGCGATTCTGCTGCCTCAGTCTCTCAAGTAGCTGGGACTACAGGCATGCGCCACCATGCCCAGCTAATTTTTGTATTTTTAGTAGAGACAGGGTTCTACTATGTTGGCTAGGTCAGTCTCAAATTCCTAAGATCAAGTAATCCCCTCACCTCAGCCTTCCAAATTTCTGGGATTACAGGCATGAGCCACCATGCCCAGCCCCATAATTAATTTTTAAAACTTTTAAAATTCCCCCGTACATTTAAGTTGCTTCCTAGTTTTACTATTCTCAATAACTCTTCAACGGACAACTTTGCATTTGCAACTTTGTTTACTTGTTCCACTGCTTCCTGGATATAAATTTCTGGATGTGGTTTTGCTAAGTCAATTTTCAAATTTTTAAGATTCCTAAGTCTTTGGAATCCTCCTGCTCATTTAGATTTCTGAAAAATGATTGAATGTATTCCTTTGACATAGTCACCTCCAGCCTATTGGTCAATAAATCCAAATCTTACCCAAGCTGTATAGTGCCCAAGAGTATTTAGCCAGGTGTGGAGAGAGAACAGAACAAGCCAACTCTCCAAAATCCTTTGGGATATGTGCATAATGGCCTTCTCCCACAAGGAAAACAAAACAAAGATACGGCAAAAATTCAAAGAAAACCGTGGAACTCAATAACCCACTATTCTTTGGTTTCAGCATTTCTTGATGATTATTATGTCATTTGCAAATGATGGTTCAGGTTATTCTCAGATAACACATATTTATCTTCTCCAAAGATGTTAGCCCTTTATGTCTTCCTTCTGAATGTTCTATAAAACGCTGTCTCTGGAGAGATGAAAAGAATTAAAAACAAGGAAGAATTTCTGGCAGAACAGTATGGTCTACACCATTAAATATGCTTTGTCTTTCCTCCTCATTTCTCCCCTAGTTCATAACTCTTTAGAAAAAAAAATGCTAATAGAATTATTCTCCTTAATCTCTGCGTAGTTTAATTTGGAAACATTCCTAGACCAACATGGCAAAATAATTTAGGGCATGTAAAAACGGTGAAGTAGACCTTGACCAAAATTCAAGCAATCACTGAAGGCTGGCTCTGTGAGAGGACCTGGGGACCTGAAGACAGGGCTATGGCAGTAGGAACACCTAACGGAGACGGCTTTAACACCCCTTTACCTCCCTGTATGATCCAGCGCTTGCTCAGAGAGTTAGGGAAAGGAGATATCCTGAAGACACCACCAAACTGGGAATATAAAGGGTTTGTTTAGAGGCTTGAGACCCAACTATCCCAATTATCAACTTAGAATAGTATCGCTTAGAAGCAATACAGCACAGTAGTCAACATCCTGGGCTTTGGAGTCAAGCAAAGGAAATACAAAAGGCTTTGTCCCAAAACTCAAGCAGCCTAGATACTGGAATTTTTTCATGTCTAAAAATAAACCATGAATCTTCAGAGAGCCTCTCTTAAAAACAGCCATACTGTCAGCAGAGAGGAAGGTTGCCGCTGCCTTTGAACATCTCTGCCACTTATTAGGGCACACCCCATGGGGACAATAATGCTCACCCCATGTGGCTGCTGTGAGGATCAAGTGTGTAAAGCACTCAGCATAGTGCTTGACATAGAATGCTATAGCTGTGATTATGCTATTAATATGATTACTAACCCTTTCTAGATCACAATTGACTCATCTATGAAATAAAAAGATGGTACTTGATGATTACTACAGCTTCTTTTAATTCAATTCTAATTAAAGTATCTTAAATATAAAATACTGTGCAAGCACAAAATTTGCACCTCATTAAAGACTTAATGAAAGCACTTGAAATTAAAACATATACTTTATTCACTTGTGAACTATTCTCAGATAAATATAATCATCACAGTTAAACGCACGTCACCATATCTAAAAACTGAGCCCTCAACTTTCATTTAACCCAGTGAGGTACAGAAATACACATTCAAATCTTATCTCATATCGCCACCTCTGTGAGCTCATTTTCTTCAGTACTGTCTCTCCTCAATCCTCTCCAGCCTCAATACTGTCCTTGATATTCCATAGGCCGTGCACTATCTCAACTCAGGGTCTTTGCACTTGTTCTCTCTTCCTAGAATGCCTTTCCAATACATATTTACATAGCTTTCCCAGACACTTCACTCACATCTCCTATCAGAAAGGCTTTCCCTGACCACAATGATATCATTCTCTATCCCCATACCTTTAATATTTATTGTGTTAATCCATTTTGCATTGCTCTAAAGGAATACCTGAGACTGGGTAATTTATAAAGAAAAGAGATTTATTTGGCTCACAATTCTGCAGGCTGTACAAACAAGGCACCAGCATCCATTTAGTCTCTGGTAAGGCCTTAGGAACCCTACAATCACGGTGGAAGGCAAAGGGGGAGCTGATGTATCACAAGGCAAGAGTAGGAGCAAGAGAAGGATGTCAGCCTCCTTTAAATAACCAGTACTTATGTGAGCTAACGGCAAGAATTCATTCATTACAGTAGGGAGGTCACTAAGTCATTCATGAGGGATCCACCCCCATGACAACACTTGCTTAAACTATTAGAGCAAAATAAACTCAATTCAGTATGAGATTTGGAGGGGACAAATATCCAAATCATATCACCCATGTATTACATACATGTTTGTTCTTGTCCATGGCCCTCACTATAAATTATGTTCCATGATGAGAAAGATGTTGTTCCTATTACTACCTGGATCCCCAGAGTCTAGATGTATGCCTGGCACACAGTAGAAGCTCAGTAAATATTTGTCATTTGAATGAATGAATGAGTGAAATATTCCTGAAGAGTGGATCAAGGAATAAAAGGAAATCTATTAATCCCTTTCTAAGAAACGTGTCTAATAAAGACGTTAATTAGGAGCCTTAGCTACTTCAACTGATAGTAACATTTTAAATTCAGGTGTGTGTTTGGAAATACAGGAAATACAGGCATGTGTTTGGAAAGAGATCCTGGAAAGAGAAGGAGGAGAGAAGATTTTAGTCTAGGCCAGAAATCTACTCGGCCAACTTTGTAAAGACTCTCAACTCTAAAGATTCTGTGTCCAGCTATAAAGTTAAAAACAGAAAAATGTGAGCTGAGCATCTTTAAGAAGAAATAGAATCCTGTCTCCTCTTGGCCTGCGTGGAGGGAGTCCTGCTGGCTTCTCCCCTTAAAGTACTGCTTGCTCCCCTTTGAAAAGAAAAAGGGGGGAAATGGGTTTTGACATTTCTTCTTAGTCTTCTTCACCTTGAGCTAAATGAAGATAGTGACTAATCCATAACATAGGAATACAACCATTTTTGCCTTTATACATAATATTTCTCTTCCTAAATTTTTAGGTTGACAAAGAAGTATTAAGTTTATATTGCTGTAATAGTTCAGGCAAGTGTTATAAATTTAATTCCAACTCCAAGGAAAATTTGGAGAGAGAACTCTTTTCAGATATGCCTCTCAAATTGAAAAACTACCTTATTATATACTCTACTAGCAAAAAGATAGGTCAGCATCTGGCAGAAAGACTCCTGTTCCAAGAATTCCGGGAGGGTGGGCAAGACGGCCGACTAGATGCAGGCGGGAAGTGCTGCTCCCAAGGAGAGACAACAGTATTTCAACTAAATCAACGTATTTGAACAGATATTTGGAGAGAAAATACCAAATGTGGACGAAGAAAAGATACAGATGCTGAAGCTGAAGAGGCAGGAACTGGGAACGGCATGTGGAATGCCTGAATGCTAGGGCTGGGTTTGACTCCTGGGGAATGAGTCAGTGAAGGAACTGAGGGAATGTCCACTCTCACCATGGACCTCTGGGATCCTAGCTGCAGGGGACCCCACAGTCCTCACAGATGTTTGAGCTGGTAGGCGGATCTTCCTGGAGATTAAATGAAAACAGACATGTAGCAGGCATGGAGCCAGGGACCTTTGTGCACAGGACAGCTCCAACAGAGCCGGGCCATAAGTGTCCATCCCCCAGGGCTCTCCGTCTCCGTCTGAGAAGCTCTGATCTCAGCTAACCACCGTGGAGAAAGCAGTGCTGGCTTCCCTGTGGGACTAGGGCATGTGTGTCCTGCAAGCCCACCTGTCAGCCAGCCCCTCCCAGGGCTTCTGCCTGGCTGCCCCAAAGGAGTGTGTCCACAGTGCAGCCTCTGCTGCCCAGCATGGGTGCTTTGCTCCAGGTAAGTGCATTCTGGTAGCTTGGGAGCCCTTTGGATTCCCCAACACACCTGGAACTCAACACCGAGGGTCTGAAGGAGGGGCCCGAGAGTAAGTCCTATTCTCCCAGGTCTGCCACCCTTGCTTAGGCAGGGTCAAGCTGGGATCTATGCCCAGCACTGGAAGTTGGAGAGGAGGAGGCCACACTCTCAGAAAACTGAGAGGGCTGAGTCACACAGGTTTGAGGGCTGGTTTGGGACCTAGGTGTGCCTCCCTCCACAGGGCTGGTCCTGTAAGGGCATGGCCTATCTCTCTGCCGCACCCCTGCCGAAGGGAGCCCCACAGGCCCCAAAGATCTAATAAAAATAGTTGCAGCCGGGTACAGTGGCTCACGCTTGTAATTCCAACACTTCCAAAACTTTGAGGCTGAGGCGGGCAGATCATGTGGAGTCAAGAGTTCAAGACCAGCCTGGTCAACATGGCAAAAACCCCATCTCTACTAAAAATACAAAAAAGTAGCCAGGCGTGGTGGCGCATGCCTGTAATCCTAGCTACTCGGGAGGCTGAGGCATGAGAATCACTTGAACTCAGGAGGTTGAGGTTGCAGTGAGCAGAGATTGCGCCGTTGCACTCCAGCCTGGGCAACAGAGCAAGACTCCTTCTCAAAAACAAAACAAAACAAAACAAAACTGTTGCAACAATTTTGTGTTTAAAAGTGTGTGGCAACTCCTCCCCACTCTCTCTCTCTTGCTCCCACACTTGCCATGTGATAGATACATCAACTTCCCCTTTACCTTCTGCCATGCTTGTAAGTTCCCTAATGCCTTTCCAGGAGCCAAGCAGATCCTGGCACTATGCTTCCTGTACAGCCTGTAGAACTGTGAGTCAGTTAAACCTCTTTTCTTTATAACTTACCCAGTCTTAGGTATTTTTAATGGCAGTGCAAGAATGACCTAACACAAATTCTTTTTCTGGTATTTAATATATTTTCTTATTGCTGGAGTCTGTTATTGCAGAATTATTCTGTTCCTACGAAGGTGACATGTTTTCTTCCTTTGATATGTGCCTATTTTTTTTTGTTTTTGTTTTTTTGGTTTTTGTTTTTGTTTTTGTTTTTGTTTTTTGCATCTGTTGAAAGAGTCACCTCTTCCAATTTTATTTAATAGGTTTTGTAGAGAAAGACTTATTCCTATAGGTGACTCTTGATGTGTCAACTGGGTGGAGTGCGCTGGCTTTGGTTCTAGGTAGACAAAGTAATATAGTATCTCTGTGCAGTTTCTTCAGCTATAAACCATACTGGTGATGTTTGCAAGTGTTTCAGTGACTGCACACATTTGTGGAGGCAGTGTGGTACAGTTTGTCTACCAGTAGCAGGCCCACTGGGCTGTTTCTTAGGCTCTGGGCTCAGGCACATGATTACTTGGCCAGCCTAGGAGTGGGTCTATCAGGAGTGGACTTCCAGGATGTTTCTCAGGTCCTGGGCACAGGTGCAGGGCTGCTGGGCAGGCCTAGGAGTGTGTCAGCTGGGGACTGACCAGTGAGGGAGTCATCAGCCCATGTCCACGGTCATGTGCCAGTGTCCAGAGCCTGAGAAACAGCTTTGTGGGCCCATCCCTGGCACACACACCTCTAAGCTGGGTGAACAGCCATGTGCCCTAACCACAGGCCAGAGTAACAGCCCTGTGACCCCAACCCCAGTGAGCCAGAGCTCAAGTTTGCCAACCCATTGTATGCATAGGTTGTATGCAGGCCTGGGAGTATATCAGCTCGGGGCAGACCTACTGAAGTGTTTCTCAGGTCTTGATCACAGAAACCCAGCCACTCTACCGGCCGGGAGTGGGGAGCATTTTAGCTGCTAGGCAGCTCAGAGGCCACTCCTGCTTGAGGGAGGGTTCATGGCAGTTTGGCCAGCTGAAGGGCGGGTTTGCCCTGGGCAGGTCTACCAGACTGTTTCTTTTGCTGGGACTACAGGTGCACACTACCATGCCCAGTTAATTTTTGTATTTTTTGTAGAGACAGAGTTTCACCATGTTACCCAGGCTGGTGTTGAACTCCTGAGCTCAAGCAATTTGCCCACTTCGACCTCCCAAAGTGCTGGGATTACAGTCGTGAGCCACCACATCCAACAGAGGTTGGTTTCCTGGCCACGCAGGACCCGAATCACAGCCTGTCCTGGACCCAGGCTCCATGCAGCCAGGGTCATGTCATTGCAGTCACCCATGTGGCTCTATAGCACCATATGGTCTTAGTGGAAGAGAGACAGAGCCTCATGGCTGGAAACATTCAGTGGCTACTGGCTCCCAGAGCAAGGTGCACTGCAGAAGTGCCTCTGGTCTCAAAATGGCACCATACTGCAGCAGCTTAGGTCACAGGGGTTGAGAGTGAAGGCAGGAGTTGGGAGTGTACACTTTGTGCTCTTAATCTGGAGCAATGCAGCTGTGTAAATTCCTAGCAGCTCCCTAAATCGGGCTCAGTGCTTGTGATAACGATGGGATCTCTTGTAGTAAGCACTGTAGGTGTTTGCAACAACAATGAGGGCTAGTGAGGTTCTTCTGCTTACTTTCTTCCCACAAGGGAAGTCCCTCCTAACTCTGAGCCAATCCAGCCTGGGAAGATGGAGCAGCAGAGATCGGGTGTCTCCATGCTGCCCTCCTGGGCTTTTTAATCACTACAGGCATCTCTTCACTCACTTGTTGCACTCCAGCACTCTCCCTTTGAGACTTCTGTCAAATTGTAGCTGTTTATTCATTGCCTTGGTCCTTTCTTGGGGGGTTGGGGTGGTGGCAAATGCCACGTGTGTCTAGTCCTCTGTCTTGCTGATGTCACTCTCTTTATTCCACTTAAAGACTACTCTTAAAGTTTGTTTGCATGATCACAACAGTAACATTAGAAAATGTTTGGAAAATACAGAAAAAAATAAAAATAATTTCACCACACATACGTAATCTCTGTTAACAATATGTTGTATTACACACACATACATACACACACACACATACAGTTCATACATAGTTGGGATAACACAGAGTATATGGTTTTATTTTGTCTATTTCTACTGACAAATGAAACATAGGCAGGACGTGGTGGCTCACACCTGTAATCCCAACACTTTGAGAGGCCAAGGTGGGTGAATTGCTTGAGCTCAGGAGTTCGAGACAGCCTGGGCAACATGGTGAAATCTTGTCTCTACAAAAAATACAAAAATTAGCCGGGCATGATAGTGTGCACCTGCAGTCCCAGCTACTGGGGAGGCTGAGGTAGGAGGATCTCTTGAGTCTGGGAGGCGGAGGTTGCAGTGAGCCATGATCAAGACACTGCCCTCCAGCCTGAGCAACAGAGCCAGACCCTGTCTCAAAAAAAAAAAAAAAAAAAAGGGCGGGGGAAAGAAAAGAAACACAACTATCCCAAAGGAGTATACACAACCTTTCCATGTGATCATGTTTGCAATAACATAATCTGTTTCAAGAAGTTATTTGTAAATTCTAATAAATAAGAATATGCTTAACAATTCATCAAACTTTGAACTTTTATTAAAGTTTTATTCTTATTAAAGTTTGTTAAAGCTAGAAAACATTTTTACAAATAAGTTAGCCAGAGAATTTTTTACTTGTAATAAAGAATTCCTATAAATTTGAGACCTATATTTTTTCTTCCTTTCTTAAAAGGGCACAAGGCAAGTGGTGCATTCCTGCCCTAATTTATGATAGTGACATGGCATACAAGTTTAAACATCTTTAATAACAACCTTACAAGTTTATTGGCAAAAAAAAATTTAAAAATCAACTGGCTTAATGGAAATGAAAATGTCCTTAGCATGATATTTTGAAAATTCGTAACACTCATTTTTAGAACAGTAATTTTCCTATTATAAAAGTAATAGATGCTTCTTTGAATTTGAAAAATGTAAATGTAGAAAGGAAAAAAATCAGTAATCGTGATTTTTGGTACCCAAAGATACTCTTTCTGACATTTTGCTGAATATTCATTTTTTCTTTTAAAATGATTAAAGCAATAATCACACATTTGTGTCCTGAATTTTTAACTAACATTATGAAACTTTAAAAATCTTCTATATAATTAAAAAACATTATTTTAATAACATCTCTCATATAAATGTGTCATAATTTAACTACTTGCCTATTACCCAATATTTTACAATTTCCAGGTCTTTAGCAAAAGTGAACAGATTTGCGCAGAAAGCTTTTTCTATATTTATGCTTATTTCTTTAGGTTAGTGTAACAGTCTTTTGATATGTCAGCTTGGCTAGGCTACAGTCCCCAGTTATTCAAACACTAATCCGCGTGTTGCTGGAAGGCATTTTGTAGATATGACTGTGAAGTCCATAATCAATGGACTTTGATAAGGAAAACTATCCGAGATAATCTGGTGGGCCTGATTGAATCAGTTGAAAGGCCTTAAAAAGCAGAGTTGAGACTTCCCTAGAGAGGAAATTTCACCTGTGGACAGCCTGCCCTACAGATTTCGGGCTTGTATAGACAGCTCCCACACAACCCATAAGCCAATTCCTTACAATAAATCTCTTAATACATACCTCCCACTGATTCTGCTTCTTTGGTTGAACCCTGACTGATACAGTAATATTTTCAGAAGGATACACTAAGTTAAAATGCTTACCCAATTAAAAAGGCCACAATAGTATTACCATTGGGTTTTTGTTATAACTTTCTCCATGATGCTTAAAATATTTAGATGATGTCCTGCTTGCCAACTGATTTCACATAGTCTAAAATTGAGCAAATTGTTAAAATCATGTTTGACTGAAGATCTGTTTTATGGCTAAGTTAAGAAAAATTACACTCGGAATAAGTGAAATTGGTGGCGTTTGTTCCCTTTGTATGCTAAACAACGTATACCAAGACTTGGTCCAAATTCTTCCCCAACAGTGTTGGCATTTGTGCAAATTGTCTCAACTAACACTTTATTTTCCAGGCAATCTAAAGAATTCTATGATAACATTCTCTTCTTGGATTGATTTTTTGAAAAGACTGAGTTCCATTTATAATGTAACATAAAACATGTTCGAGAAAAAAATTTCACCCACACCTATGTGCATATATACATATACACCACCCTCAACAGACACAACCTTTTAAGTGTTCTTTCCTTCCTTCCTTTTAAATGTTCTTTCCTTCCTTCCTTTTAAATAACTAAGACTCATTTTGTCTTATATGATCCCTTATAGTTTATCAACTATTCTTTATCATCTCTCTTCAGATTTTATCTAATTTCATATATAAAGAATTATTTAAATGACTTTAGATTGATAAGAAAATGCTATAATAATTAAATAACAATTGCACACTGCCGGGCGCGGTGGCTCACGCCTGTAATCCCAGCACTTTGGAAGGCTGAGGCGGGTGGATCACGAGGTCAGGAGATCGAGACCATCCTGGCTAACACGGTGAAACCTCGTCTCTACTAAAAATACAAAAAACTAGCCGGGCGTGGTGGCGGGCGCCTGTAGTCCCACCTACTCGGGAGGCTGAGGCAGGAGAATGGCGTGAACCCGGGAGGCGGAGCTTGCAGTGAGCCGAGATCGCGCCACTGCACTCCAGCCTGGGCGACAGAGCGAGACTGTCTCACCAAAAAAAAAAAATTGCACACTGATGAAGCATATGTAAGTTGATATTTAAAATGTCACACGTATCATTCTTATTCCGGAAATTTAACAGGATACTACCATCAGAGCAAGACCTAATGAGTTTACTGTCTTTCCACAGAGTGTACACAATTGGCTACATATTTAGGTCACATATGCTACTGCATCTCTACTACGCTGCATAAGAACAACCACAGATTTGGGGATAAAGTTTTTAAAAGTCTAACTATAAAACCAACCTCAAACAAAAGAATTGAACTATTATTGGGTGCCTTCTCTCTTCTAAGGTTAATGCTTCTGTGCATCTGAAATTGTTATGAAATGAGTAAGTTTCTCCATCTACATAAGATAATGAGAAAGATTTTTAAATGACGTGCCACAAGATGATTTATAAATGTGATTTTTCCAGAGTCGAAACTTAGGTAGCCAACAGGATAGACACAGTTAAGGGAGTCTAAGTATCTCACCACATTGGAGATGCCCATGTTGCCCACGAACAGCTATGTAACTGGGTTAGAAATTTAGACCTGGAATGCAAAAGTGAGGTCAACAGAACTGGAATTACTTAAAACATGTCCACACAAAGTAAAGTGGACATGTTTTAGCATTTGATGTGCCCAAAGTCATGATCTGCAGACAACACTAAATGTGCTGAATGAATGAAACTTTTTTAATACATAAAAATCCTCTGGATAAAAACAAAAAGAACTAAAGAAAAATATATAGGCATACCTTAAAGATATATGCCAATTTGGTTCCAGACCACCATAATAAAGGAAATATTGTAATAAAGTCAGTCACACAAATGTTTTGTTTCCCAGTGCATATAAGTTACCTTTATACTATTCTGTAGTCTATTAAGTGAGCAACAGCATTATGTCTAGAAAAACAACGCACATTCCTTAATTTTAAAATACTTTATTACTAAGAATTGCTAACAATCATCTGAACTTTAGCAAGTCATAATCTTCTTGCTAGTGGAGGGTCTTACCTGGATGTTGAGGACTGCTAACTGATCGAAGTGGTGGTGGATGAAGTTTGGGGTGGCTGTGGCAATTTCTTAAAATAAGACAACAATGGGGGCCGGGCACAGTGGCTCACACCTGTAATCCTAGCACTTTGGGAGGCCGAGGCGGGTGGATCACCTGAGGTCAGGAGTTTGAGACTACCCTGGCCAATAATGGTGAAACCCCATCTCTACTAAAAAATGCAGAAATTAGCTGGGCATGGTGGCGGGCACCTGTAATCCCAACTGCTTGGGAGGCTGAGGCAGGAGAATCACTTGAACCCAGGAGGTGGAGGTTACAGTGAGCCGAGATCGCACCATTGCACTCCAGCCTGGGCAACAAAAGCGAAACTCCATCTCAAAAAAAAAAAAAAAAATGACAACAGTGGGGACTCTCAGAACCTACTCTAGCTCAAGAGGCTGCCTGATACATGAATCATTCACTGCTAAATTAAATTCCTTTAAATTAAAAAAGATAACAATGAAGTTTGCTGTATGAATTGACAGTGCCTTTCATGAAAGATTTTTCTATTACCAGTAATGATATTTGATAGCATTATACCCACAATAGAACTTCTTTCAAAATTGTAGGCCATCCTCTCAAACCCTGCTGTCACATTATGAACTATGTTTATGAAATATTCTAAATCCTTTGCTGGCACTTCAACAATGTTCACAGACTCTTTACCAGGAGTAAATTCCATCTCAATAAACTACTTTGGCCCTCACACTCTCAGGGCTGAGCAAGAAGCTTAGACTACTGTGCATTCCACAAACCAGCCCATTGTCTTAGATAACAGAGAGCATCTCCCAGTAAACAAGGACCAGGTATATACCCAGCAGCATTGGCTGCAGCCAGTTCTTACCTATAAGCACATTTATTGGCTTGTAGGTTGAACTGCACAGCCCAACATAAAAGCTGCCAAAAGAAGTGCATGAGGCTACAAAGTCAAAAGACCCTACTCTGCATTCTCTATAGTCACACCCTTTATGAAGCAAGGAGAAAGGGAAAAAGAAAGAACAAAAAGTATCATAGGGAAAGAAGAAAAAAATTCTACCTGCACTGAAATAATTACAAAATTTTGAAGTGCCAGCATATCCAAATGGGAAGGAACCAACACAAGAATTCTGGCACCATTAAAAATCTGAATGTAGTGGCACCACCAAAAAATCACACTAGCTCTCCAGTAATGGTCCCTGAACAAGATGGAAACTCAGAAATGACATATAAATAATTCAAAGCATGGATTGTAAGGAAGCTCAATGAGATTGAAGACAAGGTTGAAAACAACACAAAGAAACTTCTAAAGCAATACAGGAAATGATGGAAGAAATAAACAGTTTCAAAAGAAATCAATCAGAGCTCTAGAGCTGAAAAACTCACTTAAGGAATTTTAAAACACAATACAATAGATAGTTTTATTGATAGACTAGACCAAGCAGAAGAAAGAATTTCAGAGCTTGAAGACTGATCTTTTTAACTAACCCAATCACCCAACTATAAATAAAAAAGAACTTTAAAAAATGAACAAAGTCTTCAAGAAATATAGAATTATGTAAAGTGACCAAACCTACATATTATTGGCATTCCTGAAAGAAATAAAGGGAATAACCTGGAAAACACATTTGGGGGAATAATTCAAGAAAATTTCCTTAATCTTGCTAGAGAGGTAGACATTCAGATATAAACAATCCAGAGAATACACATAAGATACTTTACAAAAAGAACATCACCAGGGCATGCATTCACCAGATTGTCCAAAGTCAATACTAAAGAAAAAATCTTACAGGCAGCTAGAAAAAAATGGTCTGATCAGGTACAAAGGGAACCCCATCAGGCTAACAACAAACTTCTCAGTGGGAAGTTTACAAGCCAGGAGAGATTGAGGGCCTATTTTTAGAATTCTTAAAGAAAAGATATTCCAGCTGGGCATGGTGATTCACCCCTGTAATCCCTGAACTTTGGGAGGCAGAGGTAGGGGGATCACTTGAGGTCAGGGGTTGAGACCAGCCTGGCCAACTTGGTGAAACCCCATTTCTACCAAAAATACAAAATACAAAAATTAGGCAGGTGTGGAGGCATGTGCCTGTAGTCCCAGCTATTCAGGAGGCTGAAGTGGGAGAATTGCTTGAACCCTGGAAGCAGAGGTTGCAGTGAGCCAAGACTGTGCCTCTGCACTCCAGCCTGGGTGACAGAGTGAGACTCTGTCTCAAAAAACACTAAGATAATAAAAGAAATTCCAACCAAGAATTTTATATCTCACCAAACTAAGCTACTTAAGCAAAAGAGAAATAAAATATTTTCTAGAAAAGGAAAAACTAAGAGAATTTGTTACCATTATACCAGCGTTACAAGAGATCCTTAAGGGAGTGCTAAACATGGAAACTAAAAAAAAAAAAAAAAAAAAAAAAAAAAAAAAAAAAAAAAAAAAAAAGATACCTCCAACCACAAAACATACCTCAGTGCATAGCCCATAGACCCTGTAGTGCAACCACACAATAGAAACAGCAAAGCAACCAGCTAACAATTTCATGATGGAATCAAAATGTCACATATCAATATTAACCATGAATGTAAACAGTCTAAATGCCCCACTTAGAAGGCACAAACTAGCAAGCTGGATAAAAAATTAAGATTCATTGCTCTACTGTTTCCAAGAGACCCCATCTCACATGTAACAATACTCACAGGCTCAAACTAAAGGATTAGAGAGGGGTCTATCACAAAAATGGAAAAGAAAAAAAAGAAGTAGCTATTCTTACATCAGATAAAACATTTTAAACCAGTAAGAATAAAAAGTGACAAAGAAGGGCATTACATAAAGTGTTCAATTCAACAAGAAGCCTTAACTATCCTAAATATATACACATCCAACATTAGACCATGCAGACTCATAAAACAAGTACTTCTAGACTATGAAAAGACTTGGGTAGCCACGCAATAATAATAGGGGACTTCAACCCCAGACTGACAGCACTGGACAAATCATCAAGGCAGAAAACTAACAAAAAAAAATTCTGAACTTAAATTCAACACTTTGCCTGTATGATCTAATAGGTATCTACAGAATACTCCATTCAACAATTACAGAATATACATTCTTTTCATTTGCACACAGAACATGTGCCAAGATTGATCATATGCTTAGTCATAAAGCAAGTCTCAATTAATTCAAAAAACTTAATATCATACCAACCATAATGTCAGACCACAGTGGAATAAAAATAGAAATCAATACCAAGAAGATATGTAAAAACCACACAATTACATGTGTAATTAAACAACTTGCTCCTAAATTACATTTGGGTAAACAATGAAATTAAGGCAGAAATCTAAAAATTCTTTTTTTTAAATTATTATTATTATACTTTAAGTTCTAGGGTACATGTGCATAACATGCAGGTTTGTAACATATGTATACTTGTGCCATGTTGGTGTGCTACACCCATCAACTCGTCAGCACCCATCAATTCGTCATTTACATCAGGTATAACTCTCAGTGCAATTCCTCCCCCCTCCTCCCTCCCCGTGATAGGCCCCGGTGTGTGATGTTCTCCTTCCTGAGTCCAAGTGATCTCATTGTTCAGTTCCCACCTATGAGTGAGAACATGCCGTGTTTGGTTTTCTGTTCTTGCAATAGTTTGCTGAGAATGATGGTTTCCAGCTGCACCCATGTCCCTACAAAGGACACAAACTCATCCTTTTTTATGGCTGCATAGTATTCCATGGTGTATATGTGCCACATTTTCTTAATCCAGTCTGTCACTGATGGACACTTGGGTTGATTCCAAGTCTTTGCTATTGTGAATAGTGCCGCAATGAACATACGTGTGCATGTGTCTTTATAGCAGCATGATTTATAATCCTTTGGGTATATACCCAGTAATGGGATGGTTGGGTCATATGGTACTTCTAGTTCTAGATCCTTGAGGAATCGCCATACTGTTTTCCATAATGGTTGAACTAGTTTACAATCCCACCAACAGTGTAAAAGTGTTCCTATTTCTCCACATCCTCTCCAGCACCTGTTGTTTCCTGACTTTTTAATGATCGCCATTCTAACTGGTGTGAGATGGTATCTCATTGTGGTTTTGATGTGCATTTCTCTGATGGCCAGTGATGATGAGCATTTTTTCATGTGTCTGTTGGCTGTATGAATGTCTTCTTTTGAGAAATGTCTGTTCATATCCTTTGCCCACTTTTTGATGGGGTTGTTTGTTTTTTTCTTGTAAATTTGTTTGAGTTCTTTATAGGTTCTGGATATTAGCCCTTTGTCTGATGAGAAGATTGCAAAAATTTTCTCCCATTCTGTAGGTTGCCTGTTAACTCTGATGGTAGTTTCTTTTGCTGTGCAGAAGCTCTTTAGTTTAATGAGATCCCATTTGTCAATTTTGGCTTTTGTTGCTGTTGCTTTTGGTGATTTAGACATGAAGTCCTTGCCCATGCCTATGTCCTGAATGGTATCACCTAGGTTTTCTTCTAGGGTTTTTATGGTATTAAGTCTAACATTTAAGTCTCTAATCCATCTTGAATTAATTTTCACATAAGGAGTAAGGAAAGGATCCAGTTTCAGCTTTCTACTTATGGCTAGCCAATTTTCCCAGCACCATTTGTTAAATAGGGAATCCTTTCCCCATTTCTTGTTTTTCTCAGGTTTGTCAAAGATCAGATGGCTGTAGATGTGTGGTACTATTTCTGAGGACTCTGTTCTGTTCCATTGGTCTATATGTCTGTTTTGGTATCAGTACCATGCTGTTTTGGTTACTGTAGCCTTGTAGTATAGTTTGAAGTCAGGTAGCGTGATGCCTCCAGCTTTGTTCTTTTGACTTACGATTGTCTTGGCAATGCGGGCTCTTTTTTAGTTCCATATGAACTTTAAAGCATTTTTTCCAATTCTGTGAAGAAACTCATTGGTAGCTTAATGGGGATGGCATTGAATCTATAAACTACCTTAGGCAGTATGGCCATTTTCATAATATTGATACTTTCTATCCATGAGCATGGTATGTTCTTCCATTTGTTTGTGTCCTCTTTTATTTCACTGAGCAGTGGTTTGTAGTTCTCCTTGAAGAGGTCCTTTACATCCCTTGTAAGTTGGATTCCTAGATATTTTATTCTCTTTGAAGCAATCGTGAATGGAAGTTCATTAATGATTTGGCTCTCTGTTTGTCTGTTACTGGTGTATAAGAATGCTTGTGATTTTTACACA
The DNA here is from genome assembly GCF_003255815.1 of Theropithecus gelada. Taxonomy (NCBI): domain Eukaryota; kingdom Metazoa; phylum Chordata; class Mammalia; order Primates; family Cercopithecidae; genus Theropithecus; species Theropithecus gelada. Next base: position 124,637,671 of record NC_037672.1, read on the forward strand.
TTAATTTTGTATCCTGAGACTTTGCTGAAGTTGCTTATCAGCTTAAGGAGCTTAAGGAGATTTTGGGCTGAGATGATGGAGTTTTCTAAATATACAATCATGTCATCTGCAAACAGGGACAATTTGACTTCTTTTCCTAACTGAATACCCTTGATTTCTTTCTCTTGCCTGATTGCCCTAGCCAGAACTTCCAACACTATGTTGAATAGGAGTGGTGAGAGAGGGCATCCCTGTCTTGTGCCAGTTTTGAAAGGGAATTTTTCCAGTTTTTGCCCATTCAGTATGATATTGGCTGTGAGTTTGTCATAAATAGCTCTTATTATTTTGAGATACGTTCCATCAATACCGAATTTATTGAGAGTTTTTAGCATGAAGGGCTGTTGAATTTTGTCAAAGGCCTTTTCTGCATCTATTGAGATAATCATGTGGTTTTTGTCTTTCGTTCTGTTTATATGCTGGATTACGTTTATTGCTTTGCGTATGTTGAACCAGCCTTGCATCCCAGGGATGAAGCCCACTTGATCATGGTGGATAAGCTTTTTGATGTGCTGCTGGATCTCGTTTGCCAGTATTTTATTGAGGATTTTTACATCGATGTTCATCAGGGATATTGGTTTAAAATTCTCTTTTTTTGTTGTGTCTCTGCCAGGCTTTGGTATCAGGATGATGTTGGCCTCATAAAATGAATTAGGGAGGATTCTCTCTTTTTCTATTCATTGGAATAGTTTCAGGAGGAATGGTACCAGCTCCTCCTTGTACCTCTGGTAGAATTCAGCTGTGAATCCATCTGGTCCTGGACTTTTTTTGGTTGGTAGGCTATTAATTATTGCTTCAATTTCAGAGCCTGCTATTGGTCTATTCAGGGATTCAGCTTCTTCCTGGTTTAGTCTTGGGAGAGTGTAAGTGTCCAGGAAATTATCCATTTCTTCTAGATTTTCTAGTTTATTTGCGTAGAGGTGTTTATAGTATTCTCTGATGGTAGTTTGTATTTCTGTGGGGTCGGTGGTGATATCCCCTTTATCATTTTTTATTGTGTCTATTTGATTCTTCTCTCTTTTCTTCTTTATTAGTCTTGCTAGCGGTCTATCAATTTTGTTGATCTTTTCAAAAAACCAACTCCTGGATTCATTGATTTTTTGGAGGGTTTTTTGTGTCTCTATCTCCTTCAGTTCTGCTCTGATCTTAGTTATTTCTTGTCTTCTGCTAGCCTTTGAATGTGTTTGCTCTTGCTTCTCTAGTTCTTTTAATTGTGATGTTAGAGTGTCAATTTTAGATCTTTCTAGCTTTCTCTTGTGGGCATTTAGTGCTATAAATTTCCCTCTACACACTGCTTTAAATGTGTCCCAGAGATTCTGATATGTTGTATCTTTGTTCTCACTGGTTTCAAAGAACATCTTTATTTCTGCCTTCATTTCGTTATGTACCCAGTAGTCATTCAGGAGCAGGTTGTTCAGTTTCCATGTAGTATAGCAGTTTTGATTGAGTTTCTTAGTCATGAGTTCTAGTTTGATTGCACTGTGGTCTGAGAGACAGTTTGTTATAATTTCTGTTCTTGTATAGTTGCTGAGGAGTGCTTTACTTCCAATTATGTGGTCAATTTTGGAATAAGTGTGATGTGGTGCCGAGAAGAATGTATATTCTGTTGATTTGGGGTGGAGAGTTCTGTAGATGTCTATTAGGTCTGCTTGCTGCAGAGATGAGTTCAATTCTTGGATATCCTTGTTAACTTTCTGTCTCGTTGATCTGTCTAATGTTGACAGTGGGGTGTTGAAGTCCCTCATTATTATTGTATGGGAGTCTAAGTCTCGTTGTAAGTCTCTAAGGACTTGCTTTATGAATCTGGGTGCTCCTGTATTGGGTGCATATATATTTAGGATAGTTAGCTCTTCTTGTTGAATTGATCCCTTTACCATTATGTAATGGCCTTCTTTGTCTCTTTTAATCTTTTAAGGTTTAAAGTCTGTTTTATCAGAGACTAGTTTTGCAACCTCTGCTTTTTTTTTGTTCTCCATTTGCTTGGTAGATCTTCCTCCATCCCTTTATTTTGAGCCTATGTATGTCTCTGCATGTGAGATGGGTCTCCTGAATACAGCAGACTGATGGGTCTCGACTCTTTATCCAGTTTGCCAGTCTGTGTCTTTTAATTGGATGATTTAGTCCATTTACATTTAAGGTTAATATTGTTATGTGTGAACTTGATCCTGCCATTATGATATTAACTGGTTATTTTGATCGTTAGTTGATGTAATTTCTTCCTATCCTCGATGGTCTTTACATTTTGGCATGTTTTTGCAATGGCTGGTACTGGTTGTTCCTTTCCATGTTTAGTGCTTCCTTCAGGGTCTCTTGTAAGGCAGGCCTGGTGGTGACAAAATCTCTAAGCATTTGCTTATCTGTAAAGGATTTTATTTCTCTTTCACTTATGAAACTTAGTTTGGCTGGATATGAAATTCTGGGTTTAAAATTCTTTTCTTTAAGAATGTTGAATATTGGCCCCCACTCTCTTCTGGCTTATAGAGTTTCTGCCGAGAGATCTGCTGTTAGTCTGATGGGCTTCCGTTTGTGGGTAATCCGACCTTTCTCTCTGGCTGCCCTTAAGATTTTTTCCTTCATTTCAACTTTGGTGAATCTGGCAATTATGTGTCTTGGAGTTGCTCTTCTTGAGGAGTATCTTTGTGGCGTTCTCTGTATTGCCTGGATTTGAATGTTGGCCTGCCCTACTAGGTTGGGGAAGTTCTCCTGGATAATATCCTGAAGAGTGTTTTCCAACTTGCTTCCATTTTCCCCCTCACTTTCAGGCACCCCAATCAGACGGAGATTTGGTCTTTTTATATAATCCCATACTTCTTGCAGGCTTTCTTCATTTCTTTTTCTTCTTTTTTCTTTTGGTTTCTCTTCTCGCTTCATTTCATTCATTTGATCCTCAATCGCTGATACTCTTTCTTCTAGTTGATCGAGTCGGTTACTGAAGCTTGTGCATGTGTTGCGTATTTCTCGTGTCATGGTTTTCATCTCTGGAAGTTCGTTTATGGCCTTCTCTGCATTAATTATTTTAGTTATCAATTCTTCCACTCTTTTTTCAAGATTTTTAGTTTGTTTGTGCTGGGTACATAATTACTCCTTTAGCTCTGAGAAGTTTGATGGACTGAAGCCTTCTTCTCTCATCTCGTCAAAGTCATTCTCCGTCCAGCTTTGATCCGCTGCTGGCGATGAGCTGTGTTCCTTTGGAGGGGGAGATGCGCTCTTATTTTTTGAATTTCCAGCTTTTCTGCCCTGCTTTTTGCCCATCTTTGGGGTTTTATCTGCCTCTGGTCTTTGATGATGGTGACGTACTGATGGGGTTTTGGTGTGGGTGTCCTTCTTGTTTGTTTTTTTTCCTTCTAACAGTCAGGACCCTCAGCTGCAGGTCTGTCGGAGATTGCTCGAGGTCCACTCCAGACCCTGTTTGCCTGGGTGTCAGCAGCAGAGGCTGCAGAAGATAAAATATTGCTAAACAGCGAGTGTACATGTCTGATTCTTGCTTTGGAAGCTTTCTCTCCAGGGTGTACTCCACCGTGTGAGGTGTGTGGTGTCAGTCTGCCCCTAGTGGGGGATGTCTCCCAGTTAGGCTACTCAGGGGTCAGGAACCCACTTGAGCAGGCAGTCTGTCCGTTCTCAGGTCTCAACCTCCATGTTGGGATATCCACTGCTCTCTTCAAAGCTGTCAGACAGAGTCGTTTGCATCTGCAGAAGTTTCTGCTGCTTTTTTGTTGTTGTTGCTGTTGTTTTTGTTTAAGTGTGCCCTGTCCCCAGAGGTGGAGTCTACAGAGACAGGCAGGCCTCCTTGAGCTGCTGTGAGCTCCACCCAGTTCCAAAAATTCTTTGAAATAAATGAAAACAGAGACACATATACCAAAATCTCTGGAATGCAGCAAAAGTAGTGCTAATAAGAAGTTTATAGCACTAAACACCTACCTCAAAAAGTTAGAAAGATCTCAAATTAACAATCTAATATCATACACAGAGAAGCCAGGAAAATAAGAACAAACCAACCTCAAAGCTAGCAGAAGAAAAAGAAATGACTAAAATCAACGCAGAACTGAAATAGAATGCCAAAACTTTCTTCAAAGCATCAGTGAAATCAAAACTTTGTTCTTTGAAAGGATAAGCATGATTTTGATAGTCAGCTAGCTAGATTAACAAAGAGAGAAGATCCAAATAAGTACAATCAGAAAAGACAAAGGACATTTCAACCAATCCCACAGAAGCACAAAAGATCCTCAGAAACTATTATGAACACCTCTATTCACACAATCTTGAAAATATGGAGGAAATAGATAAATTTCTGGAAACACACAAACTCTTAAGATTGAATCAGGAAGAAACTGAAGCCCTGAACAGACCAATATCAAGTTCCAAAATTGAATCAGTAATAATAATAATAATAATAATAATAAAACTACTCAGGAAGCTTAGGCAGAAGGATTGCTTGAGCCCAGGAGGTTGAGGTTTCAGTGAGCCATGATGGGTCCACTGCACTCCAGCCTGGCTGACAGAGTGAGACACTGTCTCAAAAAACAAAATAAAATAATACCTACCAACCAAAAAAGCCACAAACCCGATGGATTCACAGTCAAATTCTACCAGATACAAGGAAGAGCTGGCACCAATTCTACTGAAACCATTCCAAAATATGAAGGAGGAGCGACTCCTTCCTAACTCATTCTACAAAGTCAGCATCACCCTGATACCAAAACCTGCCAAAGACAACTAAAAAAGAAATCTATAATCCAATAATCTTTTTTTTTTTTTTTTTGAGACGGAGTCTCGCTCTGTCACCCAGGCTGGAGTACAGTGGCCGGATCTCAGCTCACTGCAAGCTCCGCCTCCCGGGTTTACACCATTCTCCTGCCTCAGCCTCCCGAGTAGCTGGGACTACAGGCACCTGCCACCTCGCCCGGCTAGTTTTTTGTATTTTTTTAGTAGAGATGGGGTTTCACCATGTTAGCCAGGATGGTCTTGATCTCCTGACCTCATTATCCGCCCGTCTCAGCCTCCCAAAGTGCTGGGATTACAGGCTTGAGCCACCACGCCCGGCCAATAATCTTGATGAACATCAGCACAAAAATTCTCCACAAAATATTAGCAAACCAAATTCAACAGCACATCAAAAAGTAGTCGTCAGGCCAGGTATGGGAGCTCATGCCTGTAATTCCAGCACTTTGGGAAATTGAGGCAAGCAGATTGCTTGAGTCCAGGAGGTCTAGATCAGTCTGGGAAACATGGTGAAACCCTGTCTTTACAAAAAAAAAAAATCAGCCAGATGTGGTGGTGCACGCCTATAGTCCCAGCTATTCAGGAGACTGAGGAGAAAGGATCACTTAAGCCCAGGAGGCAGAGGTTGCAGTGAGCCAAGATCATGCCACTGCACTCCAACCTGGATGACAAAGTAAGACCCCATCTCAAATAAATAAATAAATAAATAAATAAATAAATAAATAAATAAATGTAGGCTTTACTTCTGAGATGCAAGATTGACTCAACATATGCAAATCAATAAATATGATTCACCACTTAAACAGAATTAAAAGCAAAAATCATGAGCATCTTAATAGATGCAGAAAAAGCTTTCAATAAAATCCAACATTGCTTCATGATAAAAATTCTCAAGAAACTAGGCATTAAAGAATCATACCTCAAAATAATAAGAGCCATCTATGACAAACCCACAGCCAACATCACATTGAACAGGCAAAAACTGGAAGCATTCCCCTTGAGAACTAGAACAAGACAAGGATGCCCACTCTTACTCCTATTCAACATAGTACTGGAAGTCCTAGCCAGAGGAATTAGGCAAGAGAAAGAAATAAAAGGCATCCAAATAGGAAAAGAAGTCAAACTAACTCTCTTCACTGGTTATATAAATCTATATGTACAAAACCTAAAGATTTCACCAAAAGGCTCCTGAAACTGATAAATGAATTCAGTACAGTTTCAGGATACAAAATCAATGTACAAAAATCAGCAGCAATTCTACACACCAATAACATTCAAGCTGAGAACCAAAGCAAACCATTTATAGTAGCCACAAAAGAAAATATCAAAGAATACCTCTAAGGAGGTGAAAGATCTCTAAGAGGAGAACTACAAAACACTGCTCAAAGACGACATATACAAATTGAAAACATTCATGCTCATGGCTTGAAAGATTCAATATTGTTAAAATGGACATATTGCCAAAAGCAGCCTATAAATTCAATGCTATTCCTATCAAACTACCAATATAATTTTTCACAGAACTAAAAAAGACTACTTTAAAATTCACACGGAAGCAAAAAAGAGCCTGAATAGCCAAAGCAATCCTCAGTAAAAAGAAGAAAACCAGAGGTATCACATTAACCAACTTCAAATTACACTATAAAGCTACAGTCACCAAAACAGCATGGTACAGATACCAAAACAGGCACACAGCCAATGGAACAGAATAGAGATCCAGAAATAAAGCTGCACACCTACACCCATCTGATCTTAACAAAGTCAACAAAAATAGGCAATGGAGAAAAGACTTCTATTCAATAAATGAAGCTGAAATATTTGGCTAGCCATATGCAGAAGAATGAAACTGGACCCCTACCTTTTACCATATACTAAAATTAATTCAAGATGGATTAAAGATTTAAATGTAGTACTTCAAACTATAAGAATCACAGAAGAAAACCTAGGAAACACCATTCTGGACATTGGCCTTGGGAAATAATTTATGAGTAAGTTAGCAAAAGCAATTGCAACAAAAACAAAAATTGACAAGTAGGACTTAATTAAATTAAAGCACTTCTGCACAGCAAAAGAAACTATCAACGGAGTAAACAGATAACCTACAGAATGGGAGAAAGTATTAATAAAGTACACATCCAATAAAAGTAAAATATCCAGAATCTGTAAGTAACTTAAACAATTGAACAAGTAAAAAACAAATAACTCCATTAAACATCAGGGAAAAGACATGAACAGACACTTCTCAAAAGAAGACATGCAAGCAGCCAGTGACATATGAAAAAATGCTCAACATCACTAATCATCAGAGAAATGCACATTAAAACCACAATGAGATACCATCTCACATCAGTCAGAATGGCTATTATTAAAAAGTCAAAAAACAACAGATGCTAGTGAGGCTGTGGAGAAAAGGAATGCTTATACATTGTTGATGGGAATGTAAATTGTTCAGCCACTGTGGAAAGCAGTTTGAAGATTTCTCAAAGAACTTAAAACAGAACTACCATTCAACCCTGCAATCCCATTACTGGGTATATATCCAAAAGAAAACAAATCTTTCTACCCAAAAGACACATGCACTCATATGTTCATCAGAGCACTATTCACAATAGCAAAGACATGGAATCAATCTAGGTGACCATCAACAGTAGATTGAATAAAGAAAATTTGGTCCATATACACCATGGAATACTATGCAGCCATAAAAAAAGAAAGAAATCATGTCCTTTGCAGCAACATGGATGCAGCTGCAGGCCATTATCCTAAGTAAATTAACATGGGAACAGGGAACAGAAAAGCACATACTGCATGTTCTCATTTACAAATGGGAGCTAAACACTGGATATTCATGAACGTAGGGATGGCAACAATGGAAACTAGGGACTACTGGGAGCAGGGAGGTAGGGTAGGGTGAAGGGTTGAGGGACTAACTATTGGATGCTGTGCTCAGTACCTGGATGATGGCATCATTTGTACCTCAGACCTCAGCATCACACAATATTCCCTAGAAAACAGACCTGTGTATGTATCCCTAAATCTAAAAGAACAGCTGAAAATATAAATATAAATAAAGAAAACTGTAAAAAAAAAAAAAAACTGTAAAAACAAGCTGTTCATCCTTAAGAAGCAACTCCTCCTCTGTTAAAGTTATATCAGCAGTTTAGTCCCATCTTCAGGCTTCACTTCTAATTCTAGGCCTCTTGATATTCCCACCACATCTGCATTTATGTCTTCCACTCAAGTCTGAACCTCTCAAAGTCATTCACGAAGGTTGGAATCAACTTCTTTCAAATTCCTGTTAATGTTGATATTGTGACCTCCTCCCATGAATCATGAATGTTCTTAATGACATGAAGAATGGTGAATCATTTCCAGAAGATTTCAACTTACTTTGCTCAGATCCATCAGAGGACTCATTATCTATAGCAGCAATAACTTTATAGAACGTGTTTCTTAAATAATAACACTTGAAAGTCAAATTGACTCCTTGATCCATGGGCCACAGAATAGATGTTGTGTTATCAGGTATGAAAACAACATTAATCTTCCTTCTACATCTCCTTCAGAAGTCTCAGGGGACTAGGTGCATTGTCAATGAGCAGTAATATTTTGAAAGGAATCTTGTTTTCTGAACAGTAAATCTCAATAGTGGACTTAAAATATTCAGTGAACCACACTGTAAACAGATGTGTTGTCATCCAGGCTTTGTTGTTCCATTTATACAGCACATGCAATGCAGATTAAGCATGATTTTAACGGTCCTAGGATTTGGGGAATGATAAATAAGCATTGGCTTCAACTGAAAGTAACCAATTGCATTAGCACCTAATAAGAGAGTCATCCTGTCCTTTGAAGGTTTGAACCCAGGCACTGACTTCTCTCTAGCTATGAAAGTCCTAATGACATCTTCCAACAGGAGGCTCTTTTGTCTACATTCAAAGTCTATTGTTTAGTGTCGACACCGTCATCAATGATCTTAGCCAGATCTTCTGGGTAATTTGTTGCAGCTTCTCCATCAGCACTTGCTGCTTCACCTTGCACTTTTATGTTATGGAGCTGTCTTCTTTCCTTAAACCTCATGAGCCAAACTCTGCTAGCTTCCAACTTTTCTTCTATAGCTTCCTTCCCTCTCTAAGCTTAGAACTGAAGACAGTTAGGACCTTGTTCTGGATTAGGCTTTGGCTTGAGGGAATGTTGTGGCTAGTTTGATCTATCCAGGCCACTCAAACTTTCTGCATATCAGCAACAAGGCTGTTCATTTTCTTCTCATTCATGTGTTCACTGGAGTAGCACTTTTAATTTCCTTCAAGAATTTTCTTTTCACAACTAAGCTGTTTGGTGCATGAGGCCTAGCTTTTTGGCCTATCTTGGCTTTCAGCATGCCTTCCTCAATAAGATTAATCAATTCTAGCTTTTGAGTTAAAGTGAGAGATTTGCTACCATGCCTCTCACTTGAACATTTATTGGAGAGTTAGTATTGGCCCTATTTCCATATTGTTATGTCTCAGGGAATAGGGATGCCTAAGGAGAAGGTGAAAGATGAAGGAATGGCCAATAGGTGGAACAGTCAGAACACCCACAATATTTATCGCTTAAGTTCACTGTTGTTTACGGGTGTGATTCATAGTGCCTCAAAGCAATTATAATAGTAACATCAAAGATCACTGATTACAGATAACCACGACACATATGATCGTAATGAAAAAGCTAAAATATTGCGAGAATCACCAAAATATGGCACAGAGACATGAAGTGAGCACATGCTGTTGGAAAAACGGTCCCCATAGGGTTACCACAAATCTTCAATTTATAAAAAACGAACTATCTGCGAAATACAATAAAGCAAAACACAATAAAATAAAATATGCCTGTAGTGTACAAATATTTTCAGAACCTAAAAGTGATATATTAAGGGCACTTGTAACACTTCAATGCCAGTTGAAGTTTGAGAGTAATAGCAGTATGAGTCTCAAATGACAGCATTTTGTTCTTTGAATATTTCTCAAAAATCCCCCCATAGAAGCTTCCTAAATGTAATTTTTTATTCCCTAGATGGCAAGATATTTGCTACAGATACTAGCTTCGAAGCATTCCTAGTTTTAGGCTAAATTAAGATTTATATATGTTTTTAATCCTGGCTCTGCTACTTACTCACTATTTGACTTTGGAGTAGTCAAATCCTCATTTTTCTCATTTGTAAGATGGAAATAATATTGATAATACTTACCTCAAAGCATAGTTGTGAGGATTTGAAGAGATCAACTTCATAATGCATAGCACAGGGCATGGCCCATTGAAAGCACCAATATGTGGCAGTTGCGGTGGTGGAGGTGGAGAGGGCAGCTGTGGTGGCCATTAATTGCCTGCACAATAAAACACAGAAAGTGTTTCCTGGGCTTGATTGTGGTAGTAGAGTTTAAGGAGTGGTGTGCTACCCTGGCTAGTTCTGGCTTCGAGGGCTAATTATTAACTGTTAATTAATTTTTCAAGTGTGGCATTGGTGGAAACATTTACACTGCAGAAATCAGCAAATGCTACACATCAGGGTTTCCTCCCACCCTAACTACTGCCCGAGCAAGTTACCAACACACTGCCGGCTTTAAGCCTTGTTTTGTGGAGTTTATTTTTTAAAGAAACTTGTCTAACTTCCAATTCTTCTGGCTACGGACTTCAATAAATCCAATATTGGATATGATTTAAGCTTAATTTATACATTGTCTCATTTAAAACCTAAAAATAAAACGCTGCTATTCGGTATTCTGCTCTGCTTCTTCAAACTAATAATAAGCTGTATTTCATTTCTCAAATTCTTTACTCATTATTCTATTGTTTTCTATACCAGAAATCTAAAGATACTCACTTAGCAAGTGTACTAGTCTGTTCTCACTTTGCCATAAAGAAAGTGAGACTGGGTAATTTATGACTAAAAGAGGTTTAATTTACTCACAGTTGTGCAGGCTGTACAGGACGCATGGTTGGGGAGGCCTCAGGAAACTCACAATTATGGCAGAAGGGTGAAGCAAAAGCAAGCACCTTCCTCACAGGCAGAACAGGAGGAAGAGTGGGAAGGGGAAAGGCCACACACTTTCAAACAACCAGATCCCTTGAGAACTCACTCACTATCACAAGAACAGCAAGGGAGAAATCCGTCCCCATGATCCAGTCACCTCCCACCAGGCCTCTCCTCCAACACTGGGAATTACAATTCGATATGAGATTTGGGTGGGGACACAGAGCCGAACCATATCAATGAGGCAATAGGAAAGAGTAAAAATTAATTAAATAAGTAAATAATCTGTAATTATTTTTAAAGCCTGTATCTCTTTATCTCTGTATATTGCTGTGTATCTATGTATCTATCTCTATCTATACTATGGCAAGAACAATATTTTGTATGCATCAAATTATTTGCCTTTTCCTTCTGGACACACAGGTAGGCTCATGTGACTAGCTCTGGACTAAGGAATGTAAGTAAAAACAAAGTAGAAAGACGTATATCACTTCCAAATCTAATCGTACAAAAAGTTCTCACGCAATCTCTCATTCTCTCTCTCTCTCTCTCTCTCTCTGTTTCAGTCTCTCCCTCTCCCATCTCTGTCTCTGTCAACCTCTCTTTCAAATCTGTCTGTCAATCTCTCTTCCTCTTCTTTCTCTGTCACTGTCTCTTTTCTCTTTTCACTGTCTATGGTGCCGGACATAAGAACTCCAAGATGGCAGAACCACACTGAGGAAACAGCTCAGATGCCTAAAGCACCACTGAGAAGAGAGTTGACCAGAAAAGCTTCCTGACCTGCTGTAAACTGTGACATGAGCGGAAAAAAAAGCCTACATTGCACTTAGCCACTGAGAGTCCAACGATGTCTTGTTACAACAAATAGAAACTACAAATATTATCACTCTTCCCTGTTTCTACACCAAGTCTTCAAGAAAAAAAGAAAGGGCAAGATGCCTAGATTTCGGGAGGCCTAGATTCATGATAGTTCCGTTCTCCATAGTTGCATTTTTTTAAAGATTGTTCAATGGAATGAGTTTAATGCATAGTTTACTGTAGAAAATCTGGGAAATGACGCTTTGCAGATGCTGCCGCCGCCGCCAGGAGCCCCGTACTATCAACCATGGTCAACCCCCACCATGTTCTTCCACATCGCTGTGGACAGTGAGCCCTTGGGCCGCGTCTCCTTCCAGCTGTTTGCAGACAAGGTTCTGAAGACAAAAGAAAACTTTCATCCTCAGAGCACTGGAGAGAAAGGATTTGGTTATAAGGGTCCCTGCTTTCCCAGAATTATTCCAGGGTTTATGTGTCAGGGTGGTGATGTCACACGCCATAATGGCACTGGTAGCAAGTCCATTGACAGAGAGAAAGTTGATGACAAGAACTTCATCCTAAAGTATACAGGTCCTGGCATCTTGTCCATGGCAAATGCTGTACCCAACACAAACGGTTCCCAGTTCTTCATCTGCACTGCCAAGAGTGGTTGGATGGCAAGCCTGTGGTCTTTAGCAAGGTGAAAGATGGCATGAATATTATAGAGGCCATGGAGCGCTTTGGGTCCAGGCCTAGGCTAATGTGTGTGTTTTTGTCTTCATTTTTAACAAAAAAGTTTAGAAAGTAAAAATTTTAAAATGTTAATAGAAAAAAAATGGAATAAGAATATAAAGAAAAAATATTTTCACAGCTGTACAATTTGTGTTTTAAGCTAAGTGTTATTACAAAAGAGACCATAAATTTAAAAAAATTTAAAAGCATATAAAGTTAAAAAACATTACAGTAAGCGAAGGTTAATTCATTCTGAAGAAAGAAAAATATGTTTTATACATCAAGTGTAGCCAAAGCGTACAGTGTTTATAAAGTCCTCGGGCCTCACATTCATTCACCACTGTCTCACTGTCTCACTCAGAACAATTCCCAGTCCTACAAGCTCCATTCACAGTGAATGCCCTATACAGGTGTACCATTTTTACTTTTTATACCATATTTTTACTGTACCTTTTTTATGTTTACTTACACAATGGTTGTAATTGCCTAAAGCATTCAATACAGTAATATGCTTTACAGGTATGTAGCCAAAGAGCAATGGACTATACCATATAGCCTAGGTATGTCATAGGCTATATATACCATCTAGGTTTGTGTACATACACTCCATGATGTTCATGCAATGATATATTCACTTAGAGCATCTCTCAGAATGCATTCCCATTGTTAAGCAATACACAACTGTATTAAACTAAAATAACATTTAGATAAGAAAAATACAACTTAAGTGTCTTAGTCCATTCATACTGCTATAAAAAATACCATCAACTGGATGGCTCATAAACAACAGAAGTTTATTTCTCATAGTACTGGAGGCTGGGAAGTCCAAGATCATGGTTCCAGCATGGCTGGGTTCTGGTAAATGCCCTCTTCCAGTTTCTCACTGTGTTATATGGTGGAGGAGACAAGGCAGGTTTCTGGGGTCTCTTTTACAAGGGCACTCATCCAATCACCTCTAAAAAGCTTCACCTCCTAATACCAGCACTTTGGTAATTACGTTTCAACATATGAATTCTGAGGAGACACATTCAGAGACCATAGGAATAGGTTCATAGGAATATTTTATGAGCTATATTTACACTCGAAGAAAATTGTCATAGACCCTGGTATAATGAATAGGTAAAGTACCTTTAAACTCATATTGTGAATTTTATTAAAAAGATACAACAAAGTCCTGAAGAAGGTATTTAACCGAGATTAGAAAACTTGGGTCTTAATCACTGTTCTGCCACTAATCTGCTGTACAACCTTGAGCAGTCATTTAACCTCTTTGTCATCTCATAAACTGAGGAAGTTTGGAAAAGGTGATTCTGTGTGATTCTGCCCACTTTCAAAATACTATATAATCAACACTATACTCACAGTCTGAGAAAATGACTATTGAGAGTTATTGAATTTAAAGACTTGCCTTTTTTTTTTTTTTTTTTTTTTGAGACAGAGTTTTGCTCTTGTCACCCAGACTGGATGGGCATGATCACGCAATGGTGTGATCTCTGCTCACTGCAACTTCTGCCTCTCAGGTTCAAGTGATTCTCTTGCCTCAGCCTCCTGAGTAGCTGGGATTACAGGTGCACGCCACCATGCCCAGCTAATTTTTGTATTTTTAGTAGAGACGGGGTTTTGCTATGTTGGCCAGGTTGGTCTCGAACTCCTGACCTCAGGTGATCGGCCCCCCTCGGCCTCCCAAAGTGCTGTGATTACAGGCGTGAGCCACCATGCCTGGCCAAGTCTTGCTTTTTAAAACATGTTGTTGGTAATATTATGCCAAAATTGATGATCAGGCACATATCAAGCCCCTGAGAATTTTATCATTCCAATACAAAACACATAAGCTACTTTATAACAATCTATTTTATAATATGGTTTCCAGACCTGTGCTGTGTTGAAAATCAATCTTTATACTCACCCCACATTATCAAAAAATAATGCAAAAAATATTTTTCTTTTTTTTTGTATGTTTTTATTTTTGTTTTGAGACAGGGTCTCACTCTGTCACCTAGGCCAAAGGCACGATCACGGCTCACTGCAACCTCTGCCTCCCACGCTGAAGAGATTCTCCCACCTCAATCTCCCGAATAACTGGGACTGCAGATGTTGCAGGTGTGCACCTCAATGCCAGGCTAATTTTTTTTTTTTTTTTTTTTTTGAGACAAGGTTTCACTGTGTTGCCCAGGACAGCCTGAACAAATATTTGTCGATCACTCATTGTGAGTCAAACTTTGTTTTAGACATTGTATGAAAAAATAAAACTACACTCTCAAAACAAGACAAAACTTGGATTCAGATACCCTTCTGTCCTCAAGAACAGAATTCAGGAAAAATATAAAATAGCTTGAATATAAGGTAGGTCTTAATATAAGACCTCGTGAAGGCATAAGCCGAATGCATAATTCAGGGGGGAAAGGGATGTGACATCCAAATGAGAACAGGGAGGGCTTAACCAAGAACTTGGCATCTAGATGCATCTTGAAGATGGCTTGAATTTTTACAGATGAAAATGAAAAAAAAGTATTACTGGTGAGTAGAACAGCAAGAGAAAATGTGAAAAGTTGAGAAAATGTAGCACATTTTCAAGGAAAAAAAAAAAAAAGCAAATTGATGAGTTTTACTTGAGGGTAGAGAATAAAATAACTCATGAGAGGTTATACAGAGATAGCCAATTATAGAGGGTCCTAAATACCAGGCTGAAGGATACATACTCAGTTTGAAACATGCAAGTGGGTCTCTGAAGATTTTGGTCAGGGGATTACAAGATACAATATTTTGAGGGAAAAAAGGAGAAAGCTATGAAACCGTGTGTAGCAAGGCCTCTTGACAGTGAAGTCAGGCAGGCAGGCTGAGGGTGAGGCAGGTTCCAGATAATGTCGATAGCTTAAGGGGAAGACAGAATACTGGAGCAGTCAAATGTCAGTGGAAGTAATTGGACATGCACTGTAGGATTACGAGGAGTGTGGTGACATGAAAGTTTCTTTCACTTTTTCAGGGTCCCAGAGACACTCAGGATTCTGTGAGAGAAACTCCCCTGTAAGTGGATGCTGTTACCCTTAATTCCTCACTTTCTCTGGTAGTTATCAGAACTAGGAGTTGCTCAGCATATTAGCAAGATTAAAAGGGAAAAAATGGTTCTAGACATGCCCCATTTCCAAAGTAAATATAGTCCCCCCAAAATGTGGGTAAATAAAATTTTTAAAGATCAAACTATGTGCTATATACCCAGGAATCTTGCAGTACAAGATTTCCTTTTGCAAAACAGAGGATCATTTTGTGCCAAAAGTAACTGCCCAATAATTTGTCTTTCAACCTTCTTTTAAACCTATAGCCCCTTTCTAATAAATCTAAAAATCTCAGGCCCTTTTAAATGTTAGTCAAAATTTCAATGTAAAATGATAATCAAGAACACATTAAAGCAATTATACAATGAAACGCGCTTTTTACCATTATTACACCCTAAGTTCTAGGGTACATGTGCACAACGTGCAGGTTTGTTACATATGTATACATGTGCCATGTTAGTGTGCTGCACCCATTAACTCATCATTTACACAACTATGTCTCCTAATGCTATCCCTCCTCCCACCCTCACCCCATGACAGGCCCCGGTGTGGATGTTCCCCATCCTGTGTCCAACTGTTCTCATTGTTGAAAGCTGAAACGTGCTTCTCAAAACAATATATGCTCCTGAATCTGATGTCACCACCAGCTAACTCCCAGAATACACCCTTATCCCACACCAAAACACCTCTGCAATATTTGAACGAAAACACTGACTCTATAACAGAGTCATTGCTTGCAAAAAAAAAAAAAAAAATACACCATTTGTACTTTGCTGCCTCAGAGCTAGTTGCACAATTATACTTTGCTGCATCAGAGCTAATTGCACAATCAAAACAGAGCAAGTTTATTAGTGAAACCTAATTATCTTTACACTAAAGAAGGTAACTACAAACAGGAAAAAAAGAATACTCCAAAAGTCATATTGTGTCCAGAACTGGTGGGTTCTTGGTCTCACTGACTTCAAGAAAGAAGCCGTGGACCCTCGTGGTGAGTGTTAACAGTTCTTAAAGATGGTGTGTCCGGAGTTTACGCCTTCAGACTTTCACATGTGTTTGGAGCTTCTTCCTTCTGGTGAGTTCCTGGTCTGTCAGAAGTGAAGCTGTAGACCTTGGTGGTGAGCATTACAGCTCAATATGGCACCATGTCTGGAGTTGGTCTTCCCCATGGGTTCGTGGTCTCACTGGCTTCAGAAGCAAAGCTGCAAACCTTCACCGTGTTACACCTCATAGCAGTGTAGACCCAAAAAGTTAGCAGCAGCAAGATTTATTGCAAACAGCGAAAGAACAAAGCTTCCCCACTGTGAAAGAAGACCCAAGCAGGTTGCCACTGGCAAGCTGGGGCAGCCTGCTTTTATTTCCTTATCTGGCCCCACCCACATCCTGCTGATTGGTCCATTTTACAGAGAGCTGATCGGTCCACTTTACAGAGAGCTGATTGGTCCATTTTGACAGAGTGCTGATTGGTACGTTTACAATCCTTGAGCTAGATGCCGAGTCAGAGTGCTAGTTAGCTAGATACAGAGCACCAATTGGTGCGTTTACAAACCTTGAACTAGACACAGAGTGCTGATTGGTGCATTTATAATCCTTGAGCTAGACGCAGAGTCACAGAGTGCTAGTCCTCCAAGTCTCCACTAGGTTAGCTAGATACAGAGTG
This sequence comes from Theropithecus gelada, assembly GCF_003255815.1. Classification (NCBI taxonomy): domain Eukaryota; kingdom Metazoa; phylum Chordata; class Mammalia; order Primates; family Cercopithecidae; genus Theropithecus; species Theropithecus gelada. The sequence goes on from NC_037672.1 coordinate 124,654,673, forward strand.
CCAATTGGTGTATTCACAAACCCTGAGCTAGACACAGAATGCTGATTGGTGCACATACAATCCTCCCGCTAGATATAAAAGTCTCCAAGTCCCCATCCAGTTCGGGAGCCCAGTTGGCTTTACCCAGTGGATCCAGCACCAGGGTTGCAGACAGAGCTGCCTGCCAGTCCCCAGCCGCGCCTGCAGTCTTCAACCTTTGGGCTGTCAGTGGGACCCGGTGGCACCGGGCACGGGGCAGCACCCGTGGGGGAGGCTCAGGCCGTGCCGGAGCCCACCGTAGGGGGAGGAGCTCAGACACGGAGGGCTGCAGGTCCCAAGCCCTGCCCCGCTGGGAGGCAGCCAAAGCCGGTGAGAATTTGAGTGCAGCGCTGCCGGCAGGACAGCACTGCTGGGGGACCCGGCACAACCGCTGCAGCTGCTGGCCCGGGTGCTAAGCCCCACACTGCCCTGGGCCGGCGGTGCCGGCCGGCCGCTCCATGTGCTGGCCCGCCGAGCCCGAGCCCGAGCCCGAGCCCGAGCCCGAGCCCGAGCCCGAGCCCGAGCCCGAGCCCGAGCCCGAGCCCGAGCCCGAGCCCGCGCCCGCGCCCGCGCCCGTGCCCGCCAGAACTCACACCGGCCCGTCAGCGCAGCGCGCAGCCCAGGTTCCTGCCCGCGCCTCTCCCTCCACACCTCCTGGCAAGCAGAGGGAGGGGGCTCCGGCCTCAGCCAGCCCAGAGAGGGGCTCCCACGGTGCTGTGGCGGGCTGAGCGGCCCTTCAAGTGCCACCAGAGTGGACGCTGAGGCCAAGGAGACACTGCAAGTGAGGGCTGCTAGCACTTTGTCACCTATCAATATATTTTTTGGAATGCTAACAGATTTGCTTTTCTAATTCTGTTTAATATATTATTGCATTTCCTAATCCCACATGACATAACATAGGAGACAGATCACAAACAGTGCAGATTAGAAGAAGCCAGTGAAAGTTTTAAAATGCGTTGGAAAAACCCATAAAACAGAAAACTCACACAGGAATTTGAGAACCAAGATACTGTAAGGGTAGTGACTTAAAAGACATGCAAATAGTCCTTTACAACTATTTTTGTCATCTTTTTAGGTTGGTAGTGGTACATTACAATTGAAAAACTCATTCCTATAGTTCTATAGTTTTTTTAAATTTCATGTCGTTTTTTCCTTGCTTTTTTCTTTCTTGCTCCTCATGTGGTTCCCCACCTTCTGCAGTATCTAGACACGATCCATCAGCTAGACTCATTTCTCAGGAAAGTACTGACGCAAAAAGGGAGGAAAGTCATCAAATGAGTCGTCGTTTTCATTTTTACAGATTAAAACACTGAGCTGATAAAATACCAAAGTCAAAATTTAAACCCCAAAATGACAGCTTCTTACATTTATACAGCACTTAGACTTTTTAAAGGATTTCACACACCTAGTTTAAATTTACTTAACTTTTTTTTTTTTTTTTGGACAGTCTCACTCTGTCACCCAGGCTAGAGTGCAGTGGTGTGATCTTGACTCACTGCTACCTCTGCCTCCTGGGTTCAAGCGAGTCTCCTGCCTCAGCCTCCCAAGTTGCTGGGATTACAGGTGCACACCACCACACCCGGCTAATTTTTATATTTTTAGTAGAGATGGGGTTTCACCATGTTGATCAGCCTGGTCTCAAACTCCTGACCTCGTGATCCTCCCGCCTCAGCCTCCCAAAGTGCTGGGATTACAGGCATCAGCCACTGCACAGGGCCAAAATTTACTTAACTTTTATTAGATTATTGTATCTAAAAATGGGTTCCTGAAGGCAGGGGAGAGACATGCTAAGATTCATATTTGTGATACTTGCATTTTTTAAAATTCCACATATAAATATAAAAATTAGGGGTAAAAATGTTAAGAAAACACTTGCTTTTTTAAGTTTTTGTTAGGCCATGTGGTATTACAAAATTATCTATAAAATTGTTCAGATTATTTTACATATTTTGTTCTAAACTTAAGCCAATAAATACTTAGTCAGATGTCCAGTCTAAAATAAACCTATCAGCAGGGCACAGTGGCTCCTGTAGTCCCAGCACCTTGAGAGGTCGAGGCAGGCAGATTGCTTGAGCCTAAGAGTTCAAGATCAGCCTGGGTAACATGACAACACCCTGTTTTTACTAAAAATACAGTTAGGCAGGTGTGGTGGTGCACGCCTGTAGCCCCAGCTACTCAGGAGGTTGAGGTGGAAGGATTGCTTGAGCCCAGGAGGCAGAGATTGCAGCAGGCTGAGATCCTGCCACTGCACTGCAGTTTGGGCGACAGAGTGAGACCCTGTCTCAAAAAAAACAATAATAATAATACATAAAATATAAAATAAACCTATCAAAAAAGAAACTGAGGCTAAAAAAACTGCTTGTTCTTTCTGTCATCTATATAGTTCTTGAGGATTTGGATTTGTTCTTACTCAAATTATTTGAGCATATTTTGTTGTAGCATACACACAGAGAATTACAAACCCAAAACTAATACATAGAGAATGTGCCCAATAAAATAATTGAATGGATAAATAAGTTAAATTGAACAGAGAGCAAAAGGATAGGTAAGTGTAATAAGAAAACTTGAGAATGGAAATAGAAACAGGATAATTTCAGTGATATGATAAAATGACAATTGGAAATGATTGATTTAACTCATTGATGCTTCTACATAATTTATTTACATTTTTAAATTCCAGGTGTGTTTAAAATAAAAGTAAGTCTAAAATTATATCAATCTTTCTGTGCTAGAAGTGCTAAAAACTTGATATTTTGTATTATTTTTTGACTTATTTTAAGAGAAATTAAGTCACATTAAAGATTATTTAAAGATTTGTTTCCAATATGAAGAATTAGATATTCTTGTGCCCTGTGACCTACTTATCCACTTTTTGGTTTCTGTTGTTTCAGCATTCAATAATATGCTGAGATATTTTAGAAAATGAAAATTTTCATATTTAATTTCTCAAGCATATTAACCCATTGCATCACATATGAGCAACTGCATATGAAGTGGACCAATGTCTTTGAACAAAGCAGTGAATGCCCTCTAGTGTTTCTTGCTAGAATATCTGTTTTAATAACAGAAAGATAAATTATATATCTAAATGATATTTTATAACTATTTAAAAAGTAAATTATAAACAACAGAATCTGAATATGTAAAATATTTCAAATGTAATAAAAAATAGAGTAGCAACACATATTGTCCAATCTAAATAATAGATATTATTGTAATGTATACATAATGGTGATAGAAATCAGAGATGTTCTAAGAGTTTTTCAGATGTGAAACATGAATCATGCTCATTTCTAGTACTGCTTTTCTAGCTAACTCTAAACTAAAGTAGTTGTAGAAGTCTTTTTTTTTTTTTTTCTTTTTTTGAGACAGGATCTCGCTCTGTCATCCAGGCTAGAGTGCAGCAGTGCGATAATAGCTCACTGCAGCCTTGAACTCCTGGGTTCAAAGGATCTTCCCATCTCAGCTTCCCAAATAGCTGGAATTACAGGTGCACACCACCATGTCCAGCTCATTTTTCATTTTTTTGTGAAGACAGAGTCTTGCTATGTTTCCCAGGCCGGGTCAAACTCCTGGATCAAGCAATCCTCCCAAATTGGACTCCCAAGGAAGAAATCATTCTCAAAGCAGCAAATACACATATTTTGGCCCAAAAGCCATACCTGCGCCCTGTCCATAAGCATGCATACACAGAGCTTCTATCTCTAGAAGATAAAACACTATTTCCATGGGCATCTGCTGCCTCTGCTCAAGTCATCCTGTTAACAATGTCCATGGGGAAGCAGTAAAGAAAACCATTTACCTGGACACTCGCCAAGCTTGCAATTTTCCTGTGTGCCTTGCCTTAACTTTACACGGCAGCAATCATTTCAAGAATATACAATCCCAAGAACAAAAAAATACCAATACATCAGTGATAAGCACCAGTGCCTGATCTATCTAGTGCAACATTTGCTTAGAGAGAAGAAACAGGAACATCAAAAAGCATGTTGAATATCTGAGCTTGTCATGACCTAACAGATAGTGCATGTCATCTTAGAAACTAAGGAAAGTGATTATAACTGTCACAAATGAAAAAATCATTGGAAAATATTTGAGTTGAATACATCAAGTAGTAAGTATCTGTTATTTTTCTTGCCCAGCATCCCTTCACTTTCTTTTGGGGACGACCTCTCTTGCCTTTCACAAAACTGGCTTTGCATGGAAGGTATTTTATTTTCTTCAGGACCAACGAATGGGTTCAGAGTGCAACCTTACCCAGACTTTAACTTAAGGAGTATCTTAGGCAGAGCAAAGAGGGGATGAAAAGTTTCTCCCCAGACCTCAGAGCCTCCTGTTAACTTTTCCTCGGAATCTGTGTGAAATATCGGTAGCTCATTTTTTCCTCTTTTTGCTTAAGTTAACCAGAATCAGGATGCCTAATTAAACTACTTCATAATATCGGTGTTATACTTATCACAGTTAAATGGTTGCATAAAGCATGAAGAACAAAATTAAGTGGAATAATTATTTTGTATTTTAACTACACATGAATAATTTATGGACAATATTTTACCATGTAAGAACATTATCAGCTATAGTTTTAAAACAGAATTTGTGGAGATGTTACATTATTAATTTACTTTCATGAAAACCTACAAAAGAGCACAATAAAAAAATTAAAACAAAAATATTATTCATTGCTCATGTTTACAGATAAACAAGGATGTCTTCTTTCATTCTGTGCTTCAATTGTCAGGTGCTATAAAAATGTGTTTCCTCCACCACTGCCTCAAAAATTGAAGGGAGAGAATTAACCTCTCTATCTCTCCAGATCTTTCATGCAATTCAAATTTACACTTACTTTTGTTTCCATTTTTAACCTACCAAAAAGTAGCTCAGTTATAATCTTTGTCTTTGTTAGTAAATAATCCATGTATTTTACATGAAAGAAGCAAAGCAAAATAAGGTCTATTTTAAAACATATTTGTTTATTTAAATAGTTGTTTCAGAAAATTTTTACTTAAATATCTTTACATGTACTATAAATTTCAAAATTCCTATAAAAGATCAGAATACCTACTTACATTTTTGGCAGATAATTTTATTAGAAGTACAATTAAACTATGATTATATAACCTTAAAAATGCAATGTGCTTTAGTTTACCGAGTGTTCTCAAGTGGGTTATTTCATTTAAGCCTTATGACCATGTGAATGGGAGTCAGAGAATTATAGCCACATCTTACAGATAAGGAAAGGGAAGCTTAAAGAAGGTAAGTGGCTTACCCAAGGTAAGTAAAGCCAAGACTCAAATGCAGATATTCTACCTCCCGGGCTATGGTTTCTTTCCACTCTCTTATACTACAAAGTAATCTGAAGTTTTATTTTCCTAGAGTTGCATTAACCTCGTAGTGTAAATATCAGTGAGATAGAAGCAAACCAAGCACATGGAATGACACAAGATCCCTGGGCATTCTCCAGAAATTGCAAGTTACTGGTGCTTATTATTGCCTTTCTATCAGGAACTGAAGTGTCTTTCACTTCACATAGTTGATCATTCTCTAGGATACTCCAGTAACGTATATCCCGTTTCAATGAGAGCCAACAAATCTGAATATGTATTTCCATCATGACCAGCACTTAATAATGAAAAATAACACTAAATATGATTTGTTGTGTCAGTAAAAAGTGACATTAAAGTCCTACCCTTCACCAGTAAAAAAAAAAAAAAAAAAAATTTTTTGAGATGCAGTTTTGCTCTTGTTTCCCAGGCTGGAGTGCAATGGTATAATCTCGGCTCACCGCAACCTCCGCCTCCCAGGTTCAAGTGATTCTTCTGCCTCAGTCTCCCAAGTATCTGGGATTACAGGCATGCACCACCACACCCGGCTAATTTGTATTTTTAGTAGAGACAAGGTTTCTCCATGTTGGTCAGGCTAGTCTCGAACTCCCACCCTCAGGTGATCCACCCACCTCAGCCTTCCAAAGTGCTGGGATTACAGGCATGAGAAGGCATTTTTCTAGAAGCGATGTTGGATTTGCATTGATTTATCATCACTCTTGTCCAAAAGCCCTTGTGACTGGTGCTAACAATACCATGCTGGCTAAATTAAGTGATTATATTATTTTAACATACTTTTGTCAACTCTATCAGTTAAAAATTGGGGGCTTTTGACCCTATCGTTAATATTTTTATTACATAAATTTATTTATATTTATTAATCCTGTCTTTACATCTGTTTCTCTGAGATCCTGGAGAATTAAAGGATCACAGAGAGCCCTTATACCTTATATGGTATATAGTTATATCATGTAAATAGTATAATTATTTTGAATTTTAACTATAACATCCTTTGATATCTTGTAGTTAAAATACAAAATAATTTTACCATTTTATTTCATTCTTCATGCTTTGATGCAATGGAGCATCAAAATATCAAGTGGTTCCATAGGACACATGAACTTTTCCACACCATGCACTAATTAGCAAAGCTCAAAGAGACCTGGACCTGAGTTTAAGATTTCAAAATCTAATTTAATGCATAAGAACCAAATAGTAGATCACCCAGATATTAGAAAATAAGACCAATGTCTCCACTTGCTCCTTTTTCATAAAACTTCCAGAAGGGAAATTGTGTTAGCCCAGAACCTCAGAGAAACAGATACAAAGACAGGGTTAAATATGTCAGGATTTTAACAGTGGGAAATGCCTGTGTAAAAAGAAATAAAGAAGGAACTAGGAAAGTCTGGGAGAGCTGTCGGACTGCATCCAAGTCTGACCCCAGGATGATGGAGAGAAGGTTGAATGGAAGAATCCTACGCTGCTCTGCAGTCTGAGAATTGTTTGTCAAAGCCATGGGGAAGTACTCCAGCCTAAGCGGTGGACAAAGGAGCCCCACCTGTCTTTCAGGACCAAGACAGCCTCAGTATCGCCACAGCACTCAGTCCATTGGTAAGAGCAATGAATGGGAGGTATGGCTGACTTCAAAGCACAGCAGCTGGGTGCTCTGTCTGTGAGGTGCATTTTCATGCCTGCCAAAGGTAGGATGAAGGGAAGGTGCATGAGAGAAGTTTCTCTAAAATCTTTAATGTTAAAGGAAACTTTTTCTATCAGACATACATTATTTACTTCATAAAAGAACTAAGTCCATGTAATTTTGAAATAATATCAATAGCATTACTATAAATAGAAAACTGAGAAAAGCATTTTGAATTACAATTTTCAGAAAATGTAAAATCATCAAATCATTTTTAAAAATCTATAGTTTCATTCAACACCAGGTGGAGCCCTTTTGCTTTTCAAAACTGAAAGAGGAAATTTTTCTTAATACAGGTTTACGTTGATTATTTCATAACTCTTAAGTCATCATTTTAAATCATTTTAAGACTTTCTCATTATATTTATCACCATTGTAAACCTGGTTTCTTTCCAAATACCATGGACTAGCTAAAACTGCAAGGTTAATATAAAGCCACCAATTCTAAAAGGTATTGTTAAATATCTAAAATAAAGTTTTTAATAATACTGTTTTAAAAATCTGTATACTTTTAAAGGAGAGACTTAAAACGTGATTTAAATTTCATATTCAATCTTAAACAAATCAAACTACTTAAAGTACTCTCCCAAATCTCCAACTTGCTACATCATCATTCTTTTTATCCAAAATACCTTCTCTATAGAAAATTTATTCCTTTAAAACAGATTTCAGTTAGCAAGCAATGAGTTTCTGAAAATATATATATTTAAAAAGCAAAAAAAAATTATTAAGTTTTAAAAAACAGATTTCAGGTTATAAAGTATGATATTTTTAATATCTGCCCTGTGCCAATCAGAAAGTATAGGATAAAAATAACAATGTTTATAAAGTAGACATGCTTTTTCCAAGTAAATTGTAATAGCAAGGAGGCATTATTTATTCTGTGTCTATGCCTCAGAATTCTGTCATTCTCATTGCAGGGAAATAGAAACAGATAAATATAAATACATTTTCGTAATAAAAATGTTAATGATAAGGTTAAAAGCCCCCAATTTTTAACTGATGGAGTTGACAAAAGTATATTAAAAGTGTATATTTAATGGCATAGTTTGTATCCATTTTTACTTATTCATCCATCCAAGAAATACAGAGATATATGCTGAAGAGACAGGAATAAATAAGACAATCATAGTACCTGTCCTTAAAAATTCAGAAGGCATTCAATGAAGCAAGCATTATAATAAAGGCTATTGTAATTAAGGAAATACACAGTACTCTGGAAGCACCTAGCAAGGGAACCTAAGGGCTAACCTAATCTGGGGGACAGGGAAGACCTTCCAAAGAATTGAAATTTAAGCTGACACTCCTCAGTAGGAGAGAATGAGGCAAAGAACAAAAGGCAGGGTTGGGGTTTTTATGTTTATTTTATTTTTATTGACATATAATAATTTTACATAGTTATAGGGTACAACATGATATTTAGATACACGTATATATTGTGTAACCATCAAATCAAGATAAAAGGTAGAGTGTTTAATGTGAGCAAACAGGTTTTAAAAGGCCTTTAGGTGAGATAAAGTAGGTCAAATTCTAGAAGGTAAAAGCATTTCAACATAGCTAAAACACAGAGCTCTAGAGGAAGGGTGAAAATAAAAGACTTGGAGAGATTTGTGAGAACCAAACTGTGGAGGCTCTTTCAACAGAATTAGGAAATTTGGATTTTATCCAAAAACAATGGAAAGCATAAATCAAGGTTCTGAGTTAAAACATGAAAGCATGTGATAACCAGACTTGGAAATGTTCAGCGTCTACAAGAGCAATATGTTTGATGAATCATCAGTACCTCTACCAAAGTAAACTACTTACTTAGACATGATAATTTCAGCTTTTCTTATCCATTAGAATAGTAGCATTGAAATACAAGCCCAGTTTATATAATGATTGTTGATTTCAATGACATTCTTACCATTACACCTCTTGAAAAGTTATACTGTCTTTCAGATTATCTGGGGTTTTTTTTTTTTTTTTTTTTTTTTTTTTTAATTACCTTTCCCCAAGAAAACATGCTAAGTAGATTTACTGTAAAAAGTGATATTTCAATATTACAATTTTAGAAAAATCCAGTTACCATTTTACTCAATACATTTCTAGTCAGGAAATTTTAAAATGGAGCAAATTTGAATTGAGTTCCATGTTTGGATGGTCCAAAAATATTTTTCTCTGTGGACCTATGCCAACAGATCTATGCTCTGCAGTTTGTGCTACACATTAGCTATGTCCGTGTGTTTCAAAGCACTGTAATGTCTACCCTGTATTTTTCTTTGAAGGTGTTCTTAACTGTTATAAACTTTATTATTTTTTTTAATTTATTTATTTACTTTGAGATGAGTCTCTCTCTGCCTGCCCAGGCTGGAGTGCAGTGGCGCGATCTTGGCTCACGGCTAGCTCTGCCTCCCAGGTTCACACCATTGTCCTGCCTCAGCCTCCCAGAGTAGCTGGGACTACACGGGGCTTCACCATGTTAGCCAGGATGGTCTCGATCTCCTGACCTCACGATCCGCCCGCCTCGGCCTCCCAAAGTGCTGGAATTACAGGCGTGAGCCACTGCACCCGGCCTATAAACTTTAGTTTTAAGTGTAATTTGAGTGCAAATAATCGTGATCTCCCTAAAGTCAAAAAAATTGATGAAGATCATACAGAAAAAAGAATGCACCTTTCAAAGAATGACTCCCCAACCCCCCACATCCTCCTTTGCCACCCACTATCAAGCCATTTCTTCTTCCTTTGGAGAATATAATAAATCTTTATCATGTTACATTTTATGTATGACCTGTTTCTTTACTTTCAAGTTGTTTTTATTACTTATATTATTCAAGTGGTCTTTTTTCTGTCTGTGAAAAGTGGTTATCTTGGGTTGAGATGGCATACACTATAATTTTCCTTATGTTAAGCTTCACAGAAAAAAATTTAAATTTATGCCATCATTTTAAGGCATTTTATTAAAGAGTATTTATTTATCTCTCTCTTTTTTAACTGCCTGCTCCTGTCTTTTCATTTTTTTCTTTTGGGGTTTTAGTCTCTTTTCACTCCTTAATTTTTTAAATTAAAAAAAAGTGTTATTTAGCTATAATTGACATACAATAAGTGGAACACATTTAAAATATTTAACTTGAGCTTTGACATATGCATACGTATAACAATCATACCGATTTCCCCCCACATGAAAAGATGCATAATTTCACATGTAATTGGAAATGCCAAATACTAACACAGTTTTTCACCTTTCAGATAGGCAAAAATTCAGGAGCTTTTGCATACACACCATTAATGAGAAATGAACAATGGTGTGAACCGGGAAGGCGGAGCTTGCAGTGAGCCGAGATCGCGCCACTGCACTCCAGCCTAGGCAGACAGAGGGAGACTCGTCTCAAAATGAATGAAAAGTTTGAGGGCACTCTCAAACTTTTTACATGGTACTACAAAATGATGTAGTCTATTAGGAGGGTATTAGCAAATTGCATGTGCATTTATTCTTTGTTCCAGCATTTTTACTTCTAGGAATTTACCCTGAAGGTATACCTCACCTAAAATAGGTTATCCAATATGGCATTACTGGTAATAGTAAAACATTAGAAACGATCAAAATGCCCATGTATAGGAACCTGGTTGAATAAACAAGATGGAGTATTATGCAGGTCTAAAATTGAATTTTAAGAAAAACAAATGAACCTCACTGTATACCAAATTGGTAACATAATCAGAAAAAAAGATAATTGAAGTATCTTTATAGTACAGTAATGTGACTGCATCTTTGGTGTGATATACTGTAAGGACAAAAAAAACTGCAAACAACTACTGAACTTATAATGATTTGGGCATAATAATTGTGATCCCAATTTATATGAAATGCAGAAAAGAGCAATTGTGTGAATATATTGATATTCTTAGGAACTGGGGCTCTCTCTGTTGGAGAAGGGAGATGCAAATATGGATTGGGGAAGGAGAGGAAGAATTTAATGGCATTGTTTTGAAATAGGACTTGTTAGTATTGACTCGTGATTTTTAAAAAATATATTTTCTAGTTTTCTCCATTGAAAAGGCATGGAAGCAATGACACATCAGTAGCAGTAAACACACCCATTCCCCAGTGTCAAGAACTGTACAGAGTCTGAGATTTTATCCTACTTGAAACCTGACAAGCTAGCCTGCCAGTTTCATGAATGCTGGCAGAACACAAGAAACTCCTGGGTCAGCAACAAAGGACTTTATTATTCATGGAAATAGAGTTCCCAGAGTATCAGTATTTGCTCCTGTTCTCCAACCTCAATTCCCACAGAGCAACATGAAAAGAACCAGGTGACGTCTGCACACGCAATGGGTTCTGTTATAGGAAAGAAACCCTGAATTTGCTGAATCTTGTAGAATGGGAAGGCTGTCTGACATTTGCCCAGAGAGAGACATTATCTTGATTATGCTGGACAGTAAACAAACCTGGCCTTTGCTCTGGAGAAAGAGATTATCTCTATCTTCCAAGGCCATTCACTTCACAAACACCCTGGAAAAAGGAGTCCAGAACAAAGAGCTGGGACTCCCTCCCTCACAAGGTGCACAGAAATGTGAGAGACCTGCACAGAATTGTCTCTCTCCCAATAGTCATATCTTGGTGTCAAAATACTACTCCTTACTTTTAAATAAATACATAAATAACTTTTAATGAATTCCTTTGATAAACAGTTGATTATAAATTTGGAGCAAGGAAAGATCAAGGTAAATTTGAAATATTGTATTGTGTCGGAAAGCAAAAGAATCCTGAAAAATTGATGGAGATGTTCAAAGAACATTGGAGTCAGAACAATTTAAGCATCAAAAAGAATAACTATGGAGTGGATTTTAACACATTAAATAGAAAAAGAATCCACAAGGCAACAGTGATCCTTTAAAAAGGTAGAGGGAGTTCATCCTTAGGAGAATGTCAGCTAATAATACAAAAGCAACAAGAGAATGAGAAAATAGGTATGAATCTTCCACAGACACCAAAACTCTTGGTTAAAAAGTTATTGAGGAACACAGACTCAAAACATCACTCCAAAGATTGTTTATTGATTACAAATGGGAAAAGTTACTATTACAGTGGAGAAATCTAGCAGACACCACCTCAACCAAGTGATTAAACTTACCATTACCAATGATGAGGCAAGTTGACATTATATGCAACCTGGAGGGATGCATTGAAAGCAATATCACCTATGTATTATTTATATTAAAACATATTTAACCTGATACAGTCATAAGGAAACTATAAGATAAATCCACATCATGGGCCAGGCATGGTGGCTCATGTCTGTAATCCCAGCACTGTGGAAAGCAAGGTAGATCACTTGAGCCCAGCAGTGCAAGGCCAGCCTTGGCAACATGGCGAAACCCCATCTCCAATAAAAATGCAAAATAAATTAGCCAGGTGTGGTGGCACATGTCTGTAGTCCCAGCTACTGGGGAGTCTGAGGTGAGAGAATTGCTTCAGGCTGAGAGGCGACGGTGCAGCAAGTCGAGATTGCGTCACTGCACTACAACCTGGGTGACAGAGACCCTGTATATATTAAAAAAAAAAAAAAAAATCCAAATTGTGGACTATTCTACAAAACCACTGGCCTAGACTTTTCATAGATGTCAATACCAAGATCAGAAAAATAAAAGGACTGGTAGCATGTTTAAGATGAAAGATTAAAGAGACATGACAACTTAATGCACAAATAATTACTGATTGGCTTCCAGTTTTTTAAAGAATGACTACAATATTGTTGAAAATTTTGGAAATTTGAAAATGTGGACCTTTTATTAGATAACACTAACGTGTCAGTAATATTGTGATAATATTGTGGTTATATAACAGAATGTTCTTTTTCTTTGGAAACAGATGTTAAAGTATCAGGAATAAAACAACGTGACCTCCGCAACATATTTTCAAATAATTTGAAAAAACAGATTATGAATGTAAAAAATGCTCATTGATGAATTCTAAGTGAAGGACATATAGATGCTCATTTCAACTTCTTTGAGGGTTGGCAATTTTTCAAAATAAAAAAGTTGCAGGCCGGGCGCGGTGGCTCAAGCCTGTAATCCCAGCACTTTGGGAGGCCGAGGCGGGTGGATCATGAGGTCAGGAGATCGAGACCATCCTGGCTAACATGGTGAAACCCCGTCTCTACTAAAAATACAAAAAACTAGCCGGGCGTGGTGGCGGGCGCCTGTAGTCCCAGCTACTCGGAGGCTGAGGCAGGAGAATGGCGTGAACCTGGGAGGCGGAGCTTGCAGTGAGCCGAGATCGCGCCACTGCACTCCAGCCTGGGTGACACAGCGCGAGACTCCGTCTCAAAAAAAAAAAAAAAAAGTTGCAGAAAAAGTAATAAATCACATTCCCTGGTCATCTTTCAAACCTGTATTCCTGATCTCTTGCAAACGTTCAGCCCACCCATTTTTAGGATCATTTAAATTACCTCTTTTGAAACATATTGCCAGTTTTCTTATTATTTTATTATGGAGTATATTAAAACTGTGCATGGAATTTTGCTATCAGAGCACATGACTTTGACCTAGGGTAGATAATAGCTTTTATTTTGTATAAACATTATGTTTAAAATCTTGAATTTCTAGGCTATCTACACTAAGATTATACCTTAACTGATTTTCAGGTCTTTCACCTGGTTCATAACTGATAATACATAGATAAATCTAATTTGGATTAATTTTTCATATATTTTCAATCACTGAAATTAATATGCCTTTTTGTCTATTCATGTAGTTACCCCTTTATTCCATAGTCATTAAAATTCCCAAAATAGCTTAGCAACAAGCAATATCTTCAAGTATGTCGCTACCTATTTTGACTTTCCAGTATTTATAAGTTGTTAAACTCATCCAGTTCTACCTTTCCTTTTGGAGGCCTCTATTGATCACAATTCTATTCCCAGAGACTTTTCGTTTTATGCCTCTAAGACTTTTCACACCTTTTAAATTGTCTACCCACCTCATCTTTTCCCACTGTAACGTTGACAGGAAATTTTGTGAAAGGCTTTTTGAATGATAAATTATGTCTATTGTTTCAGTGCATCCTATTCATATATACCCCCCAAATTAATATATGAGCCAGACATGATAACCTTGAATAAACTGTGCTGTCTTTTCCCCAGAGAAGGCATTTGCTTAAAGTTACCAAATTCCCTTTAGTCCATTAAAGATCAGAACACAGATTTTTTGTGCAACCACTGCCTTATTTCCTTTTAGGTTTCCTCTCACTTCCTTAATTCTCGGTTATGTGAACACGCCATCCTTATTTTTACAACTTCACAGTATAATTAATTATATCTGGACCACGACAGAGTAAAAGACAATTAACAACGTCACCGCATCTTTGTAGCATTTCACTGTCTATTCCTACCACCTACACAGGTTCTTACAGATGCTTATGCTTACCTTTCATCTGTGTGATGCCATTAAAAGGAGAGTGAAGGGTGATACCATGCATTATGAGACAGCATTACTGTTAGCAGCTCACACAAACACGCAGCATCCAATTGAATGTTCAAAACACACTCTCATACTCTAAGACTGAGTTGTATCTTTCAAATGAAGAAGTCAGAGGTTTCGCCACTGGTGCTCTATGCCATTTAATGAATTTCCAACTCCTGAAGAGGGAGGTATATGCCAGGCCCCAGAGAGAAGACAGCAAGGAAAGAGCCCTTTATACCTATTTTGTTGTAAAGGTTTGCACGCAGAGAGGATTTGGATACCAGCAAATAACCTTTTTTTTTTTTTTGAGGCGGAGTCTCATCCTGTCACCCAGGCTGAAGTGCAATGGTGTGATCTCTGCTCACTGCAACCTCCGCCTCCTGGGTTCAAGTGATTCTCCCGCCTCAGCCTCCCAAGTAGTTGGGATTACAGGCATACGCAACCATGCCTGGCTAGTTTTTGTATTTTTAGTAGAGACAGGGTTTCACCATGTAGGCCAGGCTGGTCTCACTCCTGACCTCAAGTGATCCACCTGCCTTGGCCTCCCAAAGTGCTGGAATTACAGGCATGAGCCACCGTGCCCGGCCCCAAGTAAATAAAACTTTATCTACCTATCTGCCTATCATCCTATTTATCTATCACTCCACACATATATTATTTCTCAATGTTTAGCATGAAAAGACCTGAATATGCATTCGGGGGTCCAGGAAATGGCAAGAGTGTATCAATTGGGTATCAGATGGTAGCGGTAAAGATGCTCCTGCTATCTTCCAGAGAGACAGCAGTGGGACAGCCTGATATAGGGCAGAGCTTGGTATATCAGAGCTGAAAGCTAACTCCTGAGAAACGGCCAGGATCCCTAACCCTAGAGGATGCCGAAACTCTAACAAGATGCCTCATCTGATTAGGAAGCTAGAACAAGAACCAAGTGATATAGGGCATTAAAAGCATTTTTAATGGATGATATAATGATTTGCATTTGATAATATTCATTAAATATTTGTTAAATAAATAATATGCATGAAGAAAAGTCAGAAATGTTAAATTGTTATAACCCTGCCATTATGCCTCTCAATGTCTGCAAGAGTATACACATATGGAACATTACCAAAAAGAACAGTCTTACCAGAATCCTCCTATCATAAGCACAGAGTTCAGCAGGTAAAAAAACCAGTTCTTTCCTGTCTACATTACATAGGCTGATGTGTACCCAGAAGCTCTGTCTTCCTTATTCCTTCTCAGCCCCCACCTCACCTCCCACATATTCCAGCCTCCCCCTGCCAGGTGACCACCATTCTGGCGTCTTTTGTGGGCAAGGTCCTTTTAGGTCTACTTTTTGTTCCATTTTCCAATGTAATGATGGATTCTCAAATTCTTCAGAAAGGTGAACCTAACTGGAGAACCTTCCTGACTACATATGTACTGTCCTGAGGGTAGAAAAACACAATTAAACCCAACGTGTCAAGGGTAGTCAAGTATTAATACTCCATTCCATACTTTGACTCATGCTATATCTTCATCCTAGCGCAGAGAGCGCATAAATGGTCACTACGTTAAAGCTGCAAGGGTGAGCCAGTATTGGAATGGACACCTGTGGCCACCGGAAATGCCAGAGAATAAAAAGAATTTTAGAAATTCTCTAAGGACTCACACTCCACTTTATTTTTCTGTTCAATACTAGATTCCACTAGTGCAACATCCTTGCCAGGGGTCCTGAAGGATCTGTGGAAAAATCTTCTTCCAAGCTTATCCAAGTTGCTGGCAGAATTTAGTTCCTTGTGGTTGTAGGATTGAGATACCCTTGCCAGCAGTCAGCCAGGGGCCACTCTCTGCTTCTAGAGGCTGCCTCTCCATCTGCAAATCAGCAATGCCCCATAGAGTTCTTCTCAAGAGCATCTCCTAACTTCCTCTTTTGCCATCAGCTGGAGAAAGCTCTCTGCTTTTCGGCTCGTGCAATTAGATCTTTCCCACCCAGATAATCTCCCCATCTTAACTTCAACTGTGCCATATAATATCAGATCATTAAAGGATTGATATCTCAGCACATTCTCAGGTTCTGAGGATTAGGGTAGAATGTCTTTTGGGGACCATTTTAGAAATCCTGCTGACCAGTGCCCTGAACATGCCAGACAAGCTCTTTACATTTATTACCCTGGTCATCCCTGTCTTCCTTTCACCACACCAGCATGATCTTTTCTGTGCTGTTTTCAAACCTCCATCCCCTACCTGCCCTCTCATATTTAGCAGATGATCTTGTCTCCCATCTCACACACCCAAAAAATAGAATCCAGCTGTCTTAGTTTCCTAGGGTTGCCAAACCAAATTAATACAAATTGGGTGGCACAAAATGACAGAACTTTATCTTTTCACAGTTCTGGAGGCTAGAAGCCCTAAACCAAGGTGATGAAACGGCAGTGCTCTCTCTGAAGGTTCTTGGGAATGATGTGTTGCATGCCTGCTCCTAGCCTCTGGTGCTGCCAGCAATCTTTGGCATTCCTTGGCTTATAGATGCATCACTCTGATCTCTGCCTCTGCTGTCTTATGGCCCTGTCTTTCTGTGTGTGTATGTCTTCCCTCTGTGTGTGTATGTCTCTCTTCTCCTCTCTCATAAGGACACCAGTTATATTGGATTAGGACCCACCCTAATTCAGTGTGACCTCATCTTAGCTTGATTACATCTGCAAAGATACTCCTCCAAACACAGTCACATCCAGGTACCAGAGGTTAGGACTGCCACATATATTTTGAGGGGACATGAACCAACCCATAATGCCCCCTGACTGGAAGACTCCATCTTCTACCATTTAACTTACAAACCTTCACACCTGCCCTGATTTGTCGTCTACAGGATACTAGAGAGCAGCATCCCCTCTCCTCTGTAAGACAATCATTTTCTTTCTTTTATACTCAGCCTCTTCCTCTCAGTTATTTAATAGATTATCCTCACAGTCATTTTAACCTTACTCAAGCCTCTGACATTATAATAAGGTAAGGGAGGGAGGAGTAGAAGGAGAAAGGAAGAAATCTGCCTTAACACCACATTAACCCATAACTAATTCTCTTCTGATGCAAACTTTGCAAAAGAGCTATTTCTGCCCTTTGCCTGCACTTCCTCCCCTCCAACTCACTCTCCCAGCTGTCTCAATACATCTCCCCACCACCACTACTCCATACAATCAGCACTCACTAATGACCTTCTTGTGCCTAAATTCAAAGAACATATTTCAGGCTTCATCATCCTTGACTTTCCAGTGGAAACATTAAGTTCCCTTTGCTTCCGTGAGTTAAGCCCTTCCTTTCTCTGGCCATTTCTCTGTGTCCTTTCCAGGAATATATACTTCTATCCTGCCATTAAATGTTGCTGTCCTTCAAGACTCACTCCATTCATAAAGGAAATGACAACAACAACTAAGACTCATTCTTGGCTATCCATTCTTCATAGAGCAAACCAGGGTGAATTTTTCAAAATATCTCACCATGTCATCATGTCAGTCCTCTACTTAAAACTCTTCAATGACTTTATTTTGTTGCACTGAGGATAAAGACCATAATCTTTAAGGTAGTGTATATAATCTGGCCTCTGCTTGCCACATATACCTAGATACAGAATTTGGAAGAAGAGAAAGAATTTTTAAAGATGTGCCGGAAATTTCTATTATTAAAAAGTTAAAAAAAAAAAAACCCCAATAGATATTGGAAAGGATGTGGGGAAAAGGGAATACTTTTACACTATTGTCAAAAATGTACATTAGTACAACCTCTGTGGAAAATAGTAAGGATATTTCTCATAGAACTAAAAATAGAATTACAATTCAATGCAGCAATTCCACTTGTAGGTATCTATTTAAAAAAATCATTAGATCAAAAAGATACTTGCACTCAAATGTTTATCACAGCACTATTCACAAGTAAAGTCATGGAATCAACCTAAGTGTTAATCAATGGATGATTAAATAAAGAAAATGTGGTATATATACACCATGGAATACTATGCAGCCATAAAAAATGAAATTATGTGTTTTGCAGCAATATGGGTACAGCTGAAGGCCTATATCCTAAGTGAAGTAACTCAGAAACAGAAAATCAAATACCACAACTTCTCACTTATAAGTGGGAGCTAAGCAATGGATACTGTATTAGTCTGTTCTCACACTGCTATAAAGACATACCTGAGACTGGGTAACTTATAAAGAAAAGAGGTTCAATCACCTCACAGTTTTGCAGGCTGTATCAGCTTCTTCTGAGGAGGCCTCAGGAAACTTACAATCATGCTGGAGGGCAAAGGGAAATCAGGCAAGGTCTTCACATGGCTGGTAGGAGAGAGAGAGTGAAGGGGTAAGTGCTACACATGTTCAAACAACCAGATCTCGTAAGAACTCACCATCATGAGGACAGCAGAGGGGAAATCCAACCTCATGATGCAATCACCTCCCATCAGGTCCCTCCCCCAACAATGGGGATTACAATTCAACATGAGATTTGCGTGGGAACACAGAGCCAAACCATATCAGGTACACATGGACATAGAGAGGGGAATAATAGACACCAGGGACTCCAAAAGCACAAAGAGTAGGAGAGGAGTGAGGATTGAAAAATTACCTATTGGATACAATGTTCACTACTTGGGTGATGGGTACACTAAAAGCCCAGACTTCACCACTACATAGTATATCCATGTAACAAAACTGCACACATACCCCTTGAGTATATAAAAAAGAAAAAAAAGATGTGTCAAGAATTCTTAGACAATTCTACTGAATGAGTTTTTTTCCTAACCACCTTTCATGTAACAATGCTCAAGTATTTCCAAGAGGGTGATGGACCACAGAAGAAGGTAAAATCAGGAGATTTATGACAGATTGGTGAGTTTGATGGATCCTAATCCACTCCTCTGGTACAATGTGTTTGTTAAAATCTGGTACACAGAAGACAGAAATTTATATGGCACTTGAGTAGTGTACAATGGTAGCCACTTTAACACTGTTGTTTATATTGCAATTCAATAATTTGTCTGCATCTTCTACACTTGAATGACTGCTAAGCCTGCTTGCTTTCCTGATCTATCATAATTATTTTTTAAATATGTGCAAAAATACATACACATATCTTTTCCTTTTTGAGTTAGGGTTTCCAGACTCCAGAAATTTTGTAAGAGTCAACACATTTCCAATTTTTTATTCACTGCAATTTTAGCAAGCATACCTTCCCTATTTTCATTAATATCATTGATTAAACTATTAAATAGAACTAGGTCAGGTATAGAACCCTGTAGCAAGCCAGTGAAAACAGCTCTCTCAAACTTCAAGTCAATACTGAGTTGACCCAGGATTTCACCTTCAGAAGCAACCATGATCCAGGATGCAGTCACTCAATATATATGGACGCTTGAGGTCAAATGATGTACTATCGAATAGATTCCAAAGCTTCTTGACATCATTTGACCTCAAAAAGCCTTAGAATCTATTAGAGGAGATCAGTTAATACATGATGCATTAAAAAATAGTACCAATATTCTATGAGCCGAAAACTAGTGTGGTTTTTTTTCTTTTTTTAAAAAAAGGTATTTATTTCTCCAAGGCAAAAGTCTAAAAATCATTATGGAAACCATTATTGATAAAGGTCAGAAAGGATAATGACACCTAAAATTAATGAAAAGGTATGGCTCTGTCCTGATTTCTCTGGTAGCTGTCAATTTTTATTTAAAAATCTCTACTATGAAATGCAGAAAATTATGGCAATCATAACAATGGAGTGTGCCTCTTCTAGTCCAAGGTGAGGCCTCCAATTATGCACTAAGATACCATTTTCTCCTAACTCTGGGACATGGCAGTACCAATGATCTCATTTTTCTTTTGCATCATCAACCTCTCTCTCTGTACAGGTTGTTCAACTCAAAATACATGCTGCAAATATTTTCTCTTATTGCATCATCAACCTCTCCCTCTGTACAGGTTGTTCATCTCAAAATACATGTTGCAAATATTTTCTCTTATTTTCTTTATATTGCTATAAGGAACTTATGATTGAAGCAATCCAATTAATATACAAACATAAAAACATGGTGAGAGTCTTTTAGTGGTAAAAGTTTCCATGTGAAATGGATTATTCTGTTATGAGATATAAGTTGTCATTGTCTAGAATAAATTTGAATGTATAGAATATTTTCTTGCCCAGAAGTAGCTGTAGATAAATCCTACTTTAAGAAAACATATGTAAATGAAGATTTATTTTGAACATGTAATTGAATAGCAATTTATAACATCATAAACTTTTCACACAAAACATTTTTAATGTTTACTACTGACTTCTTTTTCAACTTTCACTTTACATTCAGTGGGTACATGTGCAGGTTTGTTACCTGGGTAAATTACCTGATGCTGAGGGTTGGGATATGAATGATCCCACCACTCAGGTACTGAGCATAGTACCCAACAGTTTTTCAACCCTTGCTCCCCTCCCTCCTTTCCCCCTCTAGTAGTCCCCAGTGTCTATTGTTGCCATCTTTATGTCCATGAGTACAGCATGTTTAGCTCCCACTTGTAAGTGAGAACACGGACTTTTCACAAAATCTAAAGTCAGAAGGAAAACTTACCTAGTAGTTTCAAACAAAAGATAAATTATTATGGCTTAAAAAAAGTAACAAATATCTGATTTACTTAATAACTATTCTCTATATAAAAGATTCGTAATGGTCCTTTTTTAAAATGTAGGCTACCCTTGTACCCTTAAATGATAAAATATTTAGCAAAACCACTGATGTATATCTGAGAATGGTAATGTGAAATAGATAATAACTGGAAATTTTTATCCACAAATTCAGTTGCCACCAACTATTCTTCAAATCAATCTGGGTTTTGTTTTGTTTTTTTGTTTCTAAGAGAGGGGGATCTTGCTGTGTTGCCTAGGGTGGCCTTGAATTTCTGGGCTCAAGGTATCCTCCCACTTCAGCCTCCCTAGTGGGACTATAAATCATTCTTTTCACACATTTACATTCCCACAATGGATTGAATACATTCTGATTATAAAAATAATATATATTTATCATAAAAAATGTAACATGGAAAAGTACAAGAAAAAATAATTCATAATTTTACTTCCAGATATAATCACTTTTAAGATTTGGTGCATGTCCATCCAATCAATTTCCCAATTTTTACATAGCAACAAAAAACTGAATGTACAATTTTGTCTCCTGAATATTTACTAAAGTTTAAATCATAAATATTTTCTTATGCCATTAAGCATTTTATTTAAACTTCCTTTTAATAAATATATATTAGATCATTGTATGAATGAACTTTATGTAGGTAGTTATATTAATTTTGGACATTTCTACCTTTCATATTTTTGCTATAATAATGTACGGCAACGAACATCATGACCCTCACTTTTTATCATTTTCTTGGGATTAATTTCTGAATCAAAAGACATGAACATTTTCAGATTTTTGAGGCAGTGGACTCAAGAACACAGGTACAGTATAGACCAGGGGTAAGGCAACTTATTGAAAAGAGAGGAATTAAGTAAAAGTCTATATGCTAAGAGATGGGGCCTCCATCATTCACCCTCTTAACCCACTTGGCAGCCAGAAAGACATCCCTGATTGGAGAAATGGACCCAAGAGAAAAGATCTGCAGATAATGACATTTAGAGGTCCTACAGTGAGTAGCCAAGTCCCAGCTAATTACCCTAAAGTTTAAAATTAATCTATTACCATTTATCATTAATCTATAACCTATGGTAGCTCACATTTTTAACTACTATGCTCCAGTTTCTCCATTTATTCTCCTTCAGTGGTTCCCCTTACCATTCCGGCCGGTTCTGACTTAGGGACAGTCTAGAGTAAGAAGTCACACACGCGTGACTTTTCCCACGAGGGAAAAACCACCAAGCTAATTTTGTCTTCTCTTGGCCACAGGCCACAGAATAGTTCACTGAAATACCTAATGCCCTAGAGTAGAGACTGTCTCCTGGGGTCAAGTATATTTTAAAGCAAATAAATCCCCAAAAAAGAGAACAGAGCCACACTAGACAAGTCAGAGTCCACCTTTTATTCACTCTTGTACCTCCAAGGACTAGAACTTGGCCTGGCACATAGCAAGTGATAATACACATTTGCATGGACGGATGAATGTATATGGCTTCTTTAGGCTGAATTTAAACTCCCACCAAGAACAGACAACTACCTTGCCTCTCTTCCCCACTCATTTTCGGGTCTTCCACATAGCAGCCAGAGCCTCAGAGACCCTTGAGAGTTTCCTCCACTCCTCCCTCGTTTGTGGCCCTGGAAGCTGCAGGTGGTAGTTTCCTTCGCTGGGGGCGGCGCCTGGACGCCGGTGTCCCCGGCCGAGGCGGCCTCGCTGTCCTGGAAGGGAGGGTGAAGAGCTGCATCCCGCACTAGGCGGCGAAAGAGCGCAGCGCCAGGCGGCGGGGTCCGGAGGCGCTCGACGGCTCGCCCCCAGCGCGGGAGACGGGCTGTGTAGTTGGGCCAGAGGAAGAGACCGGGAAACCCAGACGTGGAAGAGGGGGTAGTCTGGACTTCGCGAGCCCTGGTGGGGGTGGCGGCCCACAGAGGCCCACCTGCCCCGGGCCCCCGCAGCGAGGAGTGGCCGCGCCGCCCGCCAGTGAGCCGGGCTCCGAGACCGGCGGGGGAGCGCGCGGGCGAAGGAGGGGCCGCCGTCGCTAACACCGCCGCCTTCAGCCCTTGGCTTCCGCGCGTCGGAGGCTGGCAATTCCACGTTCCCCGCGGCGGCCGGAGCCGTGCGGGGGCCGGGCGGCTCGGCGGGCGCCGGGGCTGGCACCTAGGTGACCTGTCGTCCGCCCCTGCAGCGAGTCTCCAGTGGGCATGTTTCAGGTGGGCAGGTCCAGCATCCCCAAACCTGCCCCCCGCAGCCTAGAGGACCTGGACTCAGTGCAGCGTGTCCTGTTACACAGGTCAGTGCAGGGCCCCGGGGCGCGGGGCGAGACCGCCCTCTTGCCCCGGGGATGTGGGCGAGGGAGGGGCCGCTTTTCTTTCTGGGGTCTTTCTGGAAGCATCTGACTTGGGATTCGCCTTAGTGCGGCGCTGGCCGCGAAGGGCCGTTAGGACCTGCACCCCACCCTTTCCAGAGTCGGGTGCCAGCGATCCACCCTGTCCCGCTGCCGAGACTGGCCCCGCGCGGGTCCCGGTCACCCATCTCCTCCGGAAAACGCTACCTTAGGAAGAAGAGAAAGATTAAGCGAAGCTGTCCCTTAACACCTCCAGGCTTCTTCCAGGAAGCTAAGAGTTTTGTTTGAACTTTAGTTGTGACTGGAATGGAAAAGAGCTGCTTTTTTAACAAATCTAATTCTACCCCACCCCCCTCCCACACACGCGCGCGCATGCGCTCGCGCCCACACACCAACAACTACACAAAAGAAATTTAAGAGTTTCTCTCGGAAGAATGAGAACCCCAACTTTCCGTAAGCTACTAGGGCATTAATTTTAACCGCTGGTACTTTCGTCCAACCTTATCCTTTATGCAAAATCGACTAACAAATATTAAATCCCATGGTTACAGTGATGGGTGTATAGAAGAGAAAGAAATAGTCCACATGAAGAGCAAATTGTCTTTCAATTTTAAGAAAGGATGGATGAAATACCAGGCAGTTAATGCTGCTTTAGTTCTAGGAAGGCCTGGCCTTCATAAGACGTTGTAGGGAAAAAAAAAAAACAAAAAACAAAAAAACAAAAAAAAACTCTTATAAATATATCTAAAGTGTCTCTTGAATACATTTGTGGCGAGAAAGAGTAAGTGGCGCTTAGTAAATATCTGTCAGAGGGAGGTTTATGTGAGCCCTCTCATCTGTAAACGTTTCAAGTGGCCCTTTTAAGTCTTTGTACAAAACCATATGAGCTGTAGAAATCCTGTTCTATTGGAAGTGTGAGTAAAAAAGAAAGACAGTGTGCAAGGGAGAAATCGGGTGTCTGCGATTTCAGAGCTCTCTTCTGAAACCTGCAATTTTCTGCAGCTGGTTTCCCCCAACCCCCAAAGAGCCCCTGCCATACAAAATAAAATATTATTAAACGAGCAGTGAAAAGGGTATTCTGTTAAATTCCCAAAAACAATTCCCGCTGCATTTGATAAAATTATAGTCCAGGAATAAATCCCAAGAAGCATTAACTAAAAACTCATTCACAGCATGACTTTGTTGTAAAGCTGGGAGAGGTGCTGATTTTAAAAGCTTAAGACCTTGCTGCAACAGAATTTCTTCATATTTCTCATGTTTTAAATGTAGAGTGCCAAAAAATTTCAAACTGATTAACACTTTAGGAGTTCAGATCCAAAGCACAAACCCGTCCGAATAAACCAGGCAAAAGAATATGTTTAAGCTATAGTCATGAAGACTGAGATGATTATTTCGGAAGTAGTGGAATATTTCTAGAATAACCTGCTCAGTATTAGAATGAAAAGCTACTTTATCTGAATTACAAATAACTGCTCCCAAATGCTAGAGGAACCAATGGAATCTGGAACTATAAATGTGTTTGTCAGTATCATGGCTAACAGTGCTTTCTTTTCAACATTATACGAAAATCTTTTTGCTACTGCAATAAATTACTCTTATTAGTGGTTATGTATTAATGTTTTCAAACATACATTAAAAAAAACTTCGACATCTGTAGAGGTTTCTCTTTCATTTAATGAAGCTGTATTTCACACAAGTTCACATCTAATCAAATGTCTTTTGCTTGTATATATAGATTTGTTTAGGCACAATATTATAGAAATTAGCGAGATCTGACAACCCTTAAATCATACTCGTACTTATCATTCATAGTTCTCATGAACCATATCAATGCATGGCCTTTTTTAAAAGTATTAATATTACAAAACTTTTATTTTTTCCTTTAAAACATCCATTGTAAATTATATACAAAATTTTGGCAATTGCATTAAAGTGACTAGTAGGCGTGTTATTAAGAGAAAATAACATACTATTCTATTTTATTTTAACGTCTTTCTTTAAAGGGTAATCTTGTGAGTGTGTACTTTTTTAAATTACTTGTATATTTTCCATTGCAAATATGGTTTTTAAAATGTAGAGCATTAAATTGCTGTGCTTTTGAAAAAGATACTTCAGCCAACCCAAAATTAAAGCGAAGTTGCAAACTTTTCTCTGCATGAGGTGCTAACATCAAAATGTCAATACTAAAATAAAAATAGCTCAGCAAAATAAATTTAGCTATTCTGCTTTTTGAAAAAAGTTACACATAAGTTGTCTGAGTCAAGGAAAAGCATCAGTATTGCATTTTTCAGTTACTTTTACTTACGTTATTTTTGTGTCATCTTGATTAGAAGAAATAACCAAACAATCCTCTTAATAGTATTTTGCAAATTTTTTTTTAAAAACACACATGCACAATACTATTGCAAATTAATCATTTCCTTGAAGTCCTAATTCTTCTGTTGCACAGTAGTTGTGTGACTTGGCAAGATTTTTCACTTATTTGTATTTTCCCCTGTTCTTTCTTTAATATTAAGGGATAATACCCACCTCACAAGGTGTTGGTGTGAATTTCTGATGATATGGAAGTGCTTTATAAAACTAAAGTTCTGTCAAATATAAGGGATTATGTTAACAACTGTTCTATAATAAAAAACTAAAACAAAACACAAAAGGATAGCTATTCCTAAAGATTCTGAGAAGATTCAGCCAAGTGACTTTGCCCAAGGCCTAATAGCTAATGAATGGTGCTGGTCCAGGCTAGCGTGCTGGCTTTTTGACCCCTAAGCCAGTGGAGAAAGTGAACTAGAGGTGATTCTCAAAATTTTCGACGACCCAAATTTCATACTCTTACCAAAGGCGAAAATATGCAAATTCAAAATACTGCAACTATCCAGAATTCTCAGGGGGTATGCCCAATTAAGTAATATTCCTGTTAGTAAAAGAGTATGTAATATCTTTTTAAGTTCTAAAAATAAAAACTAAAATGAATAATTAAAAAACCAAAAGCTTTTGAAAATATAATATAAAGTACACACTGCTCTGTTTCTTAAGGTATAAGGCGTTAGATTTCAAGGGTTATCTCATTTGATTTTCAGCAACCCTATATAGTAGGCAGAGATTATTATTGCTGCCTTCAGATGAGGAAACTGACTTCGTCCACTTCCACTTGGTTACTGGTGCCAAAATCAGGATGAGAACTTGGATCCCCTGACTGGAGAATGCATGGCACTTACAGATTATCAAGTATTTTTTCCAGTTGATGTCAAATTATTGTAGGATTCAACAATGCTGTTAATTTTTTTTTTTTTTTTTTTAGGTGCTACTTAGGGCATTTGGCAGTCATTTATAAACTATGATTTTTTGGTAATTCTCATGTCTGCCTTTTGTTTTTTACTTTCCTCTTCATCAGCAGATTGTCGGCCATCAACAATTTCCAGGGTTGTTGCATTCCTATTTTAAGGGAGCCGCCTTTCTTTCTGATTGGCAGCTGTTTATCTATAGTGGTAGAACAACTTGCCAAATTTATTATAATTTGTAAATGAAGATATAAAATGAAAAGAAACAGGAGTAAATGAATTGGGTTTTGGGCTTGAGCTTTGTGCCATCTATTTTAGTCTCACTTGTGCTTCTGGATTCTCATCTGTATTCCATTACTATCGAAATGTGGAATATATGATCTTATTGGAGGTAAGTTCCATGCATTTTAACAAGTAATTCAACTTTTATAGAGGGAAATGAGAATTTTATATCACAATGCAGTTCTGTACATTTAGGATTGCTGAAATGTTATTTTGATATATAAACTCTGAAATTTGAAATCTACATAATAAAGTCTCACTTTCTAAAATGCTCTTTTATTGGTCTACCAAGTTATTTATTCATATTTTTAAAACAATTATGGCTGTCATTATTACCACATAGTTCATAAAGTATAATTATTTCTGTGTTCACAATTAAGGCAATATTAGTTTCTAACAAACTCTTACATAATTTTTACCTTGTAGTTTAAGTTTTTTTAATGAATATGACCTCATGTGGCCCTATTTTCATTTACTTCTCATTGCTAGCTTCTATTACTACTAGAGAAAGAGCTCCTGAACCTGCTAATGAAACTAAATATTTAATTATGTCCTTATCTGGTGTATTTTATGTTAGAATTGTATTGTTTGCCTAATCGAGATGGTAATCTATGGAAATAAGGATGTCATGTCTCATATGCATTAAATTAAACATATTTGGGCTTCAGAAGATGGCTGGTCATTTTGTAGTGGAAAAGGGAAAATGAAAATATACCCCAGTCTAAATCTCTTAAATCTTCTTGCAATTGCTAATTATGAAACAGACAGAATATTCTTATAAAAGCCCTGAAAATGACATCCTATTCCTTTCCTTTCTTCATCCTTTTGAAAATATCTAAGCTTATTAAATATTAGTAAGGTTAGCAGAAATATGATATGTAAATTTAGAAATATGTCTAATTGATACTACAACCTGAAAATTAAAATAAGGATAAAAATGATTGATATTATTTCTTCTTTGATGAAAGATCAAGCAAGGTGGTAAATTTTGTTGTTGCTCACTTTTATCCATTTAACTAACACATGTAAGTAAA
Source organism: Theropithecus gelada (assembly GCF_003255815.1). Classification (NCBI taxonomy): domain Eukaryota; kingdom Metazoa; phylum Chordata; class Mammalia; order Primates; family Cercopithecidae; genus Theropithecus; species Theropithecus gelada. Next base: position 124,682,736 of record NC_037672.1, read on the forward strand.
TTAGACAAGGGAGTTAACATAACTCAGGGATATAGCTAACGTCCTAGCAGGTATACTTTCATGTGGCATTTTTTGCTCCAGTTCAACCTTGTGACAGGTAAAAGACTGAAGAGAGGAAAAAAAAAAAAAAAAAAGACCCAGTCAGGTTCTCCAGGAGATTGTCATTTGGTGGCAATGATAGAGGTATTCCTATTTAATTTAGATATAAGACAGACTGATATTAGTTGTAACCTAATTTTATGGGATAGATTATGAGGAAAGAGTAGAAAAAGGAATTCTTGCTGAGGTAGGAGATGTGTCTGGGAGGGCTTTTGGGAAAAGGTGCTATTTGAATTGGATCTTGAAGAAAGATGTAGTATTTCAACAAATGAATTTTGGGTAAGTATCATTCCACAGTAAGAAAACTGTGTGAGTAAATGAGATAAAATAGCTGTTTTATTGACGCTTTATGTGCTAGGTATTTTACATGCATTAACTCGTTAGATTCCAAACAGTCCTGTGAAGTAAGTACCATTATCTGAACTTACATATAAGGAAAGTGAAGCTTGTGGAGATCATTTGCTCAAGGTTATGTGGTTGATGGATTCTACAACAGGGAGAGAGGTCTGTCGGCCAGGCTCAAATTCAGGAGGTGGAAGTGGGTTCCGGCCTATTCAGGGAATGACCAATGGGCTCATATGCATGAAGCACAGAACTGAGGGAAAGTTTAGGGCAGTTTCCCAAGTTTGCTGAATCACTGGGGGCACTTGTTTAAAATAGAGATTTCCAGGCCCCTCCCCTGGAGATTCTGATCCTGTCGATGTGTAGCAGGGCCTCAAAATCTGTGTAACAAGCTCCAGTTGATTCTTTTGAATAGGCAAGTTGATGAGCTTGATTAACTTAAGATGTAACATGGAATAAAGCATTTAATTCTGAATTGGTGTTCAATTGTGTGTAGAATTAGAGAAAAAATTTTAAAAGAAGCTACACAGTTTGAACTTTGTTCTCTATTTAAGGAGGTACCATGCAAGGTTTATGACGCAGGGTATGAAACTATTAGATGCTTACAAAAAAAATGGATGAAAAATTTGTAGGAAGAAAATGTGATATTTTGCTAAAATTTGTAAATGTCCTTTTTTAATTTCTTATTTTATTTTTTACTTCCAATAAATTGCTTTTAAAACAAGAAAGGTTAACTTATTAAAGAGGTACCTAAAGCACTTTTTATTTTGAAATGGAATCTTAAATCATACCTAATGTTTAAGATTATGGTGAAAGTAAGCATGTATATTTTACCATGAAACTCAAAATAATGAGTATAGTGACTCCAGCTTTTTAAAATAATATTGTTCTCTGATTTTAAAAGTAATACATTTTTTGTTGGATCTCAATGCTAATGGAAATATTTGTTTCCCTTCCTTCCTGTCTCCACTTTCTTCAAACTTCTGACCCCATTACTTCCTCCATCACTTTCAGCTGGCAAGGTTGCAGCCTACTTACCAGACAATAAACACTGTCACATGGAGACTGCCTCAGCTTCCTGCCTGAAACTGGCAAGTCACCATCCACACCAGCACCCTTCTTTGGCTCTTCCCTCTAGTTTTAGGGAAGAGGTGTCCAGGGAGGTCATAACTCTCCTTCTGTGTCTTGTATGCTATCGCCTCCTACCACCTCAAGGACCTCTTGTTACCAGAAAGGGGTCCCAGTCCAGACCTCAAGAGAGAGCGAATTCTTGGACCTTACCCAAGAAAGAATTCAGGGCAAGTTCACAGAATAAATTGAACGCAAGTTTATTAAGAAAGTAAAGGAAAAAAAAAGGGCAACTCCGTAGGCAGAGCAGGGGCATGGGCTGCTTGACTGAGTATACTTATATGTTATTTCTTGATTATATGCTAAACAAGGGGTGGATTATTCATGAGTTTTCTGGGAAAGGGGTGGGCAATACCCAGAACTGAGTGTTCTTCCCTTTTTTAGAATATATAAGGTAACTTCCTGACATTGCCATGGCATTTGTAAACTGTCATGGTGCTGATGGGAGTGTCTTTTAGCAACTAATGCTCATTATACTCACTGTTCACTGTATGCTAATTATGATTGGCATCTAGTGAGCAGTGAGGATGACCAGAGGTCACTTTCGTAGCCATCTTGGTTTTGGTAAGTTTTGGCTGGCTTCTTTACCGCATCCTGTTTTATCAGCAAGGTCTTTGTGACCTGTATCTTGTGCCGACCTCCTATCTTATCCTGTGACTAAGAATGCCTAACCTCCTGGGTATGCAGCCCAATAGGTCTCAGCCTTATTTTGTCCAGCCCCTATTCAAGATGGAGTCGCTGTGGTTCAAATGCCTCTGACACTCCTTTTGCCCATTACCCCTTTCCAAATTCCTCCTCCTGTTCTTCAACTTTAGTAACATACAGACCACTTTTAAGGAAAAGACTCTTGTGGATTTCCAGGGATGACTTAAGTTTTTTAATTATAATTTTAAATAAATGAGGTATAAACTGCTTTATAGCTCCTATATAAGGTGAAAACCATTTTATGAATTAATACAAATAAATTACAAAATTTAATAGCTGTTATAACACTATAAAAAGCACATTTAAAAATTAAATAAAACCATAAAACCTAGGAAATTCAAATGTACATAGTTTAATGTACATTTGTAGATGTACAAATTCAAATGTACATAGTTTAATGTATATTTTTACATGTAATGTACATAGTTAATGTAAATACAACTAAATTTCAGCTTAAAAGTATAAGCTGCATACTGCAGCTTATTTGGCTATGAGGGAGGTAAACTACACATTTAAGTTTAGTGCACTTGAAAAACAGCAAGTGCCTTTGCGCTGTTTCTTGAAAGCAGCAGATAAAGCTCCCATGTGAAAGACACCCTCCCTATACTAGAAAAATGTAACATTCTTATTCTCAAGGGCATAGAAGTGAAACCAAGAGAATTCTGTACAGACCTTGTTAAAATAACTTATCTTTTAAACTTCCCAATTTAATTTAGTTGCTTCTGCACAGCTACCTGTTCTTTGTCCAATCCAGTATATAAGTTAACTGACTCTAACTGCTTCTTTGGGTCTTTGTTTCTTTATGAGGGCTCCCCTGCCATGTAAAACTTGGATTCTAGAGCAGGGAGAGAGGTCTCTCTGCCAGGCTCAAATTTGCAAGGTGGGAGTGGGTTCCGGCCTATTCAGGGAATGGCCAGTTGGCCTGTGTGTATGAAGCACAGAACTGAGGGAAAATTTAGGGCAGTTCCCCAAGTTTGCTGAATCACTGGGGGCACTTGTTTAAAATAGAGATTTCCAGGCCCCTCCCTTGGAGATTCTGATCCTGTTGATGTGGAGCAGGGCCTCAAAATCTGTATAACAAGTTCCAGTTGCTTTTCTTTTGTTAATCTATTTTAGGTAAGTTTAATTCTCAGGCCCAGCTGGGACCCTAAGATGGAGGTAGAGTTTTTCTGCCCCTGCAACAGCTACAATCCAGGTTCCTTTGAGTTCTCCATGCATATACCCCTACCAGCCATGTGATGACTCATCTCCCATTATTCTTTCTCTGTTGGAACCATGCCATGATAACAATATAAATTAATACTTCCTCTAAGAAATCTGTCGTGGCCCCACATATACTATTTTGGTTTTTTCTGGGTATTCCATTAGAACCTTGTATTTATTGTAATACTTATCACCGTGTTATAATTGCCCATTAGAGAATCCCCAGCATCCAGCCTTTGAGATCATAAAATAACATTATATCCTTTTTCTACATGCTGCAACATGAACATTTCCTTCATGCTTTACTCTTTGAACACATTCTAGTTAAAATCATAATGATATTTATATATATTTAACTTTTTCCCCATTATTTGACATTTTAAGATTGCTTTCAGCTTTTCACTTTTGCAAATTTTATAAATTTGCATTCTTTCTCAGAGTAGATCTCTAATAGTTGAATTACTGGATTCTGAGGGAGGAAATTTCATGTAATGGTTATTGACTTAGGTTCATTCCTTGGTTGGCTTTGTTGACTGCTAGCCATGTAACCATTAGTAAGATGCGTAACTTCTCTAAAGCTTAGTTTCCTTATTTTAATATAGAGAAAATATTTACTTCATAGTATGTGAATGCTCAGCATTGTATATGAAAAAAGTAACCAGAGCCAAGGCTGACTCTCAGTCAGTGCCAGCTGTTATTTTTGTACTTAAAAAATACTTGATGTAGGTATTCATAAATGACAGGTAGATTTTACCTGTTTACACTTCCAACTTTAGTAATGAGAACACTTAATTAGATTATACAATTTTGAGTTAGAAAATGAACATGAAGTTGATTCCACAGGATTGCCACTCATTTGTGGCACTCTACAATACCCACTTGGGATAATGTTTGCAATTGCGAAACAATATGAAACCCATAAAACTATAGAGCGTGTTCATATTAACATCTAGATCGCATTGCTTAAAAGTGTCCATTACTTGCACGGATGAGGCCCTAAGGAACGGTAAAAGTGCAGTTTCCTTCGAGGGGAAGGCTGACCGACAGCTGTTAGGTATTAGAAACACAGGACAAAGACCAAACTGGATATCTAGCACTGGAAGAAAAAGGGAAAAAACCCAGTGGATCTCCGCCTGTTTTAACAAGTTATGCTGCTCTAAGGAAGAGCGTTCCGGGGAGCTTAAGCGGTGAAACTTCACCTATTTCTATCCTTCCAACTGAGAAGCCCTCCTCGAAGTTTCAGCTCATTGGCTGCTGCTTTCTGTCCTCCTTGTTTCTTCTGGGAAGCTTCTCCGTCTCCCTGGCAACCCGAACTGCCACCAATTGCAGCTAAGAATTGGTGGTCACATGGCCTCTGCCCCCTCCATGCAGAGGCAACATGGCGGCCTTAGCAAGCTGTAGCTGCGAGATTTGAATTACTTCACTTGTAGCTGTTGCATGCCTGACAATGGCCTCTGTGGCTTTGTACGATTCGCGTCCGAGCTCAGACGAGCTCCCTGGGGACCCCTCTTCACAAGAAGAAGATGAGGACTGTGATTTTGAAGATCGAGTCAGCGACTCGGGTTCATATTCCTCAGCGAGTAGCGATTATGAGTAAGGTTTTCAAAGAGGGACAATTAAGCCCATCCCTTCAATCCAGAGAATATACACGTGGGCTGGGGGGACTGCAAGGGTGTTGGCGTGGTTGGAATCGAGTATTTGGGGTTCTATAATAAGTGGGATTTAATTGCACCACGTTCCGTTGTATGGTGGTGTGAGCAGAAATAACGATGCCATTCTTTGCTACTGTAGGTTTTTTTTGTTTGTTTGTTTTTAAAATGATTCTTAGATGAGGAGAATCTCCTCTTTCTGGTCATGGGCTCTGTCTAGGCCATAGGAGGATATATCTGTAACAGTGTTCAAAAAACTCTTCGTTCCGATCGCAGTGTCTTCTTGCTTCTTTGGTGGGGTCTTTGTGGCTTAATCTCTTTAGTATTTGGAGTAGAGAGACACCCTACACGTTTTATAAGGCAGTTGTTAAATTTATGTAGATGTTTTCTGTTATGGAAATGAATAGCTATATAACAGAAGGAATGCCTACCCAGTCTCACCACCAAGGACAACCTCTCAGCACTTCTGGATATTTCTGCTGGATTTTCCTATGCATCTCCATGGTTTTCTTGTTTTCCATTTTACGTCATAATTTAATTTTAAAAAATACAGATACCTAAAGGTTTTCACTTTCTTAATAATGCCATGAAAAGGTTATTTTGTTTCACAGTACTCAGTGCTACTTCATTTTTTAAAAAAAAATCTATCCCTTGCCGCAATGGATTAAGAACTTTGGAAAAGTCAGTTAGCAGTAGCTTGAAGTGAATGACTGACTAATCGTGAAAAAGTTTTGATGCCAAAATGTCAACTAACCCAGTAACGGACAACCATACCTTGTCAGTTTTAGGATGATATTTTATGTGTATTTAGGAACAACAGTTACAAATAATTTATGTGTATGTAGGAGGAACAGTTATTTGGCAATTGTTTTTACCTATCAGTATGTAAAAGATTTTTATCATTGTCTTTAAAAGTATGGTGAAGAAACCTGCTTAATACGTTCTTGAAGACTTAAACAAATTTTTAAATATCATATTTTTTGTAATATGCTGTAGGCATTTAAAAAAATAATTTTAAAATTCATGATTATTACACAAGACTGCTGGAAGGAAATATGAATTACATAGAACCTTATTTGGTCTTGGTCTTGGTATGTGAAGCCATAGACAGTGTAAGACTCAAACTCTTGGTTTCTCACATTTTAGAGTCACATACTTTTAGCCCAGAGAGAATCTGTAATTCATGTATGGTTGCACAGCTGAATGTTGTCAGTGTGAGAATTCAAGATGCCTGATACCTAATGGGCCACCATGACTTCGATGGGATTAAAATAGTGAACTTTGTTTCCTAGGAAATGACCAATCTGCGGACCTTGTGATAGGAGAACTTGTCACTTAAAAGTATTTCATGATTCAAAATACATATATATGTGTTACATTTTTGTAAAAAATGATCATTAAGCTTTTCACATTTCAATAACCACGCCAAATGTTCTAGTGTCTTTATCCTCCTAATAATAAAAGTATAGCAAATCCCTACCATAAGATGTTTTGCTGGTCTGTGTTTCAAGTCCTACCAGGTTTCAAATTTTAAGTCTGTCCTTTCTTGATTTGTAGGACCTGAAGATTAATTTGCTGAACTTGCCAGAAAGGCTTATGTTCTGTTCTTCCCTTATCGTAGATGTTTACTTCCCTAAGCTGCAGTCATCATTATAAGCAGTGGCCTTCCCAACTTGTACAGAACTACTCTTTAATCAAAGGTACAGGAATGCCAACCTTAGTCTGTCTCATTAAAGCAAAGACATGAATTTCCTATTGCATTTCATGGACTACATGAAGCTTACTAAGGAAGTCGTACTGCATATTGATTCACATAAAGTATCCTAAATTTTCGAGGTTTTAGTTACCTGCATGTTCTGTGATTGTCAGTATGGAATTTAAAAGTTTATCATCTTTGAGATAAAATTACATTACGGTAAATTCTGGTAGAGTTATTTTAATAGGTTTGTTTTAGGTTTGTTAAAGAAGAGTTTATGGCCGGGCGCGGTGGCTCAAGCCTGTAATCCCAGCACTTTGGGAGGCCGAGGCGGGTGGATCATGAGGTCAGGAGATCGAGACCATCCTGGCTAACACGATGAAACCCCGTCTCTACTAAAAAATACAAAAAACTAGCCGGGCGAGGTGGCGGGCGCCTGTAGTCCCAGCTACTCCGGAGGCTGAGGCAGGAGAATGGCGTAAACCCGGGAGACGGAGCTTGCAGTGAGCTGAGATCCGGCCACTGCACTCCAGCCTGGGTGACAGAGCGAGACTCCGTCTCAAAAAAAAAAAAAAAAAAAGAAGAGTTTATATTGCTGCAGTATGTCTTAAGTTGGCACATGGGCATGTACCCTGGGAGGCTTCAGAGATAATACTGGTGGGTCGGTTGGGTTGAGGGAGCCATTAGCTAGTTTTAGTATTAAGATAACAGAAATCACACATTCATTTGCAACAATGCCAAGTTACCAGCTAATATGCCTAGTTCATGTTACACAGAGTTTGTCAATGTTATGACTTGGATTTTTAATTTTTCAAAGTGAATTTTTTGTTGTTGTTACGTCAGTTTTAAAACTGACTGATGGAGAGAAACAGGAATAATTTTAAATGAGATGTTAGTTGTTAAAGCTAAGGAACTTCTACCTAAAACACGAGGATTGACTGGAGAAGGGAGGTATGTCCTTTACATTTTTTTCTGGGACTTTAAAAATAGTGTCATTGAAGGACAACTAATATACAAAAAAACTGCACATATTTTAAATGTACAATTTGATGTTTTGACATGTGTACATCTGTCAAGAAAATGAACATATCCATCTTGCCTAAGAGTCTCCCCATGTACCTACTTAACGTCCATTTATGCCTCTCCTGATAACCATTTATCTGCTTTTTGTCACTCTATAGGAGTTTGTAGTTTCTAAAGTTTTATAAAGATGGAATTGTACAGTATGAATGTTCTTTTTTTGTCTGCCTTCTTTTACTCAGCATAGTTACTTTGAGATTCATCCATGTTGTTGCCCCTGTTAATAATTCATCTTTCTGCCAGGTATGGTGGCTCATACTTGTAATCCTGCTTTTAGGAGGCCAAAGCAGGAGCATTGCTTGACACCAGGAGTCAGAAACCAGCCTCGGAAACATAGTGAGATCCCCATCTCTAAAATAAAAAATAAAAAAATTAGCCAGGCATGATGGTACATGCCTGTAGTCCTACAACTTGGGAGGCTGAGGAGGGAGGATCACTTAAGCTCAGGAGTTTGAGGTTGCAGTGAGCTGCAATCACACTATTGCACCCCAGCCTGGGTGACAGCAAAATTTTGTCTGACGAAAAAAAGTGCTTTTTTTTTGTACAGTGAAGCCCTATCACCATTGTACACTAAAGACCTATTCTGAGCTGGACTCACACCTGTAATCACAGACTTTGGGAGGCTGAGGGCGGATCACCTGAGGTCACAAGTTCAAGACCAGCCTGGCCAATATGGTGAAACCCCATCTCTACTAAAAATACAAAAAGTTAGCCAGGCGTGGTGGTGTCTGCCTGTAATTCCAGCTACTCGGGAGGCTGAGGCAAGAGAATCACTTGAACCCAGAAGGTGGAGGTTGCAGTGAGCCGAGATCGCACCATTGCATTGCAGCCTGGGGGCAAAGTGAGACACCATCTCAAAAAAAAAAAAAAAAAATCTATTCTGTACAGCAAAGCCCTAACACAGAATATTTTGCTGGTCTATGATTTTTGTTCTGCCAGAGTTACATCATATCCCCAACTCAATGATGTGTAGAAATGCTGAAATTTCTCTCTTTCTTGAATTTTTAACATGGGACCATACTACTTGTGAAGAATAAAAATATTTCATTTCAGCTCATGATGCCATACTATTAACATCCAATTTAGGATAGTATTTTCTACTTTTTCTTCTGCTCTGAACACTGACTCCTTTTTACTTTTAATATAATATAGATTAAAAAGACACATGGTATATAACTAGGTTTATGATGAAAAATGGTAATACCCTGCTGTTATCTCTACTTCCAGCTTAGTGTGTGAAGAGAATTCATTGTCTTCCATTTCTTCTCTAGGCTACCCATCTCATTTACTGACATCATTATCTCCTTACTCTTGTTTTCAGATCTGATGTCTCCAGTACTGTTGACTTCCTTCTCTGGTTTTCTCTCTTCTCCATTCTCACAGGCACTGCCTTACTTAAAAGGCTTGCCTCTTGCCTCTTGCCTGTTTCCCATGCACCAGTGGAGTTGCCTCCTAATTAATCTGCATACCTCTGATTTATCCTGTTTCTGGTCTTTCTTCCATACCACTGCCAGTTTGCTTTCTAAAACACAGTTCTAAATCATTTTTCTACTCTACTCAAAAGTTTGGTGGCCTTCCAAATAAATTCTGGATTCCTTAGGATGATTTCTAAATGTTAGATCTGTCCCAAGTCTTTCCTATCTCATTTTTATTGATCTCCCTGTTCATTATTGAAAATGATTATCCACTCATTCTCAAACTGACCACTTGCTTTCAAACCTACACCTGTATGTACTTTGTTCTCTCTGTTTGGAATACTGTTTCTTCCTATCTCTACTTGTCAAAATCATTCAGGGTCCGACTTAAGTGCTACCTTCTTCTAGACTCTTTTCTGGTCTGTCTTAGACTATCTCTCCATCCTGTACTCTAGTCCTATAACAGTCTTTATTCCTGAGTGTTGGCACTTCCATTTCAGCCATTTGATTAGCTCTCTGTCCCATCTGACATCTTTAAAAGTACAGTAAAGTCCTATCACAAAATGTTTTGTTGCTGTATGACTTTTGTTCTGCCAGGGTTAGATTGTGTCACTAACTTAGTGATGCCTAGGAATGCCGCACTTAGCTGAGGGGGCAGGTGGTAGGAAATGTGACCCAGGGAATGAGGTCACTATTAGATGTGTTCCTGATGTAGAAATGTATTAACTACAGTGAATAAACAGTTACGCATTTATTGACTGATCCCTTTGCCTTCTTTGACATGCTTAACAGTTATTCTAATGTTGACTGGCAAGAAGAGCTTCAGCTCATCTGAGATTCCCTACCCCTAAGCTGCTATATCATCCAGCATACGTTTTAACGATTGAAATTCATGGTGTTCCTTTAGAAAATGATGAGAAGACCATCAAGACTGAAAATTAGATATCGTTGGTAGACAGAGCACAGAAAAGAAAACACAGAAAAGCATAGGCAAGCAAGTGCTTACTGAACAAGTGCCATATAGAACCCATATTAATTTGTTACAGTGTTTTTATTGTGTGTGGTTTTTCTCTGTTCCTAGAATTGTCCTGTTATACCTATTAGCACCACATAACTATATGTGTTGATCACTTTGGTAAAGTGCATTGTGCTTTGCCCACTAAGAAAAAAAGAAAAAAAAAAGTGTAATGTAACAGATTTGGAATATTATTTTCCTTAACTAAGGAAATGTGCAAGTAGGGCTGGCTGTTTTATAACTCTTTTTTTGTGGTAGTTAAGGAAATTGCCGTACTATTGCAAATGATGAAAAATGCTGGCATTAATGCAAATAAAGACCTGAGAGATTCAAATAACTATTAGAGGGGTATTAAAAGATTTAGTGTTGACCTAGATATTTTTGAATACGTCAGGAATGAGAAAATTATTAGCATTATCTGAAGTTCATTTTCGTTAATATATCTATGTTACAGCTTATGTTAGTGAACTTGCTTATTTGCAAATTAGCAAGTCTTTCTTTAGGAAGAATGGCTCTACTCCTTTTTACCACATCATTTAGGGACTTGAGTACCAATTAAAGTGCCCTAAAATGTTGCAGGCAGGCTATAAACATGCAGTTATTCTGCTTAAAGCAAAGCAGAATAAACAAAATAAGACTCGCTGAAAGAAAATTGAAAAACATTTACACAGTAATTCTGCAGCTTGTACCATACGGTCTTAGAAAATGTTGAAGGAGTATTTATATTACTGCTGAAATACGACCCATGTACTACAAATATCTGAATTAAAACTGTTATATTTAATTCCTTTCATTAATTTTCTTTTTATTTTTGAGTAAGTTTAGATTTACACAAGAGTTCCAAAGATAGTACAGACTTCCCATAAATCCTTCACCCAGTTTCCCCTGATGTTAACATCTTACACAACTGTTATGCATTTGTCAAAACAAGACATGAATGTTGGTCATTTCTATTAACTAAACTCCAAACTTTATTTGGCTTTCACCACTCTTCCATTAATGTTCTTTTTCTATTCCAGGATTCAATCCAGAATACTGTATTGTCTGCTTCGTCTCCTATGGTCTGTAACAATTTCTTAGTCCTTTCCTGTTTATCATAACCTTGATCACTTGGTTTTGTAAGGTAGTGTCTGCCAGGGCTCTTCCCTGGAAAGTCACTATCTTTCTCTTTCCATACTCTGTTCTCCAGAATAGTATAGTCACTAAGTCTATACTCAAGGGGAGGAGGGATTAAACTTCATCTCCTGGAGTGGGGATTATCTATATGTATTAATTTCTTTGATTTGGGGAAGTTGTAATGAAAGGTTAGGTTTTTGTGTTGTTATTTTTGTTGTTGTTGTTAACACATCCCCTTTCTTCTAATAGGGCTAGAACAACTAGTTTGGGACAACAGTCATTAGAATTCTATTAAAATTTCTTAATACACTAATCATTTATCCTCTTTTTTAAAAATTGGCACATAATAATTATATATATTTGTGGAATACGATGTGATGTTTCAATAGATGTATACATTGTGTCGTGATTAAATCAAGGCATTTGGCATATTTATCACCTCATATGTTTATCATTTCTTTGTGATGAGAACATTCAAAAATCCTCTGTTCTAGTAATTTTGAAATATACACTATAATACTGTTAAATATAGTCTCCCTGCTGTGCAATAGAACACCAGAACTCATTTCTCCTATCTAACTGTAACTTTGTACCCGTTGATCAATCTCTTGATGCTTATCTAACTAGGTACTAATCCTCTGGAGTAGGAATAAAGAACCTTCCAGGAATATTGAACTGTAGGGTCTTTAAAGGCAGTGCCTAGCTTTACTTCTTATGTCACTCTCACCTACCCTGAAACCTGGCAAACCGAGATCATTAGAGACACCTTCATTTAATGCCAGTTAGAAAAATACAGAAACACGGGAGTTATATCTAGTAAAAGCAAGAAGAAGGGAACTGATATTTATTTGGAACTTAACCGTGCCAGGAACAACATTATTGTATTTTCTATTGACAAGAGTCCCGTGAGGTAGCTATAAACTATTTTCTTTTCTTTTTTTAATTTATTTTACCTTTTATTTTAATTTTTTTTTATTATACTTTACGTTCTAGGGTATGTGTGCACAACGTGCAGGTTTATTACATACGTATACATGTGCCATGTTGGTGTGCTGCACCCATTAACTCGTTATTTTTATTAGGTATATCTCCTAATGCTATCCCTCCACCCTCCCCCACTGCACAACAGGCCCCAGTGTGTGACGTTCCCCTTACTGTGTCCAAGTGATCTCATTGTTCAGTTCCCACTCATGAGTGAGAACATGCGGTGTTTGGTTTTTTGTCCTTGCAATAGTTTGCTGAGAATGATGGTTTGCAGCTTCACCCATGTCCCTACAAAGGACATGAACTCATCATTTTTTATGGCTGCATAGTATTCCATGGTGTATATGTGCCAGATTTTCTTAATCCAGTCTATCATTGTTGGACATTTGGGTGGGTTCCAAGTCTTTGCTATTGTGAGTAGTGCCGCAATAAACATAAGTGTGCATGTATCTTTACAGCAGCATGATTTATAATCCTTTGGGTATATACCCAGTAATGGGATGGATGGGTCAAATGGTATTTCTAGTTCTACATACCTTAGGAATCGCCACACTGTCTTCCACAATGGTTGAACTAGTTTACAGTCCCACCAGCCGTGTAAAAGTTCCTATTTCTCCACATCCTCTCCAACACCTGTTGTTTCCTGACTTTTTAATGATTGCCATTCTAACTGGTGTGAGATGGTATCTCATTGTAGTTTTGATTTGCATTTCTCTGATGGCGAGTGATGATGAGCATTGTTTCATATGTCTGTTGGCTGCATACATGTCTTCTTTTGAGAAATGTCTGTTCATATTCTTCGCCCACTTGTCGATGGGGTTGTTTTTTTTCTTGTAAATTTGTTTGAGCTCTTTGTGGATTCTGGATATTAGCCCTTTGTCTGATGAGTAGATTGCAAAAATTTTCTCCCAATCTGTAGGTTGCCTGTTCACTCTGATGGTAGTTTCTTTTGCTGTGCAGAAGCTCTTTAGTTTAATTAGATACCATTTGGCAATTTTGGCTTTTGTTGCCATTGCTTTTGGTGTTTTAGACATGAAGTCCTTGCCCATGCCTATGTCCTGAATGGTATTGCCAAGGTTTTCTTCTATGCTTTTTATGGTTTTAGGTCAAACATTTAAGTCTTTAATCCATCTTGAGTTAATTTTTGTATCACATGTAAGGAAGGGAACCAGTTTCAGCTTCCTACATATGGGCTAGCCAGTTTTCCCAGCACAATTTGTTAAATAGGGAATCCTTTCCCCATTTCTTGTTTTTGTCAGGTTTGTCAAAGATCAGATAGTGGCAGATGTGTGGTATTATTTCTGAGAGCTCTGTTCTGTTCCATTGGTCTATACCTGTTTTGTTACCAGTACCATGCTGTTTTGGTTACTGTAGCCTTGTAGTATAGTTTGAAGTCAGGTAGTGTGATGCCTCAAGCTTTGTTCTTTTTGCTTAGGATTGTCTTGGCAATGCAGGCTCTTTTTTGGTTCCATATGAACTTTAAAGGAGTTTTTTCCAGTTCTGTGGAGAAAGTTATTGGTAGCTTGATGGGTGTGACATTGAATCTATAAATTACCTTGGGCAGTACGGCCATTTTCACGATATTGATTCCTCCTATCCATGAGCATGGAATGTTCTTCCATTTGTTTATATCCTCTTTTATTTCGTTGAGCAGTGGTTTGTAGTTCTCCATGAAGAGGTCCTTCACATCCCTCGTAAGTTGGATTCCTAGGTATTTTATTCTCTTTGAAGAAATTATGAATGGGAGTTCACTCATGATTTGGCTCTCTGTTTGTCTGTTATTGGTGTATAAGAATGCTTGTGATTCTTGCACGTTGATTTTGTATCCTGAGACTTTGCTGAAGTTGCTTATCAGCTTAAGGAGATTTTGGGTTGAGACTGTGGGGTTTTCTAGATATACAATCATGTCATCTGCAAGCAGGGACAATTTGACTACCTCTTTTCCTAATTGAATACCCTTTCTTTCTTTCTCCTGCCTGATTGCCTGGCCAGAACTTCCAACACTATGTTGAATAGGAGTGGTGAGAGAGGGCATCCCTGTCTTGTGCCAGTTTTCAAAGGGAATGCTTCCAGTTTTTGCCCATTCAGTATGATATTGGCTGTGGGTTTGTCATAAATAGCTCTTATTATTTTGAGATACGTCCCATCAATACCTAATTTTTTGAGCGTTTTTAGCATGAAGGGCTGTTGAATTTTGTCAGAGCTGTTTCTGTGTCTATTGAGGTAATCATGTGGTTTTTGTCTTTGGTTCTGTTTATATGCTGGATTACGTTTATTGCTTTGCGTATGTTGAACCAGCCTTTCATCCCAGGGATGAAGCCCACTTGATCATGGTGGATAAGCTTTTTGATGTGTTGCTGGATTTGGTTTGCCAGTATTTTATTGAGGATTTTTGCATTGATGTTCATTAGGAATATTAGTCTAAAATTCTCTTTTTTTGTTGTGTCTCTGCCAGGCTTTGGTATCAGGATGATGCTGGCCTCATAAAATGAGTTAGGGAGGATTCCCTCTTTTTCTATTGATTGGAATAGTTTCAGAAGGAATGGTACCAGCTCCTCCTTGTACCTCTGGTAGAGTTCAGCTATGAATCCATCTGTCCTAGACTTTTTTTGGTTGGTAGGCTCTTAATTATTGCCTCAATTTCAGAGCCTGTTATTGGTCCATTCAGAGATTCAACATCTTCCTGGATTAGTCTTGGGAGGATGTATGTGTCGAGGAATTTATCCATTTCTTCTAGAGTTTCTAGTTTATTTGTGTAGTGGTGTTTATAGTATTCTCTGCTGGTAGTTTGTATTTCTGTGGGATCGGTGGTGAGATCCCCTTTATCATTTTTTTATTGCATCTATTTGATTTTTCTCCCTTTTCTTCTTTGTTAGTCTTGCTAGCAGTCTATCAATTTTGTTGATCTTTTCAAAAAACCAGCTCCTGGATTCATTGATTTTTTGAAGGGTTTTTTGTGTCTCTATCTCCTTCAGTTCTGCTCTGATCTTAGTTATTTCTTGCTTTCTGCTTGCTTTTGAATGTGTTTTGCTCTTGCTTCTCTAGTTCTTTTAATTGTGATGTTAGGGTGTCAGTTTTAGATCCTTCCTGCTTTCTCTTGTGGGCATTTAGTGCTATAAATTTCCCTCTAAACACTGCTTTAAATGTGTCCCAGAGATTCTGTTTTTTTGTGTCTTTGTTCTCGCTGGTTTCAAAGAACATCTTTATTTCTGCCTTCATTTCGTTATATACCCAGTAGTCATTCAGGAGCAGGTGGTTCAGTTTCCATGTAGTTGTGCGGGTTTTGAGTGAGTTTCTTAATCCTGAGTTCTAGTTTGATTGCACTGTGGTCTGAGAGACAGTTTGTTACAATTTCTGTTCTTTTACATTTGCTGCAGAGTGCTTTACTTCCAACTATGTGTCAGTTTTGGAATAAGTGCAATGTGGTGCTGAGAAGAATGTATATTCTGTTGATTTGGAGTGGAGAGTTCTGTAGATGTCTATTAGGTCCGCTTGGTGCAGAGCTGAGTTCGATTCTTGGATATCCTTGTTAATTTTCTGTCTCACTGATCTGTCTAATGTTGACAGTGAGGTGTTAAAGTCTCCCATTATTATTGTGTGGAAGTCTAAGTCTCTTTGTAGGTCTCTAAGGACTTGCTTTATGAATCTGGGTTCTCCTGTATTGGCTGCATATATATTTAGGATAGTTAGCTCTTCTTGTTGAATTGATCCCTTTACCATTATGTAATGGCCTTCTTTGTCTCTTTTGATCTTTGTTGGTTTAGAGTCTGTTTTATCAGAGACTCAGATTGCAACCCCTGCCTTTTTTTGTTTTCCATTTGCTTGGTAGATCTTCTTCCATCCCTTTATTTTGAGCCTATGTGTGTCTCTGCATGTGAGATGGGTGTCCTGAATACAGCACACTGATGGGTCTTGACTCTTTATCCAATTTGCCAGTCTGTGTCTTTTAATTGGAGCATTTAGCCCATTTACATTTAAGGTTAATATTGTTATGTGTGAATTTGATCCTGACATTATGATGTTAGCTGGTTATTTTGCTCGTTATTTGATGCAGTTTCCTCCTAGCATCGATGGTCTTTACAATTTGGCATGTTTTTGCAGTGGCTCGTACCGCTCGTTCCTTTCCATGTTTGGTGCTTCCTTCAGGATCTCTTGTAGGGAAGGACTGGTGGTGACAAAATCTCTCAGCATTTGCTTGTCTGTAAAGGATTTTATTTCTCCTTCACTTATGAAACTTAGTTTGACTAGACATGAAATTCTGGGTTGAAAAGTCTTTTATTTAAGAATGTTGAATATTGGCCCCCACTGTATTCTGGCTTATAGAATTTCTGCTGAGAGATCTGCTGTTAGTCTGATGGGCTTCTCTTTGTGGGTAACCCAACCTTTCTCT
Source organism: Theropithecus gelada (assembly GCF_003255815.1). Lineage (NCBI taxonomy): Eukaryota > Metazoa > Chordata > Mammalia > Primates > Cercopithecidae > Theropithecus > Theropithecus gelada. The sequence continues at coordinate 124,699,558 of NC_037672.1, forward strand.
CTGGCTACCCTTAACATTTTTTTCCTTCGTTTCAACCTTGGTGAATCTGACAATTATGTGTCTTGGAGTTGCTCTTCTCCAGGAGTATCTTTGTGGTGTTCTCTGTATTTCCTGAATTTGAATGTTGGCCTGCCTTGCTAGGTTGGAGAAGTTCTGCTGGATAATATCCTGAAGAGTGTTTTCCAACTTGGTTCCATTCTCCCCATGACTTTCAGGTACACCAATCAGATGTAGATTTGACCTTTTCACATAGTCCCATATTTCTTGGCGGCTTTGTTCTTTTCTTTTTATTCTTTTTTCTCTAAACTTCTCTTCTTGCTTCATTTCATTCATTTGATCTTCCATCTCTGATACCTTTCTTCCAGTTGATCAAATAGGCTACTGAAGCTTGTGCATGCGTCACGTAGTTCCCGTGCCTTGGTTTTCAGCTCCATCAGGTCCTTTAAGGACTTCTCTGCATTGGTTATTCTAGTTAGCCATTCGTCTAATCGTTTTTCAAGGTTTTTAACTTCTGTGCCATGGGTTCGAACTTCCTCCTTTAGCTCGGAGAAGTTTGATCTTCTGAAGCCTTCTTCTCTCAACTCATCAAAGTCATTGTCTGTCCAGCTTTGTTCCGTTGCTGGTGAGGAGCTGCGTTCCTTTGGAGGAGGAGAGGCGCTCTGATTTTTAGAATTTTCAGTTTTTCTGCTCTGTTTTTTCCCCATCTTTGTGGTTTTATCTGCCTTTGGTGTTTGATGATGGTGACGTACAGATGGGGTTTTGGTGTGGATGTCCTTTCTGTTTGTTAGTTTCCTTCTAACAGTCAGGACCCTCAGCTGCAGGTCTGTTGGAGTTTGCTTGAGGTCCACTCCAGACCCTGTTTGCCTGGGTATCACCAGCGGAGGCTGCAGAACAGCGAATATTGCTGAACAGAAAATGTTGCTGCCTGATTGTTCTTCTGGCAGTTTCGTCTCAGAGTGGTACCCAGCCTTGTGAAGTGTTAGTCTACCCCTACTGGGGGTGCCTCTCAGTTAGGCTACTTGGGGTTCAGGGACCCACTTGAGGAGGCAGTCTGTCCGTTCTCAGATCTCAGGGTCCGTGCTGGGAGAACCACTGCTCTCTTCAAAGCTGTCAGACAGGGACATTTAAGTCTGCAGAGGTTTCTGCTGCCTTTTGTTCAGCTATGCCCTGCTCCCAGAGGTGGAGTCTACAGAGGCAGGCTTGCCTCCTTTAGTTGTGGTGGGCTCCACCCAGTTGGAGCTTCAGGCCTCTTTTTTTACCTACTCCACCTTCAGCAATAGCAGGCGCCCCTCCCCCAGCCTGGCTGCCGCCTTGCAGTTGGATCTCAGACTGCTTTGCTAGCAATGAGCGAGGTTCTGTGGGTGTGGAAGCCTCTGAGCCAGGCACGGGATATAATCTCCTGGTGTGCCTTTTGTTAAGACCATTGGAAAAGCGAAGTATTAGGGTGGGAGTGACCCGATTTTCCAGGTGTTGTCTGTCACTGCTTTGCTTGGCTAGGAAAGGGAATTCCCTGACCCCTTGCGCTTCCTGGGTGAGGGGATGCCTCGCCCTACCTCTGCTCACGTTTGGTGCGCTGCACCCACTGTCATGCACCCACTGTCCGACAAACCCCAGTGAGATGAACCCGGTACCTCAGTTGGAAATGCAGAAATCACCAGTCTTCTGCGTCGCTCATGCTGGGAGCTGTAGACTGGAGCTATTCCTATTTGACCATCTTGGAACCACTGCTATAATCTGTTTTCAAGAAGAGGAAAACTAAAGCAATCAATCAGTCGATCTTAAAAAGGTTAAAATCGTAATAGAACAAAATTTGAACTCAGCTCTTCATGATTTCTCAGTTCATTTGCTTTTCAGTATAAGTTGCCCTTCTGTGTGGGGTCTCTTATATACACTTCCCTGTCTCTACCTCTTTGTCTTCCTTTTTAGTTTCTTCCTCTTTTTAAAAAATGTCTTTCTCTTCTTAAAATGATGTATCTTTAAAAATCTAGACATTAAGAGAATGGATCCCACATATCACTAGTGAAAATATAAATTGGTATAGTCTTTTGGGTAAAGAGAGAGATATATATATATATACACACACACACACACGTGTATATTGATGGTTCCTACAGCTTTGTGGTGGAAAAACAAGAACTGAACACAAAGCTTATCAGTAGGTGAATGACCAAATGTCCTACATCCTTGATATCGAATATTATATGCAACCACTAGTGATTTCTAAGCTGTATTGTTAAGTGAGAAATTATGAAGTTAAGTATATACCTTTATATAGGTACATATATAATGATTCCACTTTTTAAAAACAGTGACAGAATAACCCTATATGTGTTTGTATGTGATTGTAAAGCATGGATTTTTTAACAGTGTTCATGTGAGAGAGAGATAGTAAGAGAAAATGACTTGTATTAAGATTGTGTTCCCATTTATTACAATGAGTCTGCACATGGATATGCACAAAAGGATGCATGAAAGTATAGTCACCAACTAGAAATCCAGTCAACCTGAATCCTGCTCTCTCTCTCTCCCCACCTAATCAGTCTCAGAGTTCTGGTGATTCTCAAGAGTTTCTCAAATGTGTTTCCTACTTTCCATCTCTTCTATTGCTTTATTTGTCATTTTTGCCTCAACTACTGAAACAGCCCCCTGACTAGTCCTCCTGACTTGAGTCTTGTCCACCTCAAATCCACCAACCATTTACTTGCCAAAGTAGGCCTATCCAGGGATATCTAAGACATAAACTCTCTACTTAAAACTCTTTGTTGATGCCTTCTCACCTGCACTACAAAAGCCAAACCCCTTAGGATGATCTAAAAACCCTGGCAAAACTAAGGCTTGACCACTTCTGTCATTCCCCACCTTCCACATTTACTCTGGCAACTGCAGACTGCCAGTGGTTCTCCGTCTAGGTCATGGGGACTATCATCAGGTCTTTGCTTATGCTGTTACTCCTGTTTGAAATCCTCTTCACGGCTTTCCCTTCAGCTCCCCATCTCTCTCCCTCCCCCATTTATCCTTTTCAAACTGATTTCTGGGGTCTCCCTGATCTCCCCTCAACTTCCAGCTAGGCTAAGCTGGGTGACTCTCCTGTATGACTAAGCTGGGTGACTCTCCTGTATGCCTCTGTCTTGTACTTACCCTGTGTACTGTCATGAATTCCTCCTCACTTTCTCTTCTTTACTAACCGAGGGCAGGAACTGACATTCTCATCATTATAATTCTGGTACTTACCACAGTTCCTGGTGCTGTTTAGTTGCTCCACAATTGAATGCCAAGATGCTATCCCCTTGGCCCCCACCTGCTTGGATTGGATCTTTGAATCATAACCAAAAGTGATTTCACATTCAAATTTTAGAGATTGAAATGAATCATCTTCGTATTTAGCAAGTGGAAGAAAATGTTTCTTTTATATATCTCTAATACAAATAACTTACCAGGTTAAAAGGGTGAGATAATAAGGCTGATACACTTTATTCATTGTTTAAATTGATATATATATTAAATTGATACATATGTTTTTAAGTAATTAATGTGCAATCATGGTATTTACACTGTAGCAATTAAAATTAAGGTAGCTTTGTTATCTAAATGATTATGGTGGGGATATAGTTATTTAGACTCTCAAGAGTAGAACTGCATAGTTATTTAAATATTGATTCTGTGGGTACAGATAGGTATGGTTGAAATAAGCGATATTTGGTTAATAATCTGTAACAAATGAGGCTTAGTGTCTATGATGATGCCACACACTGGGAACCAACAAGTCCCAAAGAAATGTTAGTTTTGATATTTTGAGCTTGTTAGGCATTATTTTTAAATGACTCATATGTAGTTGAAAATTTTATATTAACAACCAGCCACAGACGAGAGCAGTGGTTAGTTTGAGTTGAGTAATAGAATAGTATATTTTGGGGACTAATTTTCAAAGTATTTTAGAAAGAGACATTTGACTTTTAAGTTAAAAGAACTGGAGTTGCTAATAAACACTGCAGAAAACAGAAATGTCTTCTATCTGATTTAATGATTACAACACAAATTATACTCTTTCAGGCCGGGATATTACAGCTCATGTTTCTGAAAAGACTCTCTACATGTTAATTTTTCTGCTATAACTAGTTTCACTTTAAAGAAGAGCAGTTTGAAAGGTAAACTGTTCATAACATTGAACAGGGTAGAGTTTAGGTTTGTTACCATGAGTATGTTTGCTTCTTAATGCTATTTCAATCATTTTAATAGCAGTAATTTGGTTTTTTTCAGCAGCATACTTCCCAGTTAAAAATATTTTTTATAATCACATGATGAATTATGTAATATATGCTTTGTTTTTTCTACTACAGTTTTTCATAAAAAGGAGCTTTATGGAAATTATAGACTGTAAAGTGATCATTACTATATTAACTGTGATTATAAATGGGTTGTTTTCAGGGCAGATTTTAGTTCATGGTGAAGTGGGTGTTTCTGTTTTGAAAACTTATGTAAAAGTCTGTTAAAGCTGGTAGGCTTTAGCTTTCATTTTAACCTGACAACCATCCTAAATAATTTATATGCAAATAATATATTTTCATGTACAATTTCCAAGTGACATACTTCTGTGGATATAATTGCATAATCAACTGCTAATGCAAATTATCATTCAGTGAAATTGTTTAAAGTGAACAGTAACCACACAGTGGTTGATTTAATTTTTTTCAACTCATAGATTCTATAAGGGGACCATCTTTTTTTTTCATTGGTCTTCCTTTCTATTGCTATGCCTTTTTGATTCCTTCTCCCCCAACTCCTATTCTTCAAAGCTCTACAAAAAAAAGCATCTTATAGGAAATAATGTTGAGGCTCATAATAAATTAGAAATAGTAAGGACAATTTGAAATAATAAAGAAGTTTCACCCTTTCCCATCTTCCTGCTCCCCAGCCTCTACCCTCACCCCCATGCCAGGATGACATGCCTTTTTTTATATATATTGGGCTGCTATTAAGATTATCTTTTCTCTCTTTCATAGTGATCTTGAGCCTGAATGGCTGGACAGTGTGCAGAAAAATGGAGAGCTGTTTTATTTGGAATTGAGTGAGGATGAAGAAGAAAGCCTCCTTCCTGAGACACCAACTGTGAACCATGTCAGGTTCAGTGAAAATGAGATTATCATTGAAGATGATTACAAAGAAAGAAAAAAGTATGAACCCAAACTCAAGCAGTTTACCAAAATTTTAAGAAGGAAAAGACTTTTACCCAAGCGCTGCAATAAAAAAAATAGCAATGACAATGGACCAGTATCCATTCTAAAGCATCAGTCCAATCAGAAGACAGGAGTCATTGTCCAACAGCGGTACAAAGATGTGAATGTTTATGTAAACCCCAAAAAGCTAACTGTCATCAAAGCCAAAGAGCAGCTCAAGCTTCTGGAAGTGCTGGTTGGAATTATTCATCAGACCAAGTGGAGCTGGAGAAGAACTGGAAAGCAGGGTGATGGAGAGAGGCTTGTGGTTCATGGCCTGCTGCCAGGGGGATCTGCTATGAAGAGTGGTCAGGTACTCATTGGTAAGTGTTGCTGGTACACATCCATCCTTGTTTACAGAGATACATGATTAACGATGACACCTTGCGGGAAATGTGATAAAAGCAATTACATACAGTCTCCACAGATTAAGAACTGATTAATGACATTTGGTACAGTAGAGAAATGGTTACACATGGTACACTACAAGGTATAGTGTTCTAAAATAACCAGTTCAGTGTGTTGAATATGTGTGTGCCTTGTTCAGGCCAAGAAATAGCTTACCTAATTTTCAAGTTTTGAATTATATAATTTTATTTCATCTTGGTTCTATTTGCTGACAAGAAAAAAAAGTTGATCATAGAGTGATAATTTAGGTTTGAATGGCTATATCCAGTAACAGGATACAAAAATATATAATTTATGAATAAAAATACTTTTAAATTGTATGTTTGCACTTGAGTACACTAAGTTCTTGGAGTGGTTTGCAACTGTTTCATTTGGCATATTTAGCAACAGTGGTATTATACATAAATTTCCTTTTAAGGGCGTGTGTCATAAAATATATGTGTCATAAAATATCCCACCAATTTTCAAGAAAAATAAACCCACAAGTTATTCTGAATACATATTAAAATGAGCATTTTGTGTTGCTGATAAATTTTAAGCTGTTAGATACAATGTTTGAGTTAGTAGCAATCTTATTACTTATAGATAAATGAGTCAAATGTGAGGGTATACCATTACTAAAATTTAAAAGTAATAAGTTCTAAAAGCTGACAGTCTTTTAAGTTTATCTAACATAAGAGGTTTAAATGAAGAACATTTACAGATACATTTTCAAATATTTCCAACTTTAAATCTGAATTTCATTTGTTTGTTCACTGACTTGACAATTTGTTTTTTTAGCGTCTGCTAAGTGCCAGGAATAAAAGATTACTTTACTGATCCAATTATTTCTTGAAAGGAGCTATGTTTTAGTGGAAGAGATGGGTTACAGATAGGCAGGCAGTTCCTCACTGGTAAGTGTCATCATAGGGGTTTACAAGGAGGATCATATACAATCTTGTAGGAAGGGCATCTGTGGCAAAGTATGTGTTCCAGAATGATCTCAACAGGATCTGCACACTTTCTTAAAATGTAGTGTTGATACTCCTCCCGCAGAGAGTTGTGCTCTTTGTCATTGAATCTGAGTGGGCTGGTGACTACAGCTTAATTGGTGCCATGTGACTTAAGAGGTTGGATCATAAAAAGTGATGCAGCTTCTGCCTGGTTATTTTGGGGATACTTGCCCTTAGAACCCAGTCACCCTTATGTGAAGAGGCCAAGACACCAGTGATCCAGCTGATATTCCCAGCTGAAGCCCTCGCCACCAGATTTGAGTGAGAAGCCTGTAAGATGACTCCAGCCCCAACCACCATCTGGCTGTAACTGCATGAGGAATCCCAAGTAAGAACCACAGCTGGCCCCAGTTAACCCCAGAACCAGGAGAGATGATAAATGATTGTTGTTGTTATATATTGATGGAGTTTCGCTCTTGTCGCCCAGGCTAGAGTTCTATGGCGCCATCTTGGCTCATTTAAACCTCCACCTCCCAGGTTCAAGCGATTCTCCTGCCTCAGCCTCCCAAGTAGTTGGGGTTACAGGCACCCACCACCATGCCTGGATAATTTTTTTGTATTTTTTAGTAGAAACGGAGTTTCACCATATTGGTCAGGCTGGTCTTGAACTCCTGACCTCAGGTGATCCACCCACCTTGGCCTCCCAAAGTGCTGAGATTACAGGCATGAGCCACCACACCCAGCCAATTGTCGTTTTAAGCCTCAAAATTATTTGGATAGGCCTGGCTTGGTGGCTCACACTTGTAATCCCAGCACTTTGGGAGGCCATGATGGGCAGATCACTTGAGGCCAGGGATTTGAGATCAGCCTGGCCAATATGGCAAGACCCCGTGTCTACTAAAAATACAGAACTTAGCTGGACCTGGTAGTGCATGCCTGTAATCTCATCTACTAGGGAGGCTAGGGCATGAGAATCACTTGAACCTGGGAGGCAGAGTTTGCAATGAGCCAAGATTGTACCACTGCACTCCAGCCTGGGGAACACAGAGAGATTCTGTCTCCAAAAAAAAAAAAAAATAATTGTTTGGATGACTGATTATGCAGCAATAGATGACTGGAACAGGGGCTAATACATACTTACATTGCCTTGGGTCCTCAACTTTCCTTCTTGTGAAATGATAGGATTGAACTAAATATCTCTATGGTTTGTTCTTTTAGTTCTATAAAAGGAGCCAGAATTCATTTAACATGCTCCCCTTTCAGTGGTGTTTCCTATAAGCTGGTCGTTAGATCTTGAGGCCTATCAAACATATTTTATAGGTGGTCTGTGTGCTTCCATCAAGAACAATATATTATCTGCTGTTTTTCTTTTTGTGATGTTAGCAGTTATTGATGATCATTGCCTGGATCCATTAATTCATTGAGGAACTGCAAAATGGTGGTATTCCAATTCTGTCTTTCTCGATATTTCAGTTAGACTACTTTTGTAGAAAGAAACTCGCTATCACCTCTGTTTGGTAACCTTGACATATGGTTCAGACAGGAAAGGCAGGATAAATGTCTAATTTTTCTTCTTTTAACAGTTTTCACAAAAGCAAATTAGTACCATTATTCAAGAACTTCTAGAATGGTAGGTTGGGAAGGGCCTTAATTCTCTCTAGTTTAGTGCCCACATGTTATAGATGAGGGATTGAGATTGAAACTCAAAAAAAAGCAACAAAATTTATTGTTAGTAAATGCATTGGCAGAAAACATTGAGTTTTGAATGTATAAAATGACAGTATAGTAACTGCTTTTCAGAAACCAAATTCCCTTTCCCTGAAGTCAAATTTGGCTTAATTTAAAGAATCAATTTAAATTCACAATTTGATCTCATTTTTCTGTCCCATACATATTTGCCACTCCGTCTGTCCATAAATCCCCACCTGTAACAAGCAAGGCTGACTTATTTTTTTCCTAACTGACCTCCAGATACATGTTGTATGTCCATCTTTGTTTTTTAGCATTCGTGGTTCCTTTTTTGGTACATCACAAAGATTGCTTTATATTATTAGGCTAGTGCATTCATCTTCTATTGCTGCCGTGACAAATTACCACAAAATTAGTCGTTTAAAACATACAAATTTATCATGTTGCAATAATGTAAGCCAGAAATCTAAAATGGGTCTTCTTGTATGAAAATCAAGGTGTCCACAGGGCTACATTCCTTTTGGAGGCCCCAGGGAAGAATCTCATTCCTTGGCCAGCTTTCAGAGGCTACCTGCATTCTGTGGCTTGTGGTCCTGTCCTCCATAATCAAAGCCAGCAACATAGCATCTTCCAGTCTCTCTCATGCTGACCCTGACACTTCTGCCTTCCTCCTATAAAGACCTTTATGATTACCTGAGGATCATTCGGATAATCTTCCAATCTTTTAAGTTAATTACAACTGCAAAGTCCTTTTTGCTGTGTAAGGTAGCATACTCAGAGATTTCAGGGATTGAGACATAGACATCTTTGGGGGGCAATTATGCTGCCTACCACAGTGGAGGTTTCTTGACAAAATATGAGTTTTTTTCTTTTTGCAATAGTAATAATATCCATTCATTGTAGACAATTTAGAAAATACAATTAAGCAAAAAAGAAAAATTCCATATTCCCAAAGATAACATTTTGATATATATTCTTCCCTTTTCCTACCTTTATATACAATAATTTTTTGTCAAAAATAATGTCTTAATTTGTATATTCATTTTATATATAGTATAAACACAGCAGTAAACAAGCTTTTGCATATATATTTTCATAGCCCTTGGTGCCTTATGTAGTAGCCCTTTAGTACACATATGTTGTTTGATGTTAAGTATCTACTGAGAAATTGGTGGCTTTTCTCATATAATTAACTTTACATTGAGGAACTGTGATAAACTGGTCTCTTTTTAAAATATTTTATTTGGTTCTTAAATATATCTCTTAATAAAAATTTTCTCTTATTTCTACCCATCAATAATTCCCAGGCCATTTCTTATTTAACAATGCAAACCAATCATATAGTTCATTTCCTTTTAGCCTTTGAAATGGGACAAAGCATATTAATGACTCCTGTGTACTTATTGAGAAAGACCTTTCCTGGAGTGTAGGATGTTCACAGCAAAGGTGTGATGTCCAGGAAGCCGGCCATGTCTGAGTCACTTCACAGAAGTGCTCAGAAACACTAGAGGAAAACAAAGTCTGGGAGAATGAGAAGTGGATGTAATACTTATTTCATAAAATGGGAAAATTTTCTACTAAACATTTAAAAATATTGAGTATACTACACTTGCTTTAAAAATTTATTTTCATATATTTTTATGATGAGCCATCTCCTCTTTATAGAGGTTTGTTAGACTTGATGCTTTTAGATGATACTCCCTATAACACTCAGCTACAGGCATGTATTCATTAGGATTTGGAGAAAAAAGTCATTTGGGACATCATCCGATGGAATTTTAGTTTAAAGTAACAAATTTAAAATGGTTTTACTATTTCTATGCCCTGAGGATAACAAACTATAGACAACAGAACTAATCATTAGGATAGGCCAAAAGTGGTTTCATTTTACATTGACACAGCTATACTGTGTCTATCATTCCTTTATTTTTTTTTAAATCACTACAGCTATAAGTAATTTGACATAGTACTCTTGTTTAATCTCTTATGTAGGAGAAATTAAACAGGCATCTTGTTGTGTCTTTTTTTTTTTTTTCTCCAAGTGAACTTCAAGTTGAAAGTTTATTTTACTCTGCAAGTTCTTACTTTTAAGAAAAGTTTGTCCGAAGTGTTGTAATAGTTAACCATCATAATGACTTGGTGCCCATGCTTGCAAAACTCTCATCTGAATTGTATCTCTTGAGCATCTAAACCTAGTTCAAGCCTTCACAGTTGGCCTAAGAAACTACTCCTGCTCACTCTGCACTTAACCCTGTTCTCATTCAATGGAGATATCAAGGAGAGGAAGGAAAAAAAGGAGGAATAGGCCAGGCACAGTGGCTCAAGCCTGTAATCCCAGCACTTTGGGAGGCCGAGAAGGGTGGATCACAAGGTCAGGAGATCGAGACCATCCTGGCTAACATGGTGAAACCCTGTCTCTACTAAAAAATATAAAAAACTAGCCAGGCGAGGTGGCGGGCACCTGTAGTCCCAGCTACTCGGGAGACTGAGGCAGGAGAAGGGCATAAACCTGAGAGGCGGAGCTTGCAGTGAGCTGAGATCTGGCCACTGCACTCCAGCCTGGGTGACAGAGCGAGACTCTGTCTCAAAAAAAGGAGGAATACTAGTACCTAAAGTGTCAACATTTTCATCTGTTTGCCAACCCTACAGATGGCCAAGTGATGCCTAATAATTGGTTGCCTTAAAGGAAAGGAACTCTGAACTTTGGAAACACCAATCTTTTATAAAGAACTGTTATTAATAATAATATATTGAGCACAGCATTGACCTTATTATACCATTCAGTAAACAAGCTTGACCTTTGCTCAGGATGGAAACACTATCTCTGTTGTCCAAGGCTGTTCATTACACAAACATCTTTGAAAAGACAGTCTATTTTTTATTTGCGGAGGGGGCGCCCAAGATGGCCGAATAGGAACAGCTCCGGCCTCCAGCTTCCAGCATGAGCAACACAGAAGACGGGTGATTTCTGCATTTTCAACTGAGGTACCAGGTTCATCTTACTGGAGCGTGTCAGACAGTTGGTGCTGGTCAGTGGGTGCAGCCCAACCAGCGAGAGCTGAAGCAGGGTGAGGCATCGCCTCATCTGGGAAGCACAAGGGGGAAGGGAATTCCTTTACCTAGCCAAGGGAAACTGAGACACAAAACACCTGGAAAATCGGGTGACTCCCACCCTAATACTGCACTTTACCAAGGGTCTTAGCAAATGGCACACCAGGAGATTATATCCCACATCTGGCCCGGAGGGACCCATGCCCATGGAGCCTCCCTCATTGCTAGCACAGTAGTCTGAGATCTAACTGCAAGGTGGCAGTGAGGTTGGGGGAGGGGCACATGCCATTGCTGAGGCTTAAGTAGGTAAACAAAGCCGCTGGGAAGCTCGAACTGGGTGGAGCCCACCAAGCTCAAGGAGGCCTGCCTGCCTCTGTAGACTGCACCTCTGGGGACAGGGCATCGCTAAACAAAAAGCAGCAGAAACCTCGGCAGAGGTAAATGTCCCTGTATGACAGCTTTGAAGAGAGCAGTGGTTCTCCCAGCACAGAGGTTGAGATCTGAGAATGGACAGACTGCCTGCTCAAGTGGGTCCCTGACCCCTGAGTAGCCTAACTGGGAGACAGCCCCCACTAGGTGCAGACAGACACCTCACACCTCACATGGCTGGGTACACCTCTGAGACAAAGCTTCCAGAGCAAGAATCAGACAGCAACACTTGCTGTTCAGCAATATTCTATCTTCTGCAGCCTCTGCTGCTGATACCCAGGCAAACAGAGTCTGGAGTGGACCTCAAGCAAACTCCAACAGACCTGCAGCTGAGGGTCCTGACTGTTAGAAGGAAACTAACAAACAGAAAGGACACCTACACCAAAACCCCATCAGTACGTCACCATCATCAAAGACCAAAGGCAGATAAAACCACAAAGATGGGGAAAAAGCAGGGCAGAAAAGCTAGAAATTGAAAAAATCGGAGTGCCTCTCCCCCTCCAAAGGAACGTAGCTCATCGCCAGCAATGGATCAAAGCTGGATGGAGAATGACTTTGATGAGTTGAGAGAAGAAGGCTTCAGTCGATCAAACTTCTCAGAGCTAAAGGAGGAACTACGTACCCAGCGCAAAGAAACTAAAAACCTTGAAAAAGGAATGGAAGAATGGATAACTAGAACAACCAATGCAGAGAAGTCCATAAACGAACTGATAGAGATGAAAACCATGACACGAGAACTACGTGACAAATGCACAAGCTTCAGTAACCGACTTGATCAACTGTAAGAAGGAGTATCAGTGATTGAAGATCAAATGAATGAAATGAAGCCAGAAGAGAAGTGTAGAGAAAAAAGAGTCAAAAGAAATGAACAAAGCCTCCAAGAAATATGGGATTATGTGAAAAGACCAAATCTACGTCTGATTGGTGTGCCTGACGTGACGAGGAGAATGGAACCAAGTTGGAAAACACTCTTCAGGATATTATCCAGGAGAACTTCCCCAACCTAGCAAGGCAGGCCAACATTCAAATTCAGGAAATACAGGGAACACCACAAAGATACTCCTCGAGAAGAGCAACTCCAAGACACGTAATTGTCAGATTCACCAAAGCTGAAATGAAGGAAAAATGCTAAGGGCAGCCAGAGAGAAAGGTTGGGTTTCCCACAAAGGGAAGCCCATCAGACTAACAGCAGATCTCTCAGCAGAAACTCTACAAGACTGAAGAGAGTGGGGGTCAATATTCAACATTCTTAAAGAAAAGAATTTTCAACCCAGAATTTCATATCCAGCCAAACTAAGTTTCATGAGTGAAGGAGAAATAAAATTCTTTACAGACAAGCAAATGCTGAGAGATTTTGTCACCACCAGTCCTGCCCTACAAGAGATCCTGAAGGAAGCACTAAACATGGAAAGAAACAACCAGTACCAGCCACTGCAAAAACATGCCAAATTGTAAAGACCATCAATACTAGGAAGAAACTGCATCAACTAACGAGCAAAATAACCAGCTAATATCATAATGGCAGGATCAACTTCACACATCATAGTATTAACCTTAAATGTAAATGGGCTAAATGCTCCAATTAAAAGACACAGACTGGCAAATTGGATAAAGAGTCAAGACTCATCAGTTTGCTGTATTCAGGAGACCCATCTCACATGCAAAGACACACATAGGCTCAAAATAAAGGGATGGAGGAAGATCTGCCAAGCAAATGGAAAACAAAAAAAGGCAGGAGTTGCAATCCGAGTCTCTAATAAAACAGACTTTAAACCAACAAAGATCAAAAGAGACAAAGAAGGCCATTACATAATGGTAAAGGGATCGATTCAACAAGAAGAGCTAACTATCCTAAATATAGTGCACCCATTACAGGACAACCCAGATTCATGAAGAAAGTCCTTAGAAACTTAAAAAGAGACTTAGACTCCCATACAATAATAATGGGAGACTTTGACACCCCACTGTCAACATTAGACAGATCAACGAGACAGAAAGTTAACAAGGATATCCAAGAATTGAACTCAACTCTACACCAAGCGGACCTAATAGACATCTACAGAATTCTCCACCCCAAATCAACAGAATATACATTCTTCTCAGCACCACATTGCACTTATTCCAAAACTGACACATAGTTGGAAGTAAAGCACTCCTCAGCAAATGTAAAAGAATAGAAATTATAACAAACTGTCTCTCAGACCACAGTGCAATCAAACTAGACCTCAGGATCAGGAAACTCAATCAAAACCACACAACTACATGCAAACTGAACAGCCTGCTCCTGAATGACTACTGGGTACATAATGAAATGAAAGCAGAAATAAAGATGTTCTTTGAAACCAATGAGAACAAAGATACAACATACCAGGATCTCCAGACACATTTAAAGTAGTTTGTATAGGGAAATTTATAGCACTGAATGCCCACAAGAGAAAGCAGGAAAGATCTAAAACTGACACCCTAACATCACAATTAAAAGAACTAGAGAAGCAAGAGCAAACACATTCAAAAGCCAGCAGAAGGCAACAAATAACTAAGATCAGAGCAGAACTGAAGGAGATAGAGACACAAAAAAAACCCTTCAAAAAATCAATGAATCCAGGAGTTGGTTTTTTGAAAATATCAACAAAATTGATAGACCGCTAGCAAGACTAATAAAGAAGAAAAGAGAGAAGAATCAAATAGACGCAATAAAAAATGATAAAGGGGATGTCACCAGCGACCCCACAGAAGTACAAACTACCATCAGAGAATACTATAAACACCTCTACGCAAATAAACTAGAAAACCTAGAAGAAATGGATAAATTCCTGGACACATACACTCTCCCAAGACTAAACCAGGAGGAAGTTGAATCCCTGAATAGACCAATAGCAGACTCTGAAATTGAGGCAATAATTAAGAGCCTACCAACCGAAAAAAGTCCAGGACCAGACGGATTCAGAGCCGAATTCTACCAGAGGTACAAGGAGGAGCTGGTACCATTCCTTATGAAACTATTCCAATCAATAGAAAAAGAGGGAATCCTCCCTTACTCATTTTATGAGGCCAACATCATCCTGATACCAAAGCCTGGCAGAGACACAACAAAAAAAGAGAATTTTAAACCAATATCCCTGATGAACATTGATACAGAAATCCTCAATAAAATACTGGCAAACCGAATCCAGCAACACATCAAAAAGCTTATCCACCATGATCAAGTGGGCTTCATCCCTGGGATGCAAGGCTGGTTCAACATACGCAAAGCAATAAACGTAATCCAGCATATAAACAGAACCAAAGACAAAAACCACATGATTATCTCAATAGATGCAGAAAAGGCCTTTGACAAAATTCAACAGCCCTTCATGCTAAAAGCTCTCAATAAATTCGGTATTGATGGAACGTATCTCAAAATAATAAGAGCTATTTATGACAAACCCACAGCCAATATCATACTGAATGGGCAAAAACTGGAAGCATTCCCTTTGAAAACTGGCACAAGACAGGGATGCCCTCTCTCACCACTCCTGTTTAACATAGTGTTGGAAGTTCTGGCTAGGGCAATCAGGCTAGAAAAAGAAATAAGGGATATTCAATTAGGAAAAGAAGAAGTCAAATTGTCCCTGTTTGCAGATGACATGATTGTATATTTAGAAAACCCCATCATCTCAGCCCAAAATCTCCTTAAGCTGAAAAGCAACTTCAGCAAAGTCTCAGAATAGAAAATTGATGTGCAAAAATCACAAGCATTCTTATACACCAATAACAGACAAACAGAGATCCAAGTCATGAATGAACTCCCATTCACAATTGCTTCAAAGAGAATAAAATACCTAGGAATCCAAATTAGAAGGGATGTAAAGGACCTCTTCAAGGAGAACTACAAACCACTGCTCAGTGAAATAACAGAGGACACAAACAAATGGAAGAAAATACCATGCTCATGGATAGGAGGAATCAATATCGTGAAAATGGCCATACTGCCCAAGGTAATTTATGGATTCAGTGCCATCCCCATTAAGCTACCAATGACTTTCTTCACAGAATTGGAAAAAAACTGCTTTAAAGTTCATATGGAATGAAAAAAGACCCCGCATTGCCAAATCAATCCTAAGCCAAAAGAACAAAGCTGGAGGCATCACACTACCTGACTTCAAACTATACTACAAGGCTACAGTAACCAAAACAGCATGGTACTGATACCAAAACAGAGATATAGACCAATGGAACAGAACAGAGCCCTCAGAAATAATACCACACACCTACAGCCATCTGATCTTTGACAAACCTGACAAAAACAAGAAATAGGGAAAGGATTCCTATTTAATAAATGGTGCTGGGAAAATTGGCTAGCCATAAGTAGAAAGCTGAAACTGGATCCTTTCCTTACTCCTTATACGAAAATTAATTCAAGATGGATTAGAGACTTAAATGTTAGACCTAAAACCATAAAAACCCTAGAAAAAAACCTAGGTAATACCAGTCATGACATAGGCATAGGCAAGGACTTCATGTCTAAAACACTAAAAGCAATGGCAACAAAAGCCAAAATTGACAAAATTGACAAATAACTAAACTAAAAAGCTTCTGCACAGCAAAAGAAACTACCATCAGAGTGAACAGACAACCTACAGAATGGGAGAAAATTTTTGCAATCTACTCATCTGACAAAGGGCTAATATCAAGAACCTACAAAGAACTCAAACAAATTTACAAGAAAAAACAACCCCATCAAAAAGTGGGCAAAGGATATGAACAGACACTTCTCAAAAGAAGACATTTATGCAGCCAACAGACACATGAAACAATGCTCATCATCACTGGCCATCAGAGAAATGCAAATCAAAACCACAATGAGATACCATCTCACAACAGTTAGAATGTCGATCATTAAAAAATCAGGAAACAACAGGTGCTGGAGAGGATGTGGAGAAATAGGAACACTTTTACACTGTTGGTGGGATTGTAAACTAGTTCAACCATTGTGGAAAACAGTGTGGCGATTCCTCAAGGATCTAGAACTGGAAATACCATTTGACACAGCCACCCCATTACTGGGTATATACCCAAAGGGTAATAAATCATGCTGCTATAAAGACACATGCACACGTATGTTTATTGTGGCACTATTCACAATTAGCAAAGACTTGGAATCAACCCAGATGTCCATCAGTGACAGACTGGATTAAGAAAATGTGGCACATATACACCATGGAATACTATGCAGCCATAAAAGGGATGAATTTGTGTCCTTTGTAGGGACATAGATGCAGCTGGAAACCATCATTCTCAGCAAACTATTGCAAGAACAGAAAACCAAACACCACATGTTCTCACTCATAGGTGGGAACTGAACAGTGAGATCACTTGGACACAGTAAGGGGAACATCACACAGCGGGGCCTATTGTGGGGCGGGGGCAGGGGGGAGGGATAGTATTAGGAGACATACCTAATGCAAATGACAAGTTAATGGGTGCAGCCCACCAACATGGCACATGTATACATATGTAACAAACCTGCATGTTGTGCACATGTACCCTAGAACTTAAAGTATAATAATAAAAAAAAAAAGAAAAAGAAAAGACAAGACAGTCTAGAACAAAGACTCTCAATGCCTCGGCCTGTAAGATGTACAGAAACATGAGACTCATGAAGAATTGTCTACCAACACAATTCTACATATACAGGTTGAGTACTCCTTATTCGAAATACCTGGAACCGGAAGTGCTTCCGAATTTTTTTTTTTCTTTTTTGGAATATTGCATTATATTTACCTGTTGAGCATCCCAAGTCTGACAATCCCAAATCCAAAATGCTCCAATGAACATTTCCTTTGATGGTCAGATTGATGCTCAAAATATTTTGAATTTTGGAGCATTTTGGGTTTTCAATTTTTGGATTTGGGGTGCTCAACTTTTATACATGTTTATTATCCATCTTCCCCAAAGAATATTAAGCTCCCCGAGGGTAGAGATTTTGTCTTTGTTCAGTTCTTTGTCTCTAGTGCTTAGAGCAGTGCCTGGCACACAGTAAGTGCTCAGTAAATATTTGTTAAGTGAATTGATGAATATGAATTATTTCATCAATTTCCTAATAATATACTTAGGAATGATGAGAAAAATAACTTTGGTATGTCTATATTTCTAATAATGTAGCTCACTGGTATTTTGATAGTATCTTTAGTTATGTTCTGAAAGTAAGTTTCTATTTCAACACTGATCTTTATTTTATTGTCAGATTTGGAAAACATACACATTTTTTTAAGTACATGGAAAAGGACATTTTTACCAAACATGCAGTGTATTTTGATATGGTTGGGGTCTTTGAAGCAAAGAACTGTGTATAGACATAGATCAGTAACAGAAGTGAATACCATAGCATATTGTGTTATGATGTGCCACATGGATTTAATTAGAATTTCAGCTGGGTTTTTGTTTTGTTTTGTTTTTTGTTTTGTTTTGTTTTGTTTTTACTGTGGGTGTAAGTGGTTAGATTCAGTTTTGTCAAGTACAGTATTTGGTTCATGCTACAAATTTTCCATTTGTTCTTTGGATTTACGTAATTCTCCCACTTGCGTCAAGAATAAAAATATTTATCTTTTTAAATATTCATAGGTTGTATTATTTATGGTGTAATGGTGGGCAGTATCATAGATTAAGAGGAGTAAAGTTAGGAGATGAGCCCTGCCACCAATGAGCTGTATAAACTTGGACAAGTTCCTGCTTGTCTGTGCCACATTTCTCACTGAACTTTGAGGAGGTCAGAGTAGCTGTTTAATGTTCCAATTCTAGACCTTTATGGTTTTTGGATATTAATAAAACTATCTTTTATTGTTATTCTGGTTTCAGGTGATGTCCTTGTTGCTGTGAATGATGTTGATGTTACTACTGAAAACATCGAGAGGGTTCTGTCTTGCATTCCTGGACCTATGCAGGTATGGACATTCTTTTTCTATATTTTATGATGTTACATAAAATAAATATATCCTGCACTATTTTCCTTTTTAAGCTTCTGAAAAGTATCACGTATAATGGATGAGTTACATTGGTAATTGGCTATTTAAGAAAATTTAGCTCTTGCTAATGTTATCAGCTTTCGGAGATTATTCTAAAAAGAGAGAAAAATATCTGCAAATAAAATTCTACGTAAAGCAGTAACAGCAACAGTAATGAAAACATATATAATTATAAACTTCCCATTATAACTACCATATATGCTTGTGATAATCTAGTTCCTAGAATAGTCATTTTAAATAGTCATGGAGTTTTCTGTTCTCGACTTACTAAGATCACTGTTGCCATAAAGTTTTTTTTCCAATGTGATTTTATTTTAAAAACAAATTATACAAGTTTCTTGATTTTTTTTTTTTTTGGTCATTTAATTAAACTTTTCTCCTGGACTTTTGTTTGGCTACTTAACGAATTATTTTTCAATCCTTGTAGATAGAAATAAATTTATTGCATAAAAAGTCATTTTGATACCCTAAACATTGACATTGTGTATCGTAAATGACATTTTTCGGTTATTAGGGTTATTTTGCAAGTGCTATACCTTTTGGTAACAGAGTATACCATGAATATTCTGTTCTAGATAGCATCAGGAATTAGTGTTCTGTTTTTGGGGGCATAGGGAAGATTATATGCTTTATATGGGTTAGAGCAGGGGTCCCCAAACCCTGGGCCATGGACTGGTAGTGGTTCATGGTCTATTAGGAACTGGACTCCATAGCAGGAAGTAAGCAGTGGGCAAGTGAGCAAAGCTTCATCTGTATTTACAGCTGCTCCCCATCGCTCACATTAGTGTCTGAGCTCCACCTCCTGTTAGATCAGCGGTGGCATTAGATTCTCCTAGGAGCACGAACCCTATTGTGAACTGTGCATGCAAGGAAGGGATCTAGGTTCTATGCTCCTTATGATAATCTAATGCCTGATGATTTGTCACTGTCTCCCATCACCCCCAGATGGGACCATCTAGTTGCAGGAAAACAAATTCAGCGTTCCCACTGATTCTACATTATGGTGAATTGTATAATTATTTCATTGTATATTACAATGTATTATAATAATGATAGAAATAAAGTGCTATGTATTATCCCTGAGTGAGGGATCCCCTTTTCTTCTTATGTTGGTTGCAGGTGTGCTTCAAGTATTACCAGAGTTCAATCATGTCTCTTCTTCTTCAAAAATATGAAAAGTTATGTTTACAGCAGAATCACATTATACTTATATTTAATTAACCTTTGCAAATTCAGCTGTGCACACTTAGCAGAAGAAAAAGGGAGAGAAAGAAATAAGGATTGACATATTTTGGACCAGTTCCATCCACAATTAACCCATCCTTTTTAAACATGCAAGAGTAGTCAGGTATACATTTATTATATACTTTATTTCTATTATTATGAAATAATTATACAACTCACCATAATGTAGAATCAGTGGGAACCCTGAGCTTGTCTTCCTGCAACTAGATGGTCCTATCTGGGGGTGACAGGAGACAGTGACAGATGATCACGCATTAGATTATCATAAGGAGTGCACAGCCTAGATCCCCCACATGCACAGTTCCCAATAGATTTTGTGCTGCTGGTAGAATCTAATGTCACCACTGATCTGACAGGAGGTAGAGCTCAGGTGGTAATGTGAATGATGGGAAGTGGCTATAAATATGGATGAAGCTTCACTCACTGGCCACTCACCTCCTGCTATCCCACCTGGTTCCTAATGGTTCTGATACCTGTCCGTGGCCTGAGGTTGACGCCCCCTGGTGTAAGAAGATGCCCTTATCCTTAGGAGAGACCTGCTAAAGTACTTAGGAACAATGTATTAAGATACCTGCAAATAATTTTCAAATGGTTCAGCCAAGAAACTTAAAAATACATATAGAGAAGGGAGGAGTATGGAAGGAAAGGAAAGGAAAGGAAGACCAGAGAGAAGAGACAAAATGAAGCAAATGTGACAAAATGTTAACAATAGTGCCATTAGATGTGGGATTATGGGCAATCATTGTACTCTTCTTACAACTTTTCTGTAGTTTCAAAATTTCTAAAATAAAATGTTGATTTAAAAAAGAGGTTTTCAAAAATTTAAATAACAAGAACAAAGGTTAAAATACTCATCTAATTGCTGATTTTTGTGACTCTGATCCGTTTCTGCAGCTCTGTGCTCTCATTTATTTAACAGGTACATAATCATGCATGTAGTACATCATCTCCTCCCCTGTCTTTTTATCTGGGAGCTTAGGTCCAAATTTTGCAGAAGACCAAGACTGATTTCATTTAGCTCTGGGCCATAGCTGGCTTTTTTAGAGCTTTGGAGGATCCTAACTGCTTTTCTAGGAGAAGAGCCTGAAGATTATTAGTCTTGGACTCTTCTCTCTCAGGTAGTTCTTAGGCCTGAAGGAGGGGGCAAAGGCTTCTTAAAGGAGATGATTCTTGAGTGGAATGTTTTAACTTTTATTATTTCCTTGTTACACAGAAATGATACATATACTGTGGAAAAATTAGAAAACAAACTAGTAAAATGTTTTAGATATTTGTAAATCTAAGAACCCAGAAGTAACCATTTATATCAACATTTTAAAGTGCAGGACTTATATGCAAATCAGATTTGCATTTTAGGAATATTTCACTCTGGATCGGGGAAGCATATGCAAGACTGGAGGTCAGGAAACCAGGTGGTTGGTTTTGCAGTAGTCCAGAAGAGAGATGATAAAGGCCTGAGCAACATGCTGACCGGGGATGGAGGAGGAGATTAGATTTAAGATAGAGAGGAAGGAAAGAGGACAATACTGTCTACAGGATAGAGAGAAGTCCAAGAAGCCTTCCAAGTTTTGTCTTCAGTCACTCAGTGAGGTGGCCCAACAAGAGAAGAGGATGGAGGAGAGATTATCTGCTAAGCCAGTCAGACTCAATTCCCTCAGAATTTTGACTAAGGAGTACTGAAAGCATCTGCCAGCTGTTAGCCAACAGGGAAAGGATAAGACATGCAGAGAGCAGTGTAGATGATGGGAGAGACAGTGCAGACTGAGGCAGAGGTGAGAGACTGGTCAGCTTCTGCAGCTGCTGGAAATTCTGACAGCCTCCCCAGGTCCCATCTGTGAAGAGGATGGTAGCTAAAGGGGAATCAGAGGATTTCTTTGTTTGGTAGATGATTTCTTTGTTTGGAAGAGACATTGCTTTTTAAATAGGATAGGCTAAAGACTGAAGTAGAAAGAAAAGACAAAGCGACAAGACTTTGGAAGTGATGAGTCATAGAGAGTGCTTCCTTGGGTCTGAGGAAAGGCTGGGCAAACTGCACAAAGAAGAGGGACATAGGACACGAAGGATCCTGAACCTTGACCAGGTTAAAGTCTCACCGAGTAATAAGAGAAAACCCTTTATAAGTATCATTTAATAAACTAACTTACATTAAGTATCATTTAATAAAAGTTTTTCCCTATAAAACACATAATATCCCTAATATTTATGTATATCAACCTGTTTTTTAAAATAGCACTTAACTCTTAATTTGGTTATCTGTCTCACCCTTTACCATTTTATCAAGGCAACCCGATTTCCTGACATTTGTAGCTACTTAACATGTTAGTTTTTAAAAATGTCTTTTTAGAGTATAACTTTATTTGTATCATGAAGCCAACTTTACTTAAATCAGAAGAATGGTGGCTGAAATAGTTCCTTAAGGAATTTTAATGGATGGTTCGGTGGTGTGTGTTAGAGTTTTTGTCGTGGTGAGACAAAAAGATCCTTGCACCACAGAAAAGAAATGATGTTGTTTGCCATGTATAACAGTAGTTTTCAAGTATGTTGTTTTTCACCAAGCATAGCAAACCAGTCGTAAATTTGAGGTTGTTGCTGCTGCCTGAAGAAAATTAGTGAATTTTTAAGTCTATTTTTGGTGGACTTAAAAATTTCCCTTTTTTATTTTTGGTAGATTGCACCCTATCTTTTGACCTCTCCACCCATAAGAATCTCAGCTGGGAAAGACGCCTTCCCTGTTCTGAGATGCGTTTCTTTCTCTGAGGACCCGCTTTCTTGTCACCACTGCTTATGCACAAGTCTCATAGACACTCCAGCTGCATCTCTGCGACACCTGCTGCCCTAGGATGTGACTCATCTCATGCTCCCTCTGATCTGATTTCTCCCCTTCCATACTGCTCACACATCTTCACTCAGAGCTCCTTCCTAAAGCCCGATGCCAGGGGACAATCTTCAGAGCCCCCATCTATCTGTCACAAAGTCTGTACTCAGGAATTCCCCAAAGAGTTCTCACATTTCCAGAGAATACCACCAAAGGCTCCCATATACTTTCTTTTGGGTACTTCTAAATCCTCATTCTAGATAAAGGAATTCGGGGTAGATACCCACTAGTGGGGTTGCTGGATCTAATAATAGATCTGCTTTTAGTTCTTTTAGAAGTCTTCATACTGTTTTCCATAGAGGTTGTACTAATTTACATTCCCAACAGCAGGGCATAAGCGTTCCCTTTTCACCACGTCTGCTCCATCTGTTGTTTTCTGACTTTTTAATAATGTCCATTCTAGTTGGGGTAAGGTGGTACCTCATTTTATTTTAACTTGCATTTCCCTGATGATTAGTCATGTTGAGCATTTTTTCATGTTTGTTGACCATTTGTATATCTTCTTTTGAGAAATGTCTATTCAAGTCATTTGCCCACTTTTTAATGGGATTACTTTTTTCTTGTTGATTTCTTTGAGTTATTTAGAGATTCTGAATATTAGTTTTTTGTCAGATGCATAGTTTGCAACTATTTTCTCCCATCCTGTAGGTTGTTTACTCTGTTGATTATTTCTTCTGCTGTGCAAAAGCTTTTTAGTTTAATTGGGTCCCATTTATTTATTTTCATTTTTGTTGCATTTGCTTTTGGAGTCTTAGTCGTAAATTCTTTGCCTATGCCAGTGTCCAAAGAGTACGTTTTCTTCTAGAATTGTTATGGTTTCAGGTCTTAGATTTAAGTCTTTAATCCATCTTAAGTTAATTTTTGTATACAGTGAGAGATAGAGTTTCATTCTTCTATGTGTGGCTATCCAATTTTGGTACTTCTTTGAAATGAACGAGTTATCTTTGACCAGTTGGTATCTAGACAAATATTTCCTTTTCCAAGGATAGGTAATTTTAATACTTCATCCCTAAGTCCTTTGGCATGTATCTCCTAAGAATAAGGACATCCTCTTACACCAGGGGTCCCCAACCCCCAGGCCACGGACCAGTACCAGACCATTAGGTAATTGAGAAGTGGAGGCTACCTTTCCATACCTGTGGTAAATGGCCACATTCTGGACTCTTACCAGTCTTAACATCAGGCCATGAAATTAAAACTGTCTTAATAAAATTGATAATCTTCTTAGAGCCATGTTGCTCTAAGATCTAGCATATTGATAGCGTTTACTCTCCTTGGCCTTTGTTTTAAAGAACCAGAAAGAATGTCTAAGAGAAGAATATTTGAAATACCGCCTTATTTGAAAGGAGAGTTAACTCTGTTGTGTGAAGTCACTCTTAATGCTGAATCTCTTCCTTCTATCTTCCCAGATGAGCCTGTGCTGTCAGCATTCATATTGTGATGTTATTCTTTTTGCACTATCAGATCATACTAATTTCTGGTTTTTGATGGCCTGTCTTATTTTTATAGTCAACAATTTAGACTGCAATGATTATGTTTGATTAAATGAATTTTTATACAGAACATTATACATTCTCATTCAATAAATATTTGTGGTACTATGTATCAGACACTCTCCTAGGAGCTGAAGATACAAATATAAATAGAATATGCAGCCCCAGCCATCAGGAGCCCTCACTCTGGGATGATTTATACGTACTGTACATACCTGGGTGTATGTGCATCGACAGATCCTTCATTGTGAAAATTGCAGCTGATTTTCCCTTGTTGAAAAATCAACACATTGTTTTAATTTTTAAAGGTGAAACTGACATTTGAAAATGCATATGCTGTGAAAAAGGAGACATCCCAACCAACACAGAAAAAGACACAATCGAACACAAGTGATTTAGTCAAGCTTCTCTGGGGAGAAGAGGTTGAAGGTATCCAGCAGAGTAGCCTAAACACTCCTCATATCATTATGTATCTCACACTACAGCTCGACTCAGAAACCTCAAAGGAAGAGGTGAGTGTCCTCAAAAGTCCAAAGGAAAAAGTAAGGACCTTTTATTGTATTCCCAGTGAATAGTGAGTATATTTGATTTAAGGAAGAGACAAAAATGAATTAACTATTGTTCTTTAAAATTGTGTATCTAATACTCTATTATAGATATGAATATTTCATACCACAAATGTTTTTAAAATGAAAACAAATTATTCAGTTATTTCTGTAGGAAAAGAAAAAAGAGGAAGGTATTGTTACAGTATGTTTTAACTTAGAAGCTAAGGTCTTTTTAGCTCTTTTTGATATGTTTCATTGAAGTATTACTTATACATAATAAAATTCAACAATTTTAAGTATACAGTTTGATGAGTTTTGACAAATATATTATACTTTTGTAAGCAGTATCACAATCATGATATGGGACATTTTTGTCACCTCAAAAAATTTCCTCTGTGCCCTGTTACAGTCAATCCCCTCCTTCTGTTAATAGCTTTTAATGCAGGGGGGTGTAGCATTAACTTTCTTACATAGGTTGTCAATAGTTTTTATATTTTACATGTTTTTAAAATTCATTTTCAATGTTTATTGAACACCTACTTTTTGTCTAGCATAATATCAGATATTGGGTATTTTTATTTGCAGGTAAAGGAAATAATCCTAGTAAAGATAAGTACAATGTTTAAGTTCACATAGCTAGTAACTGACAATTTCTATTTAAGCTGAAGTGTTTCCAAATTCTGTGCCCTTTCTTTGATACCAGGTTACCTTTCAACATCAATGTTTTGAGTCTGTTAATTGTTTTGTCAAGTTTTATCTTTTATTGGTTTCTTGTCTGCTTTGCCTATTCATAATTAAGAAAGATATAGAAATCTCCCCCTCTGATGAGGATTTGTCCATTTTTCCCTCCAGTTCTAAATATTTATGCTTTATATATTTTGAGACAATTTTGTTATGTGCATTAATGTTTAGAATTATTAAATCTTCCTGGAGAACTGAACTTTTTGACCTCATGATATGATCCTCTCCACCCTAGTTTGTTTCTGTCTTAAAGTCCTTTTTTAACATTAACATTTTAAAAATAATATTTAATATCATACAGCTTTATTTTATAAGTATTTGAATTTTTTTCTTTCTTTTTCTCAGTCCGTGTCTTTATGTATGTGACATGTCTTTTACACACAGCCTATTTCCAATCTGGCAGTCTCTCTCTTCTAACAAACTCAGTGGGTCCATTTATAGAGATTACTGATATATTTGAATTCATTTCTGCTACCTTATTTGAAAATTTCTACTGGAATTGCTTTTTCTGTGATATTTTTCTTATCTATTTTTGGTTGCTTGTGTCATTATTTTTGCTATATACTCTTTCTGTTTTTTAAATGATTACAGTTAATTTATGATATTTGTCTTAACGGATTCTAAAGTGAAACACTATTTTAACCCCTTTTCAAATAATTCAAACCCCTTAATACACCTTAGCTTCAGTTACCCTTCTCTTTACTTATGTGCTATTGTCATCAATATTTTAGTGCTATCTCTTTTCTCCATCATCTATAATTATAACTACTAATTATTATAACATTTTGTACACCATAAAATTTATAAATTAAGTATATATTATACAATATATAAATGATGTATTATAAAATGTATAACTATAATTATATATATTTGTATGTTTGTTTTTAATATAAATATTATATATTTCATACAGCTTTACCTAGCTTAAATTTACAATTGTGCCTCATATTTTCTTTATTCATCATCCTCTTACATCAGAGACTGTCCTTATTGGATCATTATTTTCTTCCTAAAACATATATTTTAAACATGTCTTTTTAGTGAAAGTGTGTTGGTGATCAATTCTTTTTGTTGTTATTTATCTGATGATGGCTTCTTTTACCTCTTCTTGAAAGGTAGCTTGATAATTCTAGATTGTATTCATTTGGGTAGGCTACTTGCTATAACAAACAATCCTAATGTCTCAGTGGCTTAACATGATGAAAGTTTAGATCTCATTTCATTTAACTATTCCTGGTCATGTGGCTCAGTGACTCCAGCCTTTCTTCTAGTGTTCCTATTATTCCCAAGGGCTTAGGAGTCCTCTATTAGATCCTTTGCATCTAATTGACCAATGAGAGAAGAGAGAAGGCAGGCAGTATCACATGGGACATTTTGGAGACCTGACTTGAAAGAAGTAACATCATTTCTGCTCATGTTCCATTGGGTAGAATTAGTCACATGGTCTATCCATATGCAAGGAAGTAAGAAATGTAGCCTTCCTGTGTGGCCAGGAAGAAGATCAAGTGAATACGTAAGTTGCTTGTGCCACCTAGGTAGATAGTTATTTTCTCTAATCTATTTGAAGATAGTATCCCTTTGTCTTTTGACCTCCATTATTGCTCTTAAGAAGTCTACTGTCAGTCTGTCATTCCTTTGTAAGGAATGTGCCTTTTCTAGTGTTTGTTCAGCTTTTTACTTCTTCTATGCCCCAACTGTTGTTTAATCTCTCCATTGCGTTTTGTATTTAAACAATTACATATTTATTTTTAGAAGTTTCTGAAAAGTGTTTAATCATCATTTCAAATCTGCCATGATATTCCTGGGGGTCTTTTGTTGCTTGCTCATCTTTGTAACTCTAAACTTGTAGACTCTATATTCTGTATCTGCCCATTCTACAAGCTCTAGTCCTGAGAGGATTCTCACGTGTCACAAGGTTTTCACTTGCAATGGCTTGCCTTCTTATGTCCTTAGGGATCTTTGACTAAATTTATTGCTTGATGTTATCTTTGGGAGTCTTGTCGTTCTAATGAGGGGATGCTGTCCTCCAGAGATAATTTGTTTCTTCTGCTTTTGCCACTGACCTAGGATATTTCAGTCTTACTTGAGGGTATGGTCTTAACAAAGTGGTTCTAGGCTCAGCTCACCTACCTTGTTCCTAGCCCAGTACTCAGTGTCCTGATGGAAGCTGTCATGGGAATCAGCCCTCAGGACAGGCCTGCTTCTGTCCTTCTGCCCACCACTCAACACTCCCAGCAGAGGCCCTAACTTGCTCTGCAGTAATGGAGGAGGTTGGAAGGTTGTCCTTGGAAACCTCCCTGCTTCTTGCATGTCAGCAATTTGACAAGTATGTTCTGGCCATGGATCTAGTTTTACAACGAAAGGGTCTCTCAGAGCATCTAGTCAAACATAATACTTTCCACAGAAGTGAGATTTAAAAGGTTTTTAACTAATCTGTATCTCTTTCTTTTTGAAATCCTTCAAGTCTGTATTCTCAATGCTAAAGCTATTTTATCCAAAAGGATTCATTTCCTTGTGTTGCTTCATATATCAAAATTTAGTGAATAATCAAAATGGCAAAGAAGAAATTTACTTAAACACATTTTTGTTATTTCTGTGTTCTGAAAAATACAGACCTGGCCGGGCGCGGTGGCTCACGCCTGTAATCCCAGCACTCTGGGGGGCCGAGGCGGGCGGATCACGAGGTCAGGAGATCGAGACCATCCTGGCTAACAGGGTGAAACCCCGTCTCTACTAAAAATACAAAAAAGCCGGGCGTGGTGGCGGGCGCCTGTAGTCGCAGCTACTCGGGAGGCTGAGGCAGGAGAATGGCGTGAACCCGGAAGGCGGAGCTTGTAGTGAGCTGAGATCCAGCCACTGCACTCCAGCCTGGGCGACACAGCGAGACTCCGTCTCAAAACATAAATTAAAAAAAAAAAAAAATACATACAGACCTAGAGTTAATAATTCTAATTTCTTGTGTGTAGTACTGATCCTTTATATTTTTAAAACAAATGAAATATTTAAGCATTTGTTATATAAAACATACAACAAATTTCCGGGACGATAACATCCTGAATCTTCTAAGTCATTTTGGAGTAAGATACTGCTAAGACCTTTTGTCATCCTTGCCTTTCTTTCCATGGGAAAGTGTGTAGATGTTTCTCAAAAGAACAGGTTTCTGTCTGTTGCCAGCCCTGTATCAACATTGTAATTAAGAGAGGCTTTTATTCTTATTGAACAGAGTGGAAGCTGCTGCAAATGCATGCTACTAATAAGTGCTTAAAAATGCAGGTAATTAAATTGGTTAAGAACCGTAGAGCTTGCCAGGTCTTTAATAGTGAGGCTTTTATGATTGGAATAGAGACCTTCTCAAATGACCTTTTTTGACTGGTATGACTTAATTTATAATAAAATCTCATAAGGTCATTTTACGTGTCACAAGGTTTTCTGTGAGTTACATATTTGATAAAAGCTTATCTTCTTTAAGTTAGAAGGTTTCAAAATGTAAAGACCATAAGCTTGGAGATTTCGAAAAACTATTCAAAGAGTATATGAGGTTTTTTTTGTTTAAAGTAGTGTATGGTATTTTGGCTAAATACAATAAAATTACTTATTGGCCAAGATTTAAATCTGTTAAGTAGACAACAGAAGCTCTTAACTGATATTTAACTTAATTTCTAGATATAAAATAATGTTTTGTAACTTTTTTAGATTAGAATTACTGCAATAAAATTTTAGTTGTTAGGCAGAGTGTATTTGACCAGCATATTCTATAGTAATTTGCATATATTGAATGTGCTTACTAAGTATAAAAAGCAGATGTCTCCGATTTATTTATATTTGTCATAATGTAAAAGTTGGCAAGACATGGAGACTGTATCATGTAATTATTTATTGTATAGTGAGACCACAGCAAGATATGTAATACTCGTTAGAGAGATAGAGAACCAGAGAAAATATATGGTACTATTTAAGGAGCTTGGGTTTTCAATAGTGGCAATATTAATATTTATGGATACAGTCATTAAACAGGGCAACTGGAAGCCACTCTGAATTCTTCATGGTTTCTATCTTAACATTTTCATTTTGCCTGCTTTTAATTTTCCTTGTGAGAGAAATAAATGTTGCTTTAAGTAACAACAAAAAATGAGGTACAGAATGGTGCATCTCTTTGTATGACAGTATTGAGACAGTGCACATCCTGATTTTGAAATTTGTCATTTTATTTTGTAAAAACTGTTTCCTGAGACATGCTCTTCTCGAAAATAGAAAAACATAAGGCGTTTTGTGAATTATCTTGTACATCTAGTATTTTCCATGTTTTAAAATAAAATATGCTCTTTTCAAGTTTGAATTCAGATTAGTTTGTGGCATACACAGTGTTTCAAATTTGACAGATAAGGTTTTATAATATTGTGACACTTTTTTCTTATTATCTATATTATAATTTAGTTCTGTATTCTCACTTTGTAAGTTTAATTGCTGTCTTGGCTTGGATTTAATGATTTCACCAAAAATGTTGAATATTGTCTTTTAAAAAATAGTATAAAAGTAATTAAATTTAAAGACTCCTAATAGTTACTTGTGGTACCTATGTAGCTGTGTAACCACAGGGACGAGAATAACTGTATACTATTAACAAAATATAATAAAATATGAGTATTACAAATTGCTATTAAAGAGATTAAAGTTTAAAACTATTTTAAATGAATTGTAATTTAAATTAATTAGTATCCTACTTAGTATATTATTTGTTGTTATGACTAATTTTGGCAGTCTCTAACTTATTTTCAAGTGTAGTATTTTACATGCTAGTTAATGTGTTAAAATTCCAAGCATAGTTCTCCCCTTCTGTTTGAATAAAACTCCCACTGAAGCTGAAAGGATTCATTTTTTGTTCTTTTCTTAATACAAAGTTTGAACTTTCCCTGACAAAGATACCGGTTGGAAAATTGGGTGGTTTGATCATTTGTTTCATTTAACAGCAGGAAATTCTTTATCATTATCCAATGTCTGAAGCATCTCAGAAACTTAAAAGTGTGAGAGGGATTTTTCTCACACTCTGTGACATGCTGGAAAACGTAACTGGGACACAAGTTACTAGGTAATAATTTTTATTTGGCTTTAATTCTGTTTTTTTCAAGTTCTTTTATTTCACCCTGACAAATAAAACGCTGAAACAAGTATCTGTTATACAAGTATACTTGTATCTACAATATATGTATTATATACATTATAGTCCATAATCTATGTACATACATGTATATATCTATACATTATAGATAACGAGATCTACAGAATGTCTGCAGATTTTTGCTTCATCTAAGTTATTTCTACCAATCATCTATTTGAAGTGTAGGTTCTCAATGCAGCTGTAGATCTGGGTGTTTTGGCACATTTTAAATAACAGTTGGGCCTATATTTATTATTTCTTCATGAAGGTGTATCTTTTAAGCATGGCATTA
Organism: Theropithecus gelada; assembly: GCF_003255815.1. Lineage (NCBI taxonomy): Eukaryota > Metazoa > Chordata > Mammalia > Primates > Cercopithecidae > Theropithecus > Theropithecus gelada. The sequence goes on from NC_037672.1 coordinate 124,730,636, forward strand.
TTATGAATCTCAGCTTTTTCATGTTTCTATCTTGATTGTTAACTTCCTAGGCAATACCTTTATGGCAAACAGAATTGGCAAGAATGACTGAACACCAAAATTGGTCATATAGTTAGGACATACTCTGTTCTTACAACAATGATAGAAAAATACAGAATGTTCTTTAGGAGGGCTATTCATAATCAGTGAATTTCCCTACCCTTCCACCCTTAAAACTCTCCAATATCTGTTATTCCACACTCTATGTCCATGTGTACACATTATTTAGCTCCCATTTGTCCCTTTAATCTAACTTGATTTAGGTTAAAGGCTTAAAAGTAAGACTTGACACTATAAAAATGCTAGAGGAAAACCTAGGAAAAATGTTTCTGTACATTGGTCTAGGCAAATAATTCATGACTAAGACCTCGAAAGCAAATGCAGCAAAACCAAAAATAGACAAATAGGACAGATGCATTCATCATCAGTGTAGATACTCAGTGATGGATGAGCACCATTCATCCAATTGATGTCAAATAATTTTATATTTGGAACTCTTAATATAGTCAGTTATAGAGTCAAATACCCATTCCATTGATTTATTAAGCCCTGACATTGAAATGCCATAATTTATGGGAAGAAGAGGCTCAAAGCTTTTAGGTTTGTGTTTTTTTCCATAAAATAAATCTAAGAATTATAAACAATTTGTCTTCTTTAATATTCAACAATTTTAGACTTTACAAAAAAATTTTATCTCAAATTTCAACAGCCTCCATAATACTGAGAAAATATCAAATTGGATTTTCTAGTCTTTAACTTTTTTTTCCCATATTTAGGTAGAAATGACATTTCTATGATTTTAAAAGAGGTAGAATCTACAAGGCAATAGAAAGAAGAATTTTATTTTTTAACTAATTGAAAGTCATGTTTATGTGACTTTAATATATTGTATATACAAACTGTTAGTTTATTTTCAATACAGTAGTACTGGAGGCTCTATTTAGTTTATCAATTTGGGTTCATAAAAGCGTATTGCAGGCCTCTTTATTTTTTAAACATCTTTATTGAGATATAGTACATAAGTGATACAGTTCACCCATTTGAAGTGCATGTGTAATCCTAAAATTGGTATGGAACCAAAAAAGAGCCTGAATAGCCAAAGCAGTCCTCAGCAAAAAGAACAAAACTTAGAGGCATCACATCACCTGATTTCAAATTATACTATAAGGCTATAGTAACCCAAAACAGCATGTTACTGGTATAAAAATAGACACATAGATCAATGGAACAGAATAGAGAAACAGAAATAAAGCCACATGCCTATAGCCAATTGATCTTTGACAAAGTTGACAAAAATATACACTGGGGAAAGTACACCCTAATCAATAAATGGTGCTGGGAAAGTTGGATAGCCATATGCAAAAGAATGAAACTGGACCCATCTCTCTCACCATATACAAAAATGAACTCAAGTTAGATTAAAGACTTAAGTATAATTCCTGACACTATTTACACTATAAAAATGCTAGAAGAAAACCTAGGAAAAACTCTTCTGGATATTGGCCTAGGCAAATAATTCATGAGTAAGACCTCAGAAGCAAATGCAACAAAACCAAAAAATACATAAGTAGGACTTAATTAAACTGAAAAGTTTCTACACAGCAAAAGAAATAGTGCAGAGTCAATAGATAGCCTTCAGAATGAGAGAAAATATTTGCAAATTGCACATCCACCAAGTGACTAATATCCAGAATCTATATAGCGAACTCAACTCAACAAGAAAACAACCAATAACCCCATTAAAAAGTGGGCAAAGGACATGAACAGACATTTTTAAAAAGAAGACGTACAAATGGATAACGTGCATATGAAAAAGTGCTTATCACTAATCATCAGAGAAGTGCAAATTAAAAGCACAATGAGATAACATCTTACACCAGTCAGAATGGCTGTTATTAAAAGGTCAAAAAATAATAGATGCTGGTGAGGATGCAGAGAAAAGGGAATGCTTATACAGTGCTGGTGGAATTGTAAATGAATACAGCCTCTACAGAAAACAGTATGGAGATTTCTCAAAAAACTAAAAATATAACTACAATTTGATCCAGTAACCCCATGACTGGGTATATACCCAAAGAAAAGAAATCATTATATCAAAAAGATACCTGCACTCATATATTTATGAGTGCTATTCACAATAGCAAAGATAATGGAATCAATCTAAGCATCCATCAACAGATGACTGGATAAAGAAAATGTGGTGTATGTATATACGATGAAATAAAAAAGAACAAATAAATAAATGGAATAAATTAAATAAGTAAATGGAATAAATAACAGAAAATGAAATCATGTCATTTGCTGCAATGTAGATAGAACTGGAGGCCATTATCTTAAGTGACACAACTCAAACAGAAAGTCAAATATTACATATTCTCACTTATAAATGAGGGCTAAATAATGTATTCACATGGACCTAGTGTGTAAAATAACAGACACTGGAGATTTTGAAGGGCGGGAGGGGAGTCAGAAATGAAAAACTACTTAATGGATACAATGTACACTCCTCAGGTGATGGTTGCACTAAAAGCCCAAACTTCACCACCATGCAATATCCATCTATTACAACTGTACTTGTACCCCCTAAATATATACAAATAACAAATTTTAAAGTGTACAAGTAAATGCTTTTTGGTGTATTCACAGATATATGCAACCCTCATCAAAGTCAATTTTAAAACATTTTTCTCACGTCAGAAAGAAATCCTATACCCTTTAGCTCTGCCAGCCCAACACCTGGGCAACTGCTAATCTACTTTCCATTCCTATAGATATCCCTGTTCTGGACATTACATATGAATGGAATCATATAATGTGTGGCTATTTGTGACTGGCTTCTTTCATTTAGCATAGGAGATGCATTTCATTTAGCGTAAGGTGTGCATTCCTCCTTTACAGTCTTATTAGAAAGAAAATTTGTTTCTCTGTGCGGTGTTTTGGGGTTTTTTTTGGTTTTTTTGTTTTTTGTTTTTTTGGGTTTTTTTGTCTTCGTTTTTTCTACTGTAAAGAATAGATGTTATTTTACCTAATATTTAGATTTTGTTATTAACCATGAGATATGGGTTAAATGTGGAAAGCAGTAAATACAGCTAGAAAAACTTTTTTGAGAAGGTAATAAATATGAAAATTAGGGGTTCCTTAGCAATGTGTGTATCTTTTGTTGCATACACACTTTTTAAACTATAGTAATATTAGTATACTACAAGAGTCTAATATTTGTCTAAAAGTGTATGCATTTCTAAAATGTATTAAGACAAAAGTAATGTTCTGTGTGGAAAAATTCATTTAATGATTTATATTTAAAATTCTACACAAAGTTCTCTATATTATCATAGTTCGTTATTGTATCTCTTTTTAGAACATATTTAAATTTTTAAAACTTCACTGAAGTATAATGAAGTAAACTGAACATATGTAAAATGTACAATTTGATTAGTTTTCACATAGGTGTATACCCTGAAACTATCAACACAATGAATATATTCATCACGCCAAAAGTTTCCTTGAGAACACATTTAAATCTGACTTACATTTTGTTTACATGTTTATATATTTGTGTCCCATACTGATTGTCATCTCAGCTGGGACTACATCTTCCTTTCTTTAGCAAATCATCTTCATAAATAGGCAGTCACAAAATATTTGTTAAATTAACCAACTGAGATGAAGCTTTCTTTTTTTTTTTTTTTTAATTGAGACAGGGCCTTGCTTTGTCACCCATGCTGAAGTGCAGTCATGGCTCACCACAGCCTTGACCTCCCAGCCTCAAGTGATCCTCTCATCTCAGTCCCCATCCCAAGTAGCTAAGACTACAGGACCACTCCACTATGCCCAGCTAATTTTTTATTTTTTTTTTTAGAAATGGGGTCTTACTTTGTTCCCCAGGGTGGTCTCAAACTTCTGGGCTTAAGTGATCTTCCCACTTTAGCTTCCCTTAAGTGCTGGGATTATAGGTATGATCCACTGCACCCCGTTTTGAAGCTTTCTTTTGGAAAAAAAAATTTATATTATGCTTAATGTTAGCAAGAGAATTTCAACTTTTTTTTTTTTTTCTATAATGGGTCTACTTTTGTTTGGCCTAGAGTTTTCTTTTTTCTCTTTTTGAGACATAGTCTCACTGTGTCACCTAGGCTGGAGTGCAGTGGCACAATCTTGGCTCACTGCAACCTCCACCTCCCAGGTTGAAGCACTTCTTGTACCTCAGCCTCCTGAGTAGCCGGGATCACAGGCATGTACCACCACACCAGGCTGTCTTTTGTGTTTGTAGTAGAGACAGGGTTTTGCAATGTTGACCAGGCTGTTCTCGAACTCGTGACCTCAAGAGATCCACCTGCCTTGGTCTCCCAAAGTGCTGGGATCATAGGTGTGAGCCACCACACCCAGCCTGGCCTAGAGTTTTCTGTTTTGTTTTTTTTTTTTCAATATGTTGCAGTGTATTTTTACTGTCATATAATTCCTTGCGTTTTTTGCACGCAGGTATATGAAAAGGAATCTACTTATTAAGTATGCAGTTCTTAAATCATACCATATGCAATCTTTTATGAATTATACTTATAATTTTATGACATTTAAAGATATTTTTATCTTATTTTGAATTTATTGTTTCTTAGCTCATCCCTCCTTTTAAATGGAAAACAAATTCACGTGGCTTATTGGAAAGAATCTCACAAGTTGTTGCTAATTGGCCTGCCTGCTGAAGAGTAAGTTGAGGTTTTTGCTTACCTTAAAATCATTTCAAAATAATATTACATTTCTTTTGTTAAAATTATTACATTTTTGTCAAAAGACAAACTCCTTGAACAGTTTTACAGTTTAAAGATCGATTGCGCTAGAAAAATAGTTACCTGTGTTCATTTGGTATGAATAATGCAGAAAGGTGCCATGGAGTCTCAGCTGGGCCAGTTCGTAAGCGGGGGGGCTGTCAATACACTTGCTTCTTTTGTGGTCAGTAGAGAGGTGGCTGACAGATGAGCTCTGCCTCTGCTAAAATTTTTGACAATATTGTGATTTGGATTTTGCACATTTACAGTTTTTTACTGTTGGACCAGATTTTGGAGAATTAAGGGTCAGCAGAAGGGTATTTTGCCCTGATTTGAGCATCTTTGACAAAATAAGGTATATGTAACTCTAAAGTGACTTCTCTAATGGTACATCATATATTATCATGGTCTCCCTCTTAACTTTTTTGTGAGTATTTTGAAGTATACATTTAATAGTTGGAGGTAAAAGCAGGATTGACATTTATAATAAACTGACCTTGTGCTCCAGGGACTGCATTAGGTACTTTACATTTATTAAACTCATTTAATCTTCAAAATCACTTCCAGACATACTTAGTGATTACTGGCTCCATTTTGTATATGAGGAAAGTAAAATCAAAAGAGGGTTCAATAACTTGCCAAAGCTCGCATAGTCAACAAGAGGCAGGACTGGAAATTGATTGAGGGTCTGTCTGAATTCTTTCTACAACATTGTTTCCCTAATGTCATAGGACATTGAAAATCAAGGGAGAAATAGACTACAAGTATGGAGAATGGCCCTAAGGAGATGAACTTAACTACTATTATAATAGTGTTATGTTCCTGTTCAATGGTTTTTAAAACTTGTAATTTAGACTTTTGCCTACTTTAAAAGGTATTCGGACAACTTTTATTAAGTAATTAAACACACTTTAGTTTTCCCCTTTGGTCTGTAGAATCATAGCATATGGTCTACAAAATAGGAATCAAATATCAAAGCAAATACTATAGTATGTGATGGATACAACTTTAGAGAATACCAGTTGAGATAAATTTTCTCTTGGTGTTGCTTCAAGCTTCCCAAGAAAGAAAAAGATGTACCAGAAAGATGCATTATCTAGCCAATCTGAACGTGAATATGACTATTTTTTATTACTAATGATTTTGTTAACCAGATTTCCTTCATTATATAGCAGTGTATTCATTTTTTATTGCTGTGTAACAAATCGTTCCCCAAAACATAGGGGTAATTTAAACTTAAATAGTAAACATTTATTAACACAGAGGTATTTTTGTGGTTCAGGAATCCAGGAGTAACCTAGCAGGTAGTTCTGCCTCAAGGTCTTTTCTTGAGGTTACAATCCAGTGTTGGCCAGGGATAGACTTATCTGAAGGCTTTAACTGGAGCTGGAGAATCTGCTTCCAACGTGGCTTATACACATGGCCATTGATAAGAAGCCTAGTTTCTTGCCACGTGGACCTCTCCATGTAGCTGCTTGGGTGTCCTCATAACGTGTCAACTGGCTTCCTCCAAAGTGGCGAGCCAAAACACAGAAAGAGGGGGATGCTACAAGACCTTTTATGTCTTAACCCTAGAAGTGATACACTGCCATTTCCACAATATTTGTCATTTCCACCATTCTGTTTGTCAGAATTGAGTTACTAAGCTCAGCCCACACTCATGGGGAGAGGAATTAAGCCTCACTTCTTGAGGGGAAGAGTATCAAAGAATTTGTGGACCTATTTTACCATCACAACAGGAATTCCAAAGATGCCTACAGTGAAAAATATCAAAATGATTATATTTTGAAAGTAACTTTAATTTTGGACAGAAAGAAATATAATCTATCATAAATGTGGGGTTCAAATCTTTTAACATGGGGGATAATGGCGCTGTGACATATACTAGATGAGGGCACTCTTTAACCAGCCACACAAGAGAAAAATGTGTGTTTTTCTGTCTAAAATAGGATACTGAACCCTTCTCAGAGACTGCCCTGTGGGTTTGGATTATGAGGAACAAAAGAGTTGTTTAGAAAGTATGGGTCTACAGCCAGGCAGTGGCTCACACCTGTAATCCTAGCACTTTGGGAGGCCAAGGCTAGTGGATTCCTTGAGCTCAGGAGTTCAAGACCAGCGTAGGTAACATAGTGAAACCCTGTCTCTACAGAAAATGCAAAAATTAGCCAGGCACGGTGGCATGCATCTGTAGTCCCAGCTACTTGGGTGACTGAGGTGGGAGGATTGCATGGGCCTTGGAGGCGGAGGTTGCAGTTAGCTGTGATGCTGCCACTGTACTCCAGCCTGGGTGACAGAGCAAGACAATGTCTCAAAAAAAATAAAGAAAAGAAAAGAAATAAATTTTGGGTTTACAGGGATTGGAGAACATCCAGAATGAGGTGATTTAGTATGTAGCAGCAGAGTAAAACGTCTCTAAGACTTTTGTATCAGCCCAAAACGCAAAAGAGAAGAAAGAAAATACAGTGGTGAGATAAAGGTAGCATAGGCAGTTAGAGAGAGGAAAGGCAGACCTGGCTAAAGAACTGAGCAAAGGCTGTTCAACCACACTCTGATAACACCAGCCGAATCAGCTAAGCAGAGACAGTTTCCAGGTGAGGTTGTATCTTGAAGCCAACAAAGGACTGTCACTGCTGAACTCTGGACCAAGGTTGTGCCACATGAGGGATGCTCTAGCCAGTTTCTTAATCTTTATTAATCAGGGTGGGGGAAGGGAGGCCATCTTCCCTAAATATTTATGTCATTCCTATACTAAAGAACTTGGCTTGATAAGTTAGAATTAATTTGAAGATCCCCTTTATTCTCTTTCCTGAGCTTCCACTGAAAAGTAAGCTTGAGCCATCTCTTTACCCTTCTCTTAAATGCTCACACCAACCTTCTGTTCCAGATTATTTTCCCTCTTCCATCTCATTTCACCTAACTAAAAGATAGGTAGTATTATTCTCATTTATTCAAACTTGGAAATAGAGTATTGAGAGATCACGCACAAGCACCTCTTCAGTGTCAACTTACATGTCTTCATATCACCAACATTTTGCACGTGCTTTGTAATTTAACTCAAAGGCCTGGGATTTTCTCCTCATCCATTTCAGTGCCATAGACTGCGTGTTTCCCTCCTCACCTCTATGCCTTTTATAAGCAGGGTAAGAAAAGTGCTGTCCCACAGAATTTAGGGTGGGGCACATGATCGAGGGATATGTGTTTTCAGATGGGAAGATCACATTCCCGTGATGGCTGCGGTGAATAGCGGAAACCTAACCAGGAGGACAGTGTGGGGTAGTGGGAGAATAACTTTGGGTCTAAGAAGATGAGTGCTCACCAGCAGGCTCTACTCCCTTTCTACCCTTGCAGAAATTATCTAACTTCTTGGACTTCTGTTTACTCACTGGCATAATGGGAATAATAAGAACTACCTTGTAAAATTCTTATAAGGCTTCAATGAGAAAATATAAGTCCATTTCTTTATTTCCTTTCTCCTACTTTCTTCCCATTCTCCATTTCAATTAAGAGTGTGTTTTTGTCACAGGATTTGGAGGCCCAGTTGATATGTGGGTAATACTAAAAAGTGTCAAGAATTTAGCTTTTTTTTTTTGTGGGCCCAGGTCTTGTAAAAACTAGTTTATTTGCATTAATTTCATTTAATCCTCAGAATCAATCTGAAAAGGGCTTGGTGACTATTGGCCTCATTTTACAGATGAAGAAACTGAACTTTAGAGAGAGTCACATGATTTGCAAATAAATGGTGTTATAAAGTCCCTGTTAGATTCATGCTGGAACTAAATCTAGAATAAAGTGATCAATGGTCATTGAAAGCGACCATTTTATACAGCTTTACTCAGAGTTGACACATACACTTTTCACATTCCGTATGTGTAAAATTCAAGGATGATCTGCTTCTTTTAGATAAATGTCATTTGATTATGCTGTAAATTAATACGTGTAATTTTACTTTTTTAGAGTTCCTCTTCCTCAGCTAAGGAACATGATAGAAAATGTCGTCCAAACCTTAAAGTTTATGTATGGTTCTTTAGATAGGTAAGTACTTCTTCAAATTGACTCTCAAGTTTTAATTACATGATTCTAAGTCACCTTTTGCATTTCAGACCATTTCTTGCTTGACAGGTTAGTTATTTGTCTCCTCTTTCTCCTCCTTCCCTCTTTCCTCCTCCTCTTCCTTCCTCTTCCTTCTCCTCTTCCTTCCTCCTTTCTCTTTCCTTATTCTTCCACCTCCTTCTTTTTCTCCTTCCTCTTCTTATTTTCTCATCTTTTATTACTGGCTTTTATGTTACAACAGTAGGCAGTTTTTCATTTGATTCCTTTTTTGTTTGTTTGTTTTGTTTTGTTTTTGGTCTCATATATGACTTTAGTGAAATTTCTTAGTGAATTAGTGACACAACCACAACTGTATTCTGATTTGATATATTTCTGTAGGGTCAAATGTAAGAGTATTTCTTCATAACAGATACAGAAAAGAGAAAGACTTAAAATATATTTTTGTGGGTTTTTTTGCTTGTAAGACCATTAAATTCCCTATCCTGAAATATGATGGTTCTTTCTCAAAAAAAATTCTTTAGTAAAAAATTTATGCAGTATTATTTTAAAAAGACATACAGTAGAGACAGTATTGACTGATTTTGTTTGTGTCCTTCCATATATTTTTCTATATAATAAAAATATATTCCCTTTTTAATAAAAGTGTGCTGCTATGCATATTTTTCTGCTTCTTGCTTTTTTAACCTTCTTGATCTGAAGGCAGAAATTTGAGGTAACATTTAACATTTGAGCACACAAAACTGGGTATGGGAAATCGATTTTTCTCTTAGTGACTTTTGTTCTTGTATTTCTGAGGGCTAAAATGGTATCTTTGTGTTTAAAGCCTTAGGAGTATATCAATACAAAAATCCAAAGGCAGTTTATACATTTTTCCAAACCATAGTGATATCAGCTCTCTGTTTATCTATAGTGGATCTTTGTTCTTATTGTTCTGACAGCGTCATGAAGGAATTTTCTGTGATGGTGTCATCTGGGAAAATTATCTAGTTTGCAGTGCAGTGTTCTCTAGAGGAACCACTGAGGAGGCACATCCCTGTCAAACCTGATTACTTACCGACATTTTCCAAATGAGTGAGCTACAAAGAGCTGGGCATCCATAAATAGTCCTTTTACCTTTTACTAGTAAGGAAATTTTTAACCAGTGAAGAGTAAGAATGTGGTTATGAACTGCCTCTTTAAGTTTACTCGAGAGAGGCAAACTTTGCCATATTTTGCCCTAATTAAAGTTTTCTGTTTTCATAAAACCAGAGATTGTTAAAGATTAAATTTTTGCAATGAGTTTCATACATGACAATAGTCCATTGGAGTTGTCCTGCAAATTCCATTAGAGTAGACTGGGGACAGAGGGACTTAATTTCTCTTTCATCTTGAAATTTATCTTCCATTCATAGTGAAAGTATCTTTTTGATGGCAGCAAATTTAATTCTTTTCTACTTCAAGTGAGAATTTAAAGAGCAAACTACAATAATAAATATGAAGATCCATTGAGTTCTTAAAACCAAGAAGCACAGTGAATCCAAGATGTTATTAATAGACATTTTGTAATAATTTTTTATAACAACTTTTTTCTGATTATGAAAGATATTAAGGGCCAATTGTGAAAAATTACAAAAAGACCAAAAAGTGTAGAGACTTAATTATCTTTTTAATGTTGTGAGCTGGTTAAATCTCTATGAGCCACAGAAAACTAACTATATACTACCAGTTTAATGTTGTGACCAAATTAAAGCTGTAACAATTTCCTTCACCATTGCCAACTAATTCATCAGCAAGTCCTCATCAGTCTGTCTTCAAAATCTCCAATGTGTCCGTTTCTCTTTATCTTTACTATTGCCCTGTCCAGCCACTGCTATCTCTCACACACTTCAGTAGCCTCCTAACTGGTCTCCTTCCCTTCAATCTTGCCACTTGAACTAATTTTCATATAGCAGTTAGAGTGATCTTTCTACATTATTATCTGGCTCCTACCTACCCCTCTGACTTCAGATATCAAAGCACACGTGCCTCCTCTGCTCCTTTGCTCAGGGTGCAAACACCCTGGCAAAGCTTTTCCCCACCCCAGGGCTTTTGTACTTTTTCTTCTTGCTGGATCTTCCTGACGTTGGAATATCAGCTCAAATGCCCTTTCTCTGAGATTCTTCTCCAACCATTCAACCTAAAATAGCCAACCTGTCACACCACCCATTCACATTGTGCTATTTTCTGCATAGTCCTTTATACGAATTCATGTTTTTTACCATTTGTTCATTTGCTGTGTTTCTCCATTAGAACATAAGATTCATGGGAGTTCATTGTCTTTTGTCTTGATATTTTTACTGCCATAACTCCAGCAATGAGAATAGTGCCTGGAATGTAGTAGTCACTCAGATATTTGTTGGATGAATCAGCGAATATTATTTTGATACACCGATAGCATATGTACCTGCTATTTTGTCATTCAGTGAGCTGTTCCAATAAATGCTTGCAGTCAATGCTGTGTTACTTTTATATGGTTAAAACCAAGTATTTCAGTTTTTTCTGTCATTTTGTTTTTTGAGTTCTTTAATATTATACCTTCAGCAGTAACGAGGGGAGGAAATAACTTATGCTTATTATGTACTTACTGTTTACCAGTAAATAATAAGCATAAGAAGAACTTATGCTTGTTATGTTCTAGGCATTCTGCATGTGAGTTAGATTGTATTAACCCTATTTTTACAGAGTTGGAAACCAAAGTTAGAGAGAGGTTGGGTGATTTGCCTTTGATAGCTACCTACAAAGAGCTGTGATATGCCACATCTGTTCTATTACAAAGTTCAAAATCTCTTTATCATTCCACGTTGCCTGAAAGATTTCAGGAGTTGTAAATGGTTGAGAGATAGTCAGAGGTAAGAACAACCTACCTTTTTTACAAAAAGGGTATTTCAGCCCTTTCTGTTATAGATATGTCACTTGTGTTAGCCCTGTGGTTCTTCCATAGAACCATCTACTCGATACATTTGAGAGTAAGTTTTAGGGTAAAAAGTATGGACAGGGTGAATTTCTTTACACAATCCGTCAGTAACATTCTAGCAGCAATTCTATTAAAGGAGAGGAGTGAGGAAGATAGCCTATGTAGTTGGGAAAGATCCAGTTCCCTTAGGAGCACACAAAAAATGACCACCATTTCCATATGTTGTTCTAACTTACAGCTCTTATTTCTCCAGTGCCTTTTGCCAGATTGAGAATGTTCCTCGTTTGGATCATTTTTTTAACTTGTTCTTTCAAAGAGCACTTCAGCCTGCGAAACTGCATTCCAGCGCCAGTCCCAGTGCTCAGCAGTACGATGCTTCCAGTGCAGTACTTTTAGACAACCTCCCTGGAGTCCGGTGGCTCACTCTTCCACTGGAAATCAAGGTAATCTTAGATATCATAAAGAAGAACCAGAACCAGGTGGCTTATTATAATCTTGCATCTTCTTTTTTCGTAGACTTTTTGTTATTTTTGGAATTATGGTTAAAAATTAAAGAAGCAGTTGGTTGACAAAATAGGAGGTCCAGTGCAATAAACCCAGAAAGAGAAATTATTCTTTATAAGTAGAAATTTGCTCTCTCCTCTTACTTTTAAATTTAAGCTTTGTCCAAGCTGGGACTGCTTTTCAGAAATCGTAATTAAATGGTGTATCTTCCTTTGGAATTTTGTGACTTTGATTTTATAATGTAAGGTTGTCAAGTTAGAATTATGTTTCTGTACAAAAAAAGTGGATGACCTGATTGACTAACAATATTCTCAGTTAAAATACAAAGTCCACTAGTCTACCAAAATCTTTTTTTACATGAACATATGTGATTAGCTTTTGGCTTGTCCCATAGATAGCTACCAATAGTAAGACTGTATGATGGTTAAGAATTATCAATATGATTTTAGTTGTATCTGTATACCTAGAATAACTTTATTATTGAATGATTGACAAGATTATTTCAGACATTTTCATCAATGTAGACCACCATATAATCTATTTAGTTACAGCATTTGTATTAGTATTAAATGAGGCAGTATGCCATAGCCACTTCTCTGCTTATGAAGAAACCTAGGCTATGTTACAGTAGAAACTTAATTCAAGTTCCTACTCTTCATAAGACTCTACAGTGTATGATCAAATAAATGCCTTTTTGACAGTTTAATAGTTATTTAAATTGATGTATCAATCACTTTGTTCAGTTTCCTCATCTGTAAAATGGAGGAAATAATAGTCCCTACCTCATGGAAAAGTTACGAGTTATTACACATGAAGTATTTAGAATTGTGCCTGGCATGTTGTAGTTGTAGTTATGGGAGCATTATTATACAATCACTATTTGAAGGGAGATGAGGTGTTAGAGCATGTTCAAAGGATGCTTTGCCTTCTGGTGTTTTTATTTTGTCCTTAGCTCTATCAACTGCCTGGTCTTTTGATATTTCAGGACAATAATTACTCCTTCCTTCCTTCCTTCCTTCCTTCCTTCCTTTTTCTTTTCTTTTTTTTTTTTTTTTTTTTTTTTTTTTGTGAGACAGGGTCTCACTCTGTCACCCCAGCTGGAGTGGGAGTGCAGTGGCATAATCATAACTCACTGCAGCCTCCACATCGCAGGCTCGGGTGATCTTCCCCCCTCAGCCCCTCAAGTAGCTGGAACTACACGTGCACACCACCATGCCTGGCTAATTTTTGTATTTTTAGTAGAGACCATGTTTCTCCATGTTTCCTGGGCTGGTCTTGAACTCCTGAGCTCAAGCAATCTGCCCACCTCAGTCTCCTAGAGTGCTGGATTACAGGCATGAGCCATGGCACCTGGCCTGCCATTTTCTTAAATTGTATAAAAAACTAAAAAGTATGAGATATATAATTCTACCTAATGTTTTCATAAAAATATATAAGCATTGGCTGAGCATGGTGGCTCATGCCTGTAATCCTCATGCTTTGGGAGACAGAGGTGGGAGGATCACTTGAGGCCAAGAGTTCAAGACCAGCCTGGACAACATAGGGAGACCCTGTCTCCACAAAAGCTTTAAACATTAGCAGAGCATGGTGGCACACACCTGTAGTTACAGCTACTCAGTAGGCTGAAGTGGAAGGATTACTTAAGCCCAGGAGTTGGGCTCCCCACTCTATCATAGTTGCAGTGAGCTATGATTGTACCGCTGTACTACAGTGGGGCAACAGGGTGAGACCCTATCTCAGGAAAGGAAAGGAAAAAGGAAAAGGAAAAAGAACAGGAAAAAAGGAAGAGAAAAGAAAAAAGGAAAGGAGAAGGAAAGGGGAAAGGAAAGGGGGAGGGAAGAGGGACGGAAGGATGTAAATGTTCAATATAGGTAGAAACATAGAAAGTAACTAGATAACTTTACCTTTAAAAGAGAAAGACCCTGGTTCCAAAGACTGTCTCATGTCCATTCTTATTCTGGGGTCTTTTTTCCTCAGCCACAGGGCCCATGCCCACTTCATGAGTCAGAAGGTACCATCTCTTGAGGCTTGTCATTCTACCTGGCCATTACCTAGGTTCTTGCCCCTCTGTCAGAATTTCTTCATTAAAGAAACCTCTTCCCTCAAAATATATAGTCCCTTCTTTCTGTGATAGTAGAGGTACTTAATGTTTTAGGGGTAGTATGTTTAGAATTTAGATACATTAAGATTAAATATTATCTTTCCTCAAAAAAGTTTAAGATGTTCTTAAATATTGTCTATTGGGGGCTTACAGATTGCATGTGAAGGCTACCTCTTTTTCATTGAGATTTTTGTTAATTTAGCATATATTTCTTTAAAAGATTTATATGCTTTTCTTTATTTCACCCTAAAAGAATATCAAATTGAGAAATCACTGTGTGAATTCTGGTATATATTTTTAATTCATTGCCTTAAAACATAGCTGTTGCTTATCTTGTCAATGCTTTGGCTGCTTTTATCCTTGTTACATCTAACACTACTGTGTGGAGATCAGTGTTCATTGTGCCGGTTCCTCAAGTCTGTGCCGTGCTTTGCAGAATGAGAAAAACCTCTAGATGTGCACAGGCAAGTTGAGCAGGTGAAATTAATACACAGGAAACAGTGAGGATCTGGCTTAGTTGTTTTCTATATTTTGTAGTCCAGTTAGGAGATTGAGAACAATACTTTTGGGAAGAGAGCTAGATACCTTCTGCTAAAGTAGTCTAAAGCTCTATTTGATTAATATAAAATTTGAATAACAATAACAATTGAAGTTTTTTTTTTAATTCTATTTTTTACTGCAGTTTCAGGTTCACAGTAAAATTGAGAGAAAGGTATAGATTTCCCACATGCCCCCTTCCCCCATACATCACACATGCATAGCCTCTCCATTATCAACATTCCCCCACCACAGGGGTACAGTTGTTATAATTGATGAACCTACATTGACACATCATCATAACCCAAAGTCCATCATTTACATTAGGGTTCATTCTTGGTGGTGTACATTCTATGGATTTAGACAGATTATAATGACAAGGATCCATCCTTGTAGTATTATACAGAGTAGTTTCGCAGCCCCGGAAATCCTCTGTGTTCTGCCTATCCCTCTTTTTCATCCCTCCCTTTCCATTAGCTGCTGGAAACAATTGATCTTTTCACTGCCTCCATCGTTTTGCATTTTCCAAAATGTTATATAGTTGTAATCATATAGTATGTAGCCTTTTCAGATTGGATTCTTTCACTTGGTAATACATATTTTAACTTCCTCTTTGTCTTTTTACGGCTTGATAGCTCATTTCTTTTTAACGCTGAATAATATTTCATTGTTCAGATGTACCACAGTTTATTCATCCATTCGCTGAAAATCTTGGTTGCTTCCACGTTTGGACAATTAATTCTTGGTCAAACAGCAAGAGAATGTTTAGTTTTGTAAGAAACTACCAAACTGTCTTCTGAAGTGGCTGTATTTTGTATTCCTACCAGCAATGAATGAGAGTTCCTGTTGTTCCATATCCTTGTCAGTACTTAGTGTTGTCAGTATTTTGGATTTGGGTCATTCTACTGTGTGTCTAGTTCTGTCTCATTGTTATTTTAATTTGCATTTCCCTGATGACCATATGATATGGAACATCTTTTCATGTGCTTATTTGCCTTCTGAATATCTTCTTTGGTGAACTGTTTGTTAAGGCCTTTGGCCCATTTTTTTAAATTCAATCGGTTTTTGGGGAAGAAGTGGTGTTTGGTTACATGAATAAGTCCTTTAATGGCGATTTCTGTGATTTTGGTTCACCCACCACGCAAGGAGTGTACACTGTACCTAATGTGTAGTCTTTTATCTCTTGCCACCCCCTGCTCTTTCCCCCAAGTTCCTAAAGTCCAATGTATCATTCTTAAGCCTTTGCATCCTCATAGCTTAGCTCCCACATATGAGTGAGAACATACGATGTTTGGTTTTCCATTCCTGAGTTACTTCACTTAGAATAATAGTCTCCAATTCCATCCAGGTTGCTGCAAATGCCATTATTTTGTTCCTTTTTCTGGCTGAGTGGTGTTCCATGGTATATATATACCACATTTTCTTTATCCACTCATTGATTAATGGACGTCTGGTTCCATATTTTTGCAATTGTGAATTGTGCAGCTATAAATGTGTGTGCAAATATCTTATTCGTATAATGATTTCTTTTCCTCTGAGTAGATACCTAGTAGTGGGATTGCTGGATCAACCAGCAGATCTCCTTTTAGTTAAGGAATCTCTACAGTGTTTTCCATAGTGGTTGTACTAGTTTACATTCCCACCAACAGTATAAAAGTGATCCCTTTTTGCCACATCCACACCAGCATCTATTTTTTTTTTTATTATGGCCATTGTTGCAGGAGTGAGGTGGTATCGCATTGTGGTTTTGATTTGCATTTCTCTGATCGTTAATGATGTTGATCATTTTTCCATATGCTGGTTAGCCATTTGTATATCTTCTTTTGAGAACTGTCTGTTCATCTCCTCAGCCCACTTTTTGATGGGATTGTTTTTTTCTTGCTGATTTGAGTTCCTTGTAGATTCTGGATATTAGTCCTTTGTCAGATGTATAGATTGTGAAGATTTTCTCCCACTCTGTGGGGTGTTAACTCTGCTGATTATTTATTTTGCTATTCAGAAACTTTTTAGTTTAATTAAGTCCCATCTATTTATCTTTGTTTTTGTTGCATTTGCTTTTGGGTTCTTGGTCATGAAGCCTTTGCCCAAGCCAATGTCTAGAAGGGTTTTTCCAATGTTATCTTCTAGCATCTTTGTGGTTTCACGTCTTAGATTTGTTTAAGTCTTTGAATCATCTCGAGTTCTTTAAGCATTTGTTTGTCTGGAAAAGACTATATCTTTTCTTCATTTACGAAGCTTCGTTTCACTGGATACAAAATTCTTGGCTGATAATAGTTTTGTTTAAAGCATCTAAAAATAGGACCCCAATCCCTTCTAGTTTTTTGTGTTTCTGCTGTTAATACGATAGGTTTTCCTTTATAGGTTACGTGATGCTTTTGTCTTACAGCTCTTAAGATTTTTCCTTTGTCTTGACTTTAGATAACTTGATCACTATGTGCCTAGGTGGTGATCTTTTTGTGATGAATTTCGCAGGTGTTTTTTGAGCTTCATGTATTTGGATGTTTAGATCTCTAGCAAGGCTGGGGAGATTCTCCTCAATTAATTCCCTCAAATATGTTTTCCAAACTTTTAGATTTCTCTTCTTCCTCAGGTACACCAATTATTCTTAGGTTTGGACGTTTAACATAGTCCCGAACTTCTTGGAGGCTTTGTTCATTTTTTTTTTTTTAATTCCTTTTTCTTTGTGTTTGATGGATTGGGTTAATTCAAAAGCCTTTTCTTCAAGCTCTGAAGTTCTTTCTTCTGCTTGTTTGATTCTGTTATGAGAGTTTCCAGTATATTTTATATTTCTCAAAGTGTGTCCTTGATTTCCAAAAGTTGTGACTGTTTTTTATTTATGCTATCTGTTTCACTGAAGAATTTTTCCTTTCATATCCCGTATAATGTTTTTCATTTCTTTAAGCTGGACTTCATGTTTCTCTGGTGCCTCCTTGATTAGCTTAATAATTGACCTTCTGAATTCTTTTTCTGGCAATTCAGAGATTTCATCTTGGTTTAGATCTATTGTTGGTGAGCTGGTACGATCTTCTGAAGGTGTTAAAAAAAAAACTTTGTTTTCTCATATTACCAGAATTGTTTTTCTGGTTCCTTCTCATTTGGGTAGACTATGTCAGAGTGAAGATCTGGGATTCGTGGGCTGCTCTTCAGATTCTTTTGTCTCATGGGATGATCCCTTGATGTGGTGTTCTCCCCCTTCCCCTAGGAATGGAGCTTCCTGAGAGCTGAACTGTAGTGATGGTTTTTGCTCTTCTTGGTCTAGCCACCCAGCAGAGCTACCGGGCTCCAGGCTGGTACTGGGAAGTGTCTGCAAAGAGTCCTGTGATGTGATCCATCTTCAGGTCTTGCAGCCGTGGATATCAGCACCTGCTCCAATGCAGGTAGCAATGGAGTGAAGTGGACTCTGTAAGGTGTCCCTGGTTGTGTTTTTGTTTAGTGCACTGGTTTTGTGTTGGCCTCCAGTCAGGAGGTGGCACTTTCAAGAGTGCATCAGCTGCAGTCATCTAGGGAGGATGTAAACTTGCCCTAGGGACACCTGGTTAAGTATTCAGGTTTCTCAGGCAGTGGGCAGAGCCATAGAGCTCCCAAGAGATTATGACCTTTGTCTTTGGCTACCAGGGTAGGTAGAGAAATACTACTAGGTGGAGACAGGGATAGGCCCAAGCTTGTTATTGTCTGAGCTTCAACTCTTCTTGGGCAGGGCTTGCCGCAGCTGCTGTGGGGGATGGAGGTGCAGTTCCCAGTCCAATGGAGTTGTATTCCTAAGGGGGATTATGGCTGCCTCTGCTGAGTCATACAGGTCACCAGGGAAGTAGGGGAAAACCGGCAGTCATGGGCCTTACCCCTCTCCCACACAGCCCGCAGTCCTAAAAGCCAGTCTCACTCCCACCATGCCCCCTCAACAGCACCGAGTCTATTTCTAGGCAGCCAGTGACCAGGGCTTAGAACTTGCCCCAGACCAGGAGCCTCCCCATTGAGAAAGCAAGCAGACTCATAGTTTTTCAGCATCTCAGGGAGCCTGCAGCGGTGATCCAGTTCCTTCAAAGGGTCTACGGATTTTCTCAGCTTTCCTGGTATGTTTCTGCCATAGTTCTTGGAGCAAAAGTTCACGATGTGAATGTCCACATGCAGCCCTGTCCATTCGAGCAAGAGTTGCAAACTAGTCTTGCCTCCTATCTGCCATCTTAATCCTATTCTCAACCATTTTTAAATTTTTTTGTATGTGTTCTTATTGTGGAGTTTTAAGAGGTCTTTGTATATTTTAGATAATGGTTCTTTATCAGATGTGTCTTTTTCAAACATTTTCTCCCAGTCTGCGGCTCATCTTATTCTATTGACATCGTATTTTGCAGAGCAATAGTTTTTAGTTTAATGAAGTCTAGCTTATCAGTTTCATGGATTGTGGTTTTGGTGGTGTATCTAAAAAGTTAGTGTCAGACCCAATGTCATCTAAATTTTCTCCCATGTTCTAGGAATTTTATAGTTCAGCATTTTACATTTAGACATATGGTCCACTTAGAGTTAATTTTTGTGTAGGGTGTATGGTGTGTGTCTAGATTGATATTTTTTATATGGGTGCCCAGCTATTCTAGCACCATTTGTTGAAAAGACCGTTTTTCCTTTTTACATTGTATTTGTTCCTTTGTCAAAGATCAGTTGACAGTATTTATGTGGGTGTATTTGTGGACTCTGTGTTCCATTGATGTATTTATCTGTTCTTTCACCAATAATACGATGTCTTGATTACTGTAGGTTTATATTAAGTCTTAAAGTAGGATAGTATCAGTCCCAAGACTTTGTTCTTGTCATTCAATATTGTACTGGCTATTCTTGGTCTTTTGCTTCTCCATATAAACTTTAGAATACCTCGTTGGAATTTTGATTGGAATTGCATTGCATATATAGATCAAGTTGTGAAGAACTGATATCTTGACAATATTGAGTCTTCTATCCTTGAACATGGAATATCTCTCCATTTGTTTAGTTCTCCTTGGATTTCATTTATCAGAGTATGGTAGTTTTCCTCATATAGATATTGTGTATACTTTGTTAAATTTATAACTAAGTATATTTTATTTTTGGGAATGCTAAGGTATGTGATATTGTGTTTTTAATTTCAAATTCCACTTATTCATTGCTGGTATATAGGAAAGCAATTGACTTTTATGCTGGGTACAGTGACTCGTGCCTGTAATCCCAGTGCTTTGGAGGCTGAGATGGGCGGATTGCTTGAGGTCAGGAGTTCAAGACCAGCCTGGCCAACATAGCGAAACCCCACCTCTACCAAAAAATACAAAATAAGCCAAGTGTGGTGGCACATGCCTGTAGTCCCAGCTACTCAGGAGGCTGAGGTGGGAGAATCACTTGAACCCGGGAAGCAGAGATTCCTTATATACTGATACAGTATATAAGGTTAATATAGAAAATTGTAATATATAAGATTGTGTCAATTCTTTCAGATTTTCTATGTAAACAATCATGTCATCTATGAACAAAGACAGTTTTATTTCTTCCTTCCCAATCATTTATTTCATGTTCTTGCCTTATTGCATTAGCTAGGCCTCCCAGTATGATGTTGAAAAGGAGTGGTGGTAGGGAACATCCTTTCCCCTTTCTGATCTTAGGAAGTATCTCATTTCTCACCATTAACTGTGAAGTTAACTAGGTTTTTTGTAGATATTCTTTATCAAGATGAAGAAGTTTCCCTCTATTCCTAGTATACTAAGAGTTTTTATCATGAAGGGGTATCAGATTTTATCAAATGCTTTTTCTGCATATATTGATAGAATCATGTGATTTTTTTAAGCCCATTGATTTGATGGATTACATTAATTGGTTTTTGAATGTCAAACCTGCCTTGCATACCTGCGATAAATCTCCCTTGGCTGTGGTGTATATTTCTTTTTAGACATTGTTGGATTCCCTCTGCTAATATTTTATTGGCGGTTTTTGAATCTGTGTTCATGAAAGATACTGGTCTGTCTTTTTTTGTTTGTTTGCTTGCTCTTATAATGTCTTTGTCTAGTTTTAGTATTAGGATAATGCTGACCTCATAGAATGAGTTAGGAAGTATTCCCTCTGTTTCTGTCTTCTGAAAGAAATTATAGAGAATTGGTATAATTTCTTATTTAAATGTTTGGTAGAATTCACCAGTCTACCCATCTGGGCCTGGTGCATTCTGCTTTTGCAAGTTGATTAAATCGTTATTGATTCAATTTCTTTAATAAGTATAGACCAATTTATAGTATCTGTTTCTTCTGGTATCATTCAAGGAATTTTTCCATTCCACCTAGGTTATCAAATTTGTGAGCATGGGGTTGTTTACAGTATTCTTCTCCTATCCTTTTAATGTCCATGGACTCTGTACTAATGCCCCCACTTTCATTTCTGCTACTAGTAATTTGTGTCCTCTCTATTTTCATCTTAGTTAGGCTAGAGGCTTATACATTTTATTGATTTTTTTTCGAAGAACCAGCTTTTGGTTTCATTGATTTTTCTCTATGGCTTTCCTGTTTTCATTGTCATTGATTTCTCCTCTAATTTTTTATTATTTCTGCTCTTCTGCATATTTTAGATTTAATTTGCTTTTTGTTTAGTTTCTTAAAATAGAAACTTAGATTATTGATTTCAGATCTCTCTTCTTTTTTAATATATGCATTTAATGCTATAAATTTCCCCCGAACACCACTTTTGCTGTACCACATAAGTTTTGATAAGTTGTGATTTCATTTTTTTAAGTTCAAAATATTTTTAAGACCTTCACTTTATACTAAAACATTTGGAGACATGAGAGTAAATTATTAAACCTCATTGTTTTAGACCAATAAAGCCCTATCTGTTTAAATTGCCAATTACTTATTTAAGGCAGTATAGCACAGCAGTTTAATAGTCAAGATTCTCTACTCAGTGTATTTTAAATTTTCAGCTTGAACAGTAGTTACGTGAACTTAAGTTCGTTTTCCTTAATGGCTTCATTGAGATATTTCACATACCATAGAATTTTCTCATTTAAAATGTACAATCCAATATTTTTAGTCTGTTCATAGAGCTGCCTAACCATTACCACAATCAATTTTAGAACATTTCACCATCTAATAAAGAAATTCCGTGACCATTAGTAGTTATTATTTACTTCTCTCTTTCCCCTCCCAATTTCTTTTTCTCCCTACCCCTCCAGCCACAGGCAATCATTTGCATAGTTTCATTTCTGTAAGCTTACCTGTTCTAAATATATTTTTTAAATTTGACTCGTCTTATCTGTGATTGTAATTCCTTTGACCAACATTTCCTCATTCACCCTCTCCCCTAACTAACCAAGCCTTTGGTAATCACCATTCTACTCTCCTGTGATATCAGCTTTTTTACGTTCCACATATGAGTAAGATCATGTGGTAGTTGTCTTTCTGTGCCTGGCTTACTTCATTTAACATGATGCCCTCTAGGTTCATCTGTATTGTCATAAATGACAGGATTTTGTTCTTTTTTATGGCTGAATAGTATTCCATTATGTACATATAGCACATTTTCTTTATCCATTCATCTGTTGATGAACACTTAGGTTGATTCCATTTCTCTTGAGATTTCTCATTGTAGTAAAAACAGTAGGATTTATTGACTATGTATCTTCCCATAGAAAATATTAAGGAATTTAATGCCTTAAGAAATCTAGTTAAAGGCCAGGTGTGGTGGCTTATGCCAGTAATCCCACCACTTTGGGAGGCCGAAGCGGGCAGATCACCTGAGGTTGGGAGTTCGAGACCAGCATGACCAACATGGAGAAACCCCATCTCTACTAAAAATACAAAATAAGCTGGGCGTGGTGGTGCATGCTTATAATCCCAACTACGTGGGAAGCTGAGGCAGGAGAATCACTTGAACCTGGGAGGCGGAGGTTGCGGTGAGCTGAGGTCACACCATTTCACGCCAGCCTGGGCAACCAGAGTGAAACTACGTCCAAAAAAGAAATCTAGTTTAAAACGTGTGTGAGGCCGGTCACGGTGGCTCACACCTGTAATCCCAGCACTTTGGGAGGCTGAGGTGGGCGGATCACAAGGTCAGGAGATCGAGACCATCCTGGCTAACATGGCAAAACCCCGTCTCTACTGAAAAGACAAAAAATTAGCCGGGCGTGGTGGTGGGCACTGTAGTCCCAGCTACTTGGGAGGCAGAGGCAGGAGAATGGCGTGAACCCAGGAGGCAGAGCTTGCAGTGAGCCAAGATTGCGCCACTGGCACTCCACCTTGGGCATCAGAGGGAGACTCCATCTCAAAAAAAAAAAAAAAAATCATGTGTAGGGCAACTTATGCCTGGCAATTTTAGGTGGAAATAGTTATTTTTGCTTGCTTATTTTTAAAAACAAACTAAATAGTTATTTTTAACTTGGAAAAAACTTATTTGTTCCAGGTTTAGTATATGATGAGGTCTTACTTTAGTTTTTCTTCCCAGGTATTTGAGAATTTCCTCTTTTTTTTTTTTTTTTTTTCAATCATATTTTCCTAGGGTACAGTGAAATAATTAAGAGAAAAGATATTTTTATATTTTCATTTAAGGAATATAAACAAACATATATATTATAGTAATCTTGTACATTAATTAGCCTATAGAGTTTAGTAGCAGGAATAGTAACTCATTGAACAGTTTCTGAGATCAAATACCACAAATCAGTAATTTTTTGTCCTGTGGTTTTTAACAAGACAGACTAATAGCCACAAAAAAAAGGGAACCTGAAGTATTTGCTAGATGCAGAAAAATGTAGGTCACAAATGAGTAATAACTCATACTGTGTGAAAAGCATTGAAAGGCATGACTAATATTTCAAAAGCTTTTGTCATCTCAGTAAGACACAGTTAGTGTGTGAAACAGTCCTGCAGAGAGTGCCTTGGCCTTTAAAGAAAAAAAAAAAGATTCTGTGGGAGGCGGATCGCAGTGAGCTGAGATTGCACCACTGCACACCAGCCAGGGCGACAGAGCGAGATTCCATCTCAAAAAAAAGGGGGGGGTTCTTATTCACAAATAGCATGTATGCTATAAAATTCAATTGCCAATAGTTTTGATTTATATATATATTTGTATTACAGATTAAACTTCAGATTAAATTTATTCTGTTTTTAAATTTGGAATGCTTCAAAGAAGAACAAAGGTGATACATGACAGAGCTCAGGCAATTTCCATAAAAACAAAACCCAAATCCTAAGTAAGAGATTTTTTTTCTGATAACTCTCTGGGATAGTTGAACTGTGCCAGATTCCAGAGGAACACTTGCCTTTGTGTTTTAATCTAGGAATAAAGATTGACAACCCTTGAATGCAAAACGTTGTGTCCAGGAGAAAGACAGGGAAGAATGTTGATATTTTTCAAGAATCCAACCGTTGAGTAATATACAAAAAATGGAGAAACAAGAACAACTCAAAATAAGTTGGCTACCTTAAGACTGATTTTCATTTTCTTCTATGAAATCAAAAGGGTTAAATTAATTTCTAACTTAAAACTGGAAAGCAACTTTTGAAGCTCATAAATTTACTATGCATTGAATATATGCTGAAGACCATTTTGCAGTTATTGAGATTTAGTTGAAATATGCTATGTTAAATGAGTAAGTTGTTTTATGTTTGCAAAGCTTAAAAACAATATGTTAAATAAGTAAACTTTTATAATTGCAAAGCTTGAAAACATTATGTTCCATTTTGAGACATTTCTTAAGTAACACAAAGGAGAAAGATACTCAATTTTCAAATAGTAATTAAGCACTTTTTATATGGCCATTACTAAAAAAGTAACTAATATGAGTCAAATGCTTATGTTACTCTCTTTTTTTTTTTTTTTAACATAGATGGAATTAGACATGGCATTAAGTGACTTGGAGGCTGCAGATTTTGCCGAACTGGTAAGAGAAGGAGTAAGTTTTACAAAAGGCTCAATGTTGAATTCTTGTTTTGTATACCAGTCATTATTCTAAATATTTACTAAGTGGATATATAATAATCTTGAAATACACATTAGTCCTCTGTTTTGACTGTGACAAAATCCATTTTCTTGCCTTAGGATTTTCTACTCAGTTGAAATAGTTGTTACACAATGTATATTATGGGATTAAAAATGATTAATTACACTGGTGTCACTAAGAACTAAGTTTTTGAGGAAAACAAATATAAATGTAATACTGATTAAGTTAAATAAGAATCCTGTAGAGCTGTACTTAAATTGGAAGTCTCAATATGGTTTTTAATATTTTAATTATTGTATTTCCTAGCTATGTCCAATGAAAAGGCCTAGCAATAGTGACCGTCGCAGTAATGATAAGTACCACTAATACCCAGGCCATGGTGTATAAATAACATTTCTCACCAAAAGGAACCAGGACTCCTCAAGAATTGGCTCATTCAAACTTGGGGCGAAAATGTACAAGATAAGTCTGAGAACATCTTGTCGTATCAGAAATTCAGAAGGCTTTCCAAAAATTAATAGGGTTATGGTAGAGCTCAAATTGTCATGAGACAACTTGAAGAGGCTCCCTGTTGAACATCTATAAGGAAATACCTACAACAGATTGAAACACATCAGATATGTATAAGTTCATAAGTGCATAAAGATACTAAAAACAAAAAAAAAAGAAACTTGCTAGTCAACTTTGGAGAATATGAGGGCATCAACTTGTTTTTGTGAAAACTGTTAAATGAAGAAAAATCAGACATTTATCCTGCCTTTCCTGTCTAAACCATATGTCAAGGTTACCAAACGGAGGTGAAGGAGAGCTTCTTTTTATGAAAGTAGTCTAACTGAAATGTCAAGAAAGACACAGAATTGGAATATCACCATTTTGCAGTCCCTCAATGAATTAATGGATCTAGGCAATGGTCATCAACAGCTATTAATATCACAAACAGAAAAGCAACAGATAATATGTTGTTCCTGATGGAAGCACACAGACCACCTATAAAATATGCTTGATGAGGCCTCAAGATCTAACTACTAATTTATAGGAAATACCATTGAAAAGGGGGCATGTTAAATGACCCCATTTGGGGAAGAGGGGTTGCAGTCAGCAAAATCCAGACTGGCAAATACTGCAGGACAGTTTCTTCTCCAAATAAATTAGAAAAGGGTGGTCTGAAGTTGGGGAGAAGGGAGAGAAGTTGAGAGAGAACTCAGTTACAAGAGACTGAATATTATCAACCAAGTGTATATATGTCCTTTCGTAGATCCTAATTCAAACAAAGTTTTAAAAACATCTATGAGACAACGAATCTCATAGATGAGGCTGAATCTATTCATGAGTCTCATACATTCAAGGAAATGTAAGCACAAATGACTGGGTATTAGATGAAAATAATTCTTTATATTGTGATAATGGTATTATGATTATATGTATTTTTAAATTCCTTCTGTTTTATACATACATTCTGAAGTGTTTACAGATGAAATGATATAATATCTGGTATTGGTTTTGAAATAATTCAGCAGGAGGAAGGGAAGATGATGATACAGGTGAAACAAGATGAGCCATGGACTGGTCATAGTTAAACCTGGGTGGTGATGGCTATACAGGAACTAATTATACAATTCCCTTTTTGTATACGCTGAAATTCTCAGTAATAAAAGTTCTTTTACAAAGTAAATGGGAAGTAAGGGAAGTAAAAGCCATAAGGTGTGGATTATTCT
The DNA here is from genome assembly GCF_003255815.1 of Theropithecus gelada. Lineage (NCBI taxonomy): Eukaryota > Metazoa > Chordata > Mammalia > Primates > Cercopithecidae > Theropithecus > Theropithecus gelada. The sequence goes on from NC_037672.1 coordinate 124,757,214, forward strand.
CAAGAAGATTGCCAGTGAAATTGGGAGGAGAATGTTAACTTGAAGGGGTAACTGAGTCTTAACAAACACCCTAAACAAATGGAAGGGTGTTTTGTCTGTAAAAACAATAGAAATTTAGGCATGGTAAACTCTTATGGCTCATAATTTTTTGAGTAATGGAAAATGTTTAGATGGATATTAACCATTAGGAGCAGTTCAGAACTAAAATATTAAAATATCTGATTTTTGGAACTTACATCCAGTGTTTAATTTAAAAATCTAATTCCTGCCTTTATAGAACACTATTTTAATGAGCAGTGGAATTAACAATATTTTCTATGGTTAAAGATAATCTATTGGGATTCCTAGATACAGTAAAAACAAAACAAACAAACAAAAAAAACCACAATTCATAAAAGAAAAAATGGATAAATTGAGAATGTAAAATGGTACAACTACTTTGGAAGACAGTTTGGCAAATTCTTAATAACCTAAACATATACCTACCATATAATTCAACCAGTCTGTTCCTGTCTTTTTAAACCAAGAGAACTGAAAGCATATGTAATACAAAGACCTGTATACAAAATAACTTTATTTGTAATAGCCAAAAAGTGGAAACAACTCAAATAACTTAACTGTCCATCAGCAGGTGTGAATACCAGAACAAATTCTGGTATATCCAGGAATGGACTACTACTCAGAAAAAAAGTTGGTTTAGGGAGGTGCTGAGGGAACTGTTCTACATTTCGATTTTGGTGGTGCTTACATAGCTATATGCATTTGTCAAAACTCACAGAACACTTCACATTGAATTTTGCCTTAATTAAAAAAATATGAAAATAAGGATCTATTCTATACTTTTTGGTGAAATTAAAGATTTAATCCTAATGCTGTGTTTTCCTTAGTTTTTAAAAATTATTATTAAGGTATAATTTACATTCAGTAAATTCTTCTTTCCCCTTTATAGTCAACCCCTCTCTATACCCCCAACGTCTGGCAATCACTGATCTGTGTTCTGTCCCCATGATTTGCCTTTTCCAGGATGTCATATAAAGTGAGTCATCCTGCTCAACCTGGCCGTAATGCTGCTCTGGTTGCTCAGCACACCCCCCTTCTCATACCTGGGCATCCCTGCCCTGTTCAGCCCCATTGCTGCCAACTATTTGGTTCCTGCTCCGTGGTCGGGCCTCTGACAGCCCCTTTGAATAAACCAGACACTCCACATGTGTCTTGAGAATGTAAATAAATAAATAATCATACAGTAGGTAATTTTTGTGTCTGGCTTTAACTTAGCCTAATGGATTTAAGATTCATTCCTGCTACTGTGCAGGCAGTTCAGTACTTAATATTGCTGAATAGTAGTATTCCATCATATACATGTATCACAATTTGTTTATCCATTCCCTGACTGAGGAATGGCTGTGTTATTTCCAGTTTTTAGTTTTCTTTAGGTTTCATTGGGTTTTTTAAGAAGAAAAAAAGCTTATAAAAGTAATAGCTGTGTACAGGGTGAAGCTCTAAGCATGGTTATTAAAAGCAAATACCTTCGCTTATCCCTTTCTCTCACTTCCATCCCCAGGTGTAACTGCTCTTATGGATTGGAATGTATCCTTCCAGACCTTTTTCCATATACATACATTCCCACACACAAACCAACACACATGTATATAGTTGGTGGGGATGCTATTTTTAACAGAAATCAGATGATAGTGTATATTTTGTTCTGCAGCTTGCATTCTTTACTGAGCAGTGTATCTGAAACCTTTTATGCCTGCTCATATAGATCAATCGTATTTTTTTAACATATATGTGATATTCTGTGGTATATCTAGTTTTGCTGGCCATTCCTCTATTGTTGAATATCATGTTATCTCTGATTTTTCCATATTACAAATAATCCAACTGTTAGCTTTTTATATAAAAATCATGATTCCACTGCTTGAGTATTCCTGTAGATTTCTAGAAGTAGAATTATTCAAAGGGTATGTATACTTAATTTTTTTTACATACCACTCAGTAGCTTGCAAATAGGTTGCATCAATTAGTGCTTTCAAAAATAGCATATGGTAATATTGGATACTGTAGATGATGTAGAGTAAAAGTTTTTTGTCCTAAAAAGGTATGTTGTAAGAAATCCCTCATAGAGTAACAGATTTTATGTTCTTAATGTCTCTAATCAAGCATCTTAAAAGAATAAAAAATAAGGTTGTTCTCAGTGAAATAAACATATACATATTATATTTCATCCTAATACTCTAGTATATTGATTTCTAAAGATGACACTATGAAAAGTTTAGTTACTAAAGAATATAATTTTCATTTTAACTATTATAGCTTAATTGGAATTTTTATCACAAAAAAATAAAAATATAAAATCCACTATGAATTTTTCCCCCAGTCTGAGGATTACTATGACATGAGGCGGCTGTATACAATTTTGGGGTCTTCTCTATTTTACAAGGTAAGTTGAAGCTGGAAGTCTAAATGTCCAGCATTGTATAAACAGACCTAAATTGTCAAAAATTTTACAAACATGAAAAATACATTTATCTCTTTTCTTTTAAATGTAGGTACCATAAGATTAAGATCTTTCTCACTTTAGAGACAGGGTCTCGCTCTGCCACCTAGGCTAGAGCGCAGGGTACAGTCATAGCTCACTGCAACATCCAATTTCTGGGCTTAAGCAATTCCGAGGCTCAAGCAATCCTCCTGCCTTGGCCTCCCAAAGTGCTGGGATTACAGGCGTGAGCTACCATGCCTGACCAGATTAAGACCTTAAAACAAGATTTGCATCTACATATTTGTAAATATAATAAATATTTATGGTTTCATTGCATTCTAAAGCATTTATAAAGTATTTACAAATGTGCACAGGAGAAACAATACTGAAAGGACCAAGTTTGTAAGAGAGAACAATATTTTTCTGGATTTCCTTTTGAAAGAGTGTATTTTTTATCCTGTGTTGAAAAGTTGGCTGGGCATGGTGGCTGACACCTGTAATTCCATCACTTTGGGGGACCAAGGGAGGTGGATCACCAGAGGTCAGGAGTTCAAGATCAGCATGTCTAACATGGTGAAACCTCATCTCTACTAAAAATCCAAAAAAAAATTACCTGGGCATGGTGGTGCGTGCCTATAATCCCAGCTACTCAGGAGGCTGAGGCAGGAGAATGGCATGAACCCGGGAAGCAGAAGCTGCAGTGAGCTGAGTTCACGCCACTGCACTCCAGCCTGGGTGACAGGGTGAGACTCTGTCTCAAAAAAAAAGAAAAGTAACCTACATCTTTTAAATAAATCTTATATAACATTTAGTTCATGCTCATGTAAAGCAAATAAAGCATCAAATGAATTTAAGTACTTTTATTTTTAAAAAAGGATTTTTAAACACAATGTAAAACATATCTAACAAAGAAGCCATAGGGAAGGGTGCACAGTGAAAAGTCTCTGTCATGACACCTGCTTCTTGACTTTCCATTATCAGAATTCAGTTCTTTTCTAATTTTGCCAAATACTGAAGCTATACTGTGCAGAGGTGATCTTGCTTTGTGCTTACGTCTGCCCGTCGGTAGACCTTAAATTATCATTTGAGCTCTACTTTGACCTCAAGAAAAAAAAAAAAAGAAAACATCTACTATATCTTCATTTACACCATTTGAAACTAGAATATTCTAAATCAAGTGAAGAAGTGTTTATAAAACTCTTAGAAATATATTATGGGACTATTGCTTTATATCACTGGTAGACTTTTGCTCTTTGTGGTTAAATTCAAGGGTTATTTGATATGCAATCATTTACCCAAGGATGATCTTATTGATATTGCCGTATACTGTCGCCACTATTGCCTGCTGCCTTTAGCAGCAAAACAAAGAATTGGTCAGTTGATAATATGGAGAGAAGTGTTTCCTCAGTATCACCTGCGACCTTTGGCAGACTCAAGCGCTGAAGTCTTTCCGGAACCTGAAGGAAGATATTTTTTGCTAGTTGTTGGCTTGGTAAGTTTACCTCAGCTTCTTTCTTGGGATTTTTCTTCTTTTCTTTTCTTTTTTTCTTTTCGGCTGGGATTGAGGGATGTAGCGGTAGGTAGGTATCTATTGACTGTCTAAATAAATACACAAACAAACATGCTCATGTAAAATTATTAGTTTGTCTAATACCAGTATTCAAGGAAATGTTACATGCCTCATCCATTTAATACTCATGGACAAATATTAATAAAATCTAAGAAAAGATTTTAGCAGGTTTCTAAAGTCTTTTGTTCCCCTTTCTATAGTGGTTTTTTCCATTGGCTTGTTTTGGAGATGGAGGGAGGCATGAGAAGAATATAAAATCAGAAACAGAATAAATGTGCAATTGCAGATGAAAGGACTTCCAGTAACTGAGGCTCTTGACAGCTATCTTAGGGAATTCTGTGTCTCAAAAGAAGTGGTTTGATGGTATATCAAGATAAGGCAGTGTAAGATTGTTTTCAGCTGGGATCAGGAAGCATTGATAATAACCAAAAAGGAAAGATGAGGGAGGAATTTTTAATAATCATCACATGATTATGCCATATGCCTCTATATCTTCGATATTTATAAATTTATACATGCACATTTTATGTAAATATTTTCATGGTAGCTAAACCTACATTTGTATTTTTTCCCTATAGAAACATTATATGCTATGTGTACTATTAGAAGCTGGAGGTTGCGCATCCAAAGCTATTGGGAGTCCTGGACCAGACTGTATATATGTGGATCAGGTCAAAACAACTCTTCACCAGCTGAATGGAGTAGATTCTCGCATAGATGAACGGCTAGCATCTTCTCCAACCCCCTGTTTGTCTTGTGCTGATTGGTTCCTTACTGGATCACGTGAAAAAACAGATAGCTTGACCACTTCCCCTATTCTCAGTAGGCTACAAGGTACTTCCAAAGTAGCAACTTCTCCAACATGCAGAAGAACCCTTTTTGGTGACTATTCCTTAAAGACACGTAAGCCCAGTCCTTCTCGTAGCAGTGGAGGATCTGACAATGGTTGTGAAGGTGGAGAAGATGATGGCTTTAGCCCCCATACTACACCAAATGCAGTACGGAAGCAAAGAGAATCTCAGGGCTCTGATGGTTTAGAAGAAAGGGGGACCTTGCTTAAGGTGTGTACTCATTCAAGTGTGTACATTCTGGGAGCTAAGTTGTCTCTCTAGTCCTTGTTTTATAATTGCAAGACAGTTTTTTTAGTGGCATACCATTCTTCATTTGACATGGTGGTTATTTCAATCATTGCTGGCAAACCAATGATTTTGAACCAAAAAGAAAAAGAAATATCAGGCCAGGCATGGCAGATTGCTAGAGGCCAGGAGTTCGATACCAGCCTGGCCAACGTGGCAAAACCTAGCCTCTAATAAAATTACAAAAAAATTGGCAGGCATGGTGGTGCACACCTGTGATCCCAGATACATCGGGAGGCTGAGGCACAAGAATTGCTTAAACCCAGGAGGCAGAGGTTGCAATGATCTGAGATTGTGCCACTGCATGATTTGTCACTCCAGCCTGGGTGACAGAGTGAGACTCTGTCTCAAAAAAAAAAGAGAGAGAGAGAGAGAAATATCAAGTAATAAGACAAGAGTTCCTTGACATCCATATCTGTTTAACAGTACTTAGAAATAGGAAAGCTTTAATTTCAATTTCCGTGTTCATCTCTTTCCTATTTGCAATGACAACAGAGAGCATCCAAGCTGTGGGGCCTGTTGGGGGCTGATCTGACTAAATAGCCAATGAAATGTTCAGCAAAGAGAATCAGAACCCTAAATGTGTGTATGTGTGTGTGTATGTGTCTGTGTATATGTGTGTTATCCTATTTTTATAGATTTTAAAGTCTGAGCCTTTGTAATACTTAAAGATTTTAAAGTTGACTCTAAAGAGGGTATTCATTTTTCAGATCATTTTTCCTGATTTTTCCCCATGAAAATACCGTAAAATATCCAAATGATTATCAAAACATTCATCCTGGGAGGCTTTGTACTTATTCTAGTGATGCTGTCATCTTTCAAAACACTTTTGAAACTTGTCATTTGGGTAGATGGAGGTGATACCAGATGAGGAGTCTGAGAAGGAGCACAAATAAAATATGAGATGCTAGTAGCATGGCATAAATAACCAGATGCAATCTCCTCATACCAAACAATAGAATACTTTTGGACCCCTAAGTGGGGTGTATTTGGAAGTACTCACATCAGTACCATGCCTGTTATCCCAGTTGATGAAATTGGTAGGAAATAGTCTAAAAGGATTTGGACAGACTAAAGAATTACCAAGCCATGAATAGCTCCTCAGAGAAATTGAGTTAACCTTTAAGATTCAGCCATTCAACAAATGTTGATTGAATACCTACTAAGTGCCAAGGGCCATACTACACAAAGGAGATACAGAGATGAGTAAGACACTGCCCCTGACTTTGAGGAGTGCAGAGTCTAGGGAGGGAGACAAGTATGCATACATACAAACTTGGTAATGGCTCTGGTAGGAGGTTTTCAGGGAACACCATCATGCCCTCCCAGGACATGACCTTGGGATCCCTGTCAGCCATGGATAAGCCAAGAGGTACAAGTTAGCATCAAAAATACTTAAAAGAAGCATTGCAAGTGGTAAGTAGTTCTCTTAGAAGGATGTTTAATTTTTAAATTGTTTCTGCTATATGATTCCAATCTTAGATATAAACCAATCTACTTAACTGTATTTTTCAGGTCACTAAAAAGAAGTCTACTCTTCCAAATCCATTTCATTTGGGAAACTTGAAAAAGGACCTTCCAGAAAAAGAATTAGAAATATATAATACAGTGAAGTAAGAAACTTTCTTCTTCTTATTCACTTAAACTCTTTCAGGAAGTTTTACAGTGAGAAAGTACAATTCTATAACATGTATTTTACTCAACAAATGTAATTTTGATATATCTTACATATTAAAGGTAAGATCTGTGGTATTTCCTTAATATTTCATTACACATTTAGGAAAATTACCATATTAGTATTGTAAGAGAGAAAAAACACACAAAGTAATATTTCCTTTTTTTTTTTTTTTTTTTTTGAGACGAAGTCTTGCTCTGTCGCCCAGGCTGGAGTGCAGTGGCGCAATCTCGGCTCACTGCAAGCTCCACCTCCTGGGTTTCCGCCATTTCTCCTGCCTCAGTCTCCCGAGTAGCTGGGAGAATACAGGTGCCCGCCACCACGCCCGGCTAATTTTTTGTATCTTTAGTAGAGACAGGGTTTCACCGTGTTAGCCAGGATAGTCTCGATCTCCTGACCTTGTGATCTGCCCGCCTCAGCCTCCCAAAGTGCTGGGACTGCAGGCGTGAGCCACCATGCCCGGCCACAAAGTAATATTTCAAACTGTGGAAGTCCCCCTTTATCTCTCCACAGGTAACCTCTCTTTTGTATATTTAATATAATTTTTAAATTAGAGTTTACTATTTTTGGAGTGTTTGGTGGATGCAGTGGTGTGCTGTCCAGTTACACCTTAGCTCAGGGTATATCCACTTGAGAATGGTGGCTGCTAATGCCTCACAGATCCCTAGCCTTGTCACTCCCCTGGCTGTGTCCTACATGGAAACTTGTTGACTCAGCTAAGGTTACACTCCTCCCTGGGAGGAGCCCACTTCTAATGACTAATAAATAAGTGAGTACAAAGGCTTGGCCCCTTGCCTAAATTGAAGACAACTCTGAAAGGCCAGCCAAGCTTCACAGTACCCAGTAGTATCGGCTGAGACTTGTTGCCACTGCAGGACAGTTCATCTTCTCCCTCTGCTCAGTTCTGCTGAGTCACTCCACCCCATAGCTGTTTTTCCCAAGAGTACTTCCTAATAAGTTTCCTCCTGGTATATCTCGCTCTCAGAGTTTGGGAACCAGGGAACTGGTCCCTTAACACTCTCTTTAGAAAGTAGGTATAATTTCAAACTTGCATCAAGTAGGGAATTCTGAGGTAAAAGAAACTGAGTGAGGAGAGAATGTTTAGCAACTTAAACTGTCTGTAATTATTATAATATGAAATGTTATATATTCACTTCTTATGCACTTATGTGGTGACACGCAGGTCCGCCTGCGCCTTGGCAGGTATTTATGACATCATGTGTGGGATCAACTAGTGTAATAAACTCAATTGCTTACTTTTATTTGAACAACTAGACACATACTAATAGAATTCACACACACACATACACACAGTACAGAGCTACCACATTCTTAACTACTGAAACACTTTACAATAAGTTCAAATGTATGTGTTACAAAGTTGTTAGGAAATTCTTTTTTTCTTAAGTCAAGACAAAAAGTAACTTGTCTGCATAAAATAATATATCAGAAATCTGATGCGTTAAAATTTAGTATTTAATGCCTCCAAATATAAATGTTTAATTTTTGATAGTTAAACATGATTTTAAGACAAATAAATTGGAACCAAACCTTTTATGGAACCCAAAAGTACCCTCACAAAACTCTAGTCTTCCATTTAACAAAAACTATTGCTCAGAAATTTTATTAACTCCATATCAGAATTTTTAAAATATGTATGTTATATTGGCATTGTCTCTAGTAAAAGGAGACTCTTTCTCTCAAGTTCAATGTTTTAAACATAAATTCACATGTGGTGTAAATCATAGGCTCTCCTATTTTAAAAGGTGCCAAAGATGTGTGTTTATTCTCATTATTGATATGCAAAGGTGTTTTTATACAATGCAGTTCATTTTAAAAGCATGATATAAAACAGGATGTAATATATTATTCTAACCTATATGCACCTATCTTTGTAAAATAAAATATATATAATATATTGAAAATAACATATACAAAACATCTCATTCAGTAACTAAGTCCTACCCATTCTGCATTCCAGTAGTTCTTGAATCCATTCACCCCCCTATTGACACTGCCCTAGTTTAGGCTCCCATTTTCTTTCACCTGGTTTTATTGCAACAGCTTCCCAACTCCTGGCCTACCCTAAACCCATTCTCTACTGCACGAGTGACCTTTCTGAAGAATAAATCTGATTTTATCTGCTTTTTTGTACAAATCTTTTGTCTTCCTACTGGGTAATTGCTTATTTGGTGATTTTTAAAACTTTTAGTTAATATATACTGAGTGAGTTTATGGTTTCAAGAGCTAAACCTGCTTATTGTATTGTGGTTTATTTTTTAAAGAACAATGTAAAAGATAACAAAAATGTTAATTCTGACCCCCCCCCAAAGAAACTTATTTTGTAAAGAATAATGTTGTAAGTTATTTTGTAAAGAATAATTTTTGTTCTGTACTTTTTTTAACCTGAAGATCTCCAGATTAAAATGTACGTTTTAAATTATTTTCCTTTTAAAATAATCATAATTCCTTTCATCTTATTTAAGTTTTTATTTCTGGAAAGGTGGTCAGCCACCAGTTGTTAATGAGTCAGCTACCCTGTGGAAAAGTGAAAGAAGAATTTGTAAATTATTTCCTTCCCTCCCTATCCCTGGTCTCAAAAGAGTTCCAAAGCCATAAATCAATGATAAGAAGTTTATTTGGATCATGCTGTCTGATTAACTGTTTAACAATAATTTAATCTGCATGGATGAGCTAGGCAGTATCTAGGCTAAGAGCTGAAATATGCCTTTTTCTTGTCTCTATGCTATGGCTGGAAAAAAAAAATCAACTGATGATATTTTTTAGTACAGACAGCCTTTTACCATAGAAGGATTAAAATGGGGCAGCTTGAGTATTTGAGATGCAGGAGGGGAATTGCTGTAATCAGAAGTCAGCCCTGGAGAGGAAAAAGCACGGTTTTACAGAACAAGCTTCAGAGTCAGCTAAAATCTGCCATTTGGCTATGCGACCTCTCAAGCACGTTAATCCAAGTCCTCTGACCATTGATTTTCTCATGGCTAAAATGAGGATAGTAATGGATGTTATCTTGCAATATCATTATGAGAATTAAGACTAAGGTATTTTAAAACACCTACCCTGGTATATAGAGGGCATTCACTATACGTTAACTATTATTATTATTTCGTTGTTGCTATTACTATTGTTCTTTTGCTTATCTTACTACTGGTAGAAATTAACAGTATTTATAGGTTCTGCTGGCCTGTTTGAGACTAAACCAGGGAGGAAAGATGGGGAAGAAAGTAAAAAATGATTAAGAGAACATAGGAAAGAAAGAAGATAGTAATAATGAGAAGTGGTAGAATACTACCACGAATTGTCATGGTATTATAGAATATTAATCAAATTTTTCAGGTTGTAATAATAATTTGATTTTTCTTCAGGAACATCAGTTTGACTATCATGGTAAAATACTTTAATGCTACTAACTTAAATGTATTTAGTTTGTTGGAAGGTATTTTTATATGTGGTCTACCCTAGAGTGATATCTTGTTTATGGCTTATAGCTATCTGGTTCAGACATGAGCTGAATTATTTAATACCAACCATGGAAAAAGAGGCAGTTAGCCAATTTGGGTTGTTTAGCAAAGGAGTGATTAAGTTACTTGCAAATGAATTGATATTTACTTATCCGTGCATAACATGTAGTATTTGCCTCCATTAAGGGAATGAATAACCCTAGCTTGTACTTCAGTTAAGGATAAAGAGGGAATTAAATGTTTAGCCCAGTTTCCCATCCCTAATTATACTACTAATATTATATTGTAGATAAAAGCTTGTAAGAAGTCTACTAAATTCAAAATGAACCAATATTTCAAAATTTACTAAAATTTCTTTTTTCTTATTTTTTCTTTTTAAGACTGACATCTGGTCCTGAGAACACACTTTTCCATTATGTTGCCTTAGAAACAGTGCAAGGAATCTTTATTACTCCTACCCTTGAAGAGGTGGCGCAGCTAAGTGGCTCTATCCACCCTCAGCTAATAAAGAATTTCCATAAGTGTTGTCTCTCCATTCGTGCAGTTTTCCAACAGACACTGGTTGAAGAGGTAGGGCACTGCTATAAATACAGTTTTCCGCCAGTTTAATTTCCAGATCTCTAAGCATTCTGTTCTGTAATCAACATGCCCAGCATTGTTTTCATTTAATTAAGTTTTTTTAAATAGTCACTCAATCTAACTTGGGTGCCAAAACGTTTATACTCACAGTACTTCAAGGTTTTATTTCATACTGAATTTGATGTCTTGGGTTACTATTTCAGGAAGTGGTAGACCTGTGTTTTCTACAGCAAAGCACAATACAGTCATTTGTAATGTAAATTAACCTTCCACATTTCATATCTGTGACTCAACCATTACTTGGGTAATAATATCTACCAATTGGTTCCTAAAATAACTTTGATAATTCTTTAAGTATTTAGCCAACAGTATAAGGTATTTTGGAATATAATGGGTTAAGGCAGGGGTCCCCAACCCCCGGGCCACATACCAGTAGCTGTCTGTGGCCTATTAGGAACCAGGCTGCACAGCAGGAGGTGAGTGGTGGGCCAGGGAGTCTTACCGCCTGAGCTCTGCCTCCTGTCAGATCAGCAGCGCGTAGGAGTGCAAACCCTATTATTGTGAACTGTGCATGTGAGGGATCTAGATTGTACACTTATGAGAATCTAATGCCTGATGATCCGAGGTAGAACAGTTTCATCTTGAAACGATCCCTCCCCCAGAAATTGGTCTCCAATGCCAAAAAGATTGGGGACCGCTGGGTTAAGATATAGCTATAGACATAAGACTAATGCAAATTTTTTGGCATTTGGTTGGTTGATTGCTTGCTTGCTTTTCTATCCAGGATGAAGTTTCATTGAATGTTGTCATCTGTTGAATAAATAATAATGCTGTATACAATTACAATATCAGATCGTTTAAATGGCTGGAAAAGATAGGTGTTGATTTCTTGAAAAGGATAAAACATATAGAGGTTTACTTGTGACATTATACAGCCAAAAAACCTCTCTGAAAATGATTGTAATGTATATAGCAATACATGTGTTAAGGATGCCAAATTTGTGAAGAACTTGGGTTTAAAAGTGGAAGAACATTGGACAAGGAATAAGGAATCCCGGACTGAACCTCACCTCCTCCTGTTTCCTTAGCTATGAAGCTAGTGGGATAGATTTTATCTTCTCTTCAGGCTCATTCAGCAGTAAAATTTTATGTCTTATAGGATTTTTTCTTTGAGTCCTCAGAAATTGTTATTCTGTAGAAATACTGTGTTTGACCATATATTCCTATATGCTTTGGGTTCTTATGCTCCTATTTTCCTTTTTAACATAACTGATAAATGTTATAAAGGAATATTTCATTTACTTATTTGATAATATTTAGTAATATAAATTAGTTTTCCCTATCTTATTTAAACATTGAGGTACCTACTCTGCACCAGACACTATTCTAGGAGCTTGGGATACAACAGTGGACAAAACAAAGTTTCTTCCTTCATGAAGCCTATTTTCTAATGGAGGAAAGAAAAGAATTAGAAAATAGTATGCTAAGAAGAACCAGTGTCATGCAAAATAATAGAACATGGTAAGGATGAGAGGTGGGAGTGACTATTTTGAAAGGTCTCTGATCATGTCAAGTGATACTTGAACAGAGACCTGAATGAAGTAAGGGAGCAAGCCATGTGGCTCTCTCGGGGCAGAGCTTCCAGCAAGGGGAACAGCAAATGCAAAGCTGCAGAGCATTACTGCCTGAGCTCCGCCTCCTGTAAGGTCAGCTGTGGCATTAGATTCTTATAGGAGTGCAAACCCTACTGTGAACTGTCCATGCAAGGGATCTAGTTGCCCAGTTCTTACACGATTCTAATGCCTGATGATCTGAGGTGGAACAGTTTCATCCCGAAATCATCCTCTAAGGGCTGGGAGAGTGCTGGAGCAGACTGAGAAGAGAGTGGAGGAAGAGATCACAAAGGTAGCAGGGCCAGCTTATGCATGGCCAGGTAGACTATGATAAGGACTTTAGGCTTTGTTCTGAAAGAGATGATACATTCTTGAACAGTTCTGCCCAAAGAAGGGACATGATCCATAATTTTTTTTAAAGAATCACTCAGGCTACTGTGGGTAGAACAGGAAACAGAATAGCAAGGGTGGAGGCAGGGACCAGTTAGGAGGCTTTCAAAATTCTGAAAGCAAGAAATGATTATAGCTTCTGGATTCTGGATATATTTTGGAGGGCAAACCAAAAGAATTTGTTGAAGGATTAGATAAAAGCTATGAAGGAAAGAAAAGGATCAAGAATCACTCCACTGTTTGGCCTGAAACTTGTAAGAAATCTTTATAGTCCAAATGAGTCATTGTTTTGCTAATGCTTTTAATCAGTATGAAATTTAGAGATTATGGGTCAAAGGAAGACAAAATGCTGCTTTAAATATATATTTTTTCAATTTATTACAGAATTATCTGCTCATTTAGAACATATTTATTAAGCACCTACTATGAACCAGGCACCGCTGGTTTTAAAACACACAAAGATTGTATATTGTCTGTGCCCTGGGGAAAAAAGTTTATAATTTTCTATCTTCCACTGTGGAAGACAGGTCTATAAACTGCTAATATAATATAATTCACATACTAATAACATAGGGCTGTGAACAAAGTGTTCCCTAGAAAAGTCAAGGGACACTTTATCCATGAAGCCTCCTTTAGGATATGGTATTTAAATACTGAGGAAGAGTAGAAATTTTCCTGCAGATAAGAAGAATGTCATTGCAGGCACTTAAGTATTTGGATCAGCCAATTCAAATTAATCTGTGAAAACATTTTAAAGTAACACTAGTAATACCAGTTAATACTAACAATACTTATTAATTTACAGAAAAAGCAAGGACTAAATAGTAGAGACCGTTCAGGTTCCGCAAAGTCGGTGTCTTCTCTTAACCCTGTTAAAGAACATGGTGTGTTGTTTGAATGTTCACCTGGAAACTGGACTGATCAGAAAAAAGCACCACCAGTTATGGCCTACTGGGTAGTAGGGTAAGTGGGAAAAAAAGTATTTGAAAGTAAAGTGTTAGAAAAATGAAAGAAAACTGATAAAGAAGATTAACATTTTAAAATGTAGGCACGGAATTTTTAATCTAGCTATAATATTTTAATATATTTTATTTTATTTGCTAAGTATCTCCTTTAAATCCCTTCCAAGTATTTTTCTATTAAAAATTACCTTACAAAATTAAATTTTAGTAATACACTGAAATAATAATTCCACAGTTTTTCTCCTCTTCCCTTTTTCCCCTGCATCGTTCATTTCTTCCTCCTCTCTCCTTTCTTTCCCTCTTTCCATCCTCTCCCTTTTCTTCCCTTCCCCTCTCTCTGCCCTGTGCCACAAGACCATGCCCAATCAGGACCCTGCCCACCTTTGTTTCCATCTCCTGTCTTCCTTCCTCTTCTGTCTGCTGTGCACCAGCTGCATGAGTACCAATCAAATCTTGTTTCTGCTGTTCCTTCTGCGTGGGATATTCTATCCCTTGACCTTTGCACTTCTGCATCCTTGGTATTCAGACCAGTGCTAACAGGTAGGTCATCTTGTCAGAGAGGATCCATGATGTCTTTCTCTCATCAAAGTGGCTACTCAGTTATTCTCTATATCACTCTTTTATTGTTTATTTTCTTGTCCTTCTCCACCTCCCACCCTCATTACAGTGGCAGCTTCATGAGGTCAGGAATTGTATCTGTCTTGTCCACCACTGGCACCTGCAACAGTACCTGGCACATAATATAGTCACTTGATAAATATGTGATGGTTGAGTAGGTGAGACTGTGCCTGGCAAAATGTGGAACTGGTGGTGGGGTTGGTGGGCGGTGGGCGGTATGGCAAACACAGAGACATAGTCATTGCCTCTACGGGCCTTATATCTGGCAAAAGAATTATGAAATATGCTCAAATATCTATATATTTATATATCTATATTATATAGATATAGAGAGAAATCCTATATATGTGTGTGTTGTATATACATATATGTAAAATGAATTAGGTGATACAACCAAATGCTATAGGAATTCTGAAGAGGGGGCAAAATCTAATGAACAAAGACCCAAACAATGGAAATTATACAGCACAGCAGTGAGCAGACTGGTTTGCCAGGATGGTAGAGGAATGACATATACAAAGATTAAGTGAAAGATCAAGTTGGGAACCTAAGTTAGGACCACTGCAGAAGGTTCTTTGAGTTGGAGTAAAAGTTGGTGGAGGAAAGGGCACAGAATTAGTTGGGAGTAGGGGTAGTGGACATGTACCAGGTAGTATTAAGCTGTATGATACACACTTCACAGACATTATCCAAAGCAGAAATTCCCATATGCTGGTCCATGGGATTTAGAATCACCTGGGTCACTTGTTAAAATCTGAGATCCCTGGGCCCCAGATCTACTAAATCAAAACCTATGAGAGTGGGAATCTGTATTTTTAGTAAGCTCCCTTGTGATTATCATATGAACCAGTCTTGGGAACATCAGTGTAAGCTTAATTCCATGTAGTTGTACTACTGGAAGATTAAACTGGGAGCAGCCAATGGAATGATGTGCACATGAGAGAGACTAGAAATGAGAAGACCAGTTAGGCACACATGTAGCTGTTCAGTGGAGTGTTAACTACCTTCATGACTATAGGAATAGAAAGAATCAAAAGATATTGAATTATGATAATGCAGATTTATGCAGAACAGAAATTTAAGAAAATCAGGCAGAATTATCTCCAGTTTAAATAGATCAATTTATATAAATTAGTATTGATTAAATAGATTCAAATTTTGACTCTTTAAGAAAATCAAATAAAATTTCAATGTTAATTCCAATTCAGTTCTGTTTGCCAAAAAAAGCTACCATATATTTAATGTTTTAATAAAAATTAAATGTTAGAAAGTAAAGAGCAATAAAATACTTAATAACTATTGTGCCTATGATGCTAGTGCTATTGCCTTTATTGTAATAACTAGATTTACTATTTAAAAACTTGGTGGTATTGTAATACATATTGATAAAATAGGATTATTACACTCCAGAGCAATAAAAACTAATTGTCCTAAGGCATATATTATTTATTTAGAAATAAATCTAGCTGCTTTCTCCCTAGTATAGATTTAGATTTGTGGATTTTAAATTTACTACTGATACTTTCAGAAACAAAAAATTAATTGGACAGTTAGAGTTTTTGTTGTTGTTGTTGTTGTTGTTTTGATTTCTGAAATGAGTGTGTTCTTTTCTTCTGCAGGAGACTTTTTCTTCATCCAAAACCTCAAGAACTTTATGTCTGTTTTCATGACTCAGTCACAGAAATTGCCATTGAAATAGCTTTTAAATTGTTCTTTGGGTTAACCTTGTAGCCGTGCTTTCTTGATGTGTAGAAATACATGCATAGAGGATTAAACACTGTCAGAATTGCTGAAATCAATACAAAAAGAGATACAATTTAGCTTCTTTTTACTTTTCAATATTGAACATAATATTGTTAAATATTGATATGAAATGCTGTTGGATTTGATATGTTAAATCTTAATGTAATATTGTAAGACTTTTGAGAATATACTTGATCAAAATGTGAAAGAAGGGATTGTTAACTTATTGCTATTTTGATATATAATGTTAATTTATTGACTAGTTTGAAATAATGTGAAGTTTTTTATATAAGATTAATATAGGAAATGTTTACTCTCGAAAACTGTCCAATTTGTTTATTTTTCTCAAAATTCATACTGATATCTGGTGAAACAATTATGATTGGGAGGAGGTGACCAGGTGCTGTAGCTAAGTAGTGCTATGACCATGAGCAAGTTTTTGTACCTCTCTAAGCTCAGAGTTTTCATGTAAAATGAGATGATTGCATTGAGGTTTCAAAAGTCCCTCTTAAATAAAATGTGCTTTTATTTTATTTTAGTTTTAGTTTTAGTTCTGGGGTACATGTGCAGGATGTGCTGGTTTGTTACATAGGTAAACATGTGCCATGGCGGTTTGCTCCACCTATCAACCTGTCACCTAGGTATTAAGCCTAGCATGCATTAGCTATTTTCCCTAATACTCTCCCTACCCCCACAATAGGCCCCGGTGTGTATGGTTCCCCTCCCTTTGTCCATGTGTTCTCATGGTGAGCTCCCACTTACAAGTGAGAACCTACATTGTTTGGTTTTCTGTTCCTGCGTTAGTTTGCTGAGGATAATGGCTTCCAGCTTCATCCATGTCCCTGCAAAGGACATGATCTCATTCCCTTTTGTGGCTGCATAGTATTCCATGGTGTATATGTACCACATTTGCTTTATCCAGTCTATTGCTGATGGGCATTTGGGTTGATTCCATGTCTTTGCTACTGTAAATAGTGCTGTAATAAACATACATGTACATGTATCTTTATAGTAGAATGATTTATATTCCTTTGGGTAATGGGATTGCTGGGTCAAATGGCACTTCTGGTTCTAGATCTTTGAAGAAGCACCACACTGTCTTCCACAATGGTTGAACTAATTTACATTCCCAACAGTGTAAAAGCATTCCTATTTCCCCACAACCTTGCCAGCATCTGTTATTTCTTGACTTTTTAATAATGGCCACTCTGACTGGTGTGAGATGGTATCTCATTGTGGTTTCGATTTGCATTTCTCTAACAATCCGTATATTGTGCTTTTTTTTCATATGTTTGTTGGCTGCATGAATGTCTTCTTTTGGGAAGTGTCTGTTCATGTCCTTTGCCCAGTTTTTAATGTGGTTGTTTTTTTTTTTTTTCTTGTAAATTTGTTTGAGTTCCTTATAGATTCTGAATATCAGATCATTGTCAGATGGATAGATTGCCAAAATTTTCTCCCACTCTGTAGGTTGCCTGTTCACTCTGATGATAGTTTCTTTTGCTGTGCAGAAGGTCTTTAGTTTAACTAGATCCCATTTGTCAAGTTTTGCTTTTATTGCAATTGCTTTTGTGATTGCATCATGGAATCTTCGCCCATGCCTATGCCTTGAATGGTATTGCCTAGATTTTCTTCTATGGATTTTATAGTTTTGGGCTTTACATTTAAGCCTTTATTCCATCTTGAGTTAATCTTTGTATAAGGTGTGACGAATGGGTCCAGTTTCTATTTTCTGCATATGGATAGCCAGTTCTCCCAGCGCCATTTATTAAATAAGGAGTCCTTTCCTCATTGCTTGTTTTTCTCAGGTTTGTTGAAGATCACATGGTTGTAGATGTGCAATCTTATTTCTGAGTTCTCTATTCTGTTCCATTGGTCTATGTGTCAGTTTTTGTACCAGTACCATGCTGTTTTGATTATTGTAGCCTTACAGTACAGTTTGAAGTCTGGTAGTGTGATGCTTCCAGCTTTGGTCTTTTGGCTTAGGATTGCCTTGGCTATACAGGCTCTTTTTTTTGATTCCATATGAATTTTAAAATAGTTTTTTTCTAATTCTGTGAAGAATAACAATGGTAGTTTAATGGGAATAACATTGACTCTGTGAATTACTTTGGCCATACGGCTATTTTCATGATATTGATTCTTCCTGTCTATGAGTATGGAGTATTTTTCCATTTGTTTGTGTCCTCTCTGGTTTCCTTGAGCAGTGGTTTGTGTTCTCCTTGAAGAGGTCCTTCACTTCCCTTGTTAGCTGTATTCCTAGGTATTTCATTCTCTTTGAAGCAGTTGTGAGTAAGAGTTCATTCATGATTTGGATCTCTGCTTGCCTGTTGGTGTATAGGAATGCTGGTGACTTCTGCACAATGATTTTGTATCTTGACACTTTGCTGAAGTTGCTTATCAGCTTAACAAGCTTTTGGGCTGAGACAATGGGGTTTTCAAGATATAGGATAATGTCCTCTGCAAACAAAGATATTTTGACTTCCTCTCTTCCTGTTTGAATACCCTTTATTTCATTCTCTTGCCTGATTGCCCTATCCAGAACTTCCAATACTATGTTGAATAGTGGTGAAAGAGGGCATCCTTGTCTTGTGCTGGTTTTCAAGGGGAATCCTTCCAGCTTTTGCCCATTCAGTATGATATTGGCTGTGCGTCTGTCATAAGTGGCTCTTATTATTTTGAAATATGTTCCTTCAATAACTAGTTTATTGAGAGTTTTTAACATGAAGGGATGTTGAATTTTATTGAAGGCCTTTTCTGCATCTATTGAGATAATCATGTGGTTTTTGTCTTTAGTTCTGTTTGATGAATTACGTTTATTGATTTGCATATGTTGAACCAGCCTCACATCCTGGGAATGAAGCCAACTTGATCGTGGTGGATAAGCTTTTTGATGGGTTGCTGGATTCAGTTTGCCAGTATTTTATTGAGAATTTTTGCATTGATGTTCATCAGGGATATTGGCCTGAAGTTTTCTTTTTTTGTTGTATCTCTGCCAGGTTTTGATATCAGGATGATGCTGGCCTCATAGAATGAGTTAGGGAGGAGTCCCTCCTTTTCAGTTATTTGTAATAGTTTCAGAAGAAGTGGTATCAGCTTCTCTTTGTATTTCTGGTAGAATTCAGCTGTAGATCCTTCTGATCCTGGGCTTTTTTTTTTTTTGGTTTGTAGGCTATTAATTACTGCCTCAATTTCAGGACTTTTTATTGGTCTATTCAGCGATTCAGCTTTTCCTGGTTCAGTCTTGGGAGGGTGTATGTGTCCAGAATTTATCCCTTTCTTCTAGATTTTCGAGTTTATTTGCACAGAGCTGTTATAGTATTCTCTGATGGTTGTTTATATTTCTGTGGGATCAGTGGTAATATCCCCTTCATCATTTTTTATTGTGTCTATTTGATTCTTCTCTCTTCTTTATTAGTCTGGCTAATCGTCTATTTTGTTAATCTTTAAAAAAAAAAAACAACAACAACAACAACCATGCCCCCAGATTCATTTATTTTTTGAAGGGTTTTTTATGTCTCTAGCTCCTTCATTTCCACTCTGATCTTGGTTATTTCTTGTCTTCTGCTGGTTTTCGGGTTTGTTTGCTCTTGGTTCACTAGTTCTTTTAGTTGCGATACTAGGGTGTCGATTTGAGATCCTTCCAGCTTTTTGATGTGGGCATTTAGTGCTATAAATTTCCCTCTTAACAGTGCTTTAGCCGCACCCCAGAGATTCTGGTACATTATCTCTTTGTTTTCATTGGTTTCAAAGAACTTCTTGATTTCTCTCTTAATTTCATTATTTACCCAGGAGTCATTCAGGAGCAGGTGGTTCAATTTCCATGTAGTTGTGTGGTTTTGAGTGAGTTTCTTACTCTTGAGTTCCAATTTGATTGCACCGAGATCTGAGAGACTTTGTTATTATTTCAGTTCTTTTGCATTTGCTGAGGAGTGA
Organism: Theropithecus gelada; assembly: GCF_003255815.1. NCBI lineage: Eukaryota > Metazoa > Chordata > Mammalia > Primates > Cercopithecidae > Theropithecus > Theropithecus gelada. The sequence continues at coordinate 124,777,394 of NC_037672.1, forward strand.
TTTACTTCTAACTGCATGATCAATTTTAGAGTAAGTGCCATGTGGCACCAAGAAGAATGTATATTATGTTGTTTGGGGGTGGAGAGATCTGTAGATATTTATCAGGTCTCACTTGATCCAGAGCTGAGTTCAAGTCCTGAATATCTTTGTTCATTTTCTGTCTCGATGATCTAATATTGACAGTGGGGTATTAAAGTCTCCCACTATTATTGTGTGGAAATCTAAGTCTCTTTGTGGGTCTCTAAGAACTTGTGTTATGAATCTGGATGCTCCTATATTGGGTGCATATATATTTAGGATAGTTAGCTCTTCTTGTTGAATTGACCCCTTTACCAATATGTAATGCCTTTCTCTTTTTTTTAATCTTCATTGGTTTAAAGTCTTTGTCAGAAACAAGTATTGCAACCTCTCCTTTTTTCTGTTTTCCTTTTGCTTGGTAGATTTTTATCCATCCTTTTCAGTGTGTGTGTGTCCTTGCATGTGAAATGGGTCTCTTGAATACAGCACACTGATGGATTTTGAGTGTTTATCCAGCTTTCCACTCTGCGTCTTTTATTTGGGGTATTTAGTGCATTTACATTTAAGGTTAATATTGTTATGTGTGAATTTTATTCTGACATCATGATACCAGTTGGTTATTTTGCTGACTTATTTATTTTTTTGCTTCATAGTGTTACTGATCTGTGTATTTCAGTGTGTTTTTTATAGTGGCTGATAATGGTTTTTCCTTTCCATATTTAGTGCTTTCTTCAGGAGCACCTGCAAAGCAGGCCTGGTGGTGACAAATTCCCTCAGCATTTGCTTGTCTGAAAAAGATTTTATTTCTCCTTCACTTATGAAGCTTAGTGTAGCCAGATATGAAATTCTAGGTTGGAAATTCTTTTCTTTAAGAATATTGAAAATTGGCCCCCAACCTCTTCTAGCTTATAAGGTTTCTGCTGAGAGGTCTGCTGTTAGTCTGATGGGCTTCCCTTTATAAGTGACCTGGCCCTTCTCTCTGACTGCCCTTAACATGTTGGGCATGATGGATGATTGACATTCATCCATCTCAGCCTTAGCCCAGGTCTGTGCCCTTGCTGGAGACATGTTGCAGTCTTTTGGAGAAGAGGCATTTTGACTTTCTGAGTTTTCCATATCTTTGCATTCTTTCTCATCTTCATGGGTTTATCTATCTTTGATGTTTGAGGCTGCTGACTTTTGGATGGGGTTTTTGTGGTGTCTTTTTTGTTGATGTTGTTGCACTCTGTTTTTCTTTTAGCAGTCAGACCCCTCTTCTGTAGGGCTGCTGCAGTTTGCCTGGGGTCCACTCCAGCCCCTATTCGCCTGGGTCTCTCACATGCCTGGAGATATCACCAGTGGAGACTGTAGACCAGCAAAGATGGCAGCCTGCTTCTTCCTCTGGGAGCTCTGTCCCAGAGGGGCACTGGCCTAATGCTAACCGGAAAGCTCCTGTATGAAGTGTCTGGAGACTCCTGTTGGGAGGTCTCAGTCAGGAGGAGCAGGGTCAGAGACCCACTTAAATAAGCAGTCTGTCTGCCCCTTGACAGGGCGGGTGTGCTACACTGAGGGGAATCCCCCTCATCTGGGCCGCCTTGACTCACCAGAGCCAGCAGGCAGAAAAGACTAAGATCACTGATCCACGATACTGCAGCCATCCCTCCTCCTAGGGGCTTCTCTCAGGGTTGTCAGTGTTTTGTCCATTAACCCCTGGCTGAGGATGCTGAGATTCTCACAGGGAAGCCCTGTCTAGTGAAGAGGAGTGAATCCGGGTCCCACCCCATCTCACCAGTGCCAGCAGCAAGGGAAACTGGCCAATTGGAGCCACAGTGATGGTGGGCTTCCCTACCTCCTTCCCCCACCTCCTCCCCCACTTCCAGAACTCAATCTTCTTAGGCAGTTTCTAGCTGCCAGGGGAGGATTCCAAGCCAGTGGGTTTTAGCTTATGGAGTTCTGTGAGGACAAGGCTGCTTGGCTGCCTGGCTTCAGCCCCCTCCCCATGAGAGTGAACAGATCTCCTGTCTCATGGGAGTTCCCAGAACCAGAATATGCAAATACTCCGGTGTCTCAGTGCTTACTCAAAGTGGCTGCCCACCCAAGCACAGCTTTGTGCTTGGGACCCAAAGCTCTGGTAGCATGCACTCAGGAGGGGACCTCCTGATCTAAAGGTTGCAAGGATCTGTGGGAAAAGCCTGGTTTTCAGGAAGGGGAAGCAAAATCCTTTACCATCTCCCTTGGCTGGAGGAGGGAGTTGCCTTTGCCGTGTGCAGCTTCCAGATGGGGTCTTGCTCCACCCTGTTTTTGCTCACTCTCCGTGGGTCAGGCCAGCCACCTAGTCAGTCCCAATAAGAGAACTTTGGTACCTCAATTGAAGATGCAGAGTTCACTCACAGTTTTCTTCCTTCTCGGTGGGAGCTGCAGAGCAGCGCTGCCTCTCTCTGACCATCTTGGCTCTCTGTTCACTCTTTTTTTTTTTTTTTTTTTTTTTCTTCTTGCATATTGGTCACCTCCTAAATTAGCAATGTCCAAGTACTTATTCCTTATCAAATACTTTTCATTAATTTAACCCAGTACATACCTCACTGTGGGGAAGGGGGGGAAAGATGAAAATTAAACTTACTTTTTATTTATTTGATTCTCTTTAAGTTTCAGGTAAGCTCAATTTTGACTAAGATATATATACATGTATTTTTTTTAACTATTTGTCAACTGTCATTGTTTTTGTTTTTGTTAAAATATATTCAGCAGCTGGGCTTGGTGGCTCATGCCTGTAATCTCAACACTTTGGGAGGCTGAGGCAGGTGGATCACTTGAGTCCAGGAGTTCAAGACCAGCCTGGGCAACATAGCAAAAACTCTGTCTCTACAAAAAAATACAAAAATTAGCTGGGTGTGGTAGCACTCTCTTGTAACAGTCCCAGATACTTGGGAGGCTGAGGTGGGAGGATCACCTGACCTCAGTCGGTTGAGGGTACAGTGAGTTATGATCATGCCACTGCACTCTAGCCTGGGCAACACAGTGAAACCCTGTCTCAAAAAAAAAAAAAAAAAATCACATTCAAGTATATTACACATGCACTTTATATAATTCATGAATTTCAGGAAAGCTGCATGTAAATTTTTTTTTAAACTAAATCATGTTAAAGACACTCAAAAAGTCAACTGAAATTCTATGGTGACTTCTTTTATAAAATACTAATTTTTGGCCGGGCGCGGTGGTGGCTCACACCTGTTATCCTAGCACTTTGGGAGGCCAAGGCAGGCGGATCATGAGGTCAGGAATTTGAGACCAGCCTGACCAACATGGTGAAACCCCATCTCTACAAAAAATACAAAAATTAGCTGGGCGTGGTGGTGCACACCTGTAATCTCAGCTACTTAGGAGGCTCAGGCAGGAGAATCGCTTGAACCCAGGAGGTGGAGGTTGCAGTGAGCCGAGATCACACCACTGCACTTCTGCCTGGGGGACAGAGCGAGACTCCATCTCAAAAATATGTGTATACTAATTTTTATCTTAGAAATATAGATCATTATGCATTGGGTTTTTTCAAAAGGGGGAACACTTTAGTGAACAATAGTTTACTTGACCTTTAGTTGGAAAAGAAAACTAATGGTGGATAATTTTCTGTGGCTATGAGAATTTGGTAGATTGAGAGAAAGGAAGAACATCAATACTGCATTTTTACTTGACATTTAACCTGTAGATCCTCCTAGAGGTTCGATGCCCCCAAGACATTCCAACACTGAGCTGTTTCTTCTTCAGGTCTTAAGCTTCGAAGACAAGCTATACCAGCACATCTAAAATCGGCCTCTGCATTTTTCTTAAACATGAGCTGTCCAGCTTAATCAAAACTAACTGCAAAACAGTGGGTGTACTGTTTGCAGTACAAATAGTGATTCATTTGGTCTTAAAAGAATCACTATTATCACTCTGTCATACTTTCAGAGATTTTCACCTAAGCATTTAAGTTGCAAACCACTACATATTTGTCCCATTAGTGACTAGTGGGCCTTAATTTTGGCATTCAAATTAGGGTAAAAAACCTTGGTTCTTGAAATGCTATAGAAAATAGATTGACGCCAGGCACAGTTGCTCACACCTGTAACCCCAGCACTTTCGGAGGCTGAGGCAGGCGGATCACTTGAGGTCAGGAGTTTGAGACCAGCCTGGTCAACATGGTGAAACCCAGTCTCTACTAAAAATACAAAAATAAAATAAAATAAAATAAAAGCCAGGCATGGCGGCAGGTGCCTGAAGTCCCAGCTATGTGGGAGGCTGAGACAGGAGAATTACTTGAACCCGGGAGGTAAAGGCTACAGTGAGCCTAGCTCGTGCCACTGCCACTCCAGTCTGGGGAACAGAACAAGGCGCTGTTTAAAAAAAAAAAAAAAAAAGCTTGAAATATCCTCCCCTTAAGATCACAATATTGTCACATGCTACCATTTGACCCACAACAGCTGTCTTAGGGCTGCTTGTTTACATATATATGTATTAAGACACTTTGGTCAAAACAATTTATTAAATGTCTTAAATTTCTGGAAATGTCCCTGAAAATACCATGAACTACTTCTAATACTGATAATTATGAATAAATGTAGCTGTTGATCACCTCAGATTTTCATACAAACTGAACTAAGTTAGGGTTTTATCATAGGGTACTTTTTGTTTCATTTAATGAAATTTTGATGTGTTGAACTGCTTTCCTGGTATCAGAGAAACATGAGACCATCACTCAATAATGGAAATAAAAAGGCAGAGCAGACTACTGATCTTAATAAAAAGAAAATTATTTGCTGTATTGTAGATGTGCACTGTAATTTCCATGTTAAAGAGGCACTGCATTTTTAAGAAATAAAATCACACATCTTATTTTTTCATTTCTAAATGGATATTGAACTAAGCTCTGTAGGCAAACTTAGCTGACTATTTTTCCAAATATGTTCAGAAGCACATCTGAAACATCAAACTGATTATCAGACAATAAAGTGCCTAATACTTTCTTAAATAAAGGGGGACAAGATGATAGTGCAGATATCCTAGAAATATGCTTTAGAAGACACAGAAACATTGTTAAGTTGAATTTCATTAGTATCATGCAAATGTTCCCTTCCACCACCGACTATTAATGTGAAAAATGATATATAGCTGGCGTTTTTTAAAGTATCAAATTCTCATTATCATGTTTTAGCCCCCCAAAATTACATTTTAGACTCTTACTTTCTCTCCCTCTCCCCTTTCTTTAGCTCTTGTTTTTGTCTTGCCAGAGAAGTGTAGCTAGTAAGGGAATGTTTCTTATTTGTGCCAAGGGACCATTGATGATGCTGTATAATGGCAAGATAGTATTTTGTAATAACTGCTTTTTTATATTTCTAATACAAATGAGCAAAGCTGTGAAACCAATTTACTAGGTTTTTCTGCTTTGAACATTATTGTACATGTTAATTCTTTCTAAACAGTGCCTGGCACATATTGCTTGCTATGAAAGTGTTAGCTGCTACTGCTACCATTTATTATTATTATTATTAAATATCCATTGGTTGAAAACCAAGTAGTCAGATAATCATACCTGCTACTGTACAAAATGTTGGGGAAAAGCTCAGAAAAATCATTTATCAATAAACAGTTTTGAGAACAAGAATTTATACTTTGGATATTTTAAAATTATTAAATGTTATTGAAACTTTATGCACCAAAACTGTATGAAATAATTTTGCAGAGTTGTGTTTCTATATTCTATGTAATTAAAGCTATTTTTATACTATATTGATAGTTTTAAATAAAACTGATTTGGAGGTTTGTTTGCAGTTGTATTGCCTTTTCATGCATTCATCCAACATGTATTTATTGCATATCTACCCTGTGCCAAGCGCTGATCTGGATGCAGAGGCTATAGCAATGAATAAAAGAGCTAAAAATTCCTGCCCTCGTGGAGTTTATGTTCCAATGGGAGAGGCATACCACAGACAAGATAAGTAAGTAAAATATGTAAATGCTAAGAGAAAAAATCATGAAGCAAGAGAAGGGGATATAAGATGTGGCAGACAGGGTGACCAAGGAAAGGGTTGCTGAGGTGACTGCAGACCTGAAGTGAGGAAACTAATCATGCTGATTTCTCCGGAGAGCAAAGTGAACAGAACAAAGGTCCAGAGACTACACTTTTAATATTAACATAAATCACTAGAATTTTTTTTCCTTCCCTTACCAGTAAGTAAAATCAATGCAGTAAATTACTCATTTTCAGCTCCAACCTATTGAAGAGTTGATTTAGTGCTCTTAACAAGGTTAAAAAGCTATTGGGCACAGTGGCTTACTACTGTAATCCCAGCACTTTGAAAGGCTGAGGCGGAAGGAATGCTTGAGTCCATGAGTTCAAGACAAGCTTGGGTTTGTCTTGATAGGGAGACCCCATCTCCACAAAAAATTTTAAAAATTAGCTGGATATGGTGGTCTTTGCCTGTAGTCCTAGCTACTTGGGAAGCTGAGGTGGGAGAATCACATGAGCCCAGGACTTCAAGGCTTCAGTGTGCCATGATCTTGCCATTGCACTCCAGTCTGGGTGCAGAGTGAGACCCCGTCTCAACAAAAAGTTTTTTAAAAGGTTACAAAGCTACATTTCTAAGTTGATACTTCCACTTTTGTCTGTCTTCTACCGATGAATACATGTCAGAAATAAGTTTGATATCATAAAGGAATATGATATAAACATTGGCAACTATCAAATCAAATGTTAGAGGAGGGTAGAAAGAGAAAATTGCCCTGGGGAGCCGCAGAACACTTCCTTTCTGTCCTCGGAGATGGTTCCTTTGACCTTTCTTGGCATCTTAAAAAGACACTCTTACCTGTAGTGATTCAAGTAATTTCCCCCTTAAATTTCTCCCTATGTGCCTGATAATGCTTCAAATTCCCTTGAAGGAGAATGAAACCTTTCATTTTTCAGATGTTTGCTAATAAAAAGCCAATTGTTTATTGAATTTACAATGAATTTGACAAAGGATTTTGAAGTCAATGCAATGGAAAGACTTTGTTTTGTTTAAGCCTAGGAATTAATTAATGCTTTAGACACATTAATCTGGCTGCTACGTGTGAAAGAGAGAAAGAGAGATTTGAGTTGAAAAACCCAGTTAAGAGCTGAATAAGCCAGTCGGGTGCGGTAGCTCACGCCTGTAATCCCAGCACTTTGGGAGGCCAAGGCGGGTGGATCACTTGAGGTCAGGAGTTTGAGACCAGCTTGGCCAACATGGTGAAACCCTGTCTCCACTAAAAATACAAAACTTAGCTGGGTGTTATGGTAGATGCCTATAATCCCAGCTATTTGGGAGGCGGAGGCAGGAGAATTGCTTGAAACCCGGGTTTCAGTGAGCCAATATTGCACCACTGAATTCCAGCCTGGGCAACAGAGCGAGACTCTGTCTCAAAAAAAAGTTGAATAAGCCACCATGGAAAGGAAGTAGCACCAAACATATGATATCAGTAGGACTTGCCAATTGATTTTATGTGAGGTAATCAAAATATTGACAACATTCCTGGTCTGGAATCCTGACCTAAATGGTTTTTTACTAGTGACAAGTACTAGTAGAAGGGTTATAACACACTTAAGACAAAGGAAAAATTAGAACCTAACATTCAAAAAAAGCTAAAAACTCATCTCACATTTTATAGACATGTTGTAAGGCTCTGCAGGTCCTACAGAGTAAGAGGTGATAAGATGGGATCTCCATTTATTTAAAACCACCAAACAAGCTGTAAAAAGGGATATATTAAATGTTATTATAGAAGGATCTCCACGATATATTAAGTGAAAAAAGTGAGGTGGAAGAAAAAGACAAATGTTATGTACAGGCTAGATGTACCTCTACTGAGTATTTTTGCCAAAAGAAGTCAAACCTGAATCTGCCAACCGCCTCTAAATGAGTTCTCAAAGTGCAGTGTGGAAAACCCCTCTGTGTCACGGAGACAGGAACACCGTGAGGTCAAAGGTATTTTCTTAAACGATACTATTATTTGCCTTTTTCACTTTCATTCTGTCCTGAATAAACTGGAGTTTTCAGTGGCTACATATGTGATATTGCAACAGACTGAATGCAAAAGCAGTAATGTGAATCTAGCTGCCTTTTATTAAGCCAGACATTAGAGATTCAAAAATATAAAACAATACTATTTTTCTACTACATTTTTTATTTAAAAGTCTTACTTATACTATCCTGTAATGGATTATTTTTATTTTAAATGAATTAAATGTTTTTAAATTGTGTTTTAATTTCTGAGTGGTAAATGCCAGTATACATAACAAAAACAGAAGGTTCATTGTGTCTTCAATAATTTTTTTTAAGAGACAGGGCCCTGCTCTGTTGCCCAGGCTGGAGTGCAGTGGTGAGATCATAGCTCACGCAGCCTCCAACTCCTGGGATCAAGCAATCCTCCTGTCTCAGCCTCCTGAGTAGCTATACTTAGGACTACAGGCTTGTGCAGCCATGCCCAGCTTCTTTTTTTTTTTTTTTTTTTTTTTTTTTTTTTTTTTTTTTGTAAAGGAGGGGTCTCACTATGTTACCCAGACTGGACTTGGCCCAAAGTTTTGGGATTACTGGTACCTGGCCTTCAATAATTTTTCAGTGAATAAAGAGGGGTCCCACAGTCGAAAAGTTTGTGAACTACTCTTCTAGATAGGTCATTGGCCCTCAACCCTAGAATTAGAATTACTTCAAACATTAGAATTACCTGGAGAATTTAAATACTGATGCCAGGCCTCACTTCTAGACGTCCTGATTTAATGGGCAGGGCCTAATCCCAAGCATCAATTTGAAAAACAAAACAAAACACCACTCATCCCTTTGAATGTACAGTCTGGATTGAGAACCACTGCTCTGGATATTATCAATTTAAATACAATATGAAAAAGAAGAACATGTATTATGCTATGGGGGCACAATCAGCAAAACGACACAGAAAGTGACTAGACAAAGGATCCCTGCTTAATTAAAGGAACGGATTAAAGCAATTTCCAAGGGAATTTGAAGGATTAACAGGCACATAGGGAGAAATTTAAGGGGAACATTACTTGAATCACACTACAAATAAGACTGTCTTTTTTGCCGGGTGCGGTGGCTCACGCCTGTAATCCCAGCACTTTGGGAGGCCGAGGCGGGCGGATCACAAGGTCAGGAGATTGAGACCACGGTGAAACCCCGTTTCTACTAAAAATACAAAAAATTAGCCGGGCGCGGTGGCGGGCGCCTGTAGTCCCAGCTACTCAGGAGGCTGAGGCCGGAGAATGGCGTGAACCCGGGAGGCGGAGCTTGCAGTGAGCCGAGATTGTGCCACTGCACTCCAGCGTGGGCAACAGAGCGAGACTCCGACTCAAAAAAAAAAAAAAAAAAAAAAAAAGACTGTCTTTTTTAAGATGCCAAGAAAGGTCAAAGGAACCATCTCTGGTCAAAGAGAACACAACGGATTAAAGCGATTAAGAAAATGAAGGGGATAATACTGGTAATTAAACTAAATTCTGGCCGGTGGCTCACGCCTGTAATCCCAGCACTTTGGGAGGCCGAGGCGGGTGGCTCACAAGGTCAGGAGATTGAGACCAGCCTGGCTAACACGGTGAAACCCCGTCTCTACTAAAAATACAAAATAATTAGCCTGGTGTGGTGGCGGGTGCCTGTAGTCCCACCTACTCTGGAGGCTGAGCCAGGAGAATGGCAAGAACCCGGCAGGAGGAGGTTGCAGTGAGCCGAGATGGCGCCACTGCACTCCAGCCTGGGTGACTATGTCTCCAAAAAAAATAAACAAATAAAAAATAAAAATAAAAAACTAAATTCTGTTAATCTCACACCGCTGGTTGACTGCTCTGGCCTAGTCTCAGCTACTAAATTTCTTCATACAGAACTGGCTCTCCTGGGTCCCTCCACTCACTTTTCCTGCTCGGTGCTCACCGCCTCCGGACCCCTCCCTCATCAGAAAGCCCAGGCTCCGCTAGTAGAAGTGCGCAGGCATCACCGCGCTCCAGAAGCCACGTGTCAGGAGTCACGTGTCAGGCATCACGTGTCAGGCGCCACGTGTCAGGCGCCTAGTGGCTGGAGGCCGTTGGAGCGCCTGCGCAGCGTTTCCGAACGCCCCACGCCGGCGCGCGGCTCTCCCAGCGTCCCAAGAGCCACTTTCTCGCCAGGGCGATGCTACAGCGGTTTTCAGCTTCCCTTCATCGTCGCTCCCACACTCATTTTTAGCCACTGCTGCCGGTTTTTATATCCTTCTCCATCATGCATCGTGAGCCTCCGAAGAAGAAGGCAGAAAAGCGGCTATTTGACGCCTCGTCTTTCGGGAAGGACCTTCTGGCCGGTGGAGTCGCGGCAGCTGTGTCCAAGACAGCGGTGGCGCCCATCGAGCGGGTGAAGCTGCTGCTGCAAGTGCAGGCGTCGTCGAAGCAGATCAGCCCGGAGGCGCGGTACAAAGGCATGGTGGACTGCCTGGTGCGGATTCCTCGCGAGCAGGGTGCGTAAAGGCAGGCCGCCCCGTCAGCCTCTCCCGGCGCCCCCATCAGCTTCCCAGAGAAGAGGGGTGGCTGGGAGGGGCACGATTGTGGGCCCCACAACCATGGTTACAGCTGTCGGTAATGAATTTGCTTCTTACCCTTCCAGAATTTAGTTTCTGAACCTAACAGGCTCTACTTTTCCAGGGCTGCCTTGGTCCTGACCAAGTCCTGGTACAGGGGAAACCACTGCCTTATCTTTATCTAATCTGCTGCAGCGCGATTTACACCTTGGTGCACCTGTAACAGGTCCAGAAGGAAAGTGGTTGACCTCCCAGGATTGAGGGAGATGCCCTTAGGCACTCTGCTATAACTAGTGTTGTAAGTTGCTTAAATATTTGTTGGTATAATCACCCCACTATGCTCCAGCGTTGGCAACAGAGCGAGACCTTGTCTCAAAAACTGTGTGTGTATTTGTTGAAATAGTACGTCTAAGAGAAGTACAAATATGGAAGCACTGGGGCCTCCCAGTACTCTGAAACCTATTAGTGAAAAGAGGTTCTGCTTATTCTTGAACTACTGAAGACCAAGGAGGCACTTCGTTCTGCCCAAAATTCAAGGGGACGCTAAAACAAACACACACACCCTCAGTCATCAAGATAAAAAGTATTTTAAGGCCAGGTGCGGTGGCTCGCGCCTATAATCCTAGCACTTTGGAAGGCCGAGGCGGGCAAATCACTTGAGCTCAAGAGTTCTAGACGAGCCTGGCTAACATGTTGAAACCCCGTCACTACTAAATATACAAAAATTAGCCAGGCGTGGTGGCGCACGCCTGTAGTCCCAACTACTTGGGGGACACGATGCGGGGGTTTCAGGGAGCCCAGATGGCGCCACCTCACTCCAGACTGGATGACGGAGTGAGACCCTGTCTCAAAAAAACCAAACTTTAGGGTCCTTCCCTTTCCGAAGCCCCTTTCTTTCACTAGAGAGAGAGCTGTTCTCTTTTCTCTTTATTTTGTCTGTTAAACCTCCACTCCTAAAAACAGAAAAAAAAAAAAAACCTTTGAACTATTTTAATACAATCTTTTAAAAAATCAAGTCATGCAAAAAAAATTCATAACCAACACAATATATACAAGTTTAAAACAAAGATGGGATCAGTATTACCAGCTTTTCTTTTTGCATCAAGTGCTGCCCTTATTTAAAATTTCATTTTTGTTCATCATGAGTTTTTTCTATTAATATTGGAATGATTTAAAGGAATAAATAACAAAAGTGCTTGTGAGCCATAGCTGCAAAATGGCTCCCAAGTTAGCTAAAGGGATAAGTTTATCAGATATTTTTTATAATCCACCCATATAGTTGGGTTTAATAGAAAAATCTGTATGATCTTTTAAAAAGAAATAGACCTATTTATTGTGTATTCTCAACAAGAAATGAAGTGGCTTCAACTCCAGCGCAGACCTTTCTTTTAGTCCTGTTCTAGGGCCAGATAATGTCCCATTCAAAAAAGCACCTTGTCCCTGGGAATGCTAAGGATGTGGTTACAACTCTTCCAGACCTGTGGCATGGAGTAAATGGGGTAAGGGGTAGAAACCTAATGCATCGTCTGGGAGCTAAGCTCGGATCTTTCATAGTTTGCCTCTCTTCACTCTTTCATTTAATTAAAGCAAGCTTCTCATTTCGCCTGAGATTTTTTCAGGAGAAGCAAGGAACCTGTCTCTTCTTCATTTATATTCTAAGACTTCTGAAGAGAAGTAGGGGCCTGTTATTGGCTTTTCTGCTTTAAATATTTTGTCAGGTAAAATGAAGTATTCTGATCAGTTAGGGCTGACTAGTGCTAATTTATTTTATATTTTAAATGTTTTTCACAATATTTAAACCTAAACATATTCAGTATGGTTCTTGTAAGTTCATGTCATTCTCAAATTTATCCTGGTCCCTGCTTTCTTTACCTTCCAAGATGACAGCATCATTAAGTAGAACTTGAAGATGTTTTCTGTTATATATAAAGCTTTATGAAGGTACCATGGTGTATCCTATGCTAAGAGATCAGTAATTTACAACAAGGATACTATTGCCATCTAGAGGCAATTTTGGAAACTTGTGGGGCAATTTTTTTTATTTAGCACAAAGATAGAGGGTTGTAATCGTACATTACAATGATATGAAAGGCAAGGGCCAGGGATGTTAAACATCCTGCTGCTATATCCCAGCCAGTCATACACAGTGAAGATTTATCCTGCAACCTGAATGACTTTTAGATCTCCCCTTGCATATTCGTGTAGCAGTGAAACATGTTTATGATTCTCTAAGCCTAGAAATAACTTAACTCTGATTTCCTTATAAACACACATTGTCTGGGGCATGGTTTTAGTATACACTGATTCCAGTAATGCAGCTACCATATAAGGAAGTAGAGGAAAGATTGTACTTTCTTCTCTTCTGAAGTTTACTAAGAGTTGTTCATGGTTGCAAAAACTCATGTCAGCAACTCCGCTTATAGTATTTGGTCATTTATACAGGTTGAGTATCCGAAAAGCTTGGGACCAAAAGTTTTGGATTTTTTTATTTTTTCAGATTTTAGAATATTCGCATTATATTTACCAGATGAGCATCCCTAATTTAAAATCCAAAATGCTCTAATAAGCATTTCCTGTGCCCATCATGTCAGTGCTCAAAAAGTTTCAGATTTTGGAGAATTTTGGATTTTTGGATTAGTGATGCTCAACCTGTATCATCTGTATTTGTAGCTGTTGAATCTATGATGATTGTATGTGTACTTGTACACGTACTTATTTGACATATTTCAAAATGTCAATATGCAGTTAATTACAAATTATTCTTTAAAAGTAGAAGCAAGCTTGACATATTTTGGTATGGTCATGACCTACCAACTTACTTATTTTAAAACATAAATTTCTTGCAATTTGCCTTCTCTTTCTTCTTTGAAAGTCAAGGCACATGCCCATCTCAAGTGTTCTGAAGATTGTTTTTATGTTTTCTCTAATTTTATTCACAACTTGTCTTTTCTTTAGGCAATGTGAAATGAGCTGGAGGAAGAGACATGAACTCAGAGTTCACATATAGATGCTCTCTAGTTTCTTACCTTATCTCTGCTTTCTTTCCATTACAAGGATAGAGCTCTGTATTCTTGCCTTGAGTATAGCTTTAAATATTGCTTTGAGTGTGTTTTGACACTTTTATAACCTTTTCTTGGCTTATGAAAACTTCTGGATTTATGCTTATGTTATTCTTAAAGATTTATTATATTCTTTAGTTGGTTCTATCACCTTCCAGCTTTGTATGTGTACTTCTATTTAACGCTGTTTAAACCTTTATTATGCAAATAATGCATAATTATTGTAGAAAATTAGCAAATACAAAGAAGCAAAAAAAAAATAACATCACTGCTAAAGTCACCATAGTTAACATTTTGGTTTTTCACTGAGCAAAATATGCATATGTAAATATGTGTTTAATCAAAGAAACTGTCTTATTAGTATATTGTAAGTGTAGCCTTTTAAAGAACTGATCTTCTGGGTGTGGTGGCTCATGCCTGTAATCCCAGCACTTTGGGAGGCAGAGGTGGGCAGATCACTTGAGGCCAGGAGTTCAAGATCAGCCTGGCCGAGATGGTGAAACCCCATCTCTACTAAAAATACAAAAATTAGCTGGGCATGGTGGCGCATACCTGTAGTCCCAGTTACCTGGGAAGCTGAAGCACAAGAATCACTTGAACTTCGGAGGCACAGTTTTCAGTGAGCCAAGACTGTGCCACTGCACTCCAGCCTGGGTGACAGAGCAAGACTGTCTCAAAAAAAAAAAAAGATCCATACAGTCTCATTGTTACAAGCCTATCAGAACTCTTCTCTTTTAGGAGCTCATGTCATGAGTTTATCAGCTTTCATCTAAGCGTTTCCCAAACCCATTTTTCTGAAGACTTAGAACAGTGAGTTTTTTTAATATCCTATGGTCCATCTTGAAGATGCTATTTTGGAGTATGGGAAGAAAATATTAGGTATTTTACTTATATGTACTTTAAGTAAAATACAAAATAAATTTTACTGATATTTAATATATAAATTGGCATTGTCACCTATGCTTGGGCCCAATGTCAGTTACATATCACAGGACATTAAGGGATCCTGAAAAAACGAGTGGGAGTTATACAGGGTAGAGGGAATGACAAGCACCCTTCCTCAAGAATATATTATTGGTTATGTTTGCCCAATTAAGTGAATTTATAGATTCTGTTATCAGGTTTTAACTAAATCCTCAAAACATGGACAAAACTTTGAAAAAGATTCTGCCATCAAAACCAAATCAAGGATAACACCAGTATCAAATGATGAACCACAAGAAAAAGACATAGCTGATGCCATTTACTCCAAGCAATGGCACTGATGCCATTTACTCCAAGAAATGGCGTATTATTTTATCATTCAGATTATATTCAGTGTAGAAACAATGACAGTCTAATTGGACCTGAGACAAGAAGAGTATTTGAAATATAGATTCCTATATACTGTTCTTAAAAATGAACCTCACCCTAGCAGTGCCTTGAGATAATAGCAAATGATGGTGTGAAAACATCATAATTAGCAAGATATTTGAAAATATTGTTTTTCATCTTTTAAATAAATATTTAACTTTGCTCTAGTATCATCTAACATTCAAGTTTCCCTAACAACGCTATCAAAATAGCCTTTTATTATTTCCAATCTTCATATATTGTTTTTTTCTTTACAGTTTTTTATTGCTAACAGACATAGTTATTTGCTACCTATCTCCCTGGTCCCTCCCTCTTAAGATGTAAGCTCCGTAAGATCAGGAACATTGTTCCTAGTGCTATCTCCAGCAGGCACAAAATGTCTGCTGTGGAGGAGGTACCAAATAAAAGTTTTTAAATGAAAAATCTTTATCTCATTCTTTAATTTATATTTTGGGTATGTTTTACAGATGTACATAATATGGTAGTATAGTTGCAAAGATATAATTTATTAATGTATACTATTTGGAAGTCATGCAGACTTTTTTTTAACTGATAGGCATATCATCAAAAGATGTTGAACCTTCTCTGCAAAAAAAAAAAAAGTCGGTTTAGACTATGTATCCAAATATGCCTAACGTTCTTGTTCTTGGCAAGGCCAGCCAATAAATGGCCTAGTAACTTTTTCCTGTCCCTTTTATTTCAATTCTTATTTATTTGTTCAAAATTAGGTTCAGAGCAGGTTTTTCTTATCCTTTTTAAATATCGAAGAAATTTTTTTCTTAGGAATTAGGTCAGAAACTTTTAAACTTTTATTTATTTATTTTTACTTTTAACAGAGAAAGAGGTCAACATCACTATATATTTCTGTACCAATTTTGTGATCTATATTAGGAAACCATCCATTTATTCTGTATGACTAGAGAGTCAAAACATACCTGCCATTGTATCATTTCTGCTTTAACCTTGTTTTATTCTAACCAAAAAGTACTGTTTTATCCAAAATGGATTTTTATATAGCGGCATTAGAAGTGCAGTAACACTAGACCTGGAGTTAAATGGACCTAGAACCAAGTCTCAGCCTTTCCCATACTTTGTAACTTTGAACAGTTTTTATTTAACCTTTCTCAGCCCCAGTTTCCTCAGCGGTATACTGGTATAATAACTATACCTATCTGATATGGTAGTTGTGAGAATTAAAGAAGATAATGCATGTAAAATATTCAACGTGTGTCTATACCATAGTTAGTGCTCAAGTAATTGTAACTAATGTGTATGTGTGTGTTCCTGAATTTGTAAACATGTATTCCAGATGTTCATTTGTAAATGAAATAATTTGGGATAAACTTGCATTACACATAGAGTAGATTTTGTAATCTATCCAAGGGAACTGGAACCTATGTAGTACATAGCATATCTAAGTAGAGTTGAATTAAAACGCTGAAACCTGACTCCCAAATATAGTTAGAAATGCATTCAGAATTTTACTTAGGGGCTCCTCCTGCGTTGTACTCTTAGCAGGGACATTGGAGTTTCTAACAGCAAGGTACAGCAGGGGCAAAGAAGGAAATAAGAATAAGATGTTTTAGTGTGATCTATGGCAAAAGAGGTTAAAACATGAGTTCTTAACCTGACACCTGGAGCTTCAGGGAATTCAAGAATTCTGTGACATCTGTGTAAAACTATTTTATGTATGTGAGATTTTATATTTTTTCTGGCCTAACCCATTAAGAATTGCCGCTGTACTACTTTAACAGTTTTCCTATTACACTTCTAGGGATTTGTTTGTAAATTTTCATTGAGATATTGACATTTCTTTTGATATAAATGGTTTTATTCGTGCAAATACAATTTTTCTCGAAGGAACACATTCTTCAGCCAACTCTAGCAAACCTCTTTAGTCATAAATCTGACACTCTGTCATCATGGTCTCATGTTAGTTTCCAGATGTCTTTATCATTAAAACCTTCTGTTTATGTTCACTACACTAGTCAAAGTTACAAACCTTTCTACTACTTTTTTTTTTTAGATAGGGTCCTGCTCCATCGCCCAGGCCGGACTGCAGGGCACAATCGTGACTCAACTGCAGCCTGGAGTTTTGGTGTTCAAGAACTCCCACCTCAGCCTCCTCAGTAGCAGGGAACACAGGCCATGCCACCATGGCAGCTAAGTTTGTTTGGGGTTTGTTTTTTTTAGAGACAGGGTCTCACTGTGTTACTCAGGCTGGTCTCAAACTTCTGGCCTCAAGCAGTTCTTCCTCTTCAGCCTTCCAAGTCATTGGGGTTATAGGCATGAGCCACCATGCCTGGCTTGTACTACTATTATATATGATACTCATTTTTATATACTCAGCAATATAATCATAATTACAGAATTATAACTAATAACTCCTAGTCTGAAACCCATAATATCTCATACCAGTCAGCTGAATTGGCCATTTCCAAAGTGACCATTAATAGTTAAAAAGTGATGTGTAAAATAGGCTTCAAAAGAGCCAGATTATTAGTTTTTTCCTTTAAACAGCTGATTTCAATTTTTTTTTTTTAGGACAGGGTCTCACTCTGTCTCCCAGGCTGAAGTGTGGTGGCACAATCACAGCTCAGTGCAGCCTTGGCCTCCCAGGGTCAAGCGATTCCCACCCCGGATTTAAGCATTTCTCATTCCTCAGCCTCCTGAGTAGCTGAAACTACAGACGTGCACCCCCATACCCAGCTAATTTTTTGTATTTTAGTAGAGATAGATTTCAGCGTGTTGCCCAGGCTGGTCTCAAATTAAGCTCAGGCAATCTACCTAGCTCAGCCTCCCAAAGTGCTACGATTATAGGTGTGAGCCACCATGCCTGGCTGAAATTGTTTAATTTCCATATAATTTGTGGTTTTGAGATATCTTCTTGATATTGACTTCTATTTTTATTCTGTTGTGGTCTGAGAGTATGGTTGGTATAATTTCAATTTTGTGTATTTATAGAGACTTGCTTTATGGCTTAGCATGTGGTCAATCTTGGAGTATGTTCCATGTGTAGAAGAGAAGAATGTAATTCTCTGGTTGATGGGTGGAGTATTCTGTAGATGTCTGTTAGGTTCGAATGGTCGTGTGGAATTTTATTTGTTTGCTCATTTTCTGCCTTGATGGTCTGATGCTGTTGGTGGGGTGTTAAGTCCCCCGCTCTTATTGTGTGACTGGCTAAGTCTTTTTGTAAGTGTAGAAGTACTTGTTTTATAAATCTGAGTGGTCCAAATGTTGGGTATGTATATATTTAGGATAGTTAAATCTTCTTGTTGAATTGAACCTTTTTCATTATGTAATGCACATCTTTGTCCTTTTTATTTTTGCTGGTTTAAACTCTGTTATATCTCATATAAGAATAATGATCCCTGCTCTTTTTTGTTTTTTATTTGCATGATCCTTTTCCAACCCTTTACTTTGAGCCTGTGTGTGTCGTTACATGTGAGATTGGTCTCTTGAAGACAGCAGACAGATGCATCTTGTTTTTTATCCAACTTGTCCCTCTGTACCTTTTAAATGGGCTGGTTAGATGTTTACATTGAAGGTTAATATTTGATATGTGAGGTTTTGATCATATTGTGAATTTGTTAGCTGGTTTCTTTGTATTTTATATTGTGTAGTTGCTTTCTAGGGTTTCTTGGCTATGTTCTTAATAGTGTTTTTGTGGTTGCGGATATTTTTCTTTCCTTTCCATATGTAGAGCTCCCTTAAGGATCTCTTGTCACCTGGTCTGGTGGTAACCCAATTCTCTTAGCACTTGCTTGCCTAGATAAGATTTTATCTATTCTTCATGTATAAAATTTAGTTTGGTGTGATATGATATTCTTGGTTTGAATTTTTCTTTAAGAATGCTGAAAATAGGACCCCAATCTCTCCTGGCTTATAATGTTTCTGCTGAGAAGGCTACTGTTAGCTTGACGGGTTTCTCTTTGTACATGATCTGACCTTTTCCTTTAGCTCTCCTTAGGATTTTTTCTTTAGTGTTGACCTTGGACATTCTGGTGACTATATGCCTTGGTGATGTTCATTTTGTCCAGTATCTCACAGGTGTTCTCTGGATTTCTCATATCTGGACAAAGATTAGGGAAATTTTCTTGAAGTATTTCATCAAATATGTTTTTTGGATTGTTTGCTTTTTCTTTTTCTCTCTCAGGAATGCCGGTATCTTGTAGGTTTGGCTGCTTTACATAATCTTATATTTCTCAAAGACTTTGTTCATTTATTAAAATTCTTTTTTTCTGTATTTTTGTCTAACTGGGTTAGTTAAAAAAGACCAGTCTTCAAGCTCTGCATTTCTTTCTTCTGCTTGGTCCAGTCAATTGATAATTTTTTAATTGTATTTTGAAATTTCTTAAGTAAGCTTTTCAGTTCCATAAGATCTGATTGATTTCTTTTGAAGATGTTTATCTCTTCTTTCATTTCCCAGATTACTTTAGAAGTTTGTGTCTATTTTCAACCGTCTTTTGGATCTTGTTGAGAGCTTCCTTGCAATTCATGCTTTGAATTCTTAGTCATTTCTGAGTTTCCATTTTGGCTAGGAACCATTGCTTGACAGCTAGTGTGATCCTTTGGTGGTGTTACTACATTCACATTTTTTGTGGTGCCCGATTTCTTGCCCTGTTCCTTCTCATCTGGGGACACTAGTGCTTCCAATTTTTGTAGTCATTTTAATGCAGGTAGGATTTTTTCTTCTTCTATGGGCTATGGGATCCCACCTACAGGCCAGTAAATGGCATGTACAGCTAAGTCAACTGAGGCAAACACAGCTACATATATACTTAACCCTTATTTACTGGGAGAAAGGATGGGCCAGGCTGATGATTCAGGTGAGCAGATGGTCAGAATGCCTGGAAATCTGCCTGGTTGTGGAGCAGAGACAGTCCTACTACACCACAATGTCTGCTCAGGAAAGATGGGGCAGCTCAGACTGCTGATCATGGCAAGTAGGTGCTCTGCCTGCCTGAGTGTGAAGCTGAGAAAGCCCCCTCCACACAGATCTCTGCAAAGGAAGGGTGGGGTGACTCAGGCTGCCAATGCAGGTGAGCAGATTCTTTGAATGCCTGGAGATCTGACTGTGTATGGAGCAGAGAGGGTCCCACGGCACCACAATCTCTGCACAGAAAGGGTAGGGTGGCTCAGGCTGCTCATCTAGGTGAGTGGGTGCTCCAAATGCCTGGAGATCTCTTTGGTTTCTTTCATCAATTTTTAAAAACTTTTTGGCGTACAGATCTGTCACCTCTTTGGTTAAATTTATTCCTAGTGTTTTGTTTATGCTATTATGAATGATATTGTTTTATTACTTTTTCAGGTAGCTCATTGTTAGTATATAGAAACGTGATTGATTTTTCTGTGTTGATTTTATACCCTGAAACTTTACTGAATTATTAGTCTAATAGTTTGTTGGCATATTTAGAGTTTTCTGTATGTAAGATCATGTCATCTGCAAACAGAGACAGTTTAACTTCTTTTCAATTTGGATACTTTTCTTTCTTTTTTTTTTTTTTTTTTTTTTCTAATTACTCTGGCTAGAACTTAAGGTACTATATTGAATCAAAGTGCAAAAGTGGATCCCTTTGTCTTATTCCTGATCTCAGAAGAAAGTTTTCAGCTTTTCTCCATAGAGTATGATGTTATCTGTGAGCTTGTCATATGTGACATTTACTGTGTTACAGTACATTGCTTCTATACCTAAGTTGTTGAAAGTTTTTATTAGGTAAAGATAAATTCTGTCAAATGCTTCTTCAGCATTTTTTGAGATGCTCATATGGTTTTTGTCCTTCATTCTGTTAATGTGGTATATCACATTTACCAATTTGTGCATGTTGAGCCATCCTTGCATCCCAAGGATAAATCCCACTTGGTTGTGGTGAATGATCCTTTTATCACTATATTGAATTCAATTTGGTAGTATTTTGTTGAGGATTTCTGCGTGTTTGTTCATTGGAATATTGGCCTGCAATTTTCTTTTCTTGTAGTATTTTGGTTGGCTTTGGTACCAGGGTAATGTTGGCCTTGTAAAAAGAATTTAGCAGAATTCAGCTGTGAAATCATCAGATCCTGGGCTTTTCTTTATTGTTAAGTTTGTGATTACTGATTCAGTCATTGTTTATTCAAATATTTATTCATGATTCAGACTTGGTAGATTATGTTTCTATAAATTTATCAGTTTCATCTATATTATTTAATTTCTTGGTATATAATTGTTCATAGTAATCTCTTATGACCCTTTGTATTACTGTAGTATTAGTGGTAATGTATCTTCTTTCACTTATAATTTTACTTACATGAGTCTCCTCTCTTTTTTTCTTAAGTCTAGCTAGAGGTTTGTCAATTTTGTTTATCTTCTTCTAATAAAATACCAACCAGCACTGGATCTGAAAAAAATAAACTCTTAATTTGATTGATATTTCTCTATTACTTTTTATAGTCTCTATTTCATTTATTTCTGCCATTGTAACCAGCTCAATTGGCCCATGGAACTGATGTTTAGTGTTTATCATTAATAAACCAAGAAATTGACCTTCTCAGTCTTAAAACTTGAGAAACTCGTATTTGTCATATCTGAGTTCCTTTCTCAGGAAAACAACCTTTGGGCCTCCCAGATAGTATCAAGGAACAGAAACTTACCAGATCACCACATCTGGACATTGAGACACTGACCCCTCACCTGTCATGATTGCCTGATTGATTACTTGTTGACCAAGTCATTCTTCTTATTCCTCCCTAATTCTTGCTTTCCCACACATAGTTGCATTTATTTTCTGCTATATAAACTCCTAATTTTAGTGTGTGAAAGAGATGGGTTTGAGATTGATCTGTTCTCCTCAGACACAGCACCCAAAAAAGCCTTCTTCCCTGGTAATACGCATCGTCTCTGTGATTGACTTTCTGTGCAATGAGCAGCAGGACCTAGACTAAACCCTTGGCATTTCGGTAACACTAATTTTTATTATTTCCCTCCTTCTTCTAACTTTGGACTTAGTTTGTTCTTTTTCTAGCTCCTTGTGGTATAATATTAGGTTATTTGAGATCTTTCTTCTTTATACACATGCATTTATTGCTATAAACTTCTCTCTTAACTGCTTTTGATGCATCTATAAGTGTTGGTATGTTGTGTTTCAGTTTTATCCCAAGATTTAATTTTCCTATTCATTTCTTCTTTGACCCATTGGTTGTTAAGAGCATGTTGTTTAATTTCCACGTATTTGTGAACTTTTTAATTATCTTCCTGTTCAAAAATTGTTAGAGCAGTTTCTTTTTTAATAAAGCATCTATTATAATAATTTTAGAACTTTTCTGTGATTTGTTTCTCCAGAAATCCAGGCCTAGAGTAGAGTTTTGGAGTCAGACAGAAAGCCTGATTTTAAATCTTGGTTGGCTAGTAATCCTCAGACAGTTTTTCTTTTTTCTTTTTTCTTTTCTTTTTTTTTTTTTTTTTTTTGTTTTAAAGACAGGTTCTCATTCTGTCACCCATGCTGGAATGTGGTTGTGTGATCATAGCTCACTGCGGCCTCTACATCCTCAGCTCAAGAAATCCTCCTACTTCAGCCTCCTGAGTAGTTGGAACTACAGGCATGTGCCACTGCACATGGCTAATTTATTTTTTTAATTTTTTGTAGAGATGCGGTCTTACAGTGTTGCCCAGGCTGGTCTTGAATTCTTGAACTGAAGCAGTCCTCCCATTTTGACCTCCCAAAGTGCTGGAATTACAGGCGTGAGCCACTGTACCTAGCCTAGTTTTTAAACTTTTTAAAGTTTCACTTTGTATATACTTAAAATGGGTGCTGTTAGAGAACCTACATAATAAGCATAATTGATTAAATGATATACATGTAAATTCTTTGCCAGTGACTGGTTCGTATAGTGAATGCTCAGTAAGTAGTAGTTGTTACCATCACATGTTGATTACCCGAGTAAAGATGGAGTCAGCTGTTGGAGTCAGATTATTTCTTTGCCATTAAATATGCTTCTGAATTGTTTTTGTGTAGTCACTTTATATTCAGCCTTGGGTTCACCAAGATTCTTTACTTTTTCCCACAGGGTTAATGTTACTTATTTAACAAATAAGTATCTTTCCCTCTATGTACTTACCTAATCTAACTTTGTTCAATTCTGAGCACTACCCCAGTTAACTGAGATTATTTTCTTTTGAATCTTTATTTTTAAAAGACTGATTCTGGGTATTCTCCAAACTGGTGCTAGAGGTATCCTGTTCAGAACAGCAAGGCCAAAGCATTTTACGATTTGTAATCTAGTGAAAACAACCAAGGCTATTGAAGAGCTAGCCTGCCATGCTCTAGGGCAGCTCTCTATCATAAGGATAGTCCTGAATTTTAAGGGGTACACAATGAATTATATTCCCCAAGGTTGGTCAGTCCCTGGAGAATTCAGGTAGGGAGATTACAGGCCTCAAAGATTTCTTCCAATCTCTTCCTCAGTTGTCTAGAAACTGCCTAGAATTGAAATGGATCCCTTTTCTGGAGAAGTTTTAACACCCATTCAAAAATGGTTCCAGATCATAAAGATAAGGGCACTTTAGATTCTTTTATCCTGTTCTCATTCTCATAAGTATATGTACAAATCAGTAAGTGGATATATTCTGTCATACTCATTTGTATAACAGCCTTACCACCATAGGTGTTGTACATCAGGAATTGGGAGTGAGCCTAAGGGTTACTAGCCTTTGACAAATACTACTGAGCTCTGTTTTTCTGCTAGTAAAGAGCCCTGTATTCAACTGATACCACTTTCCATTAGTTTTTAGGTATTCAAAGCTCTTTATTTGAAATTTTTTAAAAAATGGAATGGGGTGCAATAGAGTTAACACTACCTTTTTATTTTTCAATGGAGACACACATTTTAGAAAACTTTTTCTCATAAGAAAGAGTATGTTTTAGATAGTTCATATCGCTAAATTTGTTAAAACTATGGCAATTGTTCAATAATAATACAATGTAGGTTTATGTATTTGTATGTTTCCTTCCATAGGTTTCTTCAGTTTTTGGCGTGGCAATTTGGCAAATGTTATTCGGTATTTTCCAACACAAGCTCTAAACTTTGCATTTAAGGACAAATACAAGCAGCTGTTCATGTCTGGAGTTAATAAAGAAAAACAGGTAATTATATTTTTTTTACTTTTTCCTTGCAATATAGAAATTTTCCATCCAATATAAATTTCCTATCCAATGTAAATAGATTTCACTATCTCTACAATTTTCTTTAAAATGGTTAGATTTGTCTTAACTGTGATGTTTTATTTGGGGGGAAGGTGCTCAAGTAGTGGGAAAAAATAATAAGTGTGTATTGTTACAAAAATCGTAAGGGATCTTTTGTCTCAAGGCAGTATTTTTTGAATAAATATTACACTTAATGTAATTTCATCTTATCACTGTTTTGCACTGGGGAAACACAGCATTTTGTCTGCTTATTTTAAGCACAGAAAGAAATCAACAAGTACGTAGTTCCTATTACTGAGGTAATTTATATCCTGAAGAAGTAAATTATTTCTTCTTTGAGAATAAAGATATATTTAGGTGAGATTAAAGCATATAGGAAGTCCAAATTGAGCAAAACTGGAAAATGATAAATTTAAACTAGAGATTTCTTTTTATTGCAAGGATAATTTTTGGTTTTCAAAGTAATTACTCCCTTGGTTACAAAATCTCAATTTCAAACTTTCCTACTCATATAAACTACATGTCATTTATTCTGATTTCTATTTGTTTGGTTGTATCCAATACACTATACTATCTACATTACTCCCGAGATCTTCCCCTCACTCTTACAAAATCTCCCCCCTCATCTTTTGTCTTTTTCTCCCTGTCATTCCTCACCTCCCACTCCTGCCTCAGCCAACTAAGCTATCTTAGAAGGTTTTTTAAAAGCAAGTCTTTGTAGAACATTTCTTTGTTGCTGCTTCATTAAATTTCCTTTTATGCTCTGTATTCCCTTTTTTCACAGTTCTATTTTATTAAGTTGTTCATTGAATGCTTTGCGCTTTGGCCAGGGTGGTGGGGCGGGGTGAGGGGACGCAGGTAGAAAGGTAACCAAGAAAATTCCCTAGACTTAGAATTGGAAGGTTTAAGATTTGGATCTTATGTAGCTACATGAGGTTTTTTTACTTTTATTTTAGGTTTGGGGGTACATGTCAAGGTTTGCTTTATAGGTAAACTCGTGTCACAGGGGTTTTTTGTACAGATAATTTCATCACTCAAGTATTAAGCCTAGCACCCAATAGTTATTTTTCTTGCATCTCTCCATCCTCCCACCCCCCACCCTAAAGTAGATCCCAATATCTGTTTTTTCCTTCTTTGTATTCATAAGTTCTCATCATTTAGCTCCCACTTATAAGTGAGAACATGCAGTATTTGGTTTTCTGTTCCTGCATTAGTTTGCTAAGGATAATAACCTCCAGCTCTGTTCATGTTCCCA
The DNA here is from genome assembly GCF_003255815.1 of Theropithecus gelada. Lineage (NCBI taxonomy): Eukaryota > Metazoa > Chordata > Mammalia > Primates > Cercopithecidae > Theropithecus > Theropithecus gelada. The sequence continues at coordinate 124,802,779 of NC_037672.1, forward strand.
CAAAAGATATGATTTTTTTTTTATGGCTGCATAGTATTGCATGTTATATATGTACCACATTTTCTTTATCCAATCTGCCATTTGTGGGCACTTAAGTTGATTCCAGGTTTTTGCTATTGTGAGTAGCGCTACAATGAACATTCGCATACATGTGTCTTTATAGTAGAATGATTTATGTTACTCTGGGTATATACCCAGTAATGATACTTCTGTTTTTAGCTCTTTGAGGAATCACTATACTGCTTTCCACAATGGTCCAACTAATTTACACTCCCACCAACAGTATATAAGTGTTCCCTTTTCTCCACAACCTCGCCATCTATTATTTTTTGACTTTTTAATAGTAGCCATTCTGACCATGAGACAGTATCACATTGTGGTTTTGATTTGCATTTTTCTGATGATCAGTGATACTGAGCCTTTTTCATATGGTTGTTGGCCATGTGTATGTCTTTTTTAAAAAAGTGTCTGTTCACGTCCTTTGCCCACTTTTTAGTGGGGTTGTTTTTCTGTTGCAAATTTTTTTTAAGTTCCTTGTAGATGCTAGTTAGTAGACCATTGTCAGTTTGCAAATATTTTCTCCCATTCTATAGGTTGTCTGTTTACTCTGTTAATAGTTTCTTTTACTTTGCAGAAGCTCTTAAGTTTAGATCCTATTTGTCAATTTTTGCTTTTGTTGCAGTTGCTTTTGGTGTCTTTTTCATGAAATCTTTGCCCATTCCTATGTCAAGGATGATATTGCCTGGGTTGTCTTCCATGGTTTTTTTAGTTTTGGGTTTTACATTTAAGTCTTTAATCCATCTTGAGTTGATTTTTATATATAGTGTAAGGAAGGAGTCCAACTTTAATCTTCCGTATATGGCTAGCCCACCACTATTCATTGAATAAGGAGTCCTTTCCTCATTACTTGTTTTTGTCAGCTTTGTCAAAGATTAAATGACTGTAGGTATGCAGTTTTATTTCTGGGCTCTCTATTCTGTTCCATTGGCCTTAGTACCATGCTGTTTTGGTTACTTTAGCCCAGTTCTATAGTTCGAAGTTGGGTAAAATGATACCTCTAGCTTCATTCTTTTTGCTTAGGATTGCCTTGGCCATTCGGGCTCTTTTTTGGTTACATGTAAATTTTTAAACGGTTTTTTCTAGTTCTGTGAAGAATGACATTGGTAATTTGATAGGAATAGCATTGAATCTGTAAATTGCTTGGTGTGGTGGTGCATTCCTGTAATCCTAGCTACTAGAGAGGCTGAGGCAGGAGAATCGCTTGAACCCAGGCGGTGGAGGTTGCAGTGAGCCGAGATCGTGCCATTGCACTCCAGCCTGGTGACAGAGCAAGACCCCCTCTCAAAAAAAAAAACTAAAAATAGAACTCCCACAGTATTCAGCAGTCCCACTACTGGGTTATATATCCAAATGAGTTGAAATCAGCATGATGAAGAGAGATCTGCACAATCTGCAGTCTTGTTTATTGCAGCATTATTCACGATAGCTAGGATATGGAAGCAACCTAAGTGTCCACGAGCAGATGAATAGATAAAGAAAATGTATGTATTCAGTGGAATATTATTCAGCCTTATAGAAGACAGAAATTCTGTCATTTGTGACGTGGAATAACCAGCTAAGTGAAGTAAGCCAGGTGCAGAAAGACAAATACTGCTACTGACTTTTATACATCCCACTTATATATGGAATTTTAAAATGTTGATCTCATAGAAGCAAAGTAGACTGGTAGTTTCTGGGGTGGATGGAGGGTTGGGAGATGAGGAATGGGGAGATGTTGCTCAAAGGGTACAAAGTTTCATTTAGACAGGAGGAATAAGTTTTAGGGCTCTGTTGTACACCATAAGACTGTAGTTAATAATAATGTATATTTCAAAATTGCTAAAAGAGTAGGTTTTAAATGTTCTCACCACAAAAATTTAAGTATGCGATATATATGTTAATTAGCTTGGCACTCAACAATATAAATATATATCAAAATTCCACATTGTACCCCATAAATATATACAATTGTCAACTAAAAAAATTTTTAAGTCATTGATACTTTTAGCCATTGTACCTAAAAAATTTTTAAGTCATTGATACAACACAGTAAGATATCACTAAATACCTACTGATACAACACAGTAAGATATCACTAAATACCTACAATAATGACAACACCAAATTGGTCACAGTGCAGAGAAACCAAATCACTCTTACATTGCTGGTGGAATGTGAAATGACATTGCCACTCTGGAAAAAAGTATGGTGATTTCTTAGAAACTACATGCACCCACCATATGATGCATGTTTACACTTTTGGGTGGGAATTTATCCTGAAGAAATGAAAATTTATGTTTATACAAAAACCAGTGTACACAATGTTCAATAGCAGCTTTTCGTGCAATAGGCAAAATCTAGAAACAACTCAGATGTCCTTCAGTAGGCAAATGGTTAAACTATGGTAAATCACATCATGGGATATTACTCAGCAATAGAAAGGAAGAAAATTTTAAAATAATAGATTCAGGGGATACATGCATGTTTGTTTCATGGGCATATTGTGTAATGCTGGGGTTTGGGCATCTGTTGAACCCATCAACCAAATAGTCAACATACTACCCAACAGGTAGCTTTTTAACCCTTCCCCCTTTTCCTCCCTACTTTTAGAGTTGCCAGTGTCTATTGTTTCTACCTTTATGTCCACATGTACCCCCTGTTTAGCTCCCACTTACAAGTGAGAACATGCAGTATTTGATTTTTTGTTTCTACATTAATTCACTTAGGATAATGTCCTCCAGCTGCATCCATGTTGCTGCCAAGGACATTATTTCATTCTTTTTTTAAAGCTGCATGGTATTCCATGGTGTATATGTACCACATTTTCTTTATCCAGTCAACCGTTGATGGGCACTTAGGTTGATTCTATGACTTTGTTATTGTGATTTGTGCTAAGATAAACATACAAGTTCAGCTGTCTTTTTGATACAACAATTTCTCTTCCTTTGGATAGATAGCCAGTAATAGGATTGCATAGTAGTTCTATTTTTAGTTCTTTGAGATATCTCCATACTGTTTTCCGTGGGGGTTGAACTAATTTACATTCCCACCAACAATGTATAAGCATTCCCTTTTTTGCACAGGACTGACATCTATTATTTTATGACCTTTTAATAGCCTTTTTGACTAGTGTGAGATGGTATCTCATTGTGCTTTTAATATGCATTTATCTGATGATTAGTGTATTAGTCCATTTTCATGCTGCTGATAAAGACATACCTGAGACTGGGAAGAAAAAGAGATTTAATTGGATTTGCAATTCCACATGGCTGTGGAGGCCTCAGAATCATGGCGGGAGGTGAAAGGCACTTTTTAACGTGATGGTGGCAAGAGAAAAATGAAGAGGAAGCAAAAGTGGAAACCCCTGATAAACCCATCAGATCTCATGAGACTTATTTACTATCATGAGAATAGCACAGGAAAGACTGACCCCCATGATTCAGTTACCTCCCCTGGGTCTTTCCCACAACATGTGGGAATTCTGGGAGATAGAATTTGAGATTTCGGTGAGGACACAGCGAAACCGTATCAGTTAATGATGTTGAACATTTTTTCATATTCCTATGTGTTTCATATGTTTGTTGACCAGTTGTATGTCATCTTTTGAGAAATGTCTGTTCATGTCCTTTGCCCATTTTTTAATAGAGCTATTTGGTTTTTTTCTGGTTGATTTATTTAAGTTCCTTATAGATTCTGGATATTAATCCTTTGTCAGGTGAATAGTTTGTACATATTTTCTCCCATTCTGCATGTTGTCTGTTTCCTCCACTGAATGTTGTGCAGAAGCTCTTTAAGTCCCATTTGTCAGTTTTTGTTTTTGTTGCATTTGCCTTTGAGGTCTAAGTCATCAACTCTTTGCCACGGCCAATGTTTAGAATTTTTCCTAGGTTTTTGTCTAGGATTTTTTTAGTTTGAGGTCTTACATTTAATTTTAGTCTTTAATTCATCTTGAATTAATATTTGTATATGGTGAAGGGTAGGGACCCAGTTTCATTCTTCTGCATATGTCTAGCCATTTTTCCCAGCACCATTTGTTGAATAGAGTGTCCTTTTCTCACTGTTTATTATTGTCAACTTTGTCAAAGATCAGTTGATTGTAGGTGTGTGGCCTTGTTTCTGGGTTCTTTATTCGGTTCCATTGGTCTATGTGTCTGTTTTTGTACCAGCACCATGCTGTTTTGGGTACTGTAGCCTTGTAGTATAGTTTGATGTCAGGTAATGTGATGCCTATGGATTTGTTCTTTTTGCTTGGGATTCCTTTGGCAATTCAGTCTCTTTTTTTGGTTCCATGTGAATTTTAGAATGCTTTTTTCTAATTCTTTGAAAACTGATGTTGGTAATTTGATAGGAATTCTGTTGAATCTGTAATTGCTTTGGGCAGTATGGTCATTTTAATGATACTGATTCTTCCAGTACATGAGCATGAAATGTTTCTCCATTTGTTTGTGTCATGTATGATTTCTTCCATCAATGTTTTGTAGTTCTCCTTGTAGGGATCTTTCGCCTCCTTGGTGAAATGTATTCCTATGTGTTTTTTTGTGTATGTGTGTGGCTACTATAAATGGGATTGAGTTCTTGATTTGAGTCTCATCTTGAATGCTATTGGTGTGTAGAAATGCTACTGACTTTTGTACATTGATTCTGTATCCGGAAACTTTACTGAAGTCATTTATCAGGTCTAGAGGTATATTTAGGGTTTGAGAGGTATATCTAGGGTTTCCTTGGTTAAGTTACTCATGTAATTTGACTTCCCGTTTTCCTATTTGGATGCCTTTTATTTCTTTCTCTTGCCTGATTGCTTTGGCTATGACTTTCATCACTATGTTGAATAGAAATGGTGAGAGTTGACATTCTTGTCTAGGAACAAAGTTTTGATAGGGCAAATATTGTATGATTCTACTTAAGTACTTAGTATAGACAAATTCATAGCAACAGAAGGCAGATTATAAATTAACAGGTGGTTAACCTCTGTTAAACTACTGAGAGGGGAGATGGGGAATTAGTGTTTAATGAGTTACAGAGTTCTGTTTAGGATGATGAAAAAGTTCTGGAAATAGTGACAAAGTTTAAACAACATTGCAGACATACTTAATGCCATTGAATTGTATACTTAAAATAGTTTAAATGGTAAATCTTGTATATATTTTATCAGTATACAAAAAAGGAACAAACTTTTGATATGTGCACCAACTTTGGGTTTTAAGGTAGAAAAACCCAATCTCAAAGGTTATATGCTGTCTGATTGCTTTTATATAACATTCTTGAAATGATGAAATTATAGTGATGGAAAAAAGAATACTGTTTGCCAGGGGGGAGAAAAGTGGCTGTGATTTTAAGAGTGGCATGAGGGATCCTTCTCGTGGAACTGTTGACCAATTTGAACATGTGACAAAACTGTGTATAACTGAATAAACACACAACTAAGTACATATTAAACTGACAAAATCTGAATAGGGTAGGCCTTATCATGTCCATTTCTTGTACTACAGATATGCTGGTACACTGGGGATAATTCGTTGAATGATTTATAGTCTCTTTGTATATTACTCCTTATGATACATGTGAATCCAAAATTATCTCAAAATAAAAAGTTTTTTTAAAAATGGTAAGAGAAGCATGTGCCTACTATGTATTGTTTCACTGAATTTTCACTTCACTCTTTGAGGTAGTTATTTTTACGCAAAAGGTACAGATAAGGAGAGTAGGACTCAGAGCTTAAAGCATTTGCTCTGCTAGTTTGTTCCAATCTGACTCCTAGATTCACCTGAGGCGACTAGAATGGATGAGCCTCAGCTGGGCCTGGGCATAAACTGCTCCTCAGCCACCCATTAGCAGCTTTCAGCACAACCCTCAATGGGGAAGACTAGAGCTGTTCCCAGCTCTCTTCCCTGTCCAGACAAGTTGTTTTAAACAACTTTGGTCTCAGGGCATTTGTTGTTTGATGCATCATTGAGTCTTTTCACACAGTATTTGTCAACAATTAAAAATAAATAGGATTATTTTTCCTCAGAACTCTCAGACTTTCATCTTCTTCTGCCTTCCTGATTCTTCTCTGTGCCTCTTCTTTTAGCAATATAGTATGCTGGCCGTGGTGGCTCACGCCTTTAATCCTAGCACTTTGGGAGGCCGAGGAGGGCAGATCACAAGGTCAGGAGATCAAGACCATCCTGGTTAACACGGTGAAACCCCGTCTCTACTAAAAATACAAAAAATTAGCCAGGCATGGTGACGGGTGCCTGTAGTCCCAGCTACTCGGGAGGCTGAGGCAGGAGAATGGCATGAACCCGGGAGGCAGAGCTTGCAGTGTGCGCAGATTGTACCACTACGCTCCAGCCTGAGGGAAAGAAAAAAAAACACCAATATAGTAATACTTTAAATTACTAACTTACGACAACCAAAACTCATTTATACTTATATACATACTACCTCTTATGGGTCTGTTTTATTTTCAATCTTACTTGTGGAGGGACAGGTTTTGTTACATAAATGCAGGATCATCACTCAGCATGGGCAGATTCTTACTGCCTTTCTCCCTCTATTTCTGTCCTTCTTACCATCACTACATAGATTGACCATACTGTTTATACATGTTGTGCCTGCCCCTGTCGTTTTTTCATAGCTCCCACTTTCTCTATCGGAAGTGTCCTGGTTTGAATGATAAAGTACACGATTATCCACCCCAAAAATCATTGATCTGCCTTCTTTCTTATCAAGAAAGAAAAAAAGATTAAGTAGAACTTAAGGTCTACTTTATAAATCTTTATGCCACATATCTTGTTTGGTTGACGTGCTTGGTTTTCAGAAGCAGAGATTGACTCAGATTACCTCAGGAAAAAGAGGATTTATTGTAATGATACAGTGGCACTTGAATTTCAACTACAGGCACCTCTATGGACCAAACTATACTCTCATCTTTCTCTCCCAAGTCACCTGGTCTTTCTCTCTACCTGCTTTTCATGTGTATGTTTGCTCTGTTTTCTCATTATTGCCTACTGATGAGTAGATAATGTTCCTAAAATAGAATATTATTTGGCAATAAAAAGGAATGAAGTATTAATATATACTGCTACATGGATGAACCTTGAAAACATTATGCTGAATGAAGGAAACCAGTCACAAAAGAGTGTGTCTTGTGCGATTCCATTTATATGAAATGTCCAAGTAAGCAAATAATTAGAGACAAAAAGTAATTTAATGGTTGCCTAGGACTGAGGGAGGTAGGGAGGATGTGGAGTGACTTGTAACAGGCCTGGGGTTTCTTTTTGGTGGGATGAAAATATTCTAAACTGTGGTGATGGTTGCACAACTCTGTGAATATAGTAACGATTGAATTGTATGCTTTACATAGGTGAATTTTATGATATGTGAATTATACTTAGTATAGCTGTTAAGGGAAAATAATGCTGACCTCAAGAAATTTATAGTCTGGGCTGGGCGTGGTGGCTCACACCTGTTATCCCAGCACTTTGGGAAGCCTAGGTGGGCAGATCACGAAGTCAGGAGATGGAGACCATCCTGGCTAACACGGTGAAACCCCGTCTCTACTAAAAATATATATATAAAAAATTAGTCGGGTGTGGTGGCGGGCACCTGTAATCTCAGCTACTCAGGAGGCTGAGGCAGAAGAATGGTGTGAACCCCGGAGGCGGAGCTTGCAGTGAGCCGAGATCGTGCCACTGCACTCCAGCCTGGGTGACAGAGCAAGAGTCTGTCTCAAAAAAAAAAAAGAAAAAAAGGAAATTTATAGTCTGTAGGAGTATAAATGTACACAAATAATTATAAATTGAAAGTAGAAAATGGTTGTAAGTGCTATTTAAAAAATAAGAGTCTCTGCAGTGAGCCAAGATTGCCCCACTGTACTCCAGCCTGGGCAACAGAGCAAGACTCCGTCTCAAAAAAAATAAGAGTCTATAACATGTTAATACGTTTTACGTATTGGTCATGGGATTCAACTTGAATTCTCTGACAGAGATGAAGTGTTTATGGGAAAAAGATATGATCATATACAGTTTCAATAGATGGGTTGGAGATCAGATATTTCATGAGAGAAGTGGAACTTGAATTAGAGCATGAAGCAGTAACTATTTTTATGTTTAAAAAAGGAAGGTCATTCCAGGACTAGAGAACACTGAGAATTGCAAAGCTGTCTGACACTTTATTGTTAGAAATAAAAGCCAGAAAATAAAACAAGAAATTGAGCGTGACTAGAATATTATTCACTTTAATGTATTTAATGCTTGCAGTGTCCTCATATCCTGGATTTTTCATAACAGCTCCAATTCAGATACTCCTTTCTTCTCCCGTAAGCACTAGATGTTGAAAAGCATCTTACTGAGCCTGGGGAGGGCACATTTTAAATGTAGATCAAAAATAATTATACTTCTTCAATAGCTCATGTGAACTAGTAGACCAGTGAGGCCAACTTAAATTCCATACAACTACGTTATGATTGATGTCTGCCAATTTCCATGTTGTCATTTGAACAAAATTAAATATATATTTTTGAGCTATTCAAATTTAATTCTATTTAAATTACAAAGTGAAGCTGGGGCATTATGAAGTATTTTAGGTTGGTGCAAAAAGTAACTGCAGTTTTTTGCCATACTACTACTTACTGTACCCTTCCCAGTAAAAGGGCACAACTAAAGCCTCCATATGTGCCTGATATTATAATCATAGCAAGCACTATTATTAAGAATGTATGTAGCTATTAATAAAAAAGAGTATGCGTGTAAAGAGTTGATTATGCGACCTATTTTGCTAATTTGGGCTGCTTTGCTGGAGAACATTAAAATATTCTGGAATTTCAGTATGTCAGCATCTAAACTGTGTCTTCCAGACTGCATGAAACAAAGGCTACGTGGCTGTGAAGAGAAAATATTTTGGATAGCATGGTATGCATTATTATAGATGTTTACTTTATAAAAGTAGCTTATAAATCTGTTGTTTTAACATTTATAAAAACAAGAATTTACCAGGTATCTTAAACAGTTAGATTCTGTGGTTTAATAATCACTTTTAAATTAATATGTTTCAGTTCTGGAGGTGGTTTTTGGCAAACCTGGCTTCTGGTGGAGCTGCTGGAGCAACATCCTTATGTGTAGTATATCCTCTAGATTTTGCCCGAACCCGATTAGGTGTCGATATTGGAAAAGGTATGAGATTTTTAGAAATACTAACTTTTCCCTTCTTTGCATTTGGAACCATGTATTATTTATTATCATTAATTGTGCTATGATAGTGTTACCAGATAAAGTCTACAAACTTTATTCTCAACCAAATGGTAGAGGCATAGGGCCTAAAGTATATTATTTGCTGCTTTTCCCTTAAAAAAGGGAAGGAGGGAAGCCTGTTGTAACAAAAAAGTGAGTGTTAAAAACTGCGTATAACTTAGTCCCATTTTTCTTCCTAGAAAACCCTTCCTAGATTTTTTTCCATGCAGTTAGTCCTGTCTCAGCTATGGCTCCTTTCTAGGATAGATGCACAAGTCTCATCCTAGGGAGTCCCTTTGCCTCTATCCTTACTTAAATATCACATCTTCCCTTCTTTGTTATTACACCCTTTTTTTTTTTTTTGGAAGAGTATGTTATTTGGTAACTTTTTGAGAAAGAGTGAAAAAAATAAAATAATCTCTTACATATCTAAAAAAAAAAGTATTTGTCTTACCCTCTCAAAAAGGGTAAGACATATATAAAAGTCTGAGTTTAAAATTATTTTCCTTCACAATTATGAAAAATTACCCTGACTTCTAGTTTCTGATGTTGCTCTTAAGATACCAATTTGCTTACCCTGGATCCTTTAGTATATGTTTTTTCTTTTTAGTTTCTTTCTATCCCTGATGATCTTATATTTCACAGTAAAATATCTCTATGTGAGTCTTTTTGCAGTGTTTGAGTGTTTGCAGAGATCGCACAACTGGCCCAGTTAAATCTGGAACCTTGTGTTCAGTTCTATGGGTGGCAGCACAGTAAGTCATTTGGCTGCTCAGGGTGAGGTTGTGGATATTGAGCATCTCCCTTCTCCTTTGCTTTCATCCTGGAAGTAGTAATTAGTTCCTCTGATTTCTAAGTCTTTCTGAGGTTATTGTGATCAAATGGCTTGCTTCCCAACAATATCTTCCTCTGTAAGAAAATAGGTTCAGGTTTTTCTGCTCTATTTGGTGAGTTACCACTCCTCCCTATTCTCTCCATCTGGCAAAATTTTGTGGATTTCGTTCTGTCATGTTCTCTTCTTGGCCTATCTGGCTTTAAACCTGTTTTATTTCATTATTGTTAATGTAATAGAGTTTCTTCAGGGTACAGAGATTCATTCAACAAATATTGAGTGCCTTCTGGATTACAGGGTGCCTGCAGATACAGGGTGTGTGTGAGTGTGTGTATGTATATATATGCACACATATTCACACCGCACCCCCCATATAAGACATAGAGCTCACGCCTCGTGTACCTAAGAGTCTAGTGGAGGATACAAGTAATAATAAATGAATAAATGACTAAAATATATTGTCACTTAATGATAAATGCTAGGGAAAAAAGTTAGAAGAGAGTGATACCAATTTTCAATAAGTGATCAGAAAATGTCTCAGAAGGGGTGGCAGTTTGAACAAAAATAAAAATGTGAGTTTCATCTATTTAACTGGAAGTTGAAATTTTATTTTTATTAATAAAGGTAAAATAAATCAATATTATCTTGCTTTAGGTCCCATAGTTTTATTTTCTCTTTCAAATCAGGAGGATTTAGTTTATTTTTAGAAGATTACATTGTACATGTATAATAGTTTTAAAATATTGTCAAGGAATTCTTGGTCAAGGGAAAAGAAAAATAAAACCAGAAAATACTAGAAAAATATGACCCCTTCATGTGAAATGTTAACTATCTTAAACTATCCTTACAAGTTTTTAGCTTTATCTTTTTGCTTTTCAACAGTCCCAGAGTTTTTCATTTCTTTTTTTTTTTTTTTTTTTTTTTTTTTGAAACAGGGTCTCGTTCTGTCACCCAGGCTGAAGTACAGTGGCATGATCTCAGCTCACTACAGCCTCTGCCTCCCAGGTTCAAGCAGTTCTCCTGCCTCAGCCTCTGGGTAGGGATTACAGGCACCCACCACCACACCCGGCTAATTTTTGTATTTTTAGTTGAGACAGGGTTTCACCATCTTGGCCAGGCTGGTCTTGAACTCCTGACCTCATGATCTACCCACCTCGGCCTCCCAGAGTGCTGGGATTACAGATGTGAGCCACAGTGCCCTGTCGAGTTTTTCATTTCTAAGTGTTTGTTTGTTTTGTTTTGTTTTGTTTTAATAGAGACAGGGTCTTACTCTGTTGCCTAGGCTGGAATACAATCATAGCTCAGTGAAACCTCCAACTCCTAGTCTCAAGTGATCACCTAACTCAGCCTCCTGGCTAACATTTTTTTATTTTTTGTAGTGGCAGGGTCTCACTATGTTGCCCAGGCTGGTCTTGAACTCCTGGCCTCAAGCAGTCCTTCTGCCTCGGCCTCCCAAAGTGCTGGAATTACAGGCATGAACCATCTCACCTGGCCCATTTCAAATTATTTTCTGAACTTCAATTAGTAACTTCTGGTAACTTTAATAAAATGCTTTAAGGCAAGTTGAAGTAAATTGTTTTCATGAGAGATTAATATTTTTCATAATTTCTTTTGAGATATTACTTGAAATCTTGATTATCTGTAAAAGAATGGGAGGATTTTGATTTGTGCCTTCTTTGTTAGATTTGTAAGTGGGAATTTCAGACCATTTAGATCTGTGAAGGTTTATTTTGATTAAAGTGTTTATTGGATATATAATGTTGCTAATAAATTTTAAACGGCTTTATTTTAGGTCCTGAAGAGCGACAATTCAAGGGTTTAGGTGACTGTATTATGAAAATAGCAAAATCAGATGGAATTGCTGGTTTATACCAAGGGTTTGGTGTTTCAGTACAGGGCATCATTGTGTACCGAGCCTCTTATTTTGGAGCTTATGACACAGTTAAGGTAATCTGGGGGCTTTAACTTGGACATATTACATATATGGTTCCCATTTATTTAATTAGTAATGTTTTCAGCAGATATGTTACTTTTAATTATAAAAATAAAAATCAGTGATGAAATAAAGAGAGACATGAAATTCTGCTTAATCATGATTTTGCCATAACCTAATTAAATTATAACTGCAGTGTGGATCTGACTTTAGTTATAAAGCATGTATCTAAGTTTTTGAGATGTTTTCACTATACATCACACTGCAAATGGAAAACATGCTAATTAAGCTTACATCATAATCAAATCATTGGTATATGGAAAGGCATCTTCTAGCAGTTTTTCTGATTTCATATTAACCCTATTATCACTTTTTATATGCAAATAATCAAATGTCATTTTGAGAAGTAGGCAAAGCAAATTAATTAAATAAATGCTACTGTAGCTTGGTTATCTCCTGGATACTGTTAGATTCTGTGTTGTATTCTCCAGGTTGTTCTGAAATTTACCTTTTCATTTCAGATTTTAAGAACACTTCCATGTGGTAGGAAAAAGAAAAATTGTAATAATGGCTACCAATTTTTAGCTATTACTTGGTTCTAGGAATCTTTTTTAAGTACTTTACATCTTAAATCTCAGAAATCACCAGTAAAGAACTTACCCATGTAACCAAAACACTACCTGTTCCCCAAAAACCTATTGAAATAAAAAAAAAAAAAAAAGAAAATAAAGATATTTCTAGTTGTTTAAAATAAATAATAAAAAAATAAAATCCCCCCTTTGTTTAAAGATAAATAGCCTAGGAATTGCTAAGTAAATAGCCTAGGAATGGTAAGTAATTTACTTGTTAAAGGCAAGCAAAAAAACCCATGTTCTTGATGCCTACATTATAATGCTTCCAAAAGGAAGTAATGAAATCTGGACAGATCAGTTTTTAGTGTATTTTTTAGACTGCTATGTTAATGAAAATTACAGGATCTCATACATTTATTTAATCACAAAAAATGTTATGTGCATACTCTGTCTCTAGTTTTCTTTGTTATCACCTGCAGTAGTGAAATTTAGGAAAGTTTTTCCACTAGCTTAAGGTTTTAAAGCTGCTCATCAAATACGTGTTGATGATTAAAGCAAGCATTTTTTTCACTTTTTTTCAGCCCCACAAGGAAGAGCCATGGAAGAACTTCTTTCTTGTCAATGTCTGCTATCTTCCCTAGTTTTATGTGCATTAGTAACAAATTCTTATCATGGCAAATATGCTTTATATTTTTGAAATATACTTTTGAAATATAGTCATGTGTGGCAATCCACATTTTGTTGATCTGCTGCTATTAAATCCAGCTTTTTTATTGCATTTTTTATTGCATTTTATTCCAATTTATAATTGGACCCTCTTTCATATATTTATAAAAATTATCCTTTAACTTACGAATTTAAGATATTTTAGAAATTTGGATAGTTACTTGGTACATTTTTCTTTTCTAGGGTTTATTACCAAAGCCAAAGAAAACTCCATTTCTTGTCTCCTTTTTCATTGCTCAAGTTGTGACTACATGCTCTGGAATACTTTCTTATCCCTTTGACACAGTTAGAAGACGTATGATGATGCAGGTATTTTATGTTATTGTTTCTAAGCTTAGTTGAGTTTTTAATATCTCTGATATTTGGGTATAGTCAAATTTAAGAGAAATTTTGGCTGAAAGGCATAGATCATTTGTTTTACTTAGCTAAAATAAATACATGATGTATTCTGTCTTATATTCTTTCCTATCCTAAAATAACCATCAGCCAGCAAAGCTTCTTCCTCACCTACCATCAAAACAGAAATGCCTACTATTCCTGTAGCATATATTGCTTGGAAGGTAGAGGGTTATGGCAGAAATTGGATGAGTATGTCTTTTTTTTTTTTTTTTTTTTTTTTTTGAGACGGAGTCTGGCTCTGTTGCCCAGGCTGGAGTGCAGTGGCCAGATCTCAGCTCACTGCAAGCTCCCCCTCCGGGTTTACGCCATTCTCCTGCCTCAGCCTCCCGAGTAGCTGGGACTACAGGCACCCGCCACCTCGCCCGGCTAGTTTTTTGTGTTTTTTAGTAGAGACGGGGTTTCACCGTGTTAGCCAGTATGGTCTTGATCTCCTGACCTAGTGATCCGCCCGTCTCGGCCTCCCAAAGTGCTGGGATTACAGGCTTGAGCCACCGTGCCCGGCCGAGTATGTCTATCTTAACTGAAATATTATATTAAGTAGAATGAGCCTAGTCATGAGCCATTGAAATATTTCATTGTTTATTGTAATATATTTTTAAGAAAGTAAATAATTTTGACTCCAAGGACAAAAACTTGTTTGTAATGGTTTATGTTCTAAATATAAATCCCTAAACCAAATTTTTGATGAATTTGATCTCTATTGTTATTACCAGTTGACCATCCCAAATCTGAAAATCCTAAATCCAGAACACCCCAAAATTCAAAATGTTTTGAGCACCAACATGATGCTCAAGGGAAATGCCCATTGGAGCTTTTCGGATTTCAGATGCTCAGCTGGTAAGTATACAAAGCAAATATTTCAAAATCTGAAAAAATTCAAAAAACTTCTAGTTCCAAGCATTTCAAATAAGGGATACCAACCTGTACTTATTGCATTCATTCATTCAGCAAATATTTGCATGCTTTATCTATGCTACGCTCTGGTGAAAGAAAAAGACAAAATCTGCACCCAAATTCATAGTCTAATATTGAAGACAACAGTTAATGGTTTAAATACAAATGTGTGTAGGTTCCAGGAATACATAGAGGAGGGTTGCCCAGACGCTTAAAATGATCAGACGTGGTCTCTTAGAGAGCTAAATCTCAGTGAGTAGGCTTACTTCAGTCAGTGAGAGAACATTCTAAGCATAGGGGGAAAATCGTACACAGAAATATGGGTTGAGAAGTAGTTCAGTATAGCCAGGTCATAAGTTTTATGAGGGCAAGTGAAAATAATGAGGTCAGAAAACTAGAATTGTAATATTGTGTTTATTATATGCTTTATACTGTCCTAAGAATTCTATACTTTTACTCATTAAATTCTCAAAACACTGAAGTGTAGTTACTATCATTATCCTCATTTTTATTGACTACAGAATGGTCCTGGAAGGACCAGTAAGCAATCTGGCAGGATAAAACTAACCTGTTACTTCATTTCAGGATAATACTTAGTTATTCCATTTATGTCTGTGTGTCTTCTCTTTCTATAGTTAGTTCTAATTTAGCACATTGAGAAACTTTTTAAAATGGAAAATTAATATGCATGTAGACTATGGATTGGGTCAATGGTATTAAATTTCCTGAATTTGATAACTGTACTTTGGATATGTAAGAAAATATCCTAATATTTAGAAAATACGCACTCGAGCCTAATATTTAGAAAATATGCACTCACGCCTGTAATCCCAACACTTTGGGAGGCTGAGGCGGGCGGATCATGAGGTCAGGAGATTGAGACCATCCTGGCTAACATGGTGAAACCGCGTCTTCTGTTAAAAATGCAAAAAATTAGCTGGGTGTGGTGGCAGGTGCCTGTAGTCCCAGCCACTCTGGAGGCTGAGGCAGGAGAATGGTGTGAACCAGGAGGCAGAGCTTGCAGTGAGCTGAGATGGCACCACTGCACTCCAGGCTAGGCAACAGAGCGAGACTCTGTCTCAAAAAAAAAAAAGAAAAAAAAAGAAAATATGCACTTGAGTGTTTAAGGATAAAGGGCATGATGTCTGCAACCTAATCTCACAATAGTACAGAGAAAAAAAAGTGGGAATATGATGTCTTATATATCTGTGTGTGTGTGTATTAGTTTGCTAGGGCTGGTATCATCCACAAAAGTGTTTTGCTTAAACAACAAATTTATTTTCTCACAGTTCTGAAGGCTACAAGTCTGAGATCAACATGTCAGCAGACTTGGTTTCCTCTGAAGACCTCTCTCCTTGTCTTATAAATGGCTATCTTCTTCCTGTGTTTTCACAGGGTTCTTCCTCCTCTGTTCCTCCTTTTTTTTTTTTTTTTTTTTTGAGACAGGGTCTTACCCTGTCGCCCAGGCCAGAGTGCAATGATGTGATCATGGCTCACTGCAACCTTGACTTCCCAGGCTCAGGTGATCCTCCCACTTCAGCCTCCCGGGTAGCTGGGACCACAGGCATGTGCCAGCACACCCAGCTAATTTTTTGTATTTTTTGTTGAGATGGCATTTTGCCCCCATATTGCCCAGGGTGGTCTCAAACTCTTGGGCTCAAGCGATCTTCCTGCCTCGGCCTCCCAAAGTGCTGAGATTACAGGCATGAGCCACCATGCGTAGCCCATATGGCATTTTTCTATTTTGCTATTGATTTCTCAGTTGATTGCAGTGTAGTGAGAGGATAAATCGTGGTCTATGTGATGACATCCTTTGACATTTGTTACACCTAATGTATGGTCAGTTTTCAAGTGTGCCTGAAAAGTATGAATGTTCTCTAACCACTAGGGACAGTAGTCATATATGCCTATTAACACAGTGCTACTCAACACAGTATTTATCTTACCTATCCTTAGTGCTAATAGAAGACTATCTTAAGATAAAAGATATTCAGATAATGGAAAACCCTTTGTCTTTCTTTATATAGAGTGGTGAGGCTAAACGGCAATATAAAGGAACCTTAGACTGCTTTGTGAAGATATACCAACATGAGGGAATCAATTCCTTTTTTCGTGGTGCTTTCTCCAATGTTCTTCGTGGTACAGGGGGTGCTTTGGTGTTGGTATTATATGATAAAATTAAAGAATTCTTTCATATCGATATTGGTGGTAGGTAATTGGGAGAGTAAATTAAGAAATACATGGATTTAACTTGTTTCACATACAAATTACATAGCTGCCATTTGCATACATTTTGATAGTGTGTTGTTATTGTCTGTATTTTGTTAAAGTGTTAGTTCTGCAATAAAGCATATATTTTTTCAAGGATTTAAATACTAAAAATCAGATAAATGTGGATTTTCTTCCCACTTAGACTCAAACACATTTTAGTGTGATATTTCATTTATTATAGGTAGTATATTTTGTTAGTTTAAAATTCTTTTTATGATTAAAAATTAAAACGTATAATGCTGAAATCTAAGAAATGAAAGTATCTTCTTTTAAATTGCTATTCATTTAGTATACCTGTTTTCCCATCTTTTAAAGTCATATGGTATGACATATTTCTTAAAAGCTTATCAATAGATGTCATCATATCTCTAGGCACAAATAAGCTTTGTTCTATATCTCTTCTAAGACAGCTGTTATTACTATGTACAATATTTATAGTATCAGCCTTTGATTATAGATGTGATCATTTAAAATTTGATAATGACTTTAGTGACATTATAAAACTGAAACTGGAAAATAAAAATGGCTTATCTGCTAATGTTTATCTTTAAAATAAAATCTTGCTAGTGTGAATATATCTTAGAACAAAAAATATCCTCTTGAAAATTAGTTTGTATATTTTGTTGACAATAAAGGAAGTTTAAAACTGTTAAAATATTTTTTTCCCTGACTCTGACTTTATTAGTAAGCAGAGTATAGCAAAATTTTTGTCAGAACTGGCTTAACTAAAGAGAAAGGTATTTCTCAATGGATAGATATAAACAGCATTCTAAGGTTTTGTACAGGAGTTTGTCTTGTTTTTCAGAGCTGTTGTAGAATACAGTATGTTTGAAATCCCCAAGTTTTTTATGTTCTAATGAGTAAAGGGATGTTAAGCTAGTGGGGATAAACTATAGACAGATTTTGTGAGGCTGTGAATGGGCAAAATGGGGTGGGTGAACTTCATCGTGCACAGGGACAGTGTATTTCAAGGACAATAATACAGACCACACTTTTAAATATATTGGTGTTATCACTTAAGAGGAAAAACATCAAACTCTAAACATCATTTCTTGCAGTGGTCAACATAACGGAGTTATAGGAACAAAATAGAAAATAGTTTCCTTTCCTTCTACACTATCAAATGGTTCAAAGAAAGATGGTTAAAATAACCAAATATGAGGAATAGTTTCCCATATAAAGAGTAAGATAATATAAAAGTTTTCAATTTGTACAGAGGCATGCATAGAGGAAAAAAGGCTCGAAACCCTGAATTGGCATGGATAGAGGGCAAAGAGGAATTTAATCGCTAAATTGCTAGACAAATTGCTATTCTTTGAAGCCTAAAAGATGTATAGTTAGAACAAAAAGTAAAAATATTACTTAGTAGCCTGGACAGAGCTAAAACTGTATAAACCACATTAAACTGTTATTAATGAGAGAGAGTTTATAATGAGCAAAATCATAACGTGATTATATAAGGAAATTATTTTTTAAAATCAACATTGGAAAATGAATAAAAATATATTTAAAATATGTACAGTTTTTATCTTAAATGACTAGTGCTGCATCTTTTTTTTTTCTGTAGAAGAGCGCTGGAGTACTGCATCTTTTACAGTGTCTTATTAGATAGGATTTTTAATTTCCTGCCCTAAAACTATCTCCCCAAATAATACCTAAAATTCCATACTCAGAGCTTCATTCTCTTAATTTATTAAAATACACCCTCCATAAAACAAGATGACCTTTTAAGTTGATAGTCATTATACTTACTGAAACTACATTTATTTTGATGAATTTTACATTGTTTTCTCATTATGCTAGAGAAAGTGGAGGGGGGAATGAAAATAACACATTGTCTGGGTAGTAAGAGGCCAAAAGCCCCTGAAGAGATTTTTGCTATTTTATATTCCTACTCTAGATTCATGCTTTCTAGTAAAACTTAGAACTTTGGCACCCTCACATTAAATTTTCTGAAACAGTTCCTTTGTTCATATATAAATATTATGCTACACAAGTAAGAAATTGATACCTTAATTCCTCATTAGCTGATAGATCGAAATGTAGATTCAGAAGGGCTCCTTTTCTTCCACCACTTCTTAAATGTTAGTATTCTCCAGGGGCCAGTCCTTTGCTCTTTTCTCACTTTATATATGGTAGATTGTGCTGACACAGATGCCCCTCCCCCACCAAGAACATGCTGGATAAAATATATCCAAAAAGATTTGGTTTTGTTTTGTATTGTTTTAAATAGGGAACTAGCATATCAAGAGATGTCAGAAATAAGATACTCAAGGACAGGAGGGTAACTGGGAGCTAACATTGTAGCAGCCCACAGATTTCAGAAACAAATAGACACTAAGGGTGATTTTGACACCCACATGTGTAGATAGGAGTTAAGGAATTGGGGACCTGGTAGAGTAGGCGGTTGAAACTGAAACATACCATGCCTACCAACCACACAAACTGTCCAATGAAGCTACAAACTTGGGTCCAGGCACAGGATGCGAGGCAGGCGGCTGGTTTGAGGCCAGGAATTCAAGACCAGCCTGGGCAACATACCAAGACCCCTGTCTCTGAAAAATATATATATATATATAAAATATGTATATGTGTGTGTATATATATATTATGTATATGTGTGTGTGTGTATATATATATTAGCCAAGTATGCTGGCACATGCCTGTAGTCCCAGCTACTCCGGAGAGTGAGGTGGGAGGATCACTTGAGCCCAGGGGGCTGATGCTGCAGTGAGCCAAGATCATGCCACTGATCTACAGCTTTGGCCACAGAGCAAGACTGTTTAAAGAAAAAAAAGCTACAATCTTAAAAAGAGTGTTTTATTTAAGAAGAGACGCTAGAAAAATAGGCAACAAATCATAGTGGAAAAGAATTGCCAACTACCCCAACAGTGAATAGGGAAAGAAGAACCCACCTGTGATGTCTCTGGTTTGGGGGTTAACAATTTTAAAAATTAAAAAGCCACCTGTGAGAAATCAAAACCCCACAAGCTTGTGCCACAACCAAGTATGGAACACATATGTATATTTAAACTATATACTACAGGAACTCCAAGCCAAACCATTAAAACTGTTATAGGACCAGTGAAGCCCTCGGGGCATTGGCAAAAACAAATACAAAACCTCTCTGAAACACTTCTACAACATAGGCCACGAAAAATCCTACAGAAAAACTAGCCTTCAATGAAGATGAACTGATGAGTCATCTGAGAAAGCATTGTGTGGCAAAGGTGGTAGACATGACAAACAGAATTAGCACCCCAAGAACTAAAAATGTGATGAAACACTCTAAAAGAAACTATAGAATGTTTAAAATGATTAAGAGTTTTTAAATAATTAGATTCATTTTTTAATAAAAATAGTACAGTATGAAAGGACAGGCAAGTTTGAAAAAACATCTATAAATTGTAAGTACAGTGTTTGAAATTAAAAACATGACAAAGGAGAGTCTAAAGGTCATAGTGGTTTGAATACGTTTTACATATTCTAATAAGAGATCCAGAAGAAACTGAAAAAGGGTATGAGAGACAACAAAAAAATAATGCCTGATACTTTTCCAGAATCTCAAGAACCCATTTGTCTTCAGGTTAACAAAAAACTCTGAGTGAATAAATAAAAAATCTACAATTAAAGACATAATAAAATTGCAAAGTGTCAAAGAAAAGACAAAAAAAGGAACATTATACTCAATAATGGATGACAAAAGATTGGAAAATACTGTCAAAATTTCTAGTCAGCTAAGTTATTAAACAGTTCCATGACAATAATATTTTCAAACAAACAAAATAGTTCACCATTCAGAAATCTTTGCTTAGCAGTCCCCAAACTTTTCGGTATGAGGGACCAGTTTCATGGAAGACAGTTTTTCCGCAAATTGGGGGAAGATGTTCGGAATGAAACTGTTCCACCTCAGATCATCTGGCACTAGATTCTCATAAGGAGCATGAAATTTAGATCCCTTGCATGCGCAGTTCACAATAGGGTTCACATTCCTGTGAGAATCTAATGCCACTTGAGAGGAGGCAGAGCTGAGGTGGTCATGCTTGCCTGCCCTCTGCTCACCTGCCATGTGCCCATGCCCAGTTCATAACAGGTCACTGACCAGTTGGCTGCTTGGGGACTGGGGACCCCTGCCTTTGCTGAAAGGAAACCGAACTCAAGAGGAAGTCAAGTTGAATGCAAGCAGCAACAAAGTAAAGAAATCGGTAAACATGTTAGTAGACCTAGATAAACACGGCCTGTGAAAGGAAAAATACATACTTTTTGGTGAGAGGAGTGACTTATCTTGAATTTCAGAATAATTTAGCCTCTTTCTCACTTTTCTTGGGAGCCTACACATATTCTTTTCTCTTGTCCTTTGATATGAGTTTATAGGAGAAGACCCCAATGAAAATTAGTATTACTGTGACTAGATAAGTCTACTTAATTCTGGGGTGCAATAATTAACAAACCCATCAGCACCTAAGACATTTCTCTAATGTTAATGTTAGGTACACAGCTAAGGCTAGTCCTCAGAGAAGCAGCCTGCCTACAAAATCACACTTATAGGCAAAAATAGAGCAGCCTAGGGAAAACTCAGGCTGCACCTGCACAGATAAGCAGGCAGGGTCCAGCACAGAAGCCTTTTGTTCTTTGTGTGATTGGCAGCTCCCAGGAAAAAGTGTCCTCACCTTTTCGGGCATGTACATGGTGGGCTCCATGGGAACTTGCGCAGGGGGAAGGAGGGCTTACCTAAATTAAGCCCAGTTATAGAAACAAGAGAAGTGGCACTTTGTGCATGCCTAGAGACATACCCACAACTACATAAGATAAGGGGAGTTGCACAGACAGCTTTACTAATAAGAGAAATTACTCAAATAGCTACAGAGATGAGAGGAGTTTCTTACAAAAGCTTTTGAATTCAACTGTAAAAACAGCAACCCACTAGGGCTCCCCTCTCCACTGTGCAGAGCTTTCTTCTTTTGCATATTAAACTTTAGCTCCCATCTCACCCTTTGCATCCACGCTCCTTCGGTCGTGAGACAACGAACTGGGATAACACCTTAGACAACAAGACCAGTGACCATTGACCTGTTTCATTTTTATCCCCGTTGCCTACTCTCCAACTTCAATTCTTTGAAAATTCAGGTAGGAGTATAGCTAAAATGGTATGTAGAAGTAAATTTACGGATTCAAGTGTATGTATTAGAAAACAAGAAACTGAAAATTAATGAACTAGAAAAAGAATAAACAAAAATAGAGAGTGAAACAGAGCAAATGGAACAGAAAACAAAGACAATTAAGGCGGGTAAGAAAACCAAAAGCTGGTTCTTTTAACAAAGCATACTGACAGGAACCAAGAAAAGGAAGAGATTAAAATAAACAATATTAAGAATGAAAAAGATGTACATATAACTACTGAAGAAATTTTTTAAGTGAATAATCAACTTTGTGCCAACAAACTTGATAACCTAGACGAAATGGTAAATTTGTAATAAAAATATAAATAACCAATAATGATTCAAGAATAATAGAAAACATAGACCATAACCACTAAAGAAATTTAATCATTCATCATAAACCTCATTAACACTAGGCTAAGATGGTTTACAGGCATTTTTTTTTTTTTTTTTTGTAGCCCAGGCTGGAGTGCAATGGCGCAATCCCAGCTCACCGCAACCTCCACCTCGGAGGTTCAAGCAATTCTCCTGCCTCAGCCTCCTGTGTAGCTGGAATTACAGGCATGTGCCACCACACCCAGCTAATTTTGTATTTTTAGCAGAGACGGGGTTTCGCCATGTTGGTCAGGCTGGTCTCAAACTCCGACTTTCAGGTGATCCGCCTGCTGAGGCCCCCAAAGTGCTGGAATTATAGGCGTGAGCCACTGCTCCCAGTCGGTTTACAGGCTTTTCTTACCAAAACTATCAGAAGGGAACAAAAAAGAGGCAACCCCTTTGGCTTCTTCTATGAGGCGATAATCTTGACGCCAATAAAAACAGTAAAGAAAGAAAAATTAAAGGCCAGTTTCATTTATGAATATAGATGTAAATATCCTACATAAAATAATCACAAACCAAAACAATCAGAACCATTATGGCCTTTCTGGTTTATCCCAGGGATACAAGAATGTTAGAAAACTCTAGTAACGTTATTCATTGCATTAACAAATTAAAGAGCAACACACAGGTTATTAGATGATGGTTAACATTTGTTAAGTTTCAGTATCCACTTACAGGCATGTAAGTGGATTTTATGAGAAAATTTCTTAGCAAAGTAGGAATAGAAGATAATTGTGTTAACTTTCTTACATCATAAACACAAAAGTATTTAATGTTAGGGACAAGACAAGGATGCTTACCACTACAGTTTATTTTCAAAATTTTACTGGAGCACTTAAGGAACATAATCCAGACAAAACAATAAGAAACAGAAGAAATAAAAATGAAGAAATTCATTATTTCCCAGGCCATATTGTTCTATACACAGAAAATCCAAGAAATTCTGCAAATACTAGTATAAGAGAATACAGCAAGGTTGCTGGATACATGACCAATGTACATAAATCAGGATCCTTCTTACATTGTAACAGCACCTAAGCATAGCTAGCATTTATTGACTGTTTGGTGCCAGGGGCTGATGCAGTGCTTACATGATTTAATCATAAAAGCAGCCCATTAGGCATATTTGTCTTCATTTTAACAGACTGAACCTGTGACTTGGAGCGTTAAGTAACTTGCCAAAGGTTCTACAGATAGTAACTTAGGCAAGCCTGGTACTACAACCCAAATCTGTGTGACCCCAAAGCCCGTCATGGTTTTAACCACATCCTGCCAGTAATTGTAAGGAACGTGATGATAACACCACTTTGCTCCTGGCCTCAACTTTCTTTTTACTTTGATATTTTAAGTGGTATTTTTAATAGGAAAAAAAAACATTCTAGACAACATGAATAATAAACTAATGGAATTAGATAAATTAATTGTACTAGGAGCATTTCAGGATATTTCTGGAATAAATCTAGACAGAGGTGGCCCCAAAACGGCGATGTCAGAAGAGGTGCGTGAGGAGAACTGGTGTGGAAGCCACGGGCGCCCAGTAGGACCGGGGCCCAGGGTTCAGTCGCAGGGCAGCGCCCAATCTCTGTTCTGTTCACGCGCTGCCCGCTGGGACGCCGAGTTCTGCGGTGTCTCAGAGCGCAGCTTCGCCCAGGCGCTCCACGTCTCCTGAGTGCTCATGAAGGGAAGAGAGGCCTGATTGACTTCTTCAATGTAGAGACCAAAGCCCAAGCAATACTGTACAATCCAGTTGCCTCAGTATTGCCCTTGAAAATGGATTTCACATTCATTCTAACAGCAGCAGGAACTATAGCTATCCTTGCTGCTGCTGCTACTGTAGCAACATTATTAATAGCAAAAAATCTGAGTTCTTTAAAGAAGTGGACAACTAGGGATAATCAGAGTACTAAAGAATCTGGCAAACAAAACAAACAAAAAACAACACGCCTATTTTCAAGATGGCAACCAAAATGGAACAGGAAAACACACAAGGAATTGGATGAGAAGGAACAGAGATCAGATGAAGAGGACGGGGAGGAACGGGGAACAGACCAAGGACTGGGAGAGAAGGAACAGGACACACATGTAAAAGTGAACGAAAAGCAACAGGGCAGCCAAATTTCGTAAGTGTAACATAAAACTTGGTTAATTACAAACAGGCAACACATGCCGATCAAACGAAGAGGGAGGGCGCTGGACCACACTGGGCTCTTTTTTGAGGACCACAGGGCAGTGGCTGGAGGCTAAAGCAGACTTGGCTGGTGTGAGTGGCACACTTAAGGTCACTTTCCTGTAAAACTGGTTTCCAGAGACAAGGGTCAGCAGCGGGGCCAGCATGTTTTACAACGGTGTGAGGAAAGGTACGTGGAGGGAAAGTTGTCAGTGTAATCTTATATCTTGACAGAAGTTTGACTTTTGATATTTCAAATCCTGCTGAGGAGAAAAGAAAAAAAGCCTAAAATGTGCTCATCCCGCTTTCGCACAAGATCAGCAGCTCCCCCGGAGCTGGGCAGGGCGGTGCAGCGGGCACCGCACAATGCGCGCCACCTCACAGAGCCGGGCGCGGCAGGCCTCGAGCCACAAGGGGAGTGCGCAGGCCGGCACACGGGCCCCTCGGGGAGGCGAGGCCTAGGGGCGAGCCCTTCTGAGAGCAGGGGGTGAGGGGGCGGCGCCCGCCAGTCAGGGCAGCATCCTGCCGCCCTGACAAGCACGCCTCCAGTTGCCAAAACCACCCAAAAATGTGCCTCAAAACACGTTTGCAAAGCCCCGAGCCGGCCGGTCGCCTGCCTCTCACCTAGCCCGACCGCCCGACGTCCTGCTGCCGCGCGAGGGCGAGCGAACCAACTCTGCTTCCTCTCCTCCTTTCCCCGATCCTCCCCGCCCCCGCCTTCCCGCTTCTCCCGCCCCCGGATGGCTAAGCAGCCTCCATTTTCCAGATCTTTCTCGAACCCGCAGCTCCTTGGGCAGCCGTTGCCCGAGTGCTGACGGAAGCGGCCGAAGTCCCGGCCGGGAGCGGGCTCGGGCGCGGAGCGGAGGCTCGCGCGCCTCCCGGGCGGCCGAGCGCGCAGGCGCAGGTCCCAGTAACCGCCGGTTGGAGGCGGCCGATCCGCAGTAGGGAGAGACCCAGGCGGCGGGACGCGACGCAAGCTGCGGCGGGGACGGCATCTGCTCCTTCGGCGGGTTTCCGACTCCCTGCCCTAGATTTTCTGCTTTGCGACTTGGGGTCCCCTCTCGTTTGCTTCTCGTAGGAGTCGCAATCCCAGCAGCAATAGCCCAGAAGAGGACGCGGTTCCCGTACCGAAGGCTTCACCACCAGCAGCCGGACCATCACGCGGCGGGATGTCTGTGGTTGGCATTGACCTCGGCTTTCTCAACTGCTACATCGCTGTAGCGAGGAGTGGCGGCATCGAGACCATCGCCAATGAGTACAGCGACAGGTGTACCCCGTAAGTGCCTCTGCTGAGCATCACCTCGACCCTAAGAAACGTTTTTCTCTCCCGCCCTTAACGTTTGTCCTGTCTGCTGGCCTCCTCGGATTTTCCCCTAATGTGTGCCGAACCCCGAGATGACAGGTGCAGCCAGTCAACCGCAGTCCCTAGAGACCGCCGGGTGGCGGTCGGACTTCCTTGCCCCGCAGAGCTTCTTTTCCTTCAAGGACGAGGGACCGCACTAGTTTGCGCAGCTCTTTTTTCTGTAGCCACGCACGCACGTCCCCTGCCTCCTCGTGCCGCTGTCCCCCAACGCCTCTTTTGCTTGCGAGAAAGAGGTTGCTGTGGGACAGCCCCTGGCGTCCGGAACCTCCAGAAAGGTCTCCAGTTGCCTCTAACGAGGTTTGTGTGGGATTATCAGCCGCGGGCAAGCAGCCCCGCACTAGCTGAGTAGAGTTCTTAATCCTGCCCTCCCTGCTTTCCCCGTCCCTCTGGGTGACAGCTTTTTCTCAGAAAAGTAAAAAGTCACCTTCGGCTGCACACGTCAGAGATGAATTGCAGGTTCGTCTGGCCCCGAAAGCCTTTTTTTTTTTTTTTTTAAGGGCGAGGAGTGAAGCTTGTGGGGTTTTACAAAACCCAGTGCCCTTGAGAACTGGAGGTAATGGAGCCAGTTTCCAGGACCAGGTCAATGGTGTATTGATAGGGAGAGCATTGATAGGGAGAGCCTGGGGATGGGAGTCACTGGCCTCATGCATTGGTAACTACGTCAGTTGCTGGAATGCGGCGGGGTTGGGTCGGACCAAAAGCGTGTTTCTGCAAAGTGAATTGTCGGAGTCGGGGGCAGCTGTCCCGTATAAACATGACTGTGGAGTGATTCTATTATGAACGCTTGATGAAAGGCTTAGGAGCGGCGTTATGTCATGGAAACATGTTTCCACATGTTCCGTTGTTTCTCTGGCCTGGGAAGTTTGTTGGCAAGGAATATAATGAAGTAATTCTGTAATATGAAAAACTAGCTGCTGCTTATAGGCTGCTGTTACTGGTAATTTTATGAGGAAATCAACTGTATGAAACTTGTAGTACTTTTTACGGGAAGGTAATGTGGCATCTTAATTTGACCGTTCTGAATGGTCCAAAATATAATACCTAAGCTATACTAAAACAAAGTCAGTGTCCAAATGGTCTTTAAATACCTCATTTACTATTCTGTGGACAGCTTTAAAATATGGCAAAGAGATATTGAAGAGTAACTCACTTGAAGCAGTCTGTCTTTGATTTCTTTCAAGGAAGATTCTAGAAGGTTTTATACCTTTTTTCTTAGATGTACACATTTCTTCTATTGAAATTTTAAACGTTTTGGACGTTTATATTTTCAATATATGGGCATGGATAGGGTAATCCTCAATACTGTTTGAACTCTTCTACTTTTTACATCTTTTTCTGGCTTTTATGCGCAATGGGAGGCCAAAACAGTAACTGTGAAGTCGATGAATTCGTCTCTGCAAGGTTTTGTATTAAGCCACAACAAATACTGGCTTTCGCCAGAAAAGGACCGGAAATTTCACTCTCCACCTTCAGCAGAGTAGGGGTTAAAAATGGGAGCAATCTTTGGCTTCAGTGACTCTCAGTCTATAGAGAAAAAACTGAGAGGTAGTGTGGACATTCTTTTAGTCCTTAAAGCCATATCGCAAAAGATCAGAAACCAGAACAGTAAGAAACATCGATCTACATTTCCAGGCTGAGAAATCTCTTTAGTAGTGAGTGAACCTGTGACTCTTTAAAGAGCCTGGCCGGCCAGACTTTGAGAGTTCTTTTGAAAGTGGGCTTCTAGAGTCTTCTAAAAGTCTCTTTGTTACTGTACTTAGGCATATTGGCTAGTTCTGTGTGGCTGAGAAGTAATGTGATATTTCTGATTTGTGAGCTAGAAAGCCAATAGTAATATCTAGATTTAATGAGCCTAATCTAAACTAGAAAGTTCTTAAAGTGAAAGGATGTTTCTCACTTAGCTTGCATCAGCAAGTCTTCTCTCCATGGCTGGGCACTGTCATTTACTTCAAAAGTGTATTTTTTTGTTGTTTCTGAACAAAAGTCCTTCATAGTAGTCTAGTTCTCTCACACTATGTATTACTTTGTGGGTCCAGATGTTGAGGAAAAACATAGCCCTTCCAGACCTCAGGACATTTAACCATCAATTCAATGCAAAAATGCAATTGTAACTATTAGATAGCCTTTAACTTTTCTAATACACCACAGTATTTAATAACACACATATATAAAATGTTACCTTTGCAAATAAAATGTTTTTCATATTCCAATTGCTTACATCAAGGTAATGTGACATATTTCTAAGATGCGAATACATTATAAAATGATCCTGTGAGAAGAGGAAAGAAATGTTCAATTTAGTTGTTTTCAGCATTCATACTTTTTACATTTCTTTCATTAGCATACTTGATTGCTTATAGTTGAGAGGATCCTGTATAAACCAAGAAGGACAGTTTAATGAAAAAGAACCAAGTTTTGGCCTGTAATTAAGGGACAAAAGACAAGTTAATTTAACCTATTTATTCAGATTCACCTTCTGTAAAGTTGGAGTGGTTATACTAGCCTCTCATCTCCTGTTGAAGAGGGAGAGAGAAATTATGCATAAACTGAAGAGACAAAATACTTTTTCTGAACATTTTCTTATTGAAAAATTATTACATATGCTCATTATAAAAAATACTGGCACATTAAAAGATGAAATTAAAAATTATAATTCCTCCAGATGGTTTTCTGTGTGTTTTCAAAGGGAAGGGGAAGTATATACTTTATGTTTAGTAACCTTTTTCTTTTTTTTTTTTTTTTTTTTTTTTAAAGACGTGGTCTTGCTCTTGTTGCCCAGGCTAGAGTGCAGTGGTGTGTTTTCAGCTCACTGCAACTTCCACCTCCTGGGTTCAAGCAATTCTCCTGCCTCAGCCTCCCAAGTAGCTGAAATTACAGGCACCCACCACCACACCCAGTTAATTTTTGTATTTTTAGTAGAGACGGGTTTTCACCATGTTGTCCAGGCTGGTGTCGAACTCCTGACTTCAGGTGATCCATCCGCCTCGGCCTCCCAAAGTGCTGGGATTACAGGTGTGAACCACTGCACCCAGCCTATGTTTAGTAACCTTTTTCTATGTAAAACATACGTATTTCTATACTATCAGTTGTAGTGTCTGTATAATCATGGTAATTTAATCCATACCCTGTTAGACATTCAAGTTGTTTATAATACTTTATAAACAGTGTTGCAATAACTATCTTTGTGACTAAATTTTTGATCCTTCCAGTAAATTCCTAGAAGTAGAATTCCTGAGTGTCCACGTTTTTAAAGGTCTGGTACATGTCTGTTATTGTTCACTTAAGTATGGATGTGGGGATTAGAATTTCCATCCCAGGCTTAAATATACCAAGGTGATTAGTTTCACACATGAGGAAAAAAGCGATAGCCAAGAATCGTCATTAAGTATCAAATTAAAGCATGTGGTAAACTGGAATAGAGATTGCTATGTGCTAAGCAAGCATTGTCATATGTATCACAGTTCTATGAGTTTGATCATACTAGCTATCTTTTTTTCCATAAGAAGCGTAAAGCAAAGTTAAATAACTTGGCCAAGAATTAGTAAAACAGTGAATTGGACTCTGTTTCAGGCCTCTCTGACCCTAGAACCCAAATGTCTTTCCAGTATCCGTTGTTGTAAGTATGGCATATGTGTAACTAGGTTAATGATGAAAGGAACAAATTACCTGGTTGAGCAGTTATTGTACAGGAAAGCACCTTTGCTCTACTATCAGTAAAAGTCTAATTTTATCTAGTTTCTAAGAAATACTATCTTTTTTAAAAACATTATTTTAATAATTCTTAAAAATTTTTTTGACACAGGGTCTTGGTCTGTTGCCCAGCCTGGAGTACAGTGGTGCAGTCATAGCTCACTGCAGCCTTGAGTTCCTGGGCTCAAAGGATCCTCCCACCTCAGCTTCCTGAGTAGCTGGGAGTACAGGTGCATGCCACCATGCCCCACTATTTTTTTTTTTTTCCAACAGAAATAAGGTCTTGCCATATTTCCTAGACTAGTCTCGAACTCCTGGCCTCAAACCATCCTCCCATCTTGGCCTCCCAAAGTGCTGGGATTATAGGTGTGAACCAACGTGCCCAGCCAGTAATTCTTTTAAGTCATGTTAAGGACATGTAAAAATCTTACTTTGTTTTTAAAATTCATAAAAAATACATAACAAAACAAATATTAGTGTAAACATTTGGAGAAAAAGTAGTGTGGAAGACAATAAACTATTAATAATGGGTATATACTTCTCAGAGATAGAATTATGAAGGAGGTGCTTTTAATTTATGGTCTGTAATGAATACTTTGTAGGAGGGAATATGGATTTTCTTTAAATGAAACTGAAGATTTTTGTTAGGTATATTTTATCATCAAAATTCTGCATGATTCTTCAACATTTCCTATTTCTTTACTAGTGTATGAATAATCTGGAAATATGGGAAAATGCTGTTTAAATGCTGTGTTTCAGATGAATGAGACCCCTCTTAAATGCATGAAAATAGAAATCACTTTGTTGCATTAAAAACAACAGCACATAGAAAATGTTAAACTCCAGGGGTTAACTGTAACTATAATAGATGGGCATTTTCTGGTGCTGGCAGTTTGGGATGAAGAAGAGGCTTTTACCTTTTTTTGTTAAGTATTCTTTTTACTACAAGAGTTGGTTTTATATGTTTTACTATTTGAGCTTATATTTTATTTAAAATATTTTAAATGCTGAAGAATTACACAAAGTTAAGTCTCCCCCTTTATCCCTTCCCAACCACCTCCTAAAGTTTTATTTGTTTCTAGCTATACGAGTATGTGATTATATGTATGTAACTGGGATTTTTTTTAACAAAAGCAGAATTACATTACATTCTGCTTTCATTAAAAAATATTTTTTAAATATTTTGTAAATTGTTTTCTTTTCACCTCAAAATATTGTGGATATCTTCTCAAACTTATGGCTTTAATTTGCCTCATTCTTTTTGCTAGCTATATAATATCCCATTGATATATTGACTGTTATGGACATTTCAAGTTAATATTTTGCTAGTGACATACAAAAATTCAGTTAATACCTTTGCTTTTTTTAAATCAAATTTGCTGAGAAGAGTGAAAAGCCAGGTGATTTCTAAATGTTTAACATTGAACTGACTTCCTTAAGCACTGAAAAAAAAAAAAGGTTTAACATAGCACTGACAGTCTTTTATTATGTGGTCATTATAAATTAATGAGTATAGTTGTGTTGTGATAAAACTTTATTTACAAAAATAGGTTGCAGGTTGTGGTAGTTTTCAAACTCCTGGTCTAAGCAATTATAACCAAAAGAATTTTAACATTGTTATGCATTGATATTTGTGTTTGAACCAAGTGAATTATAGGTAATATGAGTTTTTCAAATAATGTATCTAATATAATAATAGTTAAATAATGTATCAAATTTAATGTAGCTAGTATATCTAATCAGCTTTTAAAATATTGTCTACCTATGTAAATATTTGTGTGGTTTCTCCTAATGGCTTCAAGCTGATTTATCATTACATTTACTAAGCATTTGAAAACTCTTAGATTATTATTGTTTATATATTGTTAAATGTTTAATTCTTTGTCCATAATGAAAAGCTGAAAGCTTTGTTAGTACTAAATCATATGTGCCTAGAGGTCTTATTTTTAAATAGCAAGCTAGAAAGCAAATTGCAACAGTGAGCTTTTTTGAGAGCATTCTTCCCCCTCCCTCTTCTAGGGCAACATTTTTTCCAAATAATTTGAGAAACAATATCCAGATGTTTTCTTTGCTGTAGAATTTTGTAGTTCCCTTAATTTGTTCATAAGCATTGAAATTCTCCCAGAAAGGGATGTTTTTCCCAACCTTATTTGAACGTCTGAGGAACTATGTTTCATAGAGCACTATTTTGGAAATGTTGTTCTAGGGCAGAGGTTCTCAACTGGAGGTGATTTTGCCTCTGAAGCGATAACTGACAGAATGAGATATTTTGGGGTATGTCACAACTGAGATCAAAAGAGGAGGTACTGCTGGCATCTAGTGGTTGGAGGCAAGGAATACTCCTAATATCCTACAGTGCACACATTACAGCCCCAGTGACCCAACAAAGAATTACCTGGGCCAAGATGTCAGTAGTGCCAAGGTAGAGAAATCCTGCTCCGTAGACATCTTGGCAAGCATAGTTGAAACTACTTGTTCAGCCCGTGATTTAAATCTATGGATTACACTGATAGTAGAGGGTGAAGAGTAATTGTGGTTTTATGGAACTGGCAAGGAAAAGAAGAGGGCTGCTTTTAAAGCTTAGAGAGTGAGG
The DNA here is from genome assembly GCF_003255815.1 of Theropithecus gelada. Lineage (NCBI taxonomy): Eukaryota > Metazoa > Chordata > Mammalia > Primates > Cercopithecidae > Theropithecus > Theropithecus gelada. The sequence goes on from NC_037672.1 coordinate 124,835,007, forward strand.
ACTGAATCTTAATGGAGAATAATAAGGAGCAAACAAACTTAGTGCTCAGCTCTTAGGCAACAAATCTCTTCTGGTAGTATGTATTTTCTCCAACCTAATCATGCTTGGCCTTATAAAAGTAAGCTTTTTGAGAGAGGGAGAAAATCCTGAATTTTAAGGAGAAAATACAGATACAGCTTTCTTAAAGTAGCATTTTGTCCTCTGATTTTTATGCCCCTCTCTTACTAAAAGGAACATAGGACGTTTAGAAATCTTCATTGTTTAGAATTTCGTGGTATTTTCTGATAATCTGAGATTACCACACAATAGCAAAAGCAGATTGGATATTATAGATTTAAACTGCATTGAAAACCCTCCCTTTATGTTAGCCATAAAATGACATTTCTAAATAGTAGTTGAAATAATCAATACAAAGTAAATATAGATTATGCTGTATACACTTGGATAAACTGTATCTTTTTCTGTGAAAACTCTTACATCAGCCTAATATGTGTTATAATGTGTGTATTTCCCTTGCTATTACTAATGTAAAAGTTTTGAGAGCAAATAGGTGTTTAATTTATTTGGGTTTTTCTGAAAGTACTTGGCAGATATTTTTTATTTAATGATTGTAACATCCTGGAATGTATTTGAAAGAAAATCGAAGAAGTTTGAAGGGTGCCTTTATGAAATGGGTTTTCTATATATTTGAAACTGGGCATTTCCAAACCTGGTTAAATGACAGATTTTTTAACTTTAAAAATTGTCTGCTTTTAACTTCAGAGAATATCTGATACTGGTAACTGTTTAGCTTTCTTTGTGAAGTGATACATGTATGAAACATATTTCAAGGAACCAGCGCTTAATGGTAGTTGAATCTGAATCTTATTTAGCTCTACTGTTCTAACAAAAATTAAACTCTTGAGAATCAACCTACAAATAAAATGTTCAGTGTAGTCAAATGATGGTAGCCTACTGTTGAAAAATTAGAAGTATTTGGAAGTGTGTCCAAATAATGGAGTTGGGAGCAAGATGGGCTATAAAGTAGACTGAGAAATGGCAAACCTGTATTTTCTCTAATAGATGAGTTTTAGGATGGAATGCCAACATCCACACATTACCATATTGGATATGTAAGTTTTTACTCTGGCAGAGAATATGTTGAATCAAGGAGTTATTTATAAGATATGTGAAGATGTCATCTAAGCCACTGATTCCTGCTGTACCCTTATTTTCCTGTTTTTTATCAAATCACAACTAAAGACCAGTAACTTCCATTTCCTCTTTCATCTGATCATCACTTTTAACATTTCAGTTATAAGTATATATTTGCTTGGATGCCTCAAAGTTACCTCAAGCCTACCGTGTTCAAAATAGAGTTTGTGACTGTCCTGTCCCCAAACCTATCTGTCTTAGAAAATTTTCTGTCTCATTGAGTGCAACTAGAAACCTAAACGTTATTCTTGTCACTTGCCTTTTCCTACTCTCTAGACCAACACTGCCCATTAAAAGCATATGAGCTACATAGGTAATTTTAAATGTTTTAATAGAGCCAGGTACAGTGGCTCACACCTGTAATCCCAGCACTTTGGGAGGCCAAGGCAGGTGGATCACTTGCGCCTAGGAGACTAGCCTGGGCAACATGGTGAAACCCCATCTCTACAAAAAATTTTAAAAATCAACCTGTAGTCCCCAGCTGCTCAGGAGTCTGAGATAGGAGGATTGCTTGAGCCCTGCAAGTCAAGGCCGCAGTGAGCCAAGATTGTGCCACTGCACTCCAGCCTGAGCGACACAGCAAGACCCTGTCTCCAAGAAAAAAAAAAATCCAATAGTTACATTAAAAAGGCAAAATGAAGCAAGTGAGATTAATTTTAATATATTTTATTTAATTCAGTATATCCAAAATTTTATCTCAATATATAATCAATATTTTTAAATTGAGATATTTTACTTTTTTAGTATTAAATTTTTAGAATCTAGAGCACAGATGTCCAACCATTTGGCTTCCCTGAGCCCCATTGGAAGAAGAAGAATTGTCTTGGGCCACATATAAAGTACACTAACACCGAAGATAGCTGATGAGCTAGAAGAAAGGTCCATGCATAATTTTTGTGATATCTGCCACCACAGACAAAAAAGTACCTGCATTCAAACGGTTGGACACCCATGGTCTAGAGTTTATTTTACACTTTGTATATGCACATCTCAATTCAGACTAGCCACATTTCATGTGCATAATAACCACATATGGCTGGTGGCTAGTGGCTAACATATGGGATGGTGAAGATCTAGTCTGTCACCAAGTCCTTTAAGTTTCCTCCTAAATATCTCTTCCTTCTTCTTGTGTCCCAGCTGTCACCATCCTGATATAGATTACTGGTAACTTTTTGCTCTCCTCTCGTCAGTTAACACTATGTTCAATATGATCTCCAACAAACTCTCTACCACTTTTATCCCACATCATTTACTCTTCCTTAAAATCTTACTTCCTTGAGTAAGCCTTTCCTGACTCTCCTCCTCTAGGTTAATTCTTGCTGTTACAAACTTTTGTAGCACCGTGGTCACCTTCCGTTATAGCACCTGGTTTACTTTCTTTTGTGTGAGTCTATAGCATTGTGAGATCCAAGAGAGCCAAAACCATATTTTCTTTCATTATTATATCCCTAGCAACTAACAGTGTGCCAGGCATATAATAACTATTAACAAATATGTGTTAAATTGACCGAATTAACTTTTTTAACTGTTTGCTTTCCCTGAAAATCCAGTAGTCCCCAGCAGAACAGTATGTTGTTCAGCCCTGGGAAAGCACTGCTCTGGAATATTGCATCTCCAGTTTGTATTATATATCAGTAGGTAGGGTCCTCTCCATCATTCAGAAATGTTTAATGAATCCTCATTGAAATTTAATCCTCATTAGCTGAATAAATTTTAAGATTATAATCTGGCACCTGAGACTATATAATCTGGCCTTGATACTATCTTATCAAATTGTCCTATGAAACTAGCCAAGTTATATTCTTTTTGTTTTCTCCCTGGCCGAGTCCAAATTACATTCTTCTAGTCCTCAAATAAACATTACCTTAGGAACCATTATTCCATTCATTAGGTAGTTTTATTATGTCCTAGAAAAAGATCTAGGCTAGAAGATCTAGGCTAGTGCTATCCAGTAGAACTTTCTGTTGTATATTTGTTCTGTGTATATTCAGTTCTCTGTATATCTGCTACCTACAAGTGGCTGTTGAGCACCTGAAATGTGACTAGTCCTGAGAAACTGAATATTCTAGTTAATTTAAATTGTACTAGCACCACATGACTTGTGGCTACCATATTAGATAGTGCAGATCAAGGCAGTGGATACCTGTTACCTTGCCTTCATGGAGTTCACATTCTGGCTTCTGGTACTGAGATACAGTCACTAAATGAATTGTATGAGATGGTAATACATACTATGGAGAAAAATAAAATTGGGTAAACAGTGTGAGGTATGTGTTGGGGAGGAGCAGGACTGTTGTTTATATAGGATGGTGAGGATAGGTGTTTCCGATAAGCTGACATTTGAGCAGAGACCTGAAAGCAGTGAAAGCACAGGCCTTATAGATGCATTTTCTTAACACTTCAGAAAGAGAGAACAGCATTTACAAAGGCCCTGAGGCAAAAGGGTGCTTGGCGTATTCTAGAAATAGCAAGGAGATCAGTATGCCTCCTAGATTGAATTTGCAGGGTAGAGCAGCCAAGGACCAGACCATGAAAGGCTTTATTGGCTGTTAGGGGGACCCAAGCTTTTACTTTGTGAGATAGGACACCACTGGAGGATTATTTCATGATCAGAGAACAGCAGCGTTTCATGATCTTAGTTTTTAAGTGGATCACTTTGACTACTACATGGAGAACAGACTTACATACCTATATATCAGGAATGTCTTTTTCTGCAAGACAAATAGGTATTAAATTTTTCTGTCCTTTCAAGTCTTAATTCAAGAAGTCACCTCTGTTGTCTAGAAGTGATTATTCCATTCTTTGCTACTATTATTCTTAATTCTATATATTCTATTGATTTTTTTTCCAATAGACTATACATTCTCCAAGACAGGGATTGTGACTTGTATACACGGAGTGCCTATAAATATTTGTTGATTGAATGTAGTTTTTTGTAGTTATAACTGAAATCATGGAAACATTTTCTTGAATCATAACATGAAATGGTATTTTGATGAAGGTGTTATTCTGTGCTTGCTCTATGTTATTATTCTATGCTATTACATTTAAATGTGGTCGTTAAAATACAATAATTTACATAATGTTTACTATGTGCCAAGTATTGTTCAAAGAATTTACCTATATCCATTCTCTTAATTCTCACATAATCATATGAGCAGATGTTATCACTATCTTCTAGATGAGAAGCCGAAGCACCTAATGGTTATGTAATTTCCACAAGGTTAAGTGGCAAAGCCAGGATTTGGCCTTTTTAACTGTTTACCTTCCCTGAAAATCCATTGGTCAACATGGTTGAGTTTTCTTCTAAGGGGTCATAAATCAATATAATTTGAAAAACAGTTTTGGAGATCAACATTGTATTGTCAGCTATTAGGACATTTTTTTTTTTAATTGTAACATTTATTCTGACCACCATTTTATTATATAGGGAAGCTTTAAAATAAATTTTTGATTTGCGTAACCTATTTTAAAAATAATATATTGTTATATTTCTCCTTTTAAATTTATTTTTGTGTAAGGAGAAGCAAAATAATAGCACAATAATAGAAAAGTACCGTGGAACAAACTTTGTTTTTCTGGTTTAGGGCCTGTATATCATTGGGATCAAGAACTCGAGCCATTGGAAATGCAGCAAAGAGCCAGGTAAATTGTTAATGTGGATGTTTTGACTTACAGGAAGAATTAACTGAATATTGGTAACTAAGTTCCATAAGTTATATTGTTAAGAGTGAATAAGACAGTGAGGAAAATAGGACAGGTACTTTGTTTTTAGATATAATTTGCTTTGGGTTGTAAAATATTTCTTGAATTTATTTTTTTTAAATATTTTTTAGTTGTGAAGTTAGGGTGTGCTACTATGTGACATCAGTTTTTCCCTGAATGGTGTCTCAGGTGACCATCCAGGAAATAATGAGGGATATTCTGTCTAGAACATACATTTGAATGACAGGTAAGTAACATCTTTGTAAAATAAGGTGAGAAAAATGAAAGAACTAATTTCCAGAGTAACTCAATGTGGTACCACTAATTTACATAGAATTTGTTGAAGTATTTGTATTTTTAGGCTTTTGTAATCCTTATGATTAGAACGTTGACTTTTAACATCCCATGTTATAGATCAATTTTCCTTTGACTTTCATTACTTCCCTGAACCAAAAGCCCTTAACAATTACTTCTTGCATTTTATATATATCTGGGTCTTATATCTCACATTCTGGCTGACCTTCTAAGTGTGTCACAGATAATCAGAGTCTCTAAAAGCAACCTTTAAAGTCATTTCTCCTAAGGAGCTAAAGAGAACAACATAGTAATTCAGCATCCCTATAGTTTTCATCTCATTATTGAAGATCAAGGTCTATTTGACTTTAGAGGTCACTAGGATTATAGCAACTGGATCTCAGTAATATTCTGTAATTTGAACTGCATATTCTAGTTAAAGAAAAAATGCTTTGCAAAAATGCAAGCCATTTACAAATTAAGACACTTTCACTTAGCACTATGCTACATGGAAGGGTTTTAATTTACTAGCCTAGGAGCAATCCACAGCAATGGAAGCAACATACTAGCACATGAAGATTTTCACAAAGAATTAGATATGGAGAGAAAAAGAAAAACTAGACAATAATAAACCAGTTTAAATTAAAACACAGAAATGGAAGTGGAAAGAAATAATCAAAGATACAGGTTGCATATCCCTTATAAGAAATGCTTGGGACCAGAAGTATTCAGATTTTGTATTTTTTCAGATTTTGGAATGTTTGCATGGTACAGGTTGACCATCCCAAATCCTGAAATCCAAAATGCTCCAAAATCTGAAACGTTCTAAGTGACAACATGATGCGCAATGGAAATGCTCAGTGAAGTATTATATTTCAGATTTTTGGATTTGGGATGCTCAGCTCATACTGATTCACTAGAGCAAAAGTGTTGAGGAAAACCAAAAAGATGAGTTGTAGATATTTGTTATTTGAAATGTTTTAAAGGTTTGTTCTTTCTCTTCCGAAGACATTAATTTTGAATCCTAACATTCCCAGGATAGGTGGAGAATTTGGGAGGCAAGTGTTAAAATGTGTACATTCTCATTGTATGACTTTACCATCAGTTGGAAACCAGAAAAATGAATGATTATGTGTAATCCTAAACTTGGATGTGTAGGATAAAGGAACTTGGTGGTTGTCAAGTATTAGGATAGAATTTTATTTTGCATTTATTAAGTAACTGATAAATACGAGTGTTTGCTGCCAACAGATAGTCACGAACGTAAGAAATACGATTCATGGCTTCAAAAAGCTTCACGGGCGATCATTTGATGATCCCATTGTGCAGACTGAAAGGATCAGGCTTCCCTATGAACTGCAGAAGATGCCTAATGGAAGTGCAGGAGTTAAGGTGAGCTTTATATTCCCAGGGTTACAAACGTAGATAATTAAGGAAACCCAATATGATAATATTGCTATTTGTAGTTTGACCTTTTTCCTCTAGATACAGTACATACACACCCAAGGGATAATAGTTTTTGTAATAATTTTAGTGGATGCCAGGAGATCTAATTTAGATAATTTTTTCATTCAAATCACACTGTTATTGTCAAGGAAAAAAATGGTTATTGAGACTCAAGAGAATAGCTTTTAGGGGATAAAAATAAAGGTATATAGGATTCAAAAGAATAGACCCAAAAAGTATGTTATTCAGAAGAATGGACCCAAAAGTTATGTTAATTGCTGTAATGAGTTTAATGAGTTCTAATTTAGAAGAATCTTATAACATACTATAAATGTTAAAGCATATTTTTCTTCCAAGTAAAACTTGGATTCTGAATTTTTAATTTTATATTCTGTACATTAGTTAACCAAAACATGTTTGTGCTGATTTTTTTCAAACACTAGCCTCACAACACACAGAACTACTATATGGCCCAGAAATTCCACTCCTGGGCTTATACCCAAGGGAATTGAAACATATGTGCACACAAAAACTTGTACATGAATGTTCATAAAAGCTTTGTTCATAATAGCCAAAAAGTGGAAACGATACAAGTTTCTATCAACTGATGAGTAAATATACAAAATGTGGTATATCTTAACACATGGAATATTATTTGCCCATAAAAAGGAATGGAGTACTGATATATGCTACAACATGTATGAACTTTGAAAACATGCCAATTGATGAAAGAAGCCGGATACAAAAGGCCACATACTGTATGATTCCTTTTATATAGAATGTTCAGAGTAGGACAAATTCATAGAAACAAAGTCAGATTAGTGGTTGCTAAGGGTTAAGGGGAAGGAAAAATAGAGAGTGACTGCTAATGGGTTTCTTTTTGGGTGATGAAAATGTTCTACAATTAGATAATGGTGATCAGTGCACAGCTTTGTGAAGATACTGAATTGTACACTTCAGAAGGATAAACTTATTGCTGTGCAAATTATCTCTTAAGAAAGTTATTTTTAGTAAGTAATTTTAGACTTGATGTATGTGTTACGGATATGTACACAGTTCCATTTTTAGAAGAGCGTTCTGACTAAAAGGTGGATGATGAATCTTAGTAAGGAGACAGGAGGCTGTTAAAATAATTGAGGAAGACACCATGAGAAGTTGAAGACGGAACAAATTGTGAAGCCATAGTTTAGGTGAAATTTTCAGGTTACTAAACTGAGAAGCTGGATGGGTTATGATAGTAACAACTGAGATAAAATAATATTCAGGTATCTTTTAGATATGGTAAGCTCTGGTTAATAGTTACCTAGAGCAGTTTTATTCTACTCCAGTTTAAAATTTGAACTACTTAATTTTATAAGTAGTTTAACTTCTGAAAGTGAAAATTAATGATCAGGCTTTGAGAATAGGCTGAGAAAAACAGAATAATGTTTTTAAAGAAAGGCAGAACCAAAGTTTTGAGTGATATAATTTTATACATTCATAGTAAGTGCCTGTAAGATAGTAGAAAAAGCTTTGAAACATCACCTTTTGAAGACTTAAGAAAATCAATGTTCAACTCCTCAAGCATGTTATACATTTGTTTTTTATACATTTATTTAAATTTATTTCATCTAACTTTTAAATTTTTATTTATTTATTTATTTTGAGACGGTAGTCTTGCTGTGTCACCCAGGCTGGAGTGCAGTGGTGCAATCTCGGCTCACTGCAAGCTCTGCCTCCTGGGTTCACGCCATTCTCCTGCCTCAACTTCCGAAGTAGCTGGGATTACAGGCACCCGCCACCACGCCCAGCTAAGTTTTTGTATTTTTAGTACAGACAGGGTTTCACGATGTTAGCCAGGATGGTCTCGATCTCCTGACTTCATGATCCGCCTGCCTCGGCCTCCCAAAGTGCTGGGATTACATAGAATGTTCTTATACAAAAGAATACTGTATGATCATGCCTCCAGTAGTCAGACTGAGACTATGATTCATTTTCCCTTATTTCTGTGTGCTTGATTTCTTTCTGCACACCTGGTTTAAAGGCAGTAATTTGGCATAAGACTTGTTTTTGAACTTAACTTGTAAATAGGTTTGGAAACAAATGCTTATCAATTTTAGGTCTGATTCAAAGTAAATCTTATGTCATTTGATATACATATTTATACATACTCATATACATAAACACATTGTGCTGCTTGAAAGAATGATGTTCTCATTTCCTTTTCCCAAAACTGTATGACTGAAGCTTTTATTTTAAACCCAGGGAGAGTTCTGACTTTCAAAAGAAAGATTATTTGATCTTTTCCTTTTTCATTGTTTGCTGTGTCACACTTGGAAAATGAATGATAAAAATTGTTTTTGTGGGAAGTCGGGATCTGAGAGGGTAGAGACTATACTTTTGAAAATACTTTGGTTATAATACTGTCTGTGAGGTACTACAACCTCAGAAATGACATAGTCACTGTTTTTCATGGGATCATGATTCTAAAATGGCAATCTTTCTGGAATAAAACTTCCTTGAGCAAGGGTGTCTTTTTTCATGTTGTATGTATCACATATAGAGTTAGATACTCACTAAATATTTGTTGGATAAGCAAATCATTCTTAATAAATTTCCCAACTTTTGGTGTTAGGTGCGGTACTTAGAAGAAGAAAGACCTTTTGCAATTGAGCAAGTTACTGGAATGCTGTTAGCCAAGCTTAAAGAGACTTCAGAAAATGCTTTGAAGAAACCAGTGGCTGACTGTGTGATTTCAGTAAGTTTTACTTCAGTAATGAATACCCTTGAATTATATTTTTCAGTGTATTAATGTAATATTGAAAGATTTTTCTTCCCTTACACTTTCTGCCCTTATCCAGTAAATAACCTAAATCCATTTGACTTTCTTTTTTAAAAAAATTGCCTTACTTGCTAAAGTTTAGGATTGAATTTCCCATAAAATCAGTTATGATGAGCAGTGACTTTTGAAAAACTGTTATGTAACTAGTGACTGCTGCTATCTGGGATTTATCCCTAAGAATCTTCTCAGATAGCAGTTAACTTCCCACCTGTAAGGACCTTAACATTTTATAGCAAAGGTTGAAAATTTCTAGTTGGGAATTTGAGGTTGTGTATCGGGGGAAAAAAATTCTTTAAGGATTCTTAACAAAACATTTAAATTATTTACCCTGTCTTATCTCTTGAGGTCCCATTAAACATCCTCAACTGGTTCTTTACCTACATGTTAACTAAATTGATAAATTCCTACTATTAAACTTGACTACAAAAGTTCAGGAGTCTCATGTCATCAGAAAAACAGAATCAGATTATGAACTTTTCAGTGAGTTTAGTAATCAATTTTTTTCCATAGGCATTTGGAATTTTTTAATGGGAGAAAAATATTAGAGCTTAATATTTTATTTTCTAGCCATTTAGTAATAGCAAATAATAGAGTTTACCATTGACCAGGCACTATTTATTGGCATTTTAACCCATTTAATCTCAGAAGCAATCTATGAGGTAGGGATATTATTAACCCTACTTTTACAGATTCAAAAATTGGGATACTGAGATGTCAAATAACTTGCCCAAAATCAGCACAGCTAACTAATACAGTGTTAGAGCCGGATAGTTAATTCCCAAGCCCATGCTCATAATTGTTTTACTGCCACTTGAAAGGATATATTAGAATCATACAAATTTTAAAGATTCATCTTAAATTCAAATCCATTTCTATTTAATTATACTTGCTTTTACTTTTGTGTCAGAAATACATGTCAGAACAGAGTAATACAAACTTTTGACCATTATTAACTTTGTGGTTGGTGCAGTAGATCCATTGTAAGCTCTACAGGGACAAGTATTTTGTCTGGTTTGTGCACTATTTTCCTGATAGCTAGAAAGTACCTGGTTTGTAAGTGCTCAATGAATATTAAATGAACCATGCATTATAACTTAGATTTTTGTCAGGAGGATAATACCAAATCAGATAAGCAAGTTTATTGAGCAAAATTTAAATTCTTTTCCTGTTGTTAATCTGTTCAATGAAATGTCTAAATTCATAAAACAATGAAATTAAAGGAAGCTACTTATTTGAAACTTAAAACTGGAAGATCCCAAGTTATTTTATATGTAAATACACTTAATAGCTTTTTAGAAATTGGTCTATATGCCAAATTAAAATAATTCTTAGTTTGATAAAACTAGGGTTTATACATATATACATCTTTATACATTTTAGGACTGAGTTTAATTTTTAAATAGAGATGTATTTAATGGGCTGGGCATAGCAGCTTAGTCTATAACCCCAGTACTTTGGGAGACCAAAGCAGGAGGATTGCTTGAGGCCAGGAGTTGGAGAACACCCCGGGCAACCATAGTGAGACCCGTTTGTACAGTTTTTTTTTTTTTTTTAATTAGCCAGGCATGGTGGCACACACCTGTAGTCCCAGCTACTCAGGAGGCTGAAGCGAAAGGATTGCTTGAGCCCAGGAGTTTAAAGCTGCAGTGAACTATGATTGTACCACTGCACTTCAGCCTGTGAGGCAGAGCTAGACACAGTCTCTTTCAAAAAAAAAAAAAATTATATATACATGTATATGTGTGTGTGTGTGTATGTATGTATATTTTTTAATGTTATTTGGTGGTTTTTAAAGGAAATTCATATTTATCACAAGTTCCCTACAATATAGTTCCCCTCCTTTGAAATATAATTGTTTTAAACAGTTGGAACTATATTCTCCTGGTTGGGTGTATATACACACAATAATGAAGTAATGTTATACGTGCCCTTTTTAACACAATAAAGATAGAATTCCTTAACAATTCAGATCTACCTGATTCTTTGTAACAGCTACATAGGATTCCATTATATGGATATACCATAATATATTTCTATAATCTCATTTTCAGACTCTTGAGTTTTCAGTTTTTTATTATGAAAGATGAGCAAATATATTTTTAATAGATCGGACTAACACAGGAAATATTTAGATTAACAAAACTTAGGCAACCCTGCCATATTACCTTACTTTAAATTAGTATTCATACTTTAGGTCAGATCTTTACGGCATAGAAATTGTCAAACTTAAAAAATAAAACACTAGTATTTTTCCTCTTTAGTTAGAACATCATTTTTTGCCTTAAACTGTACATAAGTTTTAGGGTAATTATTTTATATTTTTCAGTTGACAAAATGTTTAAGTAAAACATTATACTTAACTGTTGTTTTTAAATACTAGATTCCTAGCTTTTTCACTGATGCCGAGAGACGATCTGTGATGGCTGCAGCCCAGGTTGCAGGCTTAAATTGTTTAAGGCTGATGAATGAAACTACTGCAGGTAATCACTTTGCAATTTGAAAATCACTATAAGCAAAATACTGTTACAGTGTTTTCTAATTAATAACAAAGTATTTTTTTTTTTTTAACTCTGAGGCAAGAGGATTGCTTGAGCCTGGGAGTTCAAAGCTGCAGTGAGCTATCATCATACTACTGCACTTTAGCCTGTGAGGCAGAGCTACACACAGTCTCTTTAAAAAAATTATATATACATATAAATACGTGTGTGTATGTGTATGTACTGATTCTTATAAGCTTGTTACTTTGTAGTACAACTTTTTGGCAGAGGTTAAATGTCTTAATGGCTTTACAGATCTTTACTATTACAGAGTTGTAGTTGAGTAAGGAAAAAGTAAAGTTAAAACATTATTAACCAAATTGTGAAAAGTTAATTTACTTTGAAGATAATATGTATTACTGTACTGCATGTTAAAGTACAGTATCAAAGTGACATTTCTTGTTTTCCAAGTAATTACTCTGCTAGAATTAACATAATTCTTTGTTCTTATACAGTTGCACTGGCATATGGAATTTATAAACAGGATCTTCCCCCATTAGATGAGAAACCAAGAAATGTAGTATTTATTGATATGGGACATTCTGCCTATCAGGTCTCGGTTTGTGCTTTTAACAAAGGAAAACTTAAAGTAAGTATAAATACATGGGTTGTTATATTTACATATATTAAGAACACAGACTAAAGAGCCATAATAGCTGGGTTTGAATCCTGGCTCTGCCCCTTTATGACTTCAAGCAAGTTACTTAATCTCCCTAAATCTTAAGTTTGTTTATCTGAGAACAACAATAGTAACTATCTCATAAAATTTTTCAGGACAAAATGAGTTAATGTGTACAAAATTCTTGGAATGCCTGGCATAGGGTAGCTGCTGTAATATATATTAGCTATTTTTATTGTTGTTTCTATTGTTAGGTTATTAATGAAGTCATCTATCAGGGAGCATAAATTATCCATAAATATAATTACAGGAAGCATTTTCTAAAATGATTCCCATTGACTATAGAAACCTTTCTATCCAAGCATTCTAATCATAATTTTATTTCTATGTGCTTCTTACAAATTAGGATTTATAATCATTTTTACATTGATTCTTTTGTCCAGACTTACGGTCTCTCTCTAGTATGTGCAGAGTAGAGTTTACTTAGGAGATAAACTGCAACACTGCAAAAGTATTCTGTTTTAATTTGTATTACTATAATAACATCTTTGTAATCAAAAAATTAAAGGGAAATGACTCAGACTGAATATAGGGTAATGTTCAGTATAAATTGACTTAATCCTTGGCGTTTAGTCTTACATATTGACTTTCTTTAAAACGAACGTTTTTTTTCCTCCCTTTTTAGTAGGTAACTTTGTAGTGAAATACGATTTGTAGATCACAGACCCCTTTGAAAATCTGATCAAGGCTATAGCCCTTCTTCCCAAAATACACACTTGTACTAGTAATATACCAAGATAATTTTGCATTTAATTTTGGGTAATACTAGACTCCATGAGAGGTCCATACATGGATTCTCCATGCTAGTCTGTGGGGCAACATTCCACGCAGATTGCACTCATATGCTCCTGTGATATTTACCACCATACTACCACCCCACCACCTACCTTGTAAAGAAAGAGCTGCAAAACCACACCAACAGTAGAATTCTTTATTAGTGACTGTTGTAAGTAGTCATTTTACCCTAGGGAGAGAGCCTAGATGTTTGGTCCCATGTTTTCAAGAACTATCGTGTTGAATTTATGTGACTCCCTTCTGCTGGGAAGCCTGTTGCTCAACTAGCTGGTTAAATTGTTACCTGGTTTTTTCTGTTGGTTAGTTTTTGGTTGTGTTTTTTGTTTTTTGTTTTTGTTTTTGTTTTGTGATAGTCAGAAGGCCTAATTTCTGATCTGTAAATTGACCAATTATGGTATTTTATATTTAATCTTTGAATCTGCTTTTCTTGGATGTTTTGTTCTCGTTTATATGCTTAGGACTGTTTCTTTGCTCTCTTAAACTTGGTTTAGGTCTGTCTTTTCAGTGCTGTTGTAGAACCAAGTGAGTGAGATAATGAGGCTTTAGTTGTTGTAATTCAGTTATTTCTGAATTAGAATTCTTTTAATTATCATACATAGATCTGTAACTATAAAGTAGAAAATTCAGAATAAGGGAATACATTGGCTAAATGTAAGTGATAATTTAACTCTGATTCCACATTCAGCACCCCTGTGATTGGATAAGTTTTTTTAGAGTCGTTTTTATTTTTAAACTTTTTTATTTTAGAGGTTTTTCTTTTTTTTTTTTTTTTTTTTGGAAGAATCTATAATTCTGAAAACACAGTTCTGCTTTTTCGATTAAACAGGTCTTGGCTACTACCTTTGATCCATATTTGGGTGGCAGGAACTTTGATGAGGCTTTAGTAGACTACTTCTGTGATGAGTTCAAGACCAAATATAAGATAAATGTGAAAGAAAACTCTCGGGCCTTGTTGCGTTTATATCAGGAATGTGAAAAACTAAAGAAGCTAATGAGTGCAAATGCATCAGATCTTCCATTGAACATTGAGTGTTTCATGAATGACCTTGATGTTTCTAGTAAAATGAACAGGTACCATGTATGTTTTTAGTTTGAAAAGTGTTTACTTATTTTATAATGTTTAGATCATATCTGATTTTTTTGTTGTTTTAGAAGATATGTTCAACTTTTAAGCCCAGAATAATTAATTTTATTTTATTTTCTCACAGGGCTCAATTTGAACAACTGTGTGCTTCCCTTTTGGCCAGGGTTGAACCACCTTTAAAAGCAGTAATGGACCAAGCTAGTAAGTGGAAATTACTGGACTATCAAAACTGTACCATAATATTGCCTACTTAGCAGGGGTAGATAATGTTAAAAGAATAAACTTTGTTATTTAAAAAGATTTATATTTCTCATTTTAGAGGAGAAGATTATAACTCATTATTCATAAGAGTAAGGCACTATAATTCTGGGTTTATAGGAATTCTTCCTGGCTCTTTTTATGGTTTATATCATAAATCTCATGCTAGTTCTGGCCAAGCATGGTGGATCATGCCTGTAATCCCAAGACTTTGGGAGGCTGAGGTGGGTGGATCACCTGAGGTCAGGAGTTCAAGACCAGCCTGGCCAACATGGTGAAACCCCATCTCTATTAAAATTCCAAAAATTAGCCAGGCATGGTGGTGCACACCTGTAACCCCAGCTATTCAGGAGAGTGAGGCCAGAGAATCACTTGAACCTGGGAGGCGGAGGTTGCAGTGAGCTGAGATTGCCCTACTGCACTCCAGCCTGGGCAACAGAGTGAGACTCTGTCTCAAAAAAAAAACAAAAAACACAAAATGAAAGCAACAACAAAAAGACTCATGCTAGTTCTATTTGGAAGTGTTTATAAACTATAGATGATTCTAAAATGAAATTTATGTAGAAATGGGGACATGATTGCTTTTTCATAAGGATTTTGGTAATCAAAAATATCTTCTATAGGGATTTAGGAGGTAGAAATAAGAAAATTGAAGGACTCTGAAGAGATCCTTTAAAACCCATGAAGTGCTTCTATTGCCACTCTCTCATCTGTACCAAGTTGGACCAAGTGCATTGCCTGTCACATAAATATTTATTAAATGTTATCTATTTCTAAAAATTGCATTTTTCTTTCCTTTTATTTTCTGACAAGTAAAAAGTCAATCCACTTTTTAAAAAAGTACTTGACAAAGCCTTCTGTTGAGATTTTTAAAGACTATCATTTTTCTCAATTAAAAAAATTTTCCAGACTTACAACGGGAAGACATTAGTAGTATAGAAATTGTAGGAGGAGCAACACGAATTCCTGCAGTGAAAGAACAAATCACTAAATTCTTTCTTAAAGACATAAGTACCACATTAAATGCTGATGAAGCTGTTGCAAGAGGATGTGCATTACAGGTATAATTGTTATTTTATTTTGTAGAGTATGTATTTTGCCAGAAATGAGTGATAGATCCAAAGGGACCTTTTAATGTTACCTGTTCCATTCCACTTATCAATAAGCTAAAGTAAATTGAAGTTATTTCTGATAAATAAGTATTACGTCTTTCCCATTTATATTTTTAAGCTATAATAGGACAGTGTGTCTGTAACGACACTGAAAGAATATTAATTTTACAAATTCTTGCAGTCTGCCCATTTAAAATCCCTTTAGAGTAAAGACGTTGTTAATTTTTGTAAGGTCACATAAAGAGTACTCAGGCCCTTTTAAATTTTCACTTCTCATTGCCAAAAACCAGTAACTTTTAAAATGTAACAATTGTAATAGGAGGACTCTTAAGCAGTTCAATCAGAGTAATCTAGGGTATGTTTTATATTTGTTGATTTAAATATGGTATGTATCTTATTTTCAGTGTGCGATTCTCTCACCAGCATTTAAAGTGCGTGAATTTTCCATAACAGACCTTGTTCCCTATTCAATTACATTAAGGTGGAAGACCTCTTTTGAAGATGGAACTGGGTAAGTTATTTTTAAAACCTTGATTAGAGCTTGTCGTAAATCTTTAACCAGTTAAACCTACTTTTCTAAATTAGAGAAATTTACACTTCTTAAAATTCTGCCAAATACTTTTAAATAATGTATTAGATAAAAAAGAATATAAAAATGATATATCACCTATAAATCATAATTGGGCATATTTTTAAATTTGTGTTTTTTATAAAAGTAAAGCAAGGCTCATTTTCAAATAAATCACAGTATAGAAGTATAAAAAAGACCTGCATTTGTCATATTCTCTCTTAGCCCATTTTACAGACATAAACATTTTTAACAGCTAGTTTATCTGTCCACTCATTTTCTTTGACTATCCATAAATAAATCATACACTTTTTAAGTACATATAGAATTATCTATAAATCTCTAGTGCAATTTAGCTTTTTAAATTATATTGTGTTTTATTTTTTCCATGTCAACACACAGCAACTGTTTTTTCAATAGTTGTATGTGCCATAATAAATTTAACCACTACAGTATTAAGTCATATTTTTGCTATTTTAAACAGTGCTAGTAAGAACATCCTTGTGCACATACCCTTGTTCAGTTGTGCGTGGTGTATCTGTAAGATAACAGTGTAGGAATGGAATTGTTGAGCCAAAGAATATGCACATTATTTTGAGTAATATTGGCAAATTGTTCACTAAAAGGATACCGGTTTATATTCATATTAATTTTCATGAGATTGCCTATTTTAGCTCATTTTCTCCTGTACTTTCAATTGAACATGAAGATATTTTTTAAAAAAAGTACTCTATTATTAATGTTTTTGTCTGTCATAAGCTACAATATTTTCATGCTTGTGTTAACGTTTACATTTTTTTCCATGAACTGCCCAGGATTTAGGTAGCCTGCTTTCCTACCAGAATCAAAATTTATATTTCAAACATTTTACTTGCCTGCTTTTCAGAAGTATAGCTTGTACAATGAATAATGGTGTGTTTACATTTTGAAGTTATTTTTTAAATTTTGTTCTGTGTGCTATACATAAGTACCCCCAAGAAAACGAGATTTTTGTATACATTTCAAAAATACGAATTATCAGCCTTATCTGAATGTCTTGTAAAGGATTTTAATGGCATATGTTAATGTCAGTTTTTTCTTTTTAAATATTTTTTCGCCTGTCTGCCCCAGATAATGTCAATTTTGAGGCAAGAATTATTATTCTATAAAATTTAATTTCAGTTTCAAGGTATAAGTGATCCAGAAAAAAATTGTGAGAAAACATATGGGGGAGCTAAATTGAAAAGTAAATATAGCCTAATGACTACAATAAGAAAGTAGAAGGTGTTGGTAGTTTCTTGAAAACTAGGATAGAGTAAGAGGTTTAAGGATTCAAGATTTTAAAATCTTGCAAATTTACAGTAATAGGATGATAATATAGTATTAAAGATTGGTTTCTGGGCCACTATAACAAATAGTCATAAACTGTTTCTGTTAAATGATTTAAGAATAGGAATTGCTATGTAGGTTTTAAAAACTCCCTGTTTTGGTGGGGTAAAGTACTGCAAAGGACATTGTTATATCAACTGAAAACAAAAATTGAAATATGAATAGTTCAGCATCAGAGAATATCCCTATTAGGATGCACACTGACGTTTTTAGGGGTAAAGGACCATAATGTATGTATAACCCTCAGTTGGTTCAGGAAAAATATACACAGAAAGTGTGTACACTCAGATGATGAAACAAATGGAGTAAAGTTGCAAATCTAGGTAAAAGATATACAAGTGTTCCTTGTCCTATTTTTAATTTTGCACCTTTCTGTAGGTTTAAAATTA
Source organism: Theropithecus gelada (assembly GCF_003255815.1). Classification (NCBI taxonomy): domain Eukaryota; kingdom Metazoa; phylum Chordata; class Mammalia; order Primates; family Cercopithecidae; genus Theropithecus; species Theropithecus gelada. The sequence continues at coordinate 124,853,257 of NC_037672.1, forward strand.
TTTGCAAACAAAAGTTTCTATTAAAGGTAGCCAGAATTACAAGGGTAATAGGTGGCAAGTATTTTAGAAGTTAATGGGTAGGACTTGGCCCTCAGATGTGAGGGAAAAAAACCCTACACATTGACTTTAAAATATACATATTCTTAGGTAATTTTTCTTTTTTTAATAGTATACAGTTGTCTGTTACTATGATAGACATCATGAAAACTTTGAGCCATAAATCTGTCACAATGCATGTTTAGAACAAAATCAATAATTGTTTTCTCTTTTTATTTGTGCAGAGATTTTTGCAGTTGCTGCTAATGGATTAAGAATGAAATGGATTCAGTAAATAGGTTCATAGGCAACTTTCTATTTGTTTCTAAGTGAGTGTCTTTCCCACTCCATTTTAGGGAATGTGAAGTTTTCTGTAAGAACCATCCTGCCCCATTCTCAAAAGTCATTACTTTCCACAAGAAGGAACCATTTGAACTAGAAGCATTTTATACTAATTTACATGAAGTGCCTTATCCTGATGCAAGAATTGGTAAGAGAAAAAAAAAAGTTTTCGATAACATTTTGGCCTTTTATACATAATGTGTTATTTTAGAATCAAGGAAACAAATAGACATTTCAGTTAAGCCAGTACTGTACTTTTAAAGAAAGATATTTATACTCTTTTTTAAAATGTGCATTTGTAGTGCTCAGTTTATTTCTATAATGACAGCAGGGTTTATGACAGTCGGCCATCAGTATTCATGAGTTTGGCATCTGTAGATTCAGCCAATATTAGGGAAAAACCAAGTGCCTGTACTGAACATGTCTAGACTTTTTTGTCTTGTCATTATTCCACTACTACATATAACAACTACTGACATACCATTTATTTTGTATTAGGTATCATAATTAATCTAGAGATGATATAGACTTAAGAGTATTTGGGAGGTCGTATGTAGGTTATACGCAAAATACTGTGTCTTTTTTTTTTAATTATACTTTAAGTTCTAGGGTACTTGTGCACAACGTGCAGGTTTGTTACATATGTATACATGTGCCGTGTTGGTGTGCTGCACCCATTAACTCGTCATTTACATTAGGTATGTCTCCTAATGCTATCCCTCCCCCCGGCGCCGGTGTGTGATGTTCCCCTTCTTGTGTCCAAGTGATCTCATTGTTCAATTCCTACCTATGAGTGAGAACATGCGATGTTTGGTTTTCTGTTCTTGCGATAGTTTGCTGAGAATGATGGTTTCCAGCTGCATCCATGTCCCTACAAAGGACACAAACTCATCCTTTTTATGGCTGCATAGTATTCCAAGGTGTGTATGTGCTACATTTTCTTAATTCAGTCTGTCACTGATGGACATTTGGGTTGATTCCAAGTCTTTGCTATTGTGAGGAGTGCTGCAATAAACATAAGTATGCACGTGTCTTTATAGCAGCATGGTTTATAATCCTTTCGGTATATACCCAGTAATGGGATGGATGGGTCAAATGGTATTTCTAGTTCTAGATCCTTGAGGAATCACCAAACTGTTTTCCACAATGGTTGAACTAGTTTACAGTCCCACCAACAGTGTAAAAGTGTTCCTATTTCTCCACATCCTCTCCAGCACCTGTTGTTTCTTGACTTTTTAATGATTGCCATTCTAACTGGTGTAAGATGGTATCTCATTGTGGCTTTGATTTGCATTTCTCTGATGGCCAGTGATGCTGAGCATTTTTTCATGTGTCTGTTGGCTGTGTGAATGTCTTCTTTTGAGAAGTGTCTGTTCATATCCTTTGCCCACTTTTTGATGGGGTTGTTTTTTTCTTGTAAATTTGTTTGAGTTCTTTATAGGTTCTGGATATTAGCCCTTTGTCAGATGAGTAGATTGCAAAAATCTTCTCCCATTCTGTAGGTTACCTGTTCACTCTGATGGTAGTTTCTTTTGCTGTGCAGAAGCTCTTTAGTTTAATTAGATCCCATTTGTCAATTTTGGCTTTTGTTGCCGTTGCTTTTGGTGTTTTAGACATGAAGTCCTTGCCCATGCCTGTGTCCTGAATGGTCTTACCTAGGTTTTCTTCTATAGTTTTTATGGTTTTAGGTCTAACATTTAAGTCTCTAATCCATCTTGAATTAATTTTTGTATAAGGAGTAAGGAAAGGATCCAGTTTCAGCTTTCTACTATGGCTAGCCAATTTTCCCAGCACCATTTATTAAATAAGAAATCCTTTCCCCATTTCTTGTTTTTGTCAGGTTTGTCAAAGATCAGATGGCTATAGATGTATGGTGTTACTTCTGAGGGCTCTGTTCTGTTCCATTGGTCTATATCTCTGTTTTGGTACCAGTACCATGCTGTTTTGGTTACTGTAGCCTTGTAGTATACTTTGAAGTCAGGTAGTGTGATGCCTCCAGCTTTGTTCTTTTGACTTAGGATTGTCTTGGAAATGCAGGCTCTTTTTTGGTTCCATATGAACTTTAAAGCAGTTTTTTCCAATTCTGTGAAGAAACTCATTGGTAGCTTAATGGGGATGGCATTGAATCTATAAATTACCTTGGGTAGTATGGCCATTTTCACGATATTGATTCTTCCTATCCATGAGCATGGTATATTCTTCCATTTGTTTGTGTCTTCTTTTATTTCACTGAGCAGTGGTTTGTAGTTCTCCTTGAAGAGATCCTTTACATCCCTTGTAAGTTGGATTCCTAGGTATTTTATTCTCTTTGAAGCTATTGTGAATGGGAGTTCATTCATGATATGGCTCTCTGTCTGTTACTGGTTTATAAGAATGCTTGTGATTTTTGCACATTAATTTTGTATCCTGAGACTTTGCTGAAGTTGCTTATCAGCTTAAGGAGATTTTTGGCCTGAGACGATGGGGTTTTCTAAATGTACAGTCATGTCATCTGCAAACAGGGACAATTTGACTTCTTCTTTTCCTAACTGAATACCCTTTGTTTCTTTCTCTTGCCTAATTGCCCTAGCCAGAACTTCCAACACTATGTTGAATAGGAGTGGTGAGAGATGGCATCCCTATTTTGTGCCAGTTTTCAAAGGGAATGCTTCCAGTTTTTGCCCATTCAGCATGATATTGGCTGTGGGTTTGTCATAAATAGCTCTTATTATTTTGAGAAATGTCCCGTCAATACCAAATGAGAGTTTTTAGCATGAAGGACTGTTGAATTTTGTCCAAGGCCTTTTCTGCATCTATTGAGATAATCATGTGGTTTTTGTCTTTGATTCTTTTTATATGCTGGATTACGTTTATTGCTTTGCGTATGTTGAGCCAGCCTTGCATCCCAGGGATGAAGCCCACTTGATCATGGTGGATAAGCTTTTTGATGTGCTGCTGGATTTGGTTTGCCAGTATTTTATTGAGGATTTTTGCATCAATGTTCATCAGGGATATTGGTCTAAAATTCTCTTTTTTTGTTGTGTCTCTGCCAGGCTTTGGTATCAGGATGATGTTGGCCGCATAAAATGAGTAAGGGAGGATTCCCTCCTTTTCTATTGATTGGAATAGTTTCAGAAGGAATGATACCAGCTCCTCCTTGTACCTCTGGTAGAACTCGGCTGTGAATCCATCTGGTCCTGGACTTTTTTTTGGTTGGTAGGCTATTAATTATTGCCTCAATTTCAGAGCCTGCTGTTGGTCTATTTAGGGATTCAACTTCTTCCTGGTTTAGTCTTGGGAGAGTGTAAGTGTCCAGGAATTTATCCATTTCTTCTAGGTTTTCTAGTTTATTTGTGTAGAGGTGTTTATAGTATTCTCTGATGGTAGTTTGTATTTCTGTGGGATCGGTGGTGATATCCCCTTTATCATTTTTTATTGCGTCTATTTAATTCTTCTCTCTTTTCTTTATTAGTCTTGCTAGTGCTCTATCAATTTTGTTAATCGTTTCAAAAAACCAGCTCGTGGATTCATTGATTTTTTGGAGGGTTTTTTGTGTCTCTATCTCCTTCAGTTCTGCTCTGATCTTAGTTAATTCTTGCCTTCTACTAGCTTTTGAATGTGTTTGCTCTTGCTTCTATAGTCTTTTAATTGTGATGTTAGGGTGTCAGTTTTAGATCTTTCCTGCTTACTCTTGTGGGCATTTAGTGCTATAAATTTCCCTCTACACACTGCTTTAAATGTTTCCCAGAGATTCTGGTATGTTGTATCTTTGTTTTCATTGGTTTCAAAGAATATCTTTATTTCTGCCTTCATTTCGTTATGTACCCACTAGTCATTCAGGAGCAGGTTGTTCAGTTTCCATGTAGTTGAGTGGTTTTGATTGAGTTTCTTAGTCCTGAGTTCTAGTTTGATTGCACTGTCGTCTGAGAGACAGTTTAATTTCTGTTCTTTTACATTTGCTGAGGAGTGCTTTACTTCCAACTATGTGGTCAATTTTGGAGTAAGTGTGATGTAGTGCTGAAAAGAATGTATATTCTGTTGATTTAGGGTGGAGAGTTCTGTAGATGTCTATTAGGTCTGCTTGGTGCAGAGTTGTGTTCAATTCCTGGATATCCTTGTTAACTTTCTGTCTCATTGATTTGTCTAATGTTAACAGTGGGGCATTAAAGTCTCCCATTATTATTGTATGGGAGTCTAAGTCTCTTTGTAAGTCTCTAAGGACTTGTTTTATGAATCTGGGTTCTCCTGTATTGGGTGCATATATATTTAGGATAGTTAGCTCTTCCTGATGAATTGATCCCTTTACCATTATGTAATGGCCTTCTTTGTCTCTTTTGATGTTTGATGATTTAAAGTCTGTTTTATCAGAGACTCAGATTGCAACCCCTGCTTTTTTTTTTTTGTTTTCCATTTGCTTGGTAGGTCTTCCTCCATCCCGTTATTTTGAGCCTGTGTGTGTCTCTGCATGTGAGATGGGTCTCCTGAATACAGCAAACTGATGGGTCTTGACTCTTTATCCAATTTGCCAGTCTATGTCTTTTAATTGGACCATTTAGTCCGTTTACATTTAAGGTTAATATTGTTATGTGTGAACTTGATCCTGTCATTATGGTATTAGGTGGTTATTTTGCTCGTTAGTTGATGCAGTTTCTATCTAGCATGGATGGTCTTTACATTTTGGCATGTTTTTGCAGTGGTTGGAATCGGTTGTTCCTTTCCATGTTTAGTGCTTCCTTCAGGATCTCTTGTAGGGCAGGCCTGGTGGTGACAGAATCTCTAAGCATTTGCTTGTCTGTAAAGGATTTTATTTCTCCTTCACTTATGAAACTTAGTTTAACTAGATATGAAATTCTGGGTTGAAAATTCTTTTAAGAATGTTGAATATTGGCTCCCACTCTCTTCTGGCTTGTAGAGTTTCTGCCGAGAAATCTACTGTTAGTCTGATGGGCTTCCCTTTGTGTGTAACCTGACCTTTCTCTCTGGCTGCCCTTAACATTTTTTCCTTCATTTCAACTTTGTTGAATCTGACAGTTATGTGTCTTGGAGTTGTTCTTCTCGAGGAGTATCTTTTGTGACGTTCTCTGTATTTCCTGAATTTGAATGTTGGCTTGCCTTGCTAGGTTGGGGAAGTTCTCCTGGATGATATCCTGCAGAGTGTTTTCCAACTTGGTTCCATTTTCCACATCACTTTCAGGCATACCAATCAGACGTAGATTTGGTCTTTTCACATAATACCGTATTTCTTGGAGGCTTTGTTCATTTCTTTTTACTCTTTTTTCTCTACATTTCTCTTCTCGCTTCATTTCATTCGTTTGATCTTCAATCGCTGATACTCTTTCTTCCAGTTGATCGAGTCGGTTACTGAAGCTTGTACATTTGTCACGTAGTTCTCGTGTCATGGTTTTCATCTCCGTCAGTTCATTTATGGTCTTCTCTGCATTGATTATTCTAGTTGTCCATTCATCCATTCTTTTTTCAAGGTTTTTAGTTTCTTTGCACTGGGTACGTAGTTCCTCCTTTAGCTCTGAGAAGTTTGATTGACTGAAGCCTTCTTCTGTCAATTCGTCAAAGTCATTCTCTGTCCAGCTTTGTTCCATTGCTGGCGATTAGCTGCGTTCCTTTGGAGGGGGAGATGCGCTCTGATTTTTTGAATTTCCAGCTTTTCTGCCCTGCTTTTTCCCCATCTTTGTGGTTTTATCTGCCTTTGGTCTTTGATGATGGTGACGTACTGATGGGGTTTTGGTGTAGGTGTCCTTTCTGTTTGTTAGTTTTCCTTCTAACAGTCAGGACCCTCAGCTGCAGGTCTGTTGGAGTTTGCTTGAGGTCCACTCCAGACCCTGTTTGCCTGGGTATCAACAGCGGAGGCGCTATGTCATTTTTTTAATAAGGGACTTGACTACCAGAGGATTGCTTGAGCCCAGGAGTTGAAGACTAGCCTGGGTAATATAGTGAGACCCCATTTCACTCACATGCAAAACTATGTGTACAAGGTTCTTGCATCCTCAGAGAGACCCAGGACCAATCCTCAGTAGATACTGAGGGGACAGCTATATTTCTAATTCATTTTTACTTCTGTATTTAAAATGCTTTGCAAAAATTAGCCGGGTGTGGTGGCAAACACCTGTAATCTTAGCTACTTGGGAGGCTGAGGCAGGAGAATTGCACAAACCCAGGAGGCAGAGACTGCAGTGAGTTGAGATTGCACCACTGCACTCCAGCCTTGTCGACACAGCGAGACTCCCTCTATAAAAATAAAATGCTCTGTAACTGTCCTGAAAGGTTTGTGGAATAATTATTTTTTACTGAAAAACTTAACTTTAATCAGTAGATTGAAATTGTGCTGCCAGACAGACTGTATGTTCTAATTTTAAACTTTATGTTCACTGGCAACAATTAGAATGACTATTACTGGATTAATATGAAAGTGAGGGCGATTGGAAGGTGAGGTGGTCCCGGTGTTCTCACGTCCCAGGTGATTGTGAAGTGCTGACCAGTTGCCACTGGACATAATTGAAATACAATAGGAAAAGTGCAGCAAACTCTTCAGGACAAGGTTTTCAAAACAAGTTGCAATCTTGGCAGAACTGGACAAAGAGAAAAGAAAACTACTTATGCAGAACCAGTCTTCAACAAATCATCCTGGAGCTAGCATTGCACTCTCGAGACCCTCTTTTAAGGACTTCCAGGATCACGCTGAGCAGCAGTATATTGCAGCCCAGCAGAAGGCAGCTTTCAGCATGCTCATGCACATTCATTTGGATACTTCATAATTCAAGACTCTGCATCTGGGAACCTGATTGTTCTTGTTTACCTCGCCTTGATCCAGAATGAAGAAAATATTTGTGATGGAAAAGTGATTTTGTAATATCAAATGCCAAAGCTACTATCGTTCAGTGCTAGATGAACTGTGACTTTAAGAATTTTGGTGAACTTTGATGTTTTTTGTTTGTTAAAGGAGTGTGCAAGTGAAAGCGGAAAGAAGGGTAACCAGGATGATGAGAGCTGTGGAAGCTGTATCGTCCAAGGAATTGATTATGTACCATGACTGTTACTTTTTGTAATACTGTTTTAACTCTCAATCATGCTCTGAATTGGATAGTCACAAAAACATTCCCCAACCCCTAGCAAGTTTGACTGAATATATCATGCCCACAGTAGATTTTCAAGAATCATTTATAGTACTTAACTTTAAAGAAAGAAGAGTACTTTTTAAAAATGAACCAATAGGCTTAAATCAGTTACATCCATATTTGCCGTTTATAGGATTGGTGTCAGTGTCCCTTTTGAGTTTACAGTCAACCTGTATCATCCTGAAATATTCTTTGTGAACTCATAACTACTTCCCCCTTTCTCATTTTAAAGCAAACCCCAAGAATAAATCACTAACCAGTCTTAACCATCTTCTATAAACATATTCCCTTATAAATGATGTGACTAAATGCAATTAAAAATAATAGAAAAAAAAGGAAAGTGAGAATAGGAGATTGTAGTATCCATTTTAACTGAGTGATCTTTTCAGAAGATATAAAATGAAATTATTTTATAACATTTAAAAGGATTTTCAAGTTTTATATTTTTGTCTATGTGCTGCTTTATAGACTAAGAAGGGGACAGCACAAATATTATAAATATTTCAAGGATATTGTATAAAGCAGTAAAATTATTGAACATTATATTAGTTTGCTAGGGCTGCTATAACAAAGTACCACACGCTAGGTGGCTTAAACAGTAGAAATTTGTTGTCTCAGTTCTGAAGATTAGAAGTCTGAAGTCAAGGTATCTCCAAATACAGTCACAGTCTGAGCATGGTGGCTCATGCCTGTAATCCTAGCACTTTGGAAGGCTGAGCAGGGGGATTGCTTGAGCCCACGCGTTCAAGACCACCCTGGGCAACATAGTGAGACCTAATCTGTACTAAAAATCAGAAAAATTAGCTAGACGTGGTAGCGTGCACCTGTAGTCCCTGCTACTTGAAGGCTGAGGTGGGAGGATTGCTTGAGCCTGGGAGTTTGAGGCTGCAGTGACCTATGATCATGCCACTGCACTACCGTCTGGGTGACAGAGTGAAACTGCGTCTCAAAACAAAACACACATAGTCATGTTCTGAGGTACTAAGCACAGTGTGGGAGCAGGTGGGGGGCAAAATTTAACCCATAAAAAAGTCATCCAAGTTTTTTACTACCTGATTTTACTGCCTAATATTCTCTCTTCTACTGTAGATAATATATATATGAGATTTCTTTAGAGAAATAAAACATCAGTAGATTTCTTAAAGCATTGATAATAATCTCTGCAGGTATTTTGCTATAGAAAAAATTAAAAAATTGGAATTGCTTTGTTTATGAATTACCAAGATGGTTATGATTTGTAAAGCTTATATCAAAAAAGGGAATATCTATTTTGTTTTCAAATTCAGAATTTGAATTTTGTTATTTTGGTTTTAGAGTAGCAGTATTATAAGATAACTTACTGCCTTTGAATCAAATTGTCCATGGTTAAATTCCCAATGCTTTCTTTTTTTTTTTTTTTTTTTCCTACTTCCATGATTTTGGGCAGGTTACTTAAGCTTCCTGAGACTTAATAACAGGTTTGTTATGGTTTATAAAAGATAATCTGGGGGAAGTACCTGCCCCATAGTGATCAATCAGGATATGATCATAATTATTGCCAACATGATTATTTGCCAACATCTTAAAGATGATAGCCAAATTATTCAATGAATTGAATAAGTTAATCTGAGGCTCACGTACTGATTGGAGTTCTTTTTTCCTTAAGGGAGCTTCACTATTCAGAATGTTTTTCCACAGTCTGATGGTGATAGTTCCAAAGTGAAGGTTAAAGTTCGTGTTAACATCCATGGAATCTTCAGTGTGGCTAGCGCATCAGTAATTGAGAAGCAAAATTTGGAAGGGGATCACAGTGATGCTCCAATGGAGACAGAAACTTCATTTAAAAATGAAAACAAAGATAATATGGTATGTAGAAATTCTTTCTCAATGTTCTTGTAATAGATAGTATATACGGTATATCTTAATCGTAATTGGGACTTTAATAGTTGAATACATTACTGTCTGAGGTTTTGCTTTGATTTTCTGCTGTGGGAATCAGTGTAAAGTCTTTTGATAAAAGCATTAAGGAATACTATTTTCAATACTTTACATCTTTCACGTTGTAATATACTTTTTAAGAGTTTGGTGCATCTTTCATAGTATTACATGGAGCGTGTGAATCTGGAGTTCTTTCCTACGTTCTTAACTTCCATTAAAACATGTATTTTATTATGGCTAGATTTTTAGCTTACAGATAAACCACTTCAGAATGATAAATTTTGAACTATACATTCTTTTTAGATTGAAAATACATGCTTAATAAAGAATGTTTCAGGGTTTATTTGGGGGACATCTGAGACAGTTAAACAGAGGAATGTGCTGTACATTCAGTAATGTTAAAGTACAGATTTTTAAATTTTTTCTTTATCAAAGAGTGACACTGAATTTACTGTGGGGATATTATAGATGAAGGAATCTTAGGAGAACTTTATTGTATTTAATTACACAACGTTTTCATCTTTTTATGTGCGCTCCTCATGAATTACTTTTGTGCATTATTTTTAATGGCATTTGTTAATTACAATTGGAAATCTGCCCTAGATTTTCTTTTGTCCTATTTTAAGACAGTTTCTCCCTTTTTTTAAGGTTGCTTTTTGTTTTTATTAATAATTACTATGCATCTTTCTTCCAAATTGATCAGAATTCAACCACTAGCCCTTTAAACTACTTCATTTAAGGACTATGGTTTTTTCTTTCACTCTTTCCATGTATCATTTTGTAATCGCTTTCTTATTTGAATTGAGGAAGAGGAAATGTCTTTATCTGTTAGTGAAGATAGTTTTTCATAAATTAACATAAGGGTGAAAAGTTAATATTTCAAATTATAATCCACAATAACTTAGATATGTAAATTTAATCCATTAAAATTTATTTTTACTGAAATTGGAGGTGCTTTGTATGCCTTCTAAGACCAGGTGTTTATAATCATTTATCTTTGTGTTTTTTTGGTTTTTTTTTTTGAGACAGAATCTCGCTCTGTCGCCCAGGCTGGAGTGCTGTGACACGATCGGCCCACTGCAACCTCTGCCTCATGGGTTCAAGCAATTCTCCTGCCTCAGACTCCCAAGTAGCTGGGACTACAGGCATGTGCCACTACACCTGGCTAATTTTTTTGTATTTTTAGTGGAGATGGGGTTTCACTGTGTTTGCCAGGATGGTCTCGATCTCCTGACCTCGTGATCCACCCACCTCAGCCTCCCAAAGTGCTGGGGGTATAGGCGTGAGCCACCGCACCCGGCTCGTTTATCTTTTTTTAAGTATTTCTGCTGAAACCTTTAATTTTCTTTATATAATATTAGTGAATCCTAAGAACTGAAAATACAACAAGAATAGTATGGCACCCATCTTGTACTTCCCCTGGCATTTCTTATTTGCTGCTTCTGTTTGTGAGCTGGAAATTCAATTAACCAAACTTTAAAGGATGATTTCTGTATGTGAACTAAGTGGGTTCACATGTGAATAAAGTGCATGGATTTATGACCTCTGCTTTGGTTACTCAGAGACTTACCTGCTTATGATAGTTTTTGGCTTGCTAGAACATTTGCCGGCAGTTGAGGTTCCCATACAAGGACTTTCTGGATAGGTGATGTGTTCCTTAATATTTCTTTTACAATGTATGTAATCAAAAGAAAAAGGTAACTAACACAGATCATATACTTGTCATTGTTGGTGAGCACATTCATGTATGTTTTTTTTTTTTTGAGCCACCATGTCCAGCCTAAATCTTTTAAATCTCTACCACAGCTAATATAATAAATATTGAATAAATTGTAATTTATTTTCTTTTCCTTGCTAATAAAAGTGATGATGCTGAATACACTGTGTTGAAAATATTCTGTAGACTTTTTTCTTTTTTTCTTTTTTGTTTTTTTGAGACGGAGTCTCACTCTGTCGCCCAGGGTGGAGTGCAGTGGTGCAATCTCGGCTCATTGCAACCTCCACCTCCCAGATTCAAGCAGTTCTCCTGTCTCACCCTTCTAGTAGCTGGGATTACAGGCACACGCCACCACGCCTGGCTAATTTTTGTGTTTTTAGTAGAGATAGGATTTCACCATGTTGGTCAGGCTGGTCTCAAATTCCTGACCTTGTGATCCGCCAGCCTCTACCCCCCACAGTGCTGGGATTACAGGTGTGAACCACCACGCCCGGCCTGTGCACTTTCTTAATGGTTCTCTCTAGGATTTTTGTCTTTAATTCTGTATTTGGAAGTTTAAAGACTTAAATACCATTATAAAGTAGTCTCCCCTTCCCCTCAAAAAAGTAAACCAATTCAAAGACTCTGGAAGCTAATTGTTTAAATTTCAAGGGGTGGGGAATAATAAGATAATAAGTTCTTCTTTTTACTCTATCCTAGTTGATGGTATTGCTGGCTCCGAGGTAGATAAAGAGGCCCAGACATAAACCAGTGAACATCAGCAGGAGCCTTTTTTTTCCTATGAGGGTCAGTTTGTGAAAGATTATTTTATATGTGTTATTTTCTAATTCAAAATTAAAATAGCATTGATTTTCCTGAAAAATCACAATAGAGCTTGCTGACTTCAATATAATGATGTGTGAGAAAATTGACCCCTCTCTTGTAGGTATAATTTAATACAGGGGCATATTAAATTACCACGTCAAGCCCTGGGTACTTACTAAGAAATTACCACATCAGGCTCCAGGTACTTACTAAAAAATTGCTACATCAAGCCCCGGGTACTTTGGTTTGTGCCTATAGTTACAGCTACTCAGGACGCTGGGGCCAGAGTTTGAGTCCATCCTGGACAACACAGTCCTCAAAAAAAAGAAAAATTATCACATCTTAAAACTATATCACAAAACCCAGGGATCAAAGAAACTATATGCTATTCATCTTACTAATGTACCACAGTTTAACTGTTTCCCAATTGTTAACCATTTGGGTTCTTTATCTACTTCTATTTATTTGTTTAATTCAAAATATTTGATTATGTGTAGCCAGGACTCTTCTGTGCACTAGGGATACAGTGATTAAACAAGATTGAAAAGGTTGCCGCCCATCTGTAACCTACAGTCTAGTGGGAGAGGACAGGCATGAAGCAAAAAGATAGCATATAAACATAAAGGAAATGGGATGTGTAGTGGGAATTACGTGATAGTGATGAGGAAACCACTTAGAAAGAAACAGGTAAGCTAGTCTGAAGGATGCAAAAGGCAGTTTAAGGGTAAGGAGTAGGTAGATAGTTGTCCGGGCAGAGTGAATAACAAATAGAAAGGTACTGAGACAGGAAGGCCTTCATTTTTGTTGTTGTAACAAATAGAAGAGTTGTTGGTGTATAGGATATAGGTGTGGAGAATGGGGGAATAGCCGGAAAAAAAAAGTGAAATTGAGAGGGCAAATCAAGCGACAAATCGGGTAAAACCTTATACTTCATGATAGTATCTAGATTTGTTTCTTAAGTGCTTTATGTTTATTTAACAAATAGCTGTGAGTACCTAAAATGTATGCTTGGCCATAGCAGCAAACAGAAAGATGGTTTCAACTCTCATGGAGTTTAAAATCTGTCAGGGAAGCCAGAGTCTAGAGGCACTTCCATTAATTATCCCACTATTGATAATATTTCTATAAACATTTTTAAATCATTTCAAAGAATTAACAGTTTATTAGCATTTCATATCCATTTTAAGATGTGTAATTTTCTGCTTTTAAATGTATCTTAATGAGTCTTGCAAATGATAACATCTTATATTTGCTGTTGACCATCGCAATAGTCATGAGATACTTCTCATCACCTGTGCGTCTGTTAACTCGGTTGAAATTCCTAGTGGCATGACTAGGAAGTTGGCAACCTCTTGACATTTTAGTGAACAAACCATTTAAGGAGCATTCAAGGAAGGAATATGAGTCCTGGTTGTTCGAAAACAGGTTGTGATAAAGATACAGTCATAAGTCTTGTAGAATAGGTATTAGTGACTTATAAGAAAACACTAGAGACCATATTAGAGCAACTTTTAAACAAATGCTGGGTCATTTATACTCCTGATGACACATAGAATGATATTGTATAGAAATATACATTAACAGCTGGATTAAGTGATTCAGAAGAGTTGGATTCTGAATGTGAAGAAATTTTAGAAATAACTACTTAATCTGGTTTATTTTCCTTTTCTCTATGAGAGATACAAATATATAAACAATAGAAGAGCTCTTTCAATAAATATAAAAATTCTAAGTGATAAGGCATTGTGACCTTTAGCATTTTTTTCTGAGTAATACAAAAGTTAGAGTTAATAACTCAACACTTTATCACTTTTTTCACTTATCTTACCTATCAACAGGGTTGGGGAGGTTGTAAGGTGGGGGAGGGCAGTTGAAATATCAGAAATAATTGATTTCTTTTTTCTTTTTTTTGAGACGAAGTCTTGCTCTGTCACCCAGGCTGGAGTGCAGTGGCACGATCTCAGCTCACTGTAACCTCCACCTCCCAGGTTCAAGCAATTCTCCTGTCTCAGCCTCCTGAGTAGCTGGGATTACAGGCACACACCACCACGCCCGGCTAATTTTTGTATTTTTAGTATTTTGTATTTTTAGTAGGGGTTTCACCATGTTGGTCAGGCTGGTCTCAAACTCCTGACCTCGTGATCCGCCTGCCTCAGCCTCCCAAAGAATAATTGACCTTTTAACTACAAAAAAAAAAAAAAAAAATTAGCTCCTCTTTGGCAGAAATAAACTTTTATTCAAGATAGCTTTCTGGGTATTACAGATTTGCTTAATTCTAGATGTAGTTGAAGACCTAAATTATGCTGATTCCTACATTTCAAGCTTTCTTCAGGAGGATGGTGACAGATAGGATTAAGAAGGTGACCAAAAGGCCGGGCGCGGTGGCTCAAGCCTGTAATCCCAGCACTTTGGGAGGCCGAGACGGGCAGATCACGAGGTCAGGAGATCGAGACCATCCTGGCTAACACGGTGCACGGTGAAACCCCGTCTCTACTAAAAAAAATGCAAAAAACTAGCCGGACGAGGTGGCAGGCGCCTGTAGTCCCAGCTACTCGGGAGGCTGAGGCAGGAGAATGGTGTAAACCCGGGAGGCGGAGCTTGCAGTGAGCTGAGATCCGGCCACTGCACTCCAGCCTGGGTGACAGAGCGAGACTCCGTCTCAAAAAAAAAAAGAAGGTGACCAAAAAAAAATCTATTATATATATGGGATTATTTGCCAAGTGGAGAGTTCATTTTGGAGATTTTATTGGTAGAAAGTTTGGTTTTTGGCCGGGCGCGGTGGCTCAAGCCTGTAATCCCAGCACTTTGGGAGGCCGAGACGGGCGGATCACGAGGTCAAGAGATCGAGACCATCCTGGCGAACACGGTGAAACCCCGTCTCTACTAAATAGTACAAAAAACTAGCCGGGCGCGGTGGCGGGCGCCTGTAGTCCCAGCTACTCGGGAGGCTGAGGCAGGAGAATGGCGTAAACCCGGGAGGCGGAGCTTGCAGTGAGCTGAGATCCGGCCACTGCACTCCAGCCTGGGCGACAGAGCGAGACTCCGTCTCAAAAAAAAAAAAAAAAAAAGAAAGTTTGGTTTTTAGACATAAAAAGAAAAAAATCTTAAAAGTGTACCTTTTAATAATTTAGAAACACCCACTTTGAGTTTTGATTAATTTGATTAATTTTCATTAATTTATATCAAAACTCAGAGTGGGTATTTCTAATTATTTTACATTTTACAATTTAAAGATATGGTATTGTATTTGTGTAATTCATAGATTTTGTATCTTTTTCATTTTATTTTCTTGTGTTATTTATAAACATTTTTCATATCAAGTTGAATGTTCTCTTTTTTATTTATTTTTATTATAACTTTAAGTTCTGGGATATATGTGCAGAACATGCGGGTTTGTTACATAGGTATACACGTGCCATGGTGCTTTGCTGCACCTGTCAACCCGTCATCTACATTAGGTATTTCTCCTAATGCTATCCCTCCCCTAGCCCCCAACCCTTGAGTGTTCTCTTTTTTTTTGTAAGCTTTTGTGAATCTTTATTTGTAAATTTGAATTGAGAACAATTTTCCATGTATTTTGCAATTACTTAGCCATAGACAAATCAAACAAGATTTATCCCATAGCATCAAATAGATCTTTCCACTTTACTTACCTGTTAATCTGTTTATTTGTAGCAATTCTCGTTTGAAAAATGAGCTTCTACTTAACTGTTTCTACATTTTACATTTCAAAACAAGCTTGAACTCTAAGATGCAGTTTACATTTTTAAAACAAAAAAAAAAGACACTGCATATATTATCAGTTATGTATTTTCTTTCTAGGATAAAATGCAGGTTGACCAAGAAGAAGGAGGGCAACAAAAATGTCATGCGGAACACACCCCAGAAGAGGAAATTGATCATACAGGAGCCAAAACAAAGGTTTGGTTTACTTTTTCTATAGTTGTGTCTTTTTGAAATTTATATTTTGAATTATTGTATTTTATAATGCTTTCTTTTAATGCACTTGATATTTTTGATTTTAGAACTGTGAGAAAGTATAGAAAGCTGATAGCCGGAATAAGTATACTTTAATGATTTATTAACAGTTGTGTTTTTAAAAAATGAACCCTAACAACATCAGCAAAATTACCTTTTTTGGTAGGAAAAAAGATACATTTTTCATTAACTTTTTCTTTGGTAGGAAAAAAGATACATTTTTCATTAACTTTTTTTTTTCATCTCATTTGAACACACGTACACATAGAGGGGAACAACAAACATTGATGCTTATTGGAGGGTGGAGGGTGGAGGGTGGAAGGGAGGGAGAGGATCCCTCCCCTTAACGGGTACTAGGCTTAATACCTGGGTGGTGAAATAATGTGTACAACAAGCCCCTGTGACATGAGTTTACCTATATAACCTGCACGTGTGCCCTTGAACTTATTTAAAAAAAAAAAAAAAAAAAAAACTTTTATCAAAGAACCCAACAATAAAATTGCCTAAATTCTTTACCTTATTTCCTTAATTCATTATTTCTCATGCTTCACCAATAACTGCGTTGTATTTCTAAAGTATGAATACATAAGTTAAAATTTTAACGTTAAGTGAAAAAAATCGTTTCAGAAAAATATGAGATGGAACAAGCTATATGAGGAAAACTTATATTAGCTGTACTCTGTATCTCAGAATTAACCACTCTAAGTATATCATAAAATATTTTTCTATGTGCAAAAAATAATACTTTCAGAAATAAAATGTTAAAGGATAAATGATTTATTGAGAGTAATTATTTTTCTAAGACAGCGATTGCCAATAAGACAGAAGGGAGAGACCTTGCCCCAGTCACCCAGATGAATGTGGTTATAACTCTTAAGCTGTCATCTTCAACAGATTTTTCTAACCTGCATAGAATTTAATCTATGCAGGTTAGCCAAATAGATTCATTTCTCAGAGATTATAAAGATTTAATTTTAAATCTTAGATTCTAAAGTTATTTAAAACCTGGAAACTTTTTTTCTGGCATTTTTCAAAATTTTAATTGTTGAACAGCTTTATTGAGATTTAGTTTACATATTCAATTCATCCAATTAGGTGTACAGTTTTTAGTATATTCAGTTGTGCAACCATCATCACAATTTTAGAACATTTTCATCATCCCAAAGAGAGGCCTTGTATCTATTAACAGTGACTTCCTATTTCCCTTCAACCCTCTCCCTGGCAGCCATAGGGAATAGGCAATAGATTTGCCTATTGTGAACATTTCATATACATATAGTTATACAGTATGTGCTTATTTGTGACTGGCTTCTTTCACCAAACATAATGTTTTCAAGGTTCATCCAGGTTGTAGGAAATATCACTATTCCTTTTTATGGCTGAATAATATGACATTGTATGAATACATACCACATTTTATTTAGCCATCTATCAATTGATAGACATTTGGGTTATTTTCACTTTTTTACTATTATGAATAATGCTGTTATGAACAATCATGTACAAGTTTTGCAGGGGTGTGTATTTTCATTTTTCTTGGGCATATACCTAGGAATGGAATTGCTGGGTACTAATTGTTTAACATTTTTGTTAACATTGTTTTGTTAATATTGTCATCTTTAACATTTTGAGGAAGTTCCCAACGGTTTTCCAGAATGGCTGCAACATTTTACAATCCTGCAAACAATGTATGAGAGGTTGCAGTTTCCCCACATCCTCACCAACACTTATTTTTTTTTTTTTATAGCCACTGTAATGGGTGAGAAGTAGCTACTCATTTTAGTTTTGCTTTGCATTTCCAACCCAATATTTTAATATAGAAACTAGGATTTAACATACCCAGACTACAAAATACCATCAGTCTTAAGGTAGTACTTTAAAATAAATATAACAGATCACAATCGTTTTGATTTTACTTTCTGTTTTACCTCTTAAATCTATTTTTAAGCTAATTTTAGAAATTTATACTTCTCTTTCGGATTTGCAGTCAGCTGTCTCAGACAAACAAGACCGATTAAATCAGACACTTAAAAAAGGAAAAGTCAAAAGTATTGATCTACCGATCCAGAGTAGCCTATGTAGACAACTGGGCCAAGATCTTCTCAACAGCTACATTGAAAATGAAGTATGTAAATCTGAGTTGATGTTGAAATAGGTGGTAATTTATTCTGATATTTTGTAGAAGTCAATGATTATCTCCAAAATTTAGGGCACTAGTTTATAACTCCTAAGGAATTATATTAAGTAAATTACTAAACTGCTTTATTTTTTACAAAATACTGAGCTGTATTAATGCCTTATGTACCGTGTAGCTTTCATCTTAGTTGCGTGAAAAACATGTATTGCCTCCTCTATAGGGAAAGACTTCTGAAATTGATTCTTCCTTTTATCCTGTCTTTAACAATGACACCCAGCAGACAACATATGGGGAAATATTAGCTGTTCCCCTCTTCTCCTGTGTTGTCCTTAAAGATTATATCTCTATTCAAAATGTTTTCTGACATCCATTAAATTTTTTTTTAAAATCTTTGTCATTCTTGACATTTTCTTACATGTTCTTTTCTATTTACATGTTTAAGTTACAGTCTCTAGAGGAAATGAGTGTTGTTTCTTTACCAGTATCTGTGTAAGAAGTAATTTATATTTTGTAACTTTGCATTTAAGTGGTAGTTCCTAATTTTTACAAGCTTGGCCTGCATTAAAAGGTCAGTCTTCTGACTTTACAATGCTTGCTTTTGTAGTACCTACCTATATCATCTATTCATTAATTGTTAACAGCTGCATTTTATGTGAAGCAAGCATTCCTGGAGATCCTGAATAATTTGGAATTCGTGTGTCTTGAGAAAAACTTTCCCAAAGGAATGAATTGTAGGGAAGCACGGTTATAGCAAATTTTGTATATAAAATGAGATTTTCTTAACTTTTGAATATCTCATTTTCAGTTCACAAATATGAATACATGGTAGTTTATAAAGGGATTCTTATGTTTACATGTGTTTTTATTAAAGTGAAAATTTTGCTCAAGTATTATAATCTTCAGGTTATTTCTTTGCTTTTGTTCATCATAAACTAACATCTATAAATACTTTTTATTTATACCCTCAAACCTATGAAGTGTAGGTTTTGTTAGAGAACTACATTTTACAGGTGAGGAAACTGAGACACAAGTAGATTAAATAACCCAGGATCAGAAATACCCTTTAGATTTGGATCCAGGTGATTGTTCTCCAAAGCTCAATATCATAACAACTATACCATATCCACCCCCACAAGGCTTTTATTCAGTACCAGTTATGTGTCAAACATTTAACTAAATATTTGACATTAATTCTCTCAACCTTATTAGCAGCCCTATGAGTTAGATGGAATTATGCCGTCTGTTTTAGGATAAGAAAACTTACGTTTAAATGATTTTTCTGCTATCTCAAGATAGTAAATAGGGAACCTAGGATTTTAACCTGAGTATGTAGAATGACATAGGTTATGTTTTCTTTTGTTTTTTTAACAGCTTCATTGAGATACATGTACATATCATAACCCATTTAAAGTATACAATCCAGTGGTTTTTGGTATACTACATTAAATTTTTACATGAAATTTGCTATTATAACATTTTTAAGTGTGTAATTCAATGACTTTAATTACATTCACTGTATTGTGCATCCATCACCACTGTCTGTTTTCAAAACAATTCCATCACCCCAAACGTAAACTCTATAATAACTTGCTTTCCTCCCTTCTCCCAGTCCCCTACTTTCTGTCTTTGTGAATTGCCTAGTTATCAATAGATAAGAATCATGTTAAGTGGGATTATACAATGCGTGTCCTTTTGTGTCTGGCTTATTTGGCATAATGACTTCAAGATTCACCTTGTTTCAGCACGTATCATAACTTCATTTCTTCTTAAAATGAAATAAAATACTACATTGCGTTTATATACTTTTTTTATTCGTTCATCTATTAGTGTGCATTTGGGTTTTTACTTTTTGGCTATTGTGAATAATGCTGCAGTGAACATTGACATACAAATATCTGTTCAAGTCTCTGCTTTCAGTTTTTTTGTGGGTGTATCTAGGAGTGAAATTGAAATTCCGCACTTAGCATTTTGAGGGACAGCCAAAACATTTTCCATAGTGGCTGCAGCATTTTACATTCCTCTCAGCAGTGTACAAGGGTTTCACTTTCTCCACATCCTCATGAATACTTATTTTTTTATTGTAATCATCCTAGTGAGTGTGGAGTGGTATCTCATTGTGGTTTTGATTTCTGTTTCCCTAATGCGTATTCTTATGACAACTAATCTGAAGCTTTTTGAATAGGGGAAGATGATTATGCAAGATAAGTTAGAGAAAGAAAGAAATGATGCTAAGAATGCCGTTGAAGAATATGTATATGATTTTAGAGACAGGCTGGGCACTGTCTATGAAAAATTCATCACTCCAGAAGTAAGTCTAAATTCTGTAATTTTTTGTGAGGACTATTTAAATGTTTACTTGAGAATGCTAGTACAAATTACATAAATAAATGTACCAAATGTTGTTATTGTTGCCAATCTTGGGCCCATATGGGGAAGGTTCTTAGTTATTTTTGCAAGCTGCAGAAGTATGGTTAAAAACATATTTTTGAATAAGAAGTTAGAAAATTTTGAAATTTAATATTTTATACTTGAAAAACATTCTGTCCTTCCATAATTTTTACTTTTTTTAAATTTATTTATTTGAGATAGCATCTAGCTCTGTCACCCAGGCTGGAGTGCAGTGTCACGATTTCAGCTCACTGCAACCTCTACTTCCCAGGCTCAAGCAATCCTCTCACCTCACCCTCACAAGTAGATGGGAATACAGGCACGTGCTGTCACGCCTGGCTAATTTTTTAATTTGTTGTAGAAACATGATTTTGCCATATCACCCAGGCTGGTCTCTTGGTTCTGGGCTCAAGCGATCCTCCCACCTTGGCCTTTCAAAGTGTTGGGATTACAGGCATGAGGCACTGCACTGGGCCCAATGATGACTTTTATTTCTTAGGAAAGTATTTTTAATTAGTGTCTCTCAAATATATTACTAGGACATGAATAAACTGTCTGTAATACTGGAAGACACAGAAAACTGGCTTTATGAAGATGGAGAGGACCAACCTAAACAAGTTTATGTGGATAAGCTTCAAGAACTAAAGGTACATTTTTTAAAGTCCATGTTAGTGTAAATCAGTAATTTTTTCTAAAAATTAGGGTGTAAGAGCACAGTGTATGTTCTATTAATTTTTAATTTTTTAATTGAGGGGAAAATTGTATATATGGTGTACGACATGATGTTTTGATTATGCACACATTGTAGAATGGCTAAGTCAAACTATTTAACAAATGAGTTACCTCACATATGTTTCTTTGGGAGGGAGAACACTTAAAATCTACTCTCTCAAGCAATTTTCAAATGTACAGTATATTGTTATGTATATATGTACAATAGATCTCTTGGACTTACTCCTCTTGTCTAACTGAAATGTTGTGTCCTTTGACCAATAGCTCTCCATCATACCACCTGATAACCACCAATTCTACTATCTGCTTCTAAGAGTTTACCTTTTTTAGAGTCAACCTTTGAGATCATACAGTATTTGTCTTTTTGTGCCTGGCTTATTTCACTTAGCATAATGTCCTCCAGGTTCATCTAAATTGTCTCAAATGACAGGATCTATTTCTTTTTAAGGCTGAGTAGTATTCCATTGTGTATGCATACCACATTTTCTTTGTCCAACCTTTAATTGATGGACACTTACATTGATTCTGTATTTTGGCTATTGTGAATAATGCTGCAGTGAACGTGGAGTGCAGATATCTCTTTGGCATACTGATTTTATTTTCTTTGGATATATACACAGTAGTGAGATTGCTGGATCGGTATGTTTTTAGTAAGTACATGAAAAATTACTAAATCAGAAATGTATAAGAGGAAATGTTCTAATTTTAAAAGCATCTTGAGAGGCAAGCAGTGCTACATAATTGAAATCAGATATTGTATAGTCATAATGTCAAAATATAAATGTTTATAGATGATCAGTGTTACTTTTGCACAAGTTAAATATTACTGGCATGTCTTTAAGAAGTGATAAGTATATCATCTTGACCCTTTCTTATCCATTAAGGGAGTCATCCTCTTCCCCTGCTCCTCTGACTCTTAACTGTCTGATGTTAGGGAGTAATACTACAGTGGCCTGTTGTATTTTCACAGTGTAGCTCATGGGGATACCTGACCAGCCAAGGACTTAAAAAATAGTACCACTGCTCTTGAATTTTAACGTCCTTTCACAAATAAGGAGACTTGGCCACAAAATCTCCTTTTTTAGGTCAGTGGTGTTATTTTAGGGAAAGATCACTGTTGACTCCTTTCTCCATACTTGCTACCAAATCTGGAAAAAATACTTAAAAGATTAAAAGTTTATATTGGGCTGGGCGCTGTGGCTCACACCTGTAATCCCAGCACTTTGGGAGGCCGAGGCGGGCAGATCACGAAGTCAGGAGATCGAGACCATCCTGGCTAACACGGTGAAACCCCATCTCTACCAAAAAAAAAAAGAAAATACAAAAAATTAGCCGGGCATGGTGGCGGGCACCTGTAGTCCCAGCTACTTGGGAGACTGAGGCAGGAGAATGGCGTGAACCCAGGAGGGAGCTTGCAGTGAGCTGAGATCGCGCCACTGCACTCCAGCCTGGGCGACAGAGTGAGACTCCATCTCAAAAAAAAAAAAAAAAAAAAGTCTATATTGGGAGGATGAAGGAAATTTTCAGTCATTCCTTCTTAGTATAGATCATAGCAGTTCTTTAATGTGCATATGAATTACCTGGGTGCTTACTGAAATGGAAATTTTGATTCAGTAGATACAAGGTGGACCCACTTTTAACAAGCTTCCAAGTGATGCTGATGCTGCTGGTCCCCGAACCATTCTTTGAGTAGCAAGGGATTACATAGATGCTACATGATGACATTAACAAGGATTTTTAGAATATGGGAAAAGATGGCCCTTTACAACTTGGGACAGGCATGAGGTGGGGGAGGGTGTGCAAAAGAAGTTACTCAACTTAAAAGACGTTAATATTGTGCAAAAAATTACCTTCATGCCAACAGATTACTTCCAAAGGAAATAATTAGAAAACCTAAGTTTATGATAGCAAAACTAGGCTTTACCATATCTTCTTGGTGGTTTTTAATCCCTATCTCCCTAAAAGAAACACAAGCCGGCCAGGCTCAGTAGCTCACACTTGTAATCCCAGCACTTTGGGAGCCGAGGTGGGTGTATCACCTGAGGTAAGGAGTTCCAGACCAGCCTGGCTAACATGGTGAAATCCCATTTCTACTTAAGAGTACAAAAAATTAGCCAGGCATGGTGGCATGCACCTGTAATCCCAGCTACTCAGGAGGCTGAGGCAGGAGACACGCTTGAATCCAGGAGGCGGAGGTTTCAGTGAGCTGAGATCACATCATTGCACTCCAGCTTCGGCAACAAGAGTGAAACTCCTTCTCAAAAAGAAACACAAGCCAAGCAGCAGAGGCCAGTAGAAATAACTGGAAATCCCAGCAGTTCCTATCATGGATTCTTCTGCTTCAAATATATAAGTAGCCATAGAAATTAGTATTACAGAAATTTTCACAAGTTTTACTTTTTCTGTAATGTTGGCAATTTGAGAGGCCAAGGCAGGAGAATCACTTGAAGCCAGGAGTTCAAGACCAGCCTTGAGCAAAAAAGCAAGACCCCATCTCTACAAAAAAATAAATTAGCCAGGCACAGTGGTATGTGCCTGTAGTTCCAGGTTGGGAGGCTGAGGCAGGAGGATCACTTGAACCCAGAAGTTTGAGGCTACAGTAAGCTGTTGCTATTGCACTCCAGCCTAGGTGACACAGCAAGACCCTGTCCCAATGGAAAAAAAAAAAAGCACTACTTGCTTCCCTTTCAAAAACATTTAAACTATAAAGAATATGATATGAATAGACCAAATTTAGTAATGGTATCCTGGAACAGATGATAATGAACTCTGAATAAAGACTGTAGTTCAGTTAATAGTAATGCTCCAGTGGTAGTTTCTTAGTTTTGACAAATGTATCCTAAGATGCTAACATTAGAGAAAAGCATAGAGAAGCGTCTGGTGCTTGCTCTCTGTATAATTTCCTTTTAACTTTTCTGTAAATCTAAAATTGTTCTAAAATAAGCCGATTTTTATTTAAGTATATAAAGAATTTAAAAGAAAATAGTTATTTTATCCTTCTAATGTGCTCCCCTTCCCAAAACTACAGTCTGTTTTAACATTTAGAAACTCTTTAATCCAAGACATGTAGGGGAAAAACCTACATATACTACAGTACTCATTTTACTGATTAAATATACAAATAATGTTTACTTGATAATAATTATCAGTCCCAGTAATTATGTTGTACATAGAGGGTTATATTATGGTTTTGAGTATTTGATACCAAGTTTCAAATCTACAAATTCTGCATGCAGTATAGTTTTTATGGTTTTCTTATTTTAATAGTTCTACAAAGTTTTAACACCCAGCTTTTAAGGAATTAAAGTTTTGATTGATATTTCGGATTGGAGAAGCTAAGACGTAATCTTAATGAGTGAGAAAAAGAGATAAGGTGTGAGGAAGGCATCCGTGTGTAGGATTGAGGAAGTAGCTACTGGAACTCGCTTCCATATAGGAAAATAAGAGGGGACATATTTTTATCTGTCCATCTTTTCTATTTATCATCCTATAAGGGCCCTATAAAAGTTTTCTGTTAAAACTCAAATAATAACAATTTTTCTTCTTTAAAAATTTCTCATGTTGACAGAAATATGGCCAGCCTATTCAAATGAAGTACATGGAGCATGAAGAGAGACCAAAAGCCTTAAATGACTTGGGAAAAAAGATCCAACTTGTCATGAAAGTGATAGAAGCTTATAGAAACAAGGTATTGAATTCATAAAGCCAATTGTTGACGATGGCATGTGCATGGTACATAGAATGGGGCAAATCTAAAAGTTCTCAGCTACAAAGCTATAGCAGTTGTAGCTATCAAATTCCAGAGACTTTGTATACCAAATTTAAAACTTACTTTTTTATTGGAGAATTTCACTTAAGGATTCTGATACATTTGAAATACAGCGAAGGTACGGAGCTTTCATCTTTTAGAATTTCCTGAAACTACATTATAAAATAACCCAGTGACCAAATCCATTGTTTTCTTCTTAGCGATTTCATTTTTATGTTTTTTATGTAGTGAAACAGAGGACCTCTTTGACTTTTTTTTTAAATTATGGGCCTCTTTGAGACTGGACTCTGCTAGCCATTATTCTGTTTCTTGGCTCATTTTTCTTTTAGTTGCTTTTTGTCCTCCAGTCCATTAGTCATCCATAATCTCCTGTATGCTTTATTCTTTTATAAACATATTCAAATCTATATAACCTTAATCTTTCCACTGTCTTTAAGTCTCAAATATGTAGTTATACAGATGATATTTCCATTTAGATATAACCATAAAATTTGAGAAAATTAAGCTTATTGTTTTGTTTCCTCTAAATCAGTAGTTATCAGACTTTTTTTAAGACAAACAATATTTTAGGCTTTACAGTTTTTACGTGTCTATACAGCTATTCATATCTCCATTGTAGCACAAAAGTACCATAGACAGTATGCAAACTAATGGACATGGCTGTGTTCCCAAAAACTTTATTTAAAAAATCATAAGCAGTGGCTGGATTTAGCTGATGGTACAAGTTTTTTGATCCCTACTCTAAGGAAATATTCTCTGTAATCCCTAGTTTTTGTCATTGATGTTAAACGTGCATTAGTAGGAAGAAGAGACCAGCACCAGAAATACTCAAACATGTGAAAATAGCTTACATTTATTGAGCATGTCATGAATTTTAAGTACTTTGTGTGGATTATCTCACCAGGATATATCCTATACAAAGTTAATGTTATCTTTATTTTACAACTAAGAAAACAGAAATGCTTAAGCAACTTACTGAGGTTTACCCAAGTAGTTAATGATGGAATCAACATTCAAACCTAACCAGTCTGACATCAACATACAAATTCTCAGCAACTATATTGCTTCCCACTACACAAAATGGAAAAGAGTTACTTATTTTAGAAATAAGAGATTCTTGAGTTTTGTGAAACAAAAACTGCAGTCCAGCAGACCTAAAGGAAAAATTCAGGTATTGATTGTAAATATGCCTGTTAATATCAGTGTTCAAATTGTTCTTATAGGCACAGATAGAATGTAAGGATAATGAAAAAGAAAGAAGAAACAACCCAATGAAAACACCAAGAATATTTTAAATCTGGTATAATTACTAGTGGCACAGTTCTCCCCAGGCTTTAGCTGTCTTCTTCAATATACAGGTTTAAGATATTATCCCACACAAGGCAAGACTTCACTTTTGCTCAAACATTTGAGTTTTTATTATGTGCTAGGCTATTTTCTAGGTGATTGAACTATAGTGTCAAACAAAACATTGAACTTGTTTTTAATATGCTTCAATAGTGAAAAGTGGACAATAAATTACTGTAAGTTATATCAGATAGTAATAAAAAGCTGAAGAAAAAGTAAAGGACTGCCAGAGTTGGTAGAAGTTTGTCAGAAGGGTGTACTAATAAGGTGATACACATGTTAGGAGAGAAATGAAGAAGTGAAAACTCAAAGATATGTGATAACTGGAAG
Organism: Theropithecus gelada; assembly: GCF_003255815.1. NCBI lineage: Eukaryota > Metazoa > Chordata > Mammalia > Primates > Cercopithecidae > Theropithecus > Theropithecus gelada. The sequence goes on from NC_037672.1 coordinate 124,879,863, forward strand.
AGAAATGTTCTAGACAAAGAATTGCAGTTGCAAAACACCAAGGGGAGAACATGTTAGAGGAACAGCAAGGCCAGTGTGGTTGAAAATAGGGGTAAGTGTGGCAGTTGCCAGATCATAAATGGGTCTATTGGCCCTTGTAAAAGTTTGGGTTTTACTCTGAGATAGGAAGCTGTTGGAGGTTTTTGAGCACAGGAGTAATAACATTTGGCTTTTTTTTTTAAGGATCTGGAGGCAGAGAGACAGATTAAGACATTATTAGAATAATACCAGCAAGAAATGATGGAGGCTCGAACCCAGAGAGTAGGGTTGGGGAGCCAAGAAGTGGTCAGATTTTTCCATTTATTTTGAAGGTAGACGCTTTTAAGATTTCCTGATAGATTTGATGTAAATCTATCACAAATAAGTTGAAAATGACTCCAAGGATTTTGACCTGAAAGAATGAAGTTTCCATTTGCTGAGATGAAGAAAACTGGGAAGAGGAGGTGGGGACATAATCAGGTGTTTGAAACATAAGCATTTTTTTTTTAAGCATGTAGGTAGAGAGATGAATGAGGATGAACTGGCAAAAGAAACTTAAAAAGTGATCCATGACATAGGAAGAAATTCAAGAAAATGTGGCAACCTAGAAACTGAGTCAGACGATTGATGCATAATTTCTGATCATACAAGCAGAAAGAGGACTTGGGTATCTGAGGGAACTTATGGGTTTTTTGTTTGTTTGGGTTTTTTTCCTTCATATATATAGCTTTATGGTTTTAAAAATGGCATCACCATCCTCCCACTTCTTTGACTTTGGAGTGTTCTTACATTCTCTTTCCCTTTATATTCTGTGTCCAAACTGTAATCCATCAGGAGATTCTCTTTCTGTATGTTCATTGCCATTTCTTTCTGATTCTATCACTACTAATCTAAACCATGACTACTTGGTTGTCTATTACATGTGACAACTGCAGTTTCTCTTTTTCAGAAAGAATTTTGTCATTTTTCTAATCAAGAATTTAACATACTTTTCTGTTATATATTCATAATTTTGTGTCTAATTTGCTATATGCCTTGTTCACCTTATTTCTCCTTTACACATTCCATTTCGTTGCAGCTTCTTTCTTGGCTAAGTGCTTTCTCCATGAGTATTCCTTAGTAGCCATTCTTTCCCAAACGTGATTTCTTCAGAGAACCTTTCCTTTTTAAACTCACACTGATTTTATCTTTTATCCCATTCTCTTCAGTTCTGTGTTACTTGTATGTGGTTTCTTCAGATGAATACATTTGAGGTATACAGTCAATAAGAGTCTAAATTTTTAAAGTAGAAATTATTAATAAACTGGTGCTACCTGAAAAATCATTACATGCAGTCAAGCTTTTTTTTTTTTTTAAATAGGATGAAAGATATGACCATCTGGATCCTGCTGAAATGGAAAAGGTTGAAAAATATATCAGTGATGCCATGAGTTGGCTGAATAGTAAGATGAATGCACAAAACAAACTAAGTCTCACTCAAGATCCTGTGGTAAAAGTTTCAGAAATAGTAGGAAAGTCAAAGGTAAGAAGTTTACAAAATTGCCTTTTTAATGGTTTCAAGGATTAAAATTTTTTAATGAGAGTCATACTTTGGCAAATAATCAACTTGCAGAAGAACTTAGAAGAACAGAAATTTAAGGCTAATTTTTTATTTAGTTAAAAAAATTAAGATTTTAGGTATGGGGTAATTGATTTAATTTGTCATACAAGGCTGGTTTTTAAACTTCAAGAGTAATGTAGAATGAAATAAAAGCAATGTGGCAACTTTTGATTAAGTATTTCAGATTTATAGGTTGGATGAGACCTCTAAGTCTTCATTACAGAATTTTTCAGTATAAGTCTGTCTTTGACCTAGTTTGAAGTGTATAAATTTTCATGGTAAAATCTTATTCTGAGATAAACTTTTCAGTTTAAAAAACACTGCCAATGAAAATGTTGGCCAGGCGTGGTGGCTCATGTCTGTAATCCCAGCACTTTGTGGGGGTTGAGACAGCTCCTGTCTGTAATCCCAGCACTTTGTGGGGGTTGAGAAAGCAGACTGCTTGAACCCAGGAGTTAGAGACCAGCATAAACAACATGGTGAAACCCTGTCTCTACAAAAAATACAAAAATCAGCTGGGCGTAGTAGCGCATATCTGTAGTCCCAGCTACTCAGGAGGCTGAGGCAGGAGGCTCCCTTGAGCCCAGGAATTTGAGGCAGCAGTGAGCTACAATCGTGCCACTGCACTCCAGCTGGGCGACAGAGCAGGACCCTGTCTATTTAAAAAAATAAAAAGGCATCTAAATACCTATCACTAGGAAACTAGATCAATAAATTGATGCATCCATACAACACTATGCAGCCATTAAATATAGCATTTTACATATAGAGATATCTATTTAGATATAAAGATGTATACAGTGTATTGCTAAGTTAAATTACAAAACCTAAATAAAATGTGTTCATTTGTATAAATATGTGTGCTCATAGATTTGTTTATATGTATGCGTATGCATGAATATACATCTAGAAGGATATCCACCAAAGGTTAATATTCTTTATTTGTAGGAGATGGAATTTCAGGGGATTTTTTTTTTTTTTTTTTTTTTTTTTGAGATGGAGTCTTGCTCTGTCACCCAGGCTGGAGTGCAGTGGCCCGATCTCGGCTCACTGCAAGCTCCGCCTCCCGGGTTCACGCCATTCTCCTGCCTCAGCCTCCCGAGTAGCTGGGACTACAGGCACCCGCCACCTCGCCCGGCTAGTTTTTTGTAATTTTTAGTAGAGACGGGGTTTCACCGTGTTAGCCAGGATGGTCTCGATCTCCTGACCTCGTGATCCGCCCGTCTCGGCCTCCCAAAGTGCTGGGATTACAGGCTTGAGCCACCGCACCCGGCTCAGGGGATTTTAAAAATATCATTCAGTATGTTTTGGGATATGTGATTTTTTCTTTTTTTAACAAAAGCTGGTATTTTTAATAAATGCGTAATAAAAATATTTTTATTCTAACAAAGTTTTGCCAAGAAGCTATAATATATATTTTACTCCTAATGAGATGAGATGTGGAGTGTGACAAGAGCAGTTTGCAACTAAAACATTCCCCCTAGGATGTTAATCCCTATATTTCCGTCCCTGCCCCAATCTTTGTGACATTGATCTTCAAAGGTTTTTAAATTTAAGTAGTGTTTGTATAGTGTTCTTCTATTTGTACGTAAAAAGCAAGGAAATTGAAGAACATTGTTTCATTTAAATTATTAAGTTGCAGTTTACTTTCATGGCACTTTTTCCCTCAACAGAAGAGGCTACTCAGCTATTTTCAAAAAAAAAAAAAAAAGTTGTTTGTGTATTTGTATGATTCCATTTATTAGAATTGTTTTCATATAAATGTTGAAAATTTTCGATTTATGAAATAGGTGTTATTTGATGTAATTCTCATAGCAAAGCATTACACATAATGTAAAGGAAGAATTAAAAATTATTCCTGCCAAAGTAAACTATATTTGAATTATTATAAAGAAACAAGTTTTAGAAAGGTTAAGTACAAAAAATAATTGTTTACGATTCAAAAATTTTTGACTGCCACAGACATATACTAACAAAGAAGGTAAATCTTTCATGAGGCATTTGAAGAAAACAGTTGGTTATCTGGCTGAGCTAACACAAATTCAGAAAGGTGGAATTATGTGAAAATTCAGAAAGTTAATGTGAAATTTAGAAAGTTAATGGTAACTTGTTCTGTAATCATTTTAATATAATCAATTTCTTCGTGTCTTTAGGAACTGGATAATTTCTGTAACCCCATCATTTACAAGCCCAAACCAAAAGTAGAAGTTCCTGAAGACAAAGCGAAAGCTAATAGTGAACACAATGGCCCAATGGATGGACAGAGTGGAAATGAAACGAAATCAGATTCAACAAAAGACAGCTCACAGCATATTAAATCCTCCGGAGAGATGGAAGTGGACTAAGTCTTAATTTTACCTTCACATAATTCAAACAGTGCAAGTAACCACGGGGTCCATCTTTTACATCTGGTACACACAACAGATGTTCAGTTGTTCTTAACCTCTTTTTGTCATTTGTTTTTTGGAGTAGTTTTGAAAAGTGTTTTATATTGAGTGCACTTCTGTTCATTTCCATTGCTGCTTACATGAAGCTTTAGCCGAATTAGATTTACAAGACAATTTAAGCTTTCCAGATACATTTTATATCAAACATAACAGAATTGATACATAGTTGGCAACAGTCTACCTTATTTAAAGCTTCTACTGGGATAAACCTCAATTCCTTTATTCAGGAAAGGATACTTTATTGCACTATTGTTGCAGATGCATAGATTTCATTGCAACTTTATTTTGAAAAACAAATGGAAATTGATGGGGTTGAAAGCTACGGAGGCACTGACCTTTTTCTAGTTATTGTATTGTTACAATTTAAATATTAAAACAAATAAGAGCTTTCTCAACAAATTAGTCCATCTCATTGATGTACCACAGAACTCCAAAGCTTTGCTATCATCACATAAATGAACTAAATCACATGTGAAAGGGAACACACCCGATTTTATGTTAAGGTGAAACCAGCAGTTTGCTTCTTTTATTAGTAATGTGGATTGATGTTTTCTCAGAGTAACTCATCTTTTTTGCTTGAAATTTTTGATCTTGTCCTGAAGACTAGCTGCTGCTAAAACAATGCTAGCCTAAAGACACAGGAGTCTGTGACAAAATGACCTTCATGTTAAGGGGAAATGCTGTTTATCTACTCAGACATGCATCTGTGATGTTCATAGCCTTGTTTCAGTTATAATAGTTGTCTTGTTTTTTTCTTAATTGATTTTGTTAATAATACCTTAACACAGGGTAGGGAGAAGTGGCACAGTGTATTGCATTATATACATTTATCATTGATTTACCTAATGTTACCTTGTAGATTAAACACTATTAAGTGGTAATACTTGAAAAGGAGCACTTATACCGTAAGTCTTAGGAAATAATGTTTGTAATAAACTTAACTATGTTACATATCAACAGGCAAAAATATAGAATGTTACATAGTGTTGTATGATGTGATTAAATTATAGTTCCTGCTGTTAACATTACCTTTTGAAACCTTGGCTCCAGTTTTGGTGGTGCTTATACAAATTAAATGGGAAAAGGGACTGTAAACTTAAGATGCATTTTAAGGACTTTATCTGTGCTTCATCACCAAACTTGTTCACATTGTTAATTTCTGTCCAGAGACCTGAAACTGTTTTAAGTATGGGAACAGACCGAAATGATGTTTCGACCTACAAGAGACAGAAGCATAGACAAGTGTATGAGCCCTTATGTCCTTAATGCCAATCAACTAGATTGACCTAGGTTAAAATTTCAAAAGGCTCATTTTCTCCCAAAGCTAAATCTTTATATTAGGAACAACTAAATATTGACTTAAGTTGTAAAAATTGAGAGTATAATATCTTTAGGGATAGTCATTATTTCTCACAACTAGTTCTCTACGAGAGATTTTGTTTCTACAATGTAGTCGGCACTTAATGGAGAGTATGGAGTAGTGCATTTTGCAGGGATTTTTATTCAGTCTTTTGAGGGGAAGAATCTCTTTTTTGCATTAAAAAATCATATAAACAATATATTTTTAAAACTTCTAGTCTTTAAACTTTCTCTTAATTCTCTTAAAATGAAATAGGTATATCAAATAGGTGATTAAATACATTTTTTAAAAACAGATGCTTTTTATTTGTATGTTGAATGTATAGATTCATTTCAGGAAAGGCATGAAGATAATGAAAGCAAATATATAACAATACAAGTAGGGACTTTAAAGGTTTTGTTTGAGTTAAAATATCCACTCACTTGTTTAGGAGCTATGCCTCGGAAACTTCCTGGGAATAAATATGGGAACAACTTTTCTATTAATACATCTAAATTTTCTAGTATATCCTGACATTTTCCATTCCTGCTCTGAAATCACTTTTAGTTTTGTGTTTTCGTCAGATAGTACCACTAATTTTTGTAATTATATAACACTTCATTTAGTAACTTAAATACATCCATATATATATACTTTGTCTACCCAATTATTCAACTTAAAAGATAATTTCAAAAGCAATTTAGCCTTATAATGTATTTATTTAATTCATTAATGAGAGAGAGTGCTCTCTGTAATATAGCTTTGGGTAGACGGTCTAATTCAGTCCAATTTTAATCTACATTAAAATATGCAATGCTAGACAGATTTTCAAAATAAAAAGCTATTATTTCAGAAATTATTTTAAAAGATACATAGTAAAACAGTGTTTTCCTATGGTAAGCAAATAAGAATTAAGTTTGTAGGGAATATTTAGAATGATTAATATAAATTAGTATACTTTGGCTCTGTACTCTTGATAGCCAGTTATACTGTAATTATAAAAAACAATTGTTAAATAATATAACAGAAGTTTGTGATGTTTTAATTCCTTAGCAGTAATGGAAAATTATTAAGTTTTGGCCAGGTGCCATGGCTAACGCCTGTAATCCTAGCACTTTGGGAGGCCAAGGCATGCAGATCACCTGAGGTCAGGAGTTCAAGACCAGCATGGCCAACATGGTAAAAAACCCCGTCTCTACTAAAAATACAAAAAAGTAGCCAGGCATGGTGGTATGTCCCTTGTAATCTCAGCTACCCGGAAAGCTCAGGCAGGAGAATCACCAGGAGAGAGAGGCTGCCGTTAGCCGAGATCGTGCCACTGCACTCCAGCCTGGGCAACAGAGCAAGACTCTCAAAAAAAAAAAAAAAAAAAAAAAATTAAGTTTTACAAAAAACTAGAAAGAGCACAGCAAAGAATATGGCTATTGAAATAACAGATAAACTTGATTTTGAAAAGGATAACAAGGCTGGTCACGGCAACTCACACCTGTAATCCTAGCACTTTGGGAGGCTGAGAAGGGAGGATCACTTGAACCCAGGAGTTCAAGACCAGCCTGGGCAACATAGTGAGACCCTGTCTCTAGAAAAAATAAAAACTTAGCAAGGCATGGTGGTGCACACCTGTAGTCCCAGCTACTCTGGAGGCTGAGGTGGAGGATCACTTAAGCCTGGGAGGTCAAGGCTGCAATGAGCCATGATCATAGCACTGTACTCCAGCCTGGGGCAACAGAGTGAGGCCCTGTCTCAAATACATAAAAGGCAGTGGCTCACACCTGTAATCCCAGCACTTGGGAGGCTGAGGCGGGTGGATCACGAGGTCAGGAGACCAAGACCATCCTGGCTAACATGATGAAACCCCGTCTCTACTAAAAAGTACAAAAGAATTAGCCAGGCGTGGTGGCAGGCGCCTGTAGTCCCAGCCACTCAGGAGGCTGAGGCAGGAGAATGGCGTGAACCCAGGAGGCGGAGGTTGCAGTGAGCCAATATTGCGCCACTGCACTCTAGCCTGGGCAAGAGAGAAAGACTCCATCTCAATAAATAAATAAATAAATAAATAACAAGTCATTTACTAAGAAGAGCTAAAGGAAAGAAAGGTTTCTTACACTTTTTTCCTTTTTTGGGGGGGGGGAGGGGTGTCAATTTTCAGTATAGTAAGAGCTAAAGGTGAGAAGTAAAGGTTTCTTAGACTTTTTTTTTTGGAGGGGGGTATCAATTTTTAGTATATTTGTGATTAATTCCATGATAGAAGTCTTTAAAGAGAATTTTGGGGCTCAATTTAACATGTCACTGTTAAAGCACTTAATCCAAATTAGCCCATCTTTTAACTGGTTTGAAAAATCTATATTTATTAAAGGCAGTAGACATCTGAATATAGTAATCAAATTATCTGATTTTGGTTTAACTCCAAATACATACAACCATTCCTCCATTTTCATAAATTTGAAAAATAATAAGCCTCTCCCATTAGGATTTTCTGTTTTGTAGTAAATAGTTGGTATTTGATAGTCCACAATTAAAGTCATTGCATTAATTTTACAAATTATAGATTTAGAAATGATTCTTAAGTGATTGGTAAAATATAACTTTCTCAGTTTTTAAAAGTCTACAAAACATTTTTCTTTTGAGACAGAGTATGGCTTTGTTATCCAGGCTGGAATGAAATGGTATGATCTCAGCCCACTGCAACCTCCACCACCTGAGTTCAGGCGATTTTTCTGCCTCAACCACCTGAGTAGCTGGGACTACAGGTGCATGACACCACACCCAGCTAATTTTTATATTTTTAGTAGATACAGAGTTTTGCCATGTTGGCCAGGCTGGTCTTGAACTCTTAAGCTCCTGACCTCAGATAATCCACCCACCTCAGACTCCCAAAGTGCTGGGATTACAGGCGTGAGCCACGTACCCGGCAAAAATTTTTGCTTTTAAAGTTAGTGTTATTTTGTGGTTAATCTAAAGTTTCGAATTGCAAGCAGAATTTGTTTTTTTGATATTTGTATAAACTGTTAACGAGAAGCATAGCTAATTGTACATATCAATATACATTTAAAATCTGGTAACACTGGTTAAATAGCCCTTGATGACTTTTCCTGTGGCATGAGAGGGATATGCTTATAAAGATTAATTCTGATACTATCCTCTTATTAACTACAGTATGTTTTGCAAAAATCAGTCCACTTAGCAAACTAATCTTTGTAAAGCAGTCAGTTTCAGAAGATACTTTTTTATCAAAAAAGATAGCAGGTTTAACATTATACCTTTCGGTTTTTGCCCAACGTTTGATTTAATATAAAGTAAGAATATAAAATAATTTTAAGAAGCATATAATTTCTTTTGATAAAAAGTAACAAAAATCTAATGCAGATCAAAGAGCAAGGCTTTTAAACAAAACAAGCAAAAAGAAACTTTAGCTATTTAACTCACATCTCTAATTTAAAATGCATGAAAATTACATTCTTTGTTTTTGTTTTTGTTTTGTTTTTGAGACAGTCTCACTCTGTCACCCAGACTGGAGGGCACGATCTCTGCTCACTGCAGCCTCCACCTCCTGGGGTCAAGCCTCAAGCAATTCTCCTGTCTCAGCCTCCCAAGTAGCTGGGATTACAGGCACCCATCATCATGCCCAGCTAATTTTTGTATTTTTAGTAAGACGGGGTTTCACCGTGTTGGCCAGGCTGGTTTTGAACTCCTGACTTCAAATGATCTATCCACGTCCACCTCCCAAAGTGCTGGGATTACAGGTGTGAGCCATGGCACCCGGTCAATGTTCTTTTATATATTCATGTTTTCTAACAAAACAGCTTTGGATTTATAATGCTGCCAGATGTCATTACAAATTTTTTTCTAAATTCAAAGGTAATTATTTCCAACAATAAAAGGGCACCTGGAATTTTCAGAACATTAAAAAACTGAAACCGCTTAGAAGAAAAGAAGAAACCTAAATGTCTATGGAAGTGATCAGTGTTAAGTGGGTGATGGCTCTTTCATCTTCCTTATCCCTAAGGATACTTCTAACATGTTGTTAGAATAAGTATTAAAAGAAAAAGTAGGTTTGCTGAAAAACGTTACTAAATGACTTGGTGCTGCTCCCAAGTCAAAGAAACAAAGCTAATTCAAACAATGTACATTTGGTTCAGTCACGCAAGTCAAAATCCATAACAAAAAAAAAATTAATAGTATGCTCTTTGCTTTGAAATCTCTAATTTATTATCATGCCCTAAGTCACAGGATGATTATTAGGAAAATGTCATTGACACCTAAAAATTACCTATCCTGTAAAGAGACTGGTGAAATTCAACATATTTTAAATAATTTAATTGCTTTATAGCATATAAACTATAAATAAAAATGATCTTTGTCTTTCTTTTATCTTGCTTTATCCTCTTATCCAATTCTAGACTCTTAAATAATCACTGTATTTTTCTCAAGTATTTGTTATTTTTTATTATCCTTTAGATCTTTTTGTTCATGGTTTTTTAAAAATAGTTTCACTGATAATCCAGTCACTTGGATAGTTAATTTTATTTTTGTTTCCTTTTAATACTTATTCTTCCTGTTAAGGGTTTCTTGGCTTTAAATTCGTATGATAAGCCATGTTATTTGTGTCATTTAATAGTAGCATTCTGAAGTGTGTGTGTGTGTGTTCATATATATATATATATATATAGTATTCTAGCCTTGGAATACTTTAATTCTGGACCAAAAGAGGTCAATTTTGTGAGTATTGCCTATTAAGCAAACAACATCCTTCATTTTTAATCCAAATATCAATTTGACAGAATAACAAGGGTCAGAAATTCAGAATAGCTGTTAAACACCTTTGATTCTTTGCTGCTGTCTGGTTATGTACATGTGTTGTGCATCTTCCTTATTTTTTTAGTTTCCTAAATTTTTTGCTTCTGGGGACTTGAGTATTTTAAAATGTTCTTAAAATCTACCCAGAATGTAGATGTTAAAATGTAATTAGAGGCCCCGTGCATTGGCTCACGCCTGTAATCCTAGCAGGTGGATTGCCTGAGCTCAGGAGTTTGAGACCAGCCTGGGCAACATGGGGAAACCCCGTCTCTACTAAAAATACAAAAAATTAGCTGGCTGTGGTGGTGCATGCCTGTAGTCCCAGCTACTCGGAGGCTGAGGCAGGAGAATCACTTGAACGCTGACGAAACCCCATTTCTACTAAAAATACAAAAAATTAGCCGGGTGTGGGGGCGGGCGCCTGTAGTCCCAGCTACTCGGGAGGCTGAGGCAAGATAATTGCTTGAACCCAGGAGGCGGAGGTTGTGGTGAGCTGAGATCCTGCCACTGCACTCCAACCTTGGGGGACACAGCGAGACTCTGTCTCAAAAAAAAAAAAAAAAAAAAAAAAGTAATTAGAAATGGAAATCTAGGTAAAGGAAGCTTTAAAGTGTTGTATTTTTTCCCTGAAATAAACTTTTATGATTTAATGTCTTGGAAAGAGACTCACATTAAAAGTGGTTTTTATATTTAGTAGGATAAAGCCATTGTTATTTAATACCACAGCAAATAGAAGCAATTTTTAATGAGGTTACTGAATTGTTTAGTATTCGTAAGGTGGCATCCAAGTCATCTTTTCTCTTCTCCAACCATTATTAAAATAACTTGACACTTTGGGAGGCCAAGCTGGGCAGATCACCTGAGGTCAGGAATTTGAGACCAGCCTGGCCAACACGGTGAAACCCCATGTCTACTAAAAAAAAATACAAAAATTAGCTGAGCATGGTGATGTGCACCTGTAATCCCAGCTACTCTGGAGGCTGAGGCAGGACAATAGCTTGAACCCAGGAGGCGGAGGTTGTGGTGAGCCAAGATCGCGCCACTGCACTCCAGCCTGGGCGACAGAGCAAGACTCCATCTCAAGGAAAAAATAAAAAATAAAATAATTTATGTATGTAATGACTGGCTCTAGTCATTATGGAAAATAACTTTTGGCAGTTTAGTTCCTACTTGTTAACAATTCCTCTTTTTAAGAGAGGTACTACATTTGATTTCTCAATTTTCCAGTTTGTTTTCAATACAAACAGCAACCATTGAAATGCACGAAATTGTTATCAAGTGATGTTTCTATAAAAATAATTGAGATTCACCTGTAATAGACCCTTTAGCTTTAATAAGCAGACATGAGAATGGTTTATGATCTTAAGTTGGTAACATTCTAGAAATATATATTTGTCATACAATTTTAGTTCACAAACATATCCATAAGAATGTTTACACATGGCAGTATCAAAGCATATAAAATATTTTCTATGTATGTAAATTGCATCTTTATGCTAGTGAACAAAGTAGCAATAAATGTAGTTCATTTTTGGATGGCAGTACACATTGTTAACAATCGTGTAATTATAATAAATATGTCTACCTACTCCTTGAACCATGAATTTTGCACACCTGAGATTTAATTTTCACCTATTGAACTGTATTGATTTGATGATGGTCTGTGGACAGATCATCAAGTTCATTTACAAAAATGTACTTGGCAATGAGGGTTTTTAAGTAACCTGGCAAAATTTTCAAACCTTCAGATACTATTGATTCTGAAAACTAAAATAGTACTTTGCTAATGTTGGAAGTGTTGTTAGAGAAGAACCCAGGAATAAATGAATTTGAAGACTTTAGAAATTCTCAACAGGCAAAGGGAAGCTTCCTGCCCCAGTGATTCTGATAATAGCTCCTCAGTTTTGAGGATTGCTGTTCCTGATAAAAATGTGTCAAATAGCTTAGCATGCTGGGATAAGAAAATGGCTGAGGTCCCCTGGTCTAGACTGGAGCATTTGGTGCTTAATTTTTTTGTGGTTGGACAACTTGGGAAATTTGAAGGATTTGGAGCCTCAATCCAGAAAAGTGTTTATACGCCTATGCACTTTAAACTTTCCAATGAAATGCAAGTAGAGTCTAGAAGGCTGAGTAACTGGCAGTTCATTCCTATTTCACTAACTCCTGAATTTGGAAGAATAAGAGAGAGTTTTGCTTTAAATCAAAAACCTGTTCCTAGTGATTAATGAGGTTAAGAGATGGTAACCTTTCAGAGGTGAAGAAGGAATGTCTGTAAGTACCCAATACTGTATCCACAAAATTTTACCATTTTAAAAGGTAAGGAAATAGGTTCAAGACAGTTCAGACATCCTGCAGTTGCCAGAAGGCAGTATGAAGCCAGTTGTGTCCAGCTGTGGTGATAAAGCAGTATAAACCTGAAAGTATTTGTGTATTAGGCAAAAATCAGGTTAAATTTAGGTAAATAGGGAAGAAACAATGTGTAATAAAATGAACCCTGTTAAAGGCAACAGAGAAGCAAAGAAATCACTAACAAATCCAAATATCTAAGTAGTTACAGTAAGTACCATAAACTTGCCAGTTTAAAGACCACATGTGGGCCAGGCGTGGGGTGCGGTGGCTCACGCCTGTAATCCCAGCACTTTGGGAGGCCGAGGCGGGCAGATCACAAAGTCAGGAGTTCAAGACCAGCCTGGCCAATATGGTGAAACACCATCTCTACTAAAAAATACAAAAAAAAATAGCCGAGTGTGGTGGCGTGCGCCTGTAGTCCTAGCTACTTGGGAGGCTGAGGCAGAAGAATCCCAAAAAAAAAAAAAAAAAAAAAAAAAAAACACACACATTTGGTTTACAGACACTTCTTAAACATAATGATGTAATAGTTGAAAATAGGTGGGAAAAGATATACTAAAAATCTATCAAAAGAGAAGTGTGACAATCAGATAAAATTGATTTTGCTTTGGAATTACCTTAAAATTGATTTTAAGGTAAAATAATAAAGGGAGTGTTGGAATAAAGAGTAAGCTTTTAACAATGATAAATGGAGCAATTCACCAGGATTATAACTCTGAAACAGCCTCAAAATATATGAAGCAATTCACAATGAGAAGCTGAAACCCATAAGAATAGTAATAGGCCATGTGCGGTGGCTCACGTCTGTAATCCCAGCACTTTGGGAGGCTGAAGCAGGCACATCATTTGAGCCCAGGAGTTTGAGACCAGCTGGGCAACATGGTGAAACCCTGTCACAAAAAAATTTTAAAAGCCGGGCATGGTGAATAAATACGTAAAAGAATAGAGCAAAATTTAAAAGCTGGATCTTTTCAGTAATATATAATAAACTGTCACTGGACTATTAGGTAAAACTTTTCCAAGTACACATGGAATAACATATTTACAAAAATTCATTATAGTAGACCACAAAGCAAAACTTAAAACTTAAGATCATAATAGTTTTTCAGACAAGAGAAATCACCGTATGAGACAAGATTAGAAATCACCTATGAAATAGAGTATGGTGACTATAGTTAACAGCATACGCATATATTTCAAAGTAACTAGAACAGAGAACTGGTCATGTTCCCAACACAGAAATGATAAATACTTGAGGTGACAGATACCCTAAATATCCTGACTTTATCATTACACATTCTATGCATGTAACAAAATACCACATACACTCCACTAATATGTATAAATACCAGTTTTGAAATGTTTTTAATTTTAAAAAATTATGTAGATACTCCAAGACACGCCAAATGTCCATATGCTTGGATTGAAAGAATTAACTTTTAGAAATGTAAAATCATGTTGAAAATTAGAAGATACTTCAAATGACAGTCAATATTAAGTTACTTTAGCAACCGTACCCCTTAAACTCCAACTTCTTTTTAATATACTCCATTTTTCCCATTGCATCTATCCCTATATATATATGTGTGTGCATGTATGTATACATGTTAACTGTAAAATGTATCTTCCCACTCCATAAGGGCAGCAATTTTTATCTTTCCCATACAACTACAAGGATGCCTGGCACATAGTAAGGATACAATTTTTAAATAAATGGAAGCTGCATCTAAGACTTGGTAGCATGCAACTAAAGTGTTAGTTTATATGCTTTAATGCATATACTGAAAATGATGATTTAATGACATACTCATCCAAGTAGAGATAGACAACAAACCAAAAGAACTTGGAGGGAATTAATGGCATAAATTGATAATGGAATTTTCCCAAGATGGTGTGCCTCAGCCACTTGGAAATAGCAAAATAATGCATAAAGATCCACTCTGTGAGCTAAAACACACGCACACACACACACGGAAATTCACGGGAATAGCAAAAGACACCCCAGATCCTGAGGAGGAGAAGGTGGACAAGTGGCCCCCATGATAGTCTCTGGCTGATAAAAGTGAGTGACACTCCAGTACATGAGAGGGGCAGAGAGCCAGTTTCCGTGACTCACCTTTCCACTAGGAATCCGTGCAATTCAGGCCAAGGGAGAATAACTTGTTTCTCTCAAACCCCGGGAGATAACCTGGGGAGAGGCTAAGAGACAGACACCAGGAAAAGCTGCAGCCATTTTACTGGACTTGGAACTGAGATGAGGACGCAGTCTTTAACTGGGGCTTATACAAAGTCAGTCACTGGCCACGTGGCAGAAGGGGCCGTTGCAGGCGTTTTAGTCTCTGTCTGGGGATTGGAGCACATGCTCTGAGCAGGAAATGGTCCCCATGGCCAGAATTCAGCGGCGAGTATGGAGAGTGCCCCAACACTAGTCGTTGGAATTGGGCTCCCTACCACCGCAGGACTAGAGGACTGGAGCGGCAGGAGAGTTGCTGACGCTGAGGTTTATCATGGGTGGCGAGACTTGAAACCAGAGACAGCCTTGCAAGCTAGAACCAGTCTGCATGTGTCTGGGTACCCTACCTGCTCCCTTGGTCAGTCGGAAGAGTGCCCCACCAGTTACAAGGAGTGGGAGGTGCACTCCACTCTGTCTTGCCTGGATTGGGAGCAATGGGTCAAATTCCTCTTTCCTTGCAAAGACATCAGTGTCAGGGGTGCATTCTCTGCAGTACACTCGTAGTCCCACTCATTCAGAGTAACTTTAGCGGCCCAAGTCACGTTTCCCTTCCTGTGCAAAGATCTTGGTACAGTGGCACTCTCTCCACTCCAAACCCAAGCATATTCCAGGCATTTGGAGCAACCACGTTCCTGGATTAGCAGCCTGAGCTGCTCCTCCCTTTTCCTGGAAAGACCTTATTGCACCAGTAGTACCTCCACTCCTTGCCAGGGTACATTTTCAGTCATTCAGAGTACACAGTAGCCTAGATTAGGAGACAGAGTTGCCCCTCCCTTACTGTGTAGAGAACTTGGTGCAGCAGGGCCCTCTTGGCCCCCACACCCAGGCATATCTTCAGGAGTCTGGAGCACTGGATCATCTGGATTAGCAGCCTGAGCTGCCCATCCCTTTCCCTGCAAAGACTTTGTTATAGCAGCAGTTGTTCACTGTTCACCAGTGGACACATTTCCAGGTCACTGGGCATCTGCTCACCTAGATTAGGAGCCTGAGGTGCCCTTTCCTTCCTGTGCACAGATCTTGATACAGTGGTGCACTCTCTGCTCCATGCCCAGATGTAACTCCAGGCTTTCAGTGCACCTGCCCCCTGGAATAAGAGTTTAAGCCACCTTCCCATTCCACACACAAAGAACTTGGTGCAACAGCACTCCCTCTGCTCCACTCCCAGATGTAACTCCAAGCATTTGGCACACCTACTCCCATGGATTAGGAGTTTGAGTCACCCCTGCTTTCCCTCTTGTGGTAGCAGTTTCTCTGCTCCTGCCCTGGGCTTATCTATACCTGATTTTGTTACCAGTGGAAGGTATCTGAGTTACTGGCAACAAATCCATACAGGTCTGCAGCAACTTCAATTCTTGCATCCTCAGAAGAAAGAATTTGACTCAGGGGCATAAAGCAGAAAAAGAGACCAAGGCAAGTTCCAGAGCAGGAGTAGAAGTTTATTTAGAAAGGCTTTAGAAGAGGAAAGAAAGGAAAGTTCACTTGGAAGAGACCTAAGTTGGCACCTGAAGGTCAAGTGTGACATTTAACTGTGATCCTACTTTATAGGCTCACCTTTTTCCCATGACTCTTCCCTTAGGATGGGCTGCTTGCATGCACAGTGCCCTCCTTTTGCTTGGGAGGTGAACATGTGCAGTGTGTTTAGGAAGTTGTATGTACGCCCATCTGAGACTTTCTTCCTTTTTCCAGTGGAGTGCCCCTGGAACATCCTACTCTGCCATTTTCTCTCTTAATATGCATGCCCAGGAAGTTGCCTCTCCCCGGCATCTGCATTCAGTTAACACTTTAGTGCAACAGGTGTGGACCATCAAGAAATGGCCTCTCCCTGGCACCAACTGCCAATATATCACTTTTAAATAGGCAATGCAATAACTGCTGAACCATCACCCAGCATTCCTAGTGGGTTTGCAGGAGATCCCTTTCCTGCCCCACTCATGCCTGTTTAACTACCTGTAACTGCTTGAGGCACACCTGCTTCCCCGAATTAGGAGGTTGAGCTACCCCTCCTATCCCCTGCAATGTCTTTGTTGCAGCAGCAGTTTCTCAGCTCCTTGCTGAGACATATTTCTAGGCATTTGGCTCACCCACTCACCTGGATTAGGAGCCTGAGCCATCCCACCCCTTCAGGTGCACAGATCTTAGTTGCAGTCATGCTCTATCCACTCAATGCTTGGTCATATCTTCAGGCATTTGGAGCACCCACTCCTAGATTAGGAGGTTAGACTGCCCCTTTTCCATGCAGAGAACTTGGGTCCGTGGAGATCCACCCACTGGAAAGCCCCCACCCACTTGGAGCTGGTGCCTGTTGCTGCCATTGGAGAACCTGTACGCAGGCCTGCCCAGTCTGATCCCACCCATCTTTGCCCTTCTCCAGGTCTTATCAGGGAGCTCAGACCACTGTACATTCCATAGCCCATGCCTGAAGCAACAGAGGGTTTCTCCCAGTAAAGAAGGATCAAGTATATACCCATCTGCATCAGCCACAACTGACTCTTACCATAAGCATCACCTACTGGCCTGGAAGTTGAATGGAACAACACAATAGGAAATCTGCTGACACAAGCATGCAACTCTGGAGAATAAGAAAAGTTTCCTAACACCTCCTCCACCCCAGCCACACAGGAGCCAATGAGGATGCTCATATGCCCAGTACCCTGCTGCTACAGTGTTTGGAAAAGCCACCATATAAAAATTATCTATAACCAGGCAACTTAGACTCTGCCACCAAAATTACCCAAAACCAAAACCAAAGCACCCTACACAAAATACATTATAGACATCCCTTCAAGGGAGAAACAAATGAAATGAAAGCAAGTTAAAAATATATATATAAGGAGAGATAGCTTCTCCAGTGAGAAAAAACAAGAGAAACAACACTGAAAGTAATTTAAAAAAAAAACAAAAAAACCGATACAACACCCTCAAAGGATTATGCTAACTCTCCAGCAACAGATCCCAACCAAAACAGACTCTTTGAAATACTAGATAAAGAACTCAAAGTACTCCAGACTGGGGTGACAGAGCAAGACCCTGTTTGAAAAAAAAAAAAAAATTCAAAGTAGATTTTACAGAAGCTCAATGGGATTCAAGAGAAAGCTGAAAACCAACACAAAGAAATCAGAAAAACAATTCAAGATATGAAAGCTGAGACATCATTTTAAAAACCCAAACAGAACTTTAGGAAATGAGAAATTAATTGAAGGAATTACAAAATACAGTTGAAATATTTAACAACAGTCTAGACGAAGTGGAAGAAAGAATTTGACAGCTGAAAGACAGGCCCTTCTAATTAGACAGACAAAAATTTAAAATAATTTTTTAAAAGAAGGTCTTAAATAAATATGAGTCATAGATATTCCAGAAAAAAAAAAAGTACAAAGTATGGAAAACCTATTTGAGAAAATAATTCAAGAAAACTTCCCTAGCCATGGGAGACATTTAGACATCCAGATATAAGACACTCAGAGAACTCCTGGAAGATACATTGCAAGAAGAACTTCACCAAGGCATATGGTCATTAGACTATCCAAAGTCAACAAGAAGGAAAAAATTCTAAGACTGGCCAAGAGAGAAAAGACTAACCACCTATAAAGAAAATTCCATCATACTGATAGCAGATTTCTCAGCAGAAACCCTACAAGCCAGAAGAGATTGGGGACCTATTTTTAGCCTCCTTAAAGAAAAAAAAAAATGCTAGCCAAGTATTTTATATCCTACCAAACCAAGTTTCATAAGTGAAGGAGAAATAAAGTCTTTCCCAGACAAACAAATGCAAAGGAAATTTGTCATCAGTAGACCAGTCCTGCAAAAAATGCTCAAAGGAGTTCTAAACATGGAAACAAAAGGGCAATATGCACCACCACAAAAGAACACATAAGTACAAAACTCACAGATCCTATAAAGCAGTTACATAATTGAAACTCCATGGCAACTAGCTAACAATGCTATGACAGGAAAAAAACCTCACATATCAATATTAACTTTGAATGTAAATGGACTAAATGTTCCACTGAAAAATGCAAAAGCAAGCAGAAATAGCCATTCTCATATTAGAAAAAACAGACTTTAATTCAACAAAAGCAAAAAAAAAAAAAAAAAGACAAAGAAGGGCACTATATAATGCTAAAGTGTTCAAAACAACAAGAAGATTTAACCTAATTAAACATATATGCATACAATACAGGAGCACCCAGCTTCATCAAGCAAATACTACTTGAACTAAGAAAATGAATTGATAGAAATACAATAATAATGGGGGACTTCATCCCACTGACATCACTAGACAGATCATTAAGGCAGAAAATCGACAAAGAATCTCTGGACTTAAACTGGATGGAGACCTAATGGACCTAAGGACCTAATAGACATTTACAGAACATTCCATCCAACAACAGCAGAATATATATATATATATATATTTGAGAAAATAATTCAAGAAAACTTCCCTAGCCATGGGAGACATTTAGACATCCAGATAGAGACACTCAGAGAACTGTGTGTGTATATATGTATATACACACACACACACATATATATATACTTATCTGCACATGAAACATTTTCCAAAACTGACCATGTGCTTGGCCTTAAAGCAAGTCTCAGAGAAAAAAAAAAAAAAAAAAAAAAACAGAGATCAAGTATCTTCTTGGACCGCAGTGGAATAAAACTAGAAATCAATACCAGCCTAGGCATGGCAGCTCATGCCTGTAATCCCAGCACTTTTGGAGGCCAAGGTAGGGGATAACCTGAGGTCAGGAGTTCAAGACCAGCCTGGCCAACATGGTAAAACTCCATCTCAACTAAAAATACAAAAAAAAAAAAAAAATTAGCCCAGTGTTGTGGGAGGCACCTATAATCCCAGCTACTCGGGAGGCTGAGGCAGAAGAATTGTTTGAACCCAGGAGGTGGAGGTTGCAGTGAACTGGGATCGTGCCATTGCACTCTAGCCTGGGTGACAATAGTGAGACTCTATTGAAAAAAAGAAAAGAAAAGAAAAGAAGAAGAGAGGGAGAGGGAGAAGAGGGGAAGAGGGAAAGTAACTAAAATAGCATGGTACTGGTACAAAATAGACACATAGATCAATGGAACAGAATAGAGGACCCAGAAACAAAGCCACATACCTATAACCAATTGATCTTTGACACAGTCAACACAAATTAATTATGGAGAAAGGACACCCTATTCAATAAATGGTGCTGGGAAAAATGGCTTGCCATGTGCAGAAGAATGAAACCGGACCCCTATTTCTTACCATATATAAAAATTAAGATGGACTGAAGACTTAAATATGACACCTGAAACTAAAAAAAAAAAAAAAAAAAAAACTTTTGTTTTTGTTTTGGGGTTTTCTGTTTTTTTGTTTTGTTTTGTCTTTTTGAAAATGGAGTTTTTGCTTTTGTTGCCCAAGCTTGAGTGCAATGGTGTGATCTCGACTAACTTCAATCTCCCCCTCCTGAGTTCAAGCAATTCTCCTGCCTCAGCCTCCTGAGTAGCTGGGATTACAGGCACACGCCACTATGCCTGGCTAATTTTTTGCATTTTTAGTAGGAATGGGGTTTCACCATGTTAGCCAGGCTGGTCTCGAACTCCTGACCTCAGGTCATCCACCTGCCTTAGCCTCCCCAAGTGCTGGGATTATAGGCGTGAGCCATCACACTCAACTAAAAAACTCTTAGAAGAAAATCTCAGAGAAAAACATTGGCCTAAACATTCTGGACATTAGCCTAGACAAAGAATTTATGATGAAGACCCAAAAGCAAATGCAACAAAATTTTTAAAAATAGACAAATGAGATTTAATTAAACAAAAGAGCTTCTGCACAGGAAAAGAAATAATCAACAGAGTAGACAGACAACCTACAAAATGGGAGAAAATAATTGTATTATGCCTCCAGCAAAGGACTAATATTCAGAATGTGTAAGGAACTTAAATCAACAAGAAAAAAAATACCATTAAAAAGTGGGCAAAGGACATGAGCAGACATTTCTCAAAAAAGACATACAAGTAACCAACAAACATAAAAAATGCTCAACATCACTAGTCATCAGAGAAATACAAATTAAAACCACAATGAGATACCATTTCATATCAGTCAGAATGGCTATTATTAAAAAGTCAAAACATAACAGATGTTGGAGAGGATGCAGAGAAAAGGAAAGGCTTATACACTATTGATGGGCATAAAATAGTTTAACCTCTATGGAAAATAGCATGGAGATTTCTCAAAGAACTAAAAATAGAACTACTCTTCAATCTAGCAACCCCACTTCCGGGTATCTACCCAAAGGAAAGGAAATCATTGTATAAAAAAAAAGACACCTGCACTCACATGTTCATCGTGGCACTATTCACAATAGCAAAGTCATAGAACTAACCTAAGTGTCAATCAATGATTGACTGGATAAGTAAAATGTGGTATATATACACCATGGAATACTATGCAGCCATAACAAAGAATTAAATCAAGTCCTTTGAAGCAACATAGATAAAGCTGGAAGCCATTATCTTAAGGGAACTAACTCAGAAACAGAAAAGCAAATAACACATTTTCTCACTTATAAGTGGGAGCTAAACATATGGACATAAGGATTTAAATAATAGACACTAGGGACTCCAGAAGGGCAGAGGGTGGGAAATGGGGAGGACTGAAAAATAACCTATTGATATAGGAGCTAAAAAGGAGTTATTTAGGCAGTTAGTAAGGGTAGAAGAGATCTCAGTGGAATTTTCTTTTAATCAAAAAGCAGCCCCCAAATCATTTCTTTTCTAACAAAAAACAGCCTTTTTGAAAAGTCAAGCTGCAAGCATAGATAAGGAAAGCTTGCATAGGTGAATGCCTGCAGCTGTTACCAATAGAAAAGGGATACCTGAAAGTCAGGTATATTCAACACGGAGGTTTTCTCCTCCTTTTTCTTTGTTGCCACGTGTGCAAGTGTCATGGCACCAGCCAGGTAGAGACCCCATCTGCATAGTAAAAGATTAGGGTGGGAAGGCCAGCCACCTCACATGTTATATAAATAGCACACCTGGTCCAACCAATCCTCTGGACCCTATATAAATCAAATACTGCCTCCTGAAGCTCGTCTATAAAACCAACCACATCTTGCCCCAAACTCAGAAACTCACTTGGGCCCCCTTCCTCTGCATGAGGAAGCTGTCTCTTCTTTCTTCCACATATTAAACTTTCCACTGTTAAAGCACTTTGTGTGTGTCTGCATCTTCAATTTCCTTAGCGCGAAACAAGGAACTTCAGGTATTTCCCCAGATAAACAATGCCACTTCACTATCAGGTACAATGTTCACTATTCAAGTAATGGGTATAACTAGAAGCCCAATGCCCACCAGTAAGAAGTATACCCATGTAACAGACATCTACATGTACCCCCTAAATCTAAAAAAAAAAAAAAAAAAAAAAATTCAGACAGGGCTTAACTTCATTGCTCAGGCTGGAGTGTAGTGGTGCGATCTTGACTCACTGCAGCCTCAACCTCCTAAGCTCAAGTGATCCTCCAACCTTAGCCTCCCAGGTAGCTGGGACTACAGGCATGTGCCACCATGCTTGGCTAATTTTTTATATTTTTAGTAGAGACAGGGTTTCATCATATTGCTCACACTGGTCTCAAATGCCTGGGCTCAAGCAATCTACCTGCCTCAGCCTCCCAAAGTGCTGAGATTACAGGTGTGGGCCACTGCATCTGGCCATAAAATAAAATTTAAAAAAAGAAAAAAATAATAATATATATATTTTAAAAAACAGACAAGCCTCTGGCAAATTTGATCAAGGTAAGTATACATATAAGCATTAAAGAAATTGATTTTGAGTTTAAAATCTACCTATTAAAAATATACCATTCCCTGATAGTTTTACGAACAAATATTCTAGGAATAAGTAAGTCCTTTTGAACTTAAATGCTATAGAAACTTGGAAAAGAATACTTCCTAACTCCTCATATAAAGCCAGTTTCATTGTATACACTTGATATCAAACCAGAAAAGTTTGGTATAAAGAACAAAAGTACTTTTCTAAATTTGCTCATGAACATAGACACAATAAATTATAAATTTTCTAAATTCCAGCAAACCGAATTCATAAATATATAAAAAGTATACTATCAAATTGGTGGTATCCCAAGAATGCAAGGATGGTTTAATGTTAGAAAATCTACATCATTCCCCATATCAACAGACTAAGGAAGGAAAACATATATGATTATAATAACAAATACTGAAAAACTATTTAATCAAAATCACTCTTTCATGATTTTAAAATAGTTTTATACCACTCGTTAGTCTAAGCCACCATCATCTCTCACCTACATGATTATTACAATGTACTAAACTGGCCTTCTTCACATCTATTCCCAATATGGAATTCAAATTTGATCTTTTTAAAACTTGCATCAGATACATGCTGCTTTTCTGGTTAGAACACTCCATGGTTTTCCATAGCACTCAAAATAAAATCCAAAGTCTTTACCATAACCTGTAAGATCTACATGATTTGTACCATTAACTCTTTGACCTCATATTTTACATCTTTCCTCCTTGATGACAAAGCCCCAATATGATGGTCATCTTTTGTTTTAAGAGAGTTGTAGGGCCAGGCATAGTGGCTCACGCCTGTAATCCCAGCAATTTGGGAAGCCAAGGCAGGCAGATCAAAAGGGCAGGAGATCAAGACTATCCTGGCTAACATGATGAAACCCCGTCTCTACTAAAAATACAAAAACTTAGCCAGGCATGGTGGCAGGCACCTGTAATCCCAGCTACTCAGGAGGCTGAGGCAGGAAAATCACTTGAACTTGGGAGGCGGAGGTTGCAGTGAACCAAGATCATGCTGCTGCACTCCAGCCTGGCCAACAGAGCAAGACTCCGTCTCAACAACAACAAAAAAGAGAGTTGTAAAACTATTGAAAAGGAGAAAAAGACCATTTCTCCTCCACAGAGCAATAAGACTAGTTAATGGCTGATTTTCAATGTAAATTATGAACTCCAAGAGACAAAGGAATGAAATGTCCACTACTTCAAGTAGTGAAGAAAAAGGGAAAATATCTATTAACCTAGAATTCTACACCCAGTAAAAATACCCTTCAAAAATGAAGACAAAATACTCTCTCATATAAAAACTCTTTGGTTCTACCAAATATGCACCAAAAATAATACTAATAGAGAATTCTTCAGAAAGAAGAAAAATGTAAGAAAAAGACTACACCAGAAAACACAAATAAGTATGAGAGTAAATCTAAATGAATATTAAACATATTAGTTATTGATCACAATATGAGAACTGTAATTCATAACAAATAATGTTCTAAAAAGTACCTACCCAAAACCAGGTCCTGAGTTGAAAAGCACATTTTATCTCAGATGGTTGTCTTCTTGGCAGCAACAAAAATAAAATGCTACTAAATTAGTTTGAGACAGTTGCCATGTTTACATACTTATAGACCTATATCCACACATAGATATATATCCACACAGGTGTGTGTATATTTGTATACATATATATAAACCTGTTAAAATTTAATTCCATATGTATCACAATTATATTGCTATCTCCCACTATAGATGCTTTTTAAAAAAATCATGTTCTTGAATTTCTAATACTTTTATGTATTTAACCACTATAGTTTTTGGTTCAAAGTATTACCAAATCGAACCTGGGCCTGTCTACCCAGCACTGCAAAGCCCAACTCTGACATCAGGGCTGCAGTGAGAGAAAGGTATTTGGCCAGGCAGAGTGGCTCACGCCTGTAATCCCAGCACTTTGGGAGGCTGAGGCAGGCAGATCACCTGAAGTCAGGAGTTCGAGACAAGCCTGTCCAATATGGTGAAACCCCATCTCTACTGAAACTACAAAAATTAGCCAGGCACGGTGGTGCATGCATGTAATCCCAGTTACTTGGGAGGCTGAGACAGAAGAATCGCTTGAACCCAGGAGGCAAAGTGTGCACTGAGCTAAGATAGAGCCACAGCACTCCAGCCTGGGCGACAGAGAGAGACCCCGTCTCAAAAAAAGAAAAGAAAAGAATTTTTTTTTATTTGCAGAGCTCCAAGCAAGGAGAATTAGGTAGCTCATGGTAAGACCTAAATTCCCCAATGGCTTACAAGTTTTTAAAGGTAGAGAGATACAGGTGACAGGCAAAGTCATAAATCCATACGTGGAGGTTATACATTGATTTGACCTAAAGAGGCTGAATATCTTTTTTTTTTTTTTTTTTTTTTTTTGAGACGGAGTCTCGCTCTCTCCTCCAGGCTGGAGTGCAGTGGCCGGATCTCAGCTCACTGCAAGCTCCGCCTCCCAGGTTCACGCCATTCTCCTGCCTCAGCCTCCCGAGTAGCTGGGACTACAGGCGCCCGCCACCTCGCCCGGCTAGTTTTTTGTATTTTTTAGTAGAGACGGGTTTCACCATGTTAGCCAGGATGGTCTCGATCTCCTGACCTCGTGATCCGCCCGCCTCGGCCTCCCAAAGTGCTGGGATTACAGGCGTGAGCCACCGCGCCCGGCGAGGCTGAATATCTTAAAATGCGGTCTTACAGATCTTAGGTAAATTCAAAGATTTTCTGATTTGTAAATGGTTAAGAAAGAGAAGCTTTGTTTAAAAATTTCAGGTCAGTAGAAAAGAATTAGCACTGCCTCATGGGTATGACTTCCTCCAGGCCCCTCAAGAAGAATTTTAGAACAAAGAAGCGCAGTCAGAGAGGTCTATGTATGTGCCAGTGCATCCATTTGGTGGGGGTATAGGTTTCTGAAAAATAATTCAGGGACACATGTTAATATTTTATCTTTAGTTTCTATACGGAACAAAACATCTTATCACTCTAACTACCTTAGTATCATTTTTAAGCTACTATAACCTTGCTTATGAAGTTGCTCATTTACTGCCCAGAGTTCACTAGGTATCTGGAATTTCCCTTGAAGGAACTCAAGATTTTCCTTTATTTTCATGCTTTCAAGGTAGGGGAGCTACAAGCCACTAAGAGGGGTCCCTGCTCTGTCTCAAAGGGATCTATAAGATCTTTTTAATCAGTTGTGACTTTTATCATTATGTAACATCCTTTTTTATGCCTGTTATTCCTTATAACTTTAAATTCCACCTTACTTGGTAATGAGGAATCTGGTTCCAGGGCAAATTCCTGTGTGTGATACTTCAAGTCCAACCACAAGTTTTGCTTAGGAGGCTTCATGGGGGAAAACTGCCCTACCCACATCAGATTTGATGCACAGTCAATGCACTGTAGTTTCTGGACACAGCTGCAGACAAGTACTCAGCTCCCAACCCCTGCCTAGGGCCAGCATTGCTTATACATTCAGCAGGCTTAGTCCAGGTGCCTCCACTCAGAAACCTCCTTATAAGGTGGGTGCCTCCACGGAGATGTCCTTGTGAGGGGCCCTTGACTAAGACACTTTTCCCCTTTGACTCAGTACTTTTCCACTGCTAGCCCTCCCCTTTTCCTCCCTGTAGGCCTAGTGTAGGTCCATAAATGGCAGAAGCCTTTTGTTCAGTGTTTTTCAGCAGTGAGGCATTCTCTACCCACCCACCTGCCTTGCCTGTCATCGGACTGGCCCTCACCCAATGCCATTGCATGGAGTGAAATGAAACACTGAGGAGCTGGCACTTTTTCTTTGTCTGTTGCCTGAACTATTGTAGCAAGAGAATAAAGTCTTGAAGGCTACTTTCAATTTGGAACACTGTCCTCATTAACCACCTTGACATCAGACAGATAATAGCTTGACAGATAATAATTCTTCTACTTCCTCTTTATTAATTTTCACTGGCCTAGTATTTTAAGTAATTTCTTTTATAAAGTATAATATCCACATTCCAGGAAAAAATATCCTCATAAAGGGCGAAGGACAAAGGATGCCTATCCACCATGCAAATGAAAACAAACAACAAAAGAAAACATTCCTAGAACCTTCACACAGTAACTGTGACCCATGTGCTTTTCCCAGAACTTAGTGTCAAGGCTACCTGTATCTGCAAAGTAAGCTAAAAAATTTAGTTTCTCACCTTGTATGTTACTTTCCCTCAAAAAATTGGGATTCTGTTAAAAAGGAAGGAATGATATATATGGTATGGAATCAAACTGACAATAATTTAGGACATACAGGAATACCACTATTCAAAGAACATCCAGGAAATGCATTGCAAAAAGATCATTACCTAGGCACATAGTCATCAAGTTGTCTAAAGGCAAGATGAAGGAAAGAATCTTAAGAGCTGTGAGAAAATAGCATCAGGTAACTTACAAAGGAGAACTTAACAGATTAACAGCAGATTTATCAGCAGAAACCCAAAAGCTAGAAGAGATTGGGGTCCTATCTTTAGCCTCCTTATACAAAACAATTAGCAGCCAATAATTTTGTATCCAGCAAAACTAAGCTTCATAAGTGAAGGAAAAATAAAGTATTTTCCAGACAAATAAATGCTGAGAGACTTTGCCACTACCAAGCCAGCCCTACAAGAACTGCTAAAAGGAGCTCTAAATTTTGATACAAATCCCCAAAATATACCAAAATAGAATCTCCTTAAAGGATAAATCTCACAGAACCTATAAAACAACAATATAATGAAAAAAAAAAAAAGATATACAAGCAACAAACAGCACAATGAATACAATATTACCTCACATCTCAATACTAACATTGACTGTAAATGGCCTAAATGCTCTACTTAATAGATACAAAATTGCCAAATGGGTAAGAATTCACCAACCAAGTATCTGCTGCCTTCAAGAGACTCACCTAACACATAAGGACTCACATAAACTTTAGTTAAAGGAGTGGAAAAAGATATTCCATGCACATGGACATCAAAAGTGAGCAGGAATAGCTATTCTTATATTAGACAAAACAAAATTTAAAGCAACAGCAGTTAAAAAAGACAAAGAGGGACGTTATATAATGATAAAAGGACTAGTCCAATATATAATGATAAAAGGACTAGTCCAACAGGAAAATATCATAATCCTAAATATATATGCACCTAACACTGGAACAACTAAATTTATAAAACAATTACTACTAGACCCAATAAATGAGATAGATGGCAACACAATAATAGCAGGGGACTCTAATACTTCACTGACAGGACTAGACAGGTCATCAAGACAGAAAGTCAACAAAGAAACAATGAACATAAACTATACCCTCAAACAAATGTACTTAACAATATTTACAAAACATTCTACCAACAAGTGCAGAATATGCATTCTATTCAACAGTACATGGAACATTCTCCAAGATAGGCCATATGACAGGCCACAAAACAAGTCTCAACAAATTTAAGAAAATTGAAATTATAGCAAGTACTGTCTCAGACCACAGTAGAATCAAATTGGAAATCATCTCCAAAAGGAACCCTCAAAACCATCCAAATACATGGAAATTAAATAACCTCTCCTGAATGACTGTTGGGTCAACAATAAAATTAAGATGGAAACTGAAACATTCTTTGAACTGAACAATAACAGTGACACAACCTATCAAAACCTCTGGGATACAGCAAAGGTGGTGCTAAGAGGAAAGTTCACAGCATTGAATGCCTACATCAGAAAGTCTGAAAGAGCACAAATAGACACTCTAAGGTCACATTTCAGGAGCCAGAGAAACAAGAACAAACCAAACCCAAACCCAGCAGGAGAAAAGAAATAACCAAGATCAGACCAAAACTAAATGAACTTGAAACCCCTCCCCCCAAAAATACAAAAGATACATGAAACAAAAAGCTGGTTCTTTAAAAGATAGATAAAATTGATAGGCCATTAGCAAGATTAACCAAGAAAAGAGAGAAGACGCAAATAAGCTGAATTAGAAACAAAATGGGAGATACTACAACCAATATCACAAAAATACAAAAGATCATTCAAGGCTACTATGAACACCTTTATGCACTTAAAACTAGAAAACCTCAAGGAGATGGATAAATTCCTGGAAATGTACAACCCTCTTAGATTAAACCAGGGAGAAATAGAAACTCTGAACAGACCAATAATCTCACTGTTATTGAAGTGAGATTGAAATGGCAATTAAAAAGTTGCCAACAAAAAAAGTCCACGACCAGATGGATTCACAGCTGAATTCTATCAGATATTCCAAGAAGAACTGGTACCAATCCTATTGACACTATTCCAAAAGACAGAGGAATAGGGAATTCTCCCTAAACCATTCTATGAAGCCAGTATCACCCTAATACCAAGACCAGGAAAGGACATGACAAAAAAGAAAACTACAGACCAATATCCCTGATGAACATAGATGCAAAAATCCTCAACAAAATAAAAGCTAATGGAGTCCAATGGCATATCAAAGGGATAATCCACTATGATCAAGTGGGTTTCATACCAGGAATGCAAGGATGGTTTAATATCCACAAGTCAATAAATGTGATATACCACATAAACAGAATTAAAACCAAAAGTCATATGATCATCTCAATAGATGCAGAAAAAGCATTTGATAAAATCCAGCATTGCTTTATGATTAAAACCCTCAGGAAAATCAGCATAGAAGGGACATACTGAAAGGTAACAAAAGCCATCTATGACAAACCATAGCCAACATTATACTGAACAGGGAAAAGTTAAAGCATTCCCCCTGAGAACTGGAACAAGACAAGGATGCCCACTTTCACTACCTCTATTTGACATACTACTGGAAGTCCTAGTCAAAGCAATCAAGAGAAAGAAAGGGCATCCAAATCAGTAAAGAAGAAGTCAAACTGTCACTGTTCACTTATGATATGATTGTATACCTAGAAAACCCTATAGATTCATCCAAAAAGTTCCTGGAACTGGTAAATAAATTCAGCAAAATTTCAGAACACAAAGTTAACATATACAAATCAATAGTCCTTCTATAAATCAACAATGACCAAGCTGAGAATCAAATCAAGAACTCCACATCTTTTACAATAGCTGCAAAAATAAAATACAATACTTAGGAATATACTGAACCAAGGACGTGAAAGACCTCTACAAAGAAAACTACAAAACACTACTGAAAGAAATCACAGATGACACAAACAAATGGAAACATATCCCATGCTCATGGATGGGTAGAATCAATATTATGAAAATTACCATACTGCCAAAAGCAATCTACAAATTCAATGCAATTCTCATCAAAATACCACCACCATTCTTCAAAGAACTGTGGGTCAATTAAACCTCTTTTCTGCATAAATTACCCAGTCTCAGGTAGTTCTTTATAGCAGTGTGAAAACAGATTAATACACCATACTACACAAAACAATCTACAGATTCAATGCAGTCTCTATCAAAATTGTAATGGCATTTTTCACAAAAATAGAAAAAGCAATCTTAAAATTAACCTGGAACTACAAAAGACCTTGAGTAGCCAAAGCAATCTTGAGCAAAAAGAAGAAAGCTGGAGGCATTATACTACCCGATTTCAAAATAATCTATAAAGCTATAGTAATTAAAACAACATGGTAGTGACCTAAAAACAGACATATGGACAAATGGAACAGAATAGAGAGCCCCAAAATAAATCCACACATTTAGGCAACTGATCTTCAACAAAAGTGCCAAGAACACACAATATGGAAAGGACAGTCTCTTCAATAAAGGGTGTTGTCAAAACCAGACCTTCACATTGCAGCAGAATGACAGTGAACCCTTATGTCAGCTGATATACAAAAATCAATGCAGAATAGATCAAATATTTAAACATAAGACCTGAAATGTAAAACTATTAGAAGAAAATATAAAGGATAAGCTCCATGATATCTGTCTAGGCGATGGTTTTTAAAAAATATGACCCCAAAAGCACAGGCAACAAAAGCAAAAATTGGCAACTGAGATTGTATCAAACCAAAATGCTTCTGCACAGGCAAGGAAACAATCAACTGAGTGAAGTGATTACCCCATGACTTGGGAGAAAATATTTGCAAACCATATATCTGATAAAGGGTTAATATCAAAATATATAAAGAACTCAACTTGATAGCAAGAAAGAAGTAATTTTATTTAAAAAATGGGCCAATTACCTGAAAAATCACTTCTCAAAATAAGGTATACAGCCAAGCGCACCTCTAGGCCCAGCTACTTGGGAGGCTGAGGCAGGAGGTTCACTTGAGCCTAGGAGTTTGAGATGAAACTGGGCAACACAGTAAGACCCTGTCTCATATTTCTTTTAAAAAGAAGATATACAACTGGCCAAATAAAATATTTTAATTTTCACATTATTTACTGATGTGTATTGTAAAGAAATACAGAAACAAAAAAAAATGGTTATTTATATTTATCAACATATTTCCCATTCCTCTTTTTTTTGAGACAGAGTTTCACTCTCACCCAGGCTGGAGTGTGGTGGTGCGATCTCAGCTCACTGCAACCTCCACCTCCTGGGTTGAAGTGATTTTTGTGCCTCAGCCTCCCAAGTAGCTGGGATTACAGGCGCGCACCACCACATCCGGCTAATTTTTTATTTCTACTAGAGACAGGGTTTCACCACATTGGCCAGGCTGGTCTAGAACTCCTGGCCCAAGTGATCTGCCTGCCTCGGTCTCCCAAAGTGATGGGAATACAGACATGAGCCACCATGCCCAGACCATATTTCCCATTTCTGATGTTCTTCATTACTTTCTGACAATATGAGTTTCTATTTCTTATCAAATCCACTTAGAGTGAAAAACTTCCTTTGGCATTTCTTGTATTGCAGGTCAGTGAATGATGAATTCTCTTGTTTTCATTTATCTAAATTAATATTTTTCTTAGATAATAGAATTCTGAATTGACAGGGGTTTTCTTCATCAACACTTAAAGATGTCAATTCACTGTCTTTTTCCTTCCATTATTTCTCATGAGAAACCAACATCATTATGTTACTTTTTTGTGTGTAATATATTGATTTTTGTCTGGTTGTTTTCAAGATTTTTCTCATTATCTTTGATAATCATTTGACTTTTATGGTCAAATTATGACTAAATGGTGTACTTTGGTGTGGTTTTCATTGAATTTATCTTGCCTAGGATTGACTGAGCCCCTTGAATATGTATATTTATGTTTTTCATTGGCTATTCTTTCTTAAATATTTTTTGCCCTCATCTTTCTCTTTTTTCTTGTGGGGATTCAATAACATGTATATTGGTCTTTTAAAAATATCATTCTACAGATCACTGAAGCTGTATTCATTATTTTTTTGAGGGGGCGGCTCATAAGATTTTGTAAGTACTATTTAATATCATCAAGTTGCCTGACTCCATCTGTCATCCCCACTCTACTATTAAGCCCATTCGGCAAAGTCTTCATTTGCCCTTTTTTCAGTTCTATGATTTCCATTTGGTTCTTTTTCTAGTTCCTATTTCTGCGTTGAAATTTCCTATTCGCTCATTCATTACTAGCATAAATTCCTTTTCATTCGGGAGCATAATAGTTATAATAGCTACTTTTAGAACCTTGAGTACTAATTCTTTCATCTTGGTCAAGTTTGTGGTTGGTCTCTATTGATTCTGTTTTGTCTTTTTTAATTTCCACGTCACATTTTCTTATTTTTTTAATATCTACTAATTTTAGATTTTAGCCTGGGTATTTTGAAAACTTCATGTTACAGACAATCGATTTTGTTATAGTCCTCTTAAAAAGTACCATTATTTTGTTTTTGTAGACATCTAAATGGGCTAAACTCAAATTCCAAACTCTATCTTCCTTGGAGTGGGCAGCAGCTAAAAACATCTGTGCAATTCTTAGCATCAGCTACACTGTTTAAAGTCTTCACAGCACATGTGTAATTCAGGGCACAGCCAAATATTTGGGCAGAGCTCTTGCACAGATTTTATGGTTTC
Source organism: Theropithecus gelada (assembly GCF_003255815.1). Lineage (NCBI taxonomy): Eukaryota > Metazoa > Chordata > Mammalia > Primates > Cercopithecidae > Theropithecus > Theropithecus gelada. The sequence goes on from NC_037672.1 coordinate 124,912,450, forward strand.
CCTCTCCCACCTTGTATACCTTTCTACTCACTTTTTAGCTGCTGTGGTCAGCCCAAATTCTGGTCTGATTCCTCAGTTGGTTAAGACTGCACAGACATGGCACCACCTGGAACTTCTCTTACTCAGAGTCATAAAAAAGTTAAACTCACACTATGACGTATTTCTAAAAATTACTGAACTTTGAAATTCATTATGGTACTGTTCTATTTATCAGTTTATCTGAAATTTTTTTATAATAAAAAATTCCATGCTCAATATAAATATTTTTAAAATTAAGGCTATAGGAGGTAGAAAATGAAAGTTCCCTGCAATCCCTTCATCTATACATAACCCCTATATATAGCCAATAGACTATCTTAGTAAAGTAGAATTGACTCAGACTATCTCAGAGGGAAACATTATTTCAAGTGAAGATATGAGATGAGATAGTCTCAACATAGCTTCCTCAGAACTACACATCATTATTCCTTAAAGTGCTGTTCAGAGCACTAGCTTTGTTCTGTATTTTCTTAAACTGTAGAAGTAGCTAAAAGTTATAGAAAGAGAGGAAAGGATTTTGTGTATCTCAGCTGTAATTTTACTTAATTATAAAAACATTGTAAACTCTGAATATTGAGAAATAAAAGTTATGAGCTAGCCAGGCATGGTGATTCATGCCTGTAATCCCAGCACTTTGGGAGGCTGAGGCAGGCAGATCACTTGAAGTCTGGAGATCAAGACCAGCCTGGCCAACATGGCAAAACCCCGTCTCTATGAAAAATACAAAAATTAGCAGAGCATGGTGGCACATATCTCTAATACCAGCTACTTGGGAGGCTGGGGCACAAGAATTGCTTGAACACAGGAGGCAGAGGTTGCAGTGAGCCAAGATTGTACCACTGCAATCCAGCTTAGGCGACAGAGGGGTACTCTGTCTCAAAAAAAAAAAAAAAAAAAAAAAGTTAGGTGGGACGTGGTGGCTCACACCTGTAATCCCAGCACTTTGGGAAGCGGAGGTGGGAGGATCACCTGAGATCAGGAGTTCGAGACCAGCCTGACCAACATGGAGAAACCCCGTCTCTATTAAAAATACACAAAAATTAGCTGGGCATGGTGGTATATGCCTGCAATCCCAGCTACTCAGGAGGCTGAGGTAGGAGAATTGCTTGAACCTGGAAGGCAGAGGTTGCAGTGAGCCGAGATCGCGCCATTGCACCCCAGCATGGGCAACAAGAGCGAAACTCGGTCTCAAAAACAACAACAAAGAAAAGTTATGAGGTAATTACATTTAGAGAATGAGGTCATAAGAACTGAGGACATGAAAGGATGAAAGTAGCCAGGCGTGGTGCCTCACACCTATAATCCCAGCACTTTGGGAGGCCGAGGGAGGTGGATCACCTGAGGTCAGAGGTTTGAGAGCAGCCTGGCCAACATGGTGAAATCCCATCTCTACTAAAAATACAAAAATTAGCCAGGTGTGGTGGCATGTGCCTGTAATCCCAGCTACTCAGGAGACTGAAGCAGGAGAATCACTTGAACCTGGGAGGCGGAGGCTGCAGTGGGCTGAGATCGTGCCATTGCACTCCAGCCTGGGTGACAGAGCAAGAGTCTGTCTCAAAAAAAAAAAAAAAGAAAAGAAAAATGAAAGGGGTGAAAGTAAAAGCAACTAAAGAAATATTTCCTCATCTTCCACAATAGAAAGTTAATAGAGCTAAATCTATAACTGAAAAAAATCAAAAAGGAAAATAAGCATGTTATTTAGAAATACGGTGGAATATATAAAAATGAACAGTTAAATGAATTGAAGAGGGTTGCATCTGGGAAGCAGAAATGTAGAGTTTGTATGCTTATTTGTTATTAATATTTGTTATATAACTATTTGATTTTTTAAATTATGTATATATGGTAACAGTGCTTAAATAGAAATAAAAGGTAGTAGGAAGAACTATGTAAAATTAGATTAGAATTGGTGATATCAACTTGAACTCATGATTACTAATTTTTTTTATTTAGTTTCATCTGCTGACAAGGCATAGATGCAATGACATCTAAGTCACAATAAGCTTGCTAAGCTCCCAGATATTGTTTTTTAAGCACCATTTTCTACCATAAGGTGTCAGGACACTTTGCAGAAATGGTTCCTTTCAGTGCTGGGTGAGAGAAAACCCAAAATAAAATTAGAACATCTTTTTGTACCAGAAAGTAAACAACTGCTAAATATACATATATATATATCTATATATATATATATATGAGTGATATCAAAACAGCTAGGTTGAAAGGAGCTCTCACTGAACAAATCTCAGACAATTTGAACACCAAAATAAGTAAAGATTGTAATGCATTATAATCCTTTGAGGAAACGGATTATAACTGATTCAATAATCTGAGAATCCCTAAATCCATACTGCACACACAGATGTTCCTTGACTTGTGAGGGGGCTATATCCCAATGAATTCATCATGAGTCAAAAATATCCTAAGTCAAAAAATGCATTTAGATGGCCGAATAGGAACAGCTCCAGTCTACAGCTCCCAGCGTGAGCGACACAGAAGATGCGTGATTGCTGCATTTCCAACTGAGGTACCAGGTTCATCTCACCAGGGCTTGCCAGACATTGGGTGCAGGATAGTGGGTGCAGCCCACAGAGTGTGAGTCGAAGCAGGGCAAGGCATCGCCTCACACGGGAAGTGCAAGGGGTCGGAAATTCCCTTTCCTAGCCAAGGGAAGCTATGACAGACGGCACCTGGAAAATCGGGTCACTCCCACCCTAATACTGTACTTTTCCAACTGCCTTAGCAAATGGCACACCAGTTGATTATATCCTGCACCTGGCTCAGAGGGTCCCATGCCCATGGAGCCTTGCTCATTGCTAGTAGAGCAGTCTAAAATGGAACTGTAAGGTGGCAGTGAGGCTGGGGGAGGGGCGCCCGCCATTGCAGAGGCTTGAGTAGGTAAACAAAGTGGCAGGGAAGCTCGAACTGGGTGGAGCCCACCGCAGCTCAAGGAGGCCTGCCTGCCTCTGTAGAGCCACCTCTGGGAATAGGGCATAGCTGCCTTCATTTCATTATGTACTCAGTATTCATTCAGGAGCAGGTTGCTCAGTTTCCAACTTCTACAAATTTAAACATCCCTGTCTGACAGCTTTGAAGAGAGTAGTGGTTCTTACTGCACGGAGTTTGAGGTCTGAGAATGGACAGACTGACAGACTGCTGCCTCAAGTGGGTCCCTGACCCATAAGTAGCCTAACTGGGAGACACCTCCCAGTAGGGGCTGACTGACACCTCATACGGCCAGGTGCCCCTCTGAGACGAAGCTTCCAGAGGAAAAGACAGCAACATTTGCTGTTCTGCAATATTTGCTGTTCTGCAGCCTCAACTGGTGATACCCAGGCAAACAGGGTATGGAGTGGACCTCCAGCAACTCCAACAGACCTGCAGCTGAGGATTCTGACTGTTAGAAGAAAAACTAACAAACAGAAAGGATATCCACACCAAAACTCCATCTGTACACCACCATCATCAAAGACCAAAGGTAGATAGAACCACAAAGATGTGGAGAAACCAGAGCAGAAAAGCTGAAAATTCTAAAAATCAGAGCACCTCTTCTCCTGCAAAGGAACACAGCTCCTCGCCAGCAACAGAACAAAGCAGGAGGGAGAATGACTTTGACCAGTTGAGACTAGAAGGCTTCAGACGATCAGTAATAACAAACTTCTACAAGCTAAAGGAGGATGTTTGAATGCATCGCCAAGAAGCTAAAAACCGGCTGGGCGCAGTGGCTCAAGCTTGTAATCCCAGCACTTTGGGAGGCCGAGGCGGGCGGATCACGAGGTCAGGAGATCGAGACCATCCTGGCTAACACGGTGAAACCCCGTCTCTACTAAAAATACAAAAAACTAGCCGGGCAAGGTGGCGGGCACCTGTAGTCCCAGCTACTCGGGAGGCTGAGGCAGGAGAATGGCGTAAACCCAGGAGGCGGAGCTTGCAGTGAGCCGAGATCGTGCCACTGCACTCCAGCCTGGGTGACAGAGCAAGACTCCGTCTCAAAAAAAAAAAAAAAAAAAAAAAAGAAGCTAAAAACCTTGAAAAAAGATTAGACAAATGGTTAACTAGAATAAACAGTGTACAGAAGACCCTAAATGAACTGTTGGAACTGAAAACCATGGCACGGGAACTACGTGACGCATGCACAAGCTTCAGTAGCCTATTCGATCAACTGGAAGAAAGGGTATCAGTGATTGAAGATCAAATGAAAGCAATGAAGCAAGAAGTTTAGATTTTAAAAAGTAAAAAGAAACGAACAAAGGCTCCAAGAAATATGGGACTATATGAAAAGACCAAATCTACATCTGATTGGCGTACCTGAAAGTGAAGGGGAGAATAGAACCAAGTTGGAAAACACTCTTCAGGATACTATCCAGGAGAACTTCCCCAACCTAGCAAGGCAGGCCAACATTCAAATTCAGGAAACACAGAGAATGCCACAAAGATACTCCTCGAGAAGAGCAACTCCAAGACACATAATTGTCAGATTCACCAAAGTTGAAATGAAGGAAAAAAATGTTAATGGCAGCCAGAGAGAAAGCTCGGGTTACCCACAAAGGGAAGCCCATCAGACTAACAGCGGATCTCTCTGCAGAAACTCTACAAGCCAGAAAAGAGTGGCAGTCAATATTCAACATTCTTAAAGAAAAGAATTTTCAACCCCAAATTCCATATCCAGCCAAACTAAGCTTCACAAGTGAAGGAGAAATAAAATCCTTTACAGACAAGCAAATGTTGAGAGATTTTGTCACTACCAGGCCTGTCTAACAAGACCTCCTGAAGGAAGCACTAAATATGGAAGGGAACAACTGTTAACAGTCACTGCAAAAACATGCCAAATTGTAAAGACCATCAATGCTAGGAAGAAACTGCATCAACTAACAAGCAAAATAACCAGCCAACACCATAATGACAGGATCAAATTTACACATAACAATATTAGCCTTAAATGTAAATGGACTAAATGCTTCAATTAAAAGACATAGACTGGCAAATTGGATAAAAAGTCAAGACCCATCAGTGTGCTGTATTCAGGAGACCCATCTCATGTGTAGAGACACACATAGGCTCAAAATAAAGGGACGGAGGAAGATCTACCAAGCAAATGGAAAACAAAAAAAGCAGGGGTAGCAATCTGAGTCTCTGATAAAATAGACTTTAAACCAACAAAGATCAAAAGAGACAAAGAAGGCCATTACATAATGGTAAAGGGATCAATTCAACAAGAAGAGCTAACTATCCTAAATATATATGCACCCAATACAGGAGAACCCAGAATCATAAAGCAACTCCTTAGAGACCTACAAAGAGACTTAGACTCCCACACAATAATAATGGGAGATTTTAACACCCCACTGTCAACATTAGACAGATCAACGAGAGAGAAAGTTAACAAGGATATCCAGGAATTGAACTCAGCTCTGCACCAAGCGAACCTAATAGACATCTACAGAACTCACCATCCCAAATCAACAGAATATACATTTTTCTTAGCACCGCATCGCACTTATTCCAAAATTGGCCACGTAGTTGAAAGTAAAACACTCCTCAACAAATGTAAAAGAACAGACATCATCAGAAACTGTCTCTCAGACCACAGTGCAATCAAACTAGATCTCAGGATTAAGAAACTCACTCAAAACCACACAACTACATGGAAACTGAACAACCTGCTCCTGAGTTACTTCTGGCTACATAACGAAATGAAGGCAGAAATAAAGATGTTCTTTGACACCAATGAGAACAAAGACACAAAAAAACAGAATCTCTGGAACACATTTAAAGCAGTGTGAAGAGGAAAATTTATAGCACTAAATGCCCACAAGAGAAAGCAGGAAAGATCTAAAATTGACACCCTAACATCACAATTAAAACAACTAGAGAAGCAAGAGCAAACACTTTCAAAAGCTAGCAGAAGGCAATAAATAACTAAGATCAGAGCAGAACTGAAGGAGATGGAGACACAAAAAACCCTTCAAAAAAAAACAATGATTCCAGGAGCTGCTTTTTTGAAAAGATCAACAAAATTGATAGACTGCTAGCAAGAGTAATGAAGAAGAAAAGAGAGAAGAATCAAACAGACGAAATAAAAAATCATAAAGGGGATATCACCACCGATTCCACAGAAATACAAACTACCATCAGAGAATACTATAAACATCTCTATACAAATAAACCAGAAAATCTAGAAGAAATGGATAAATTCCTGGACAAATACACCCTACCAAGACTAAACCAGGAAGAAGTCAAATCCCTGAATAGACCAATAACAGGTTCTGAAACTAAGGCAATAATTAATAGCCAGCAACCAAAAAAAGTCCAGGACCAGATGGATTCACAGCTGAATTCTACCAGAGGTACAAAGAGGAGCTGGTACCATTCCTTCTGAAACTATTCCAGTCAACAGAAAAAGAGGGAATCCTCCCTAAATCATTTTATGAGGGCAGCATCATCCTGATGTCAAAGCCTGGCAGAGACACAACAAAAAAAAAGAGAATTTTAGACCAATATCCCTGATCAACATCGATGTAAAAATCCTTAATAAAATACTGGCAAACCGAATCCAGCAGCACATCAAAAAGCTTATCCACCATGATCAAGTGGGCTTCATCCCTGGGATGCAAGGCTGGTTCAACATATGGAAATCAATAAACATAATCCAGCATATAAACAGAACCAAAGACAAAAACTACATGATTATCACATAGATGCAGAAAAGGCCTTTGACAAAATTCAACAGCCCTTCATGCTAAAAACACTCAATAAATTAGGTATCGATGGGATGTATCTCAAAATAATAAGAGCTATTTATGACAAACCCACAGTCAGTATCATACTGAATGGGCAAAAACTGGAAGCATTTCCTTTGAAAACTGACACAGGACAGGGATGCTCTCTCTCACCACTCCTATTCAACATAGTGTTGGAAGTTCTGGCCAGGGCAATCAGGCAGAAGAAAGAAATAAAGGGTATTCAATTAGGAAAAGAGGAAGTCAGATTGTCTCTGTTTGCAGATGACATGATTGTATATTTAGAAAACCCCATCCTCTCAGCCCAAAATCTCCTTATGCTGAAAAGCAACTTCAGCAAAGTCTCAGGATACAAAATCAATGTGCAAAAATCACAAGCATGCCTATACACCAATAACAGACAGAGAGCCAAATCATGAGTGAACTCCCATTCACAATTCCTTCAAAGAAAATAAAATACCTAGGAATCCAACTTACAAGGGATGTGAAGGACCTCTTCAAGGAGAACTACAAACCACTGCTCAACGAAATAAAAGAGGACACAAACAAATAGAAGAACATTCCATGCCCCCGATAGGAAGAATCAATATCGTGAAAATGACCATACTGCCCAAGGTTATTTATAGATTCAATGCCATCCCCATCAAGCTACCAATGACTTTCTTCACAGAATTGGAAAAAACTGCTTTAAAGTTCATATGGAACCAAAAAGGAGCCTGCATTGCCAAGACAATCCTAAGTCAAAAGAACAAAGCTGGAGGCATCACGCTACCTGACTTGAAACTATACTACAAGGCTACAGTAACCAAAACAGCATGGTACTGGTACCAAAACAGAGATACAGACCAATGGAACAGAACAGAGCCCTCAGAAATAATACCACACATCTACAACCATCTGATCTTTGACAAACCTGACAAAAACAAGAAATGGGGAAAGGATTCCCTATTTAATAAACGGTGCTGGGAAAACTGGCTAGCCCATATGTAGAAAGCTGAAACTGGATCCCTTCCTTATACCTTATACAAAAATTAATTCAAAATGGATTAAAGACTTGCATGTTAAACCTAAAACCATAAAAACCCTAGAAGAAAACCTAGGCAATACCATTCAGGACATAGGCATGGGCAAGGACTTCATGTCTAAAACACCAAAAGCAATGGCAACAAAAGCCAAAATCGACAAATGGGATCAATTAAACTAAAGAGCTTCTGCACAGCAAAAGAAACTACCATCAGAGTGAACAGAACCTACAGAATGGGAGAAAATTTTTGCAATCTACCCATCTGACAAAGGCTAATATCCAGAATCTACAAAGAACTTAAACAAATTTACAAGAAAAAGTCAAACAACCCCATCAAAAAGTGGGCAAAGGATATGAACAGACACTTCTCAAAAGAAGACATTATGCAGCCAACAGACACATGAAAAAATGCTCATCATCACTGGCCATCAGAGAAATGCAAATCAAAACCACAATGAGATACCACCTCACACCAGTTAGAATGGCGATCATTAAAAAGTCAGGAACAACAGGTGCTGAAGAGGATATGGAGAAATAGGAACACTTTTACACTGTTGGTGGGACTGTAAACTAGTTCAACCATTGTGGAAGACAGTGTGGCAATTCCTCAAGGGTCTACAACTAGAAATACTATTTGACCCAGCCATCCCATTACTGGGTATATACAAAGGATTATAAATCATGCTGCTATAAAGACACATGCACACGTATGTTTGTTGTGGCACTATTCACAATAGCAAAGACTTGGAACCAATCCAAATGTCCATCAATGATAGACTGGATTAAGAAAATGTGGCACATATACACCATGGAATACTATGCAGCCACAAAAAAGGATGAGTTCATGACCTTTGCAGGGACATGGATGAAGCTGGAAATCATCATTCTGAGCAAACTATGGCAAGGACAGTAAACCAAACACCGCATGTTCTCACTCATAGGTGGGAATTGAACAACGAGAACACTTGGACACGGGATGGAGAACATCACACACTGGGGCCTGTTAGAAGATATACCTAATGTAAATGACGAGTTAATGGGTGCAGCACACCAACATGGCAGATGAAACCTGCACGTTGTGCACATGTACCCTAGAACTTAAAGTATAATAATAATTTGTAAAAATGCATTTAATACCCTAATAAATACATTATAAAGACAAAATATCATAAATTGTACCATCATAAGTTGGGGACCATCTGTATATCATCAAACAGGGCAAAATGTAGGGCTCTTCTGATTTTTTTGTTTGTTTGTTTTGACACGGTATCGCTCTGTCACACAGGCTGTGGTGCAGTGGCGTGATCCTGGCACACTGCAGCCTTGGCCACCCAGGCTCAAGTGATCTTTCCATCTCAGCTTCCCAAGTAGCTGGGACCACAGGTGCAAGCCACCTCCCCTGGCTAAATTTTGTACTTTTTTGTAGAGACCGGGTTTCCGCTATTTTGCCCAGGCTGGTCTGGAACTCCTGGGCTCAAGTGATCTGCTTGCATCAACTTCCCAAAGTGCTGGGATCACAGACTTGAGCCACCACACCAGGCGGGGCTCTTCTTTTTGTTAAAATTGTTTCTAATACATATGGAGGGAGAACAATTATTTTGTAACTATCATAGTAAAGACTAGTTTAGGAAAAATCAATAATACTGCTAAATTGTGAGAGAGGGGTTTGCTGAGGAGCAGAATATTTGCAGAAAATTCAAGTGTCTCCCCCATAGATTGCTTATTAGTTGCAAGAGGAAAACCAGCAATTTATACAGTGGAGAAACTGGGATCAAATTAACATCACTAATGAGAGACAAACAATATCATGCGCCTCCAAATGTGGTCTCGTATAAAGAATATAACCTCACATATGTAATATTACAATCAGGAATACATAACCTGAATCTAATCATGAGGAAACATGAGATAAACCCAAAGTAGGGAAGATTCTGTAAAATAACTGCAACACACACACACACATACACCCCTAAGGGTGGTGACAATGTGTCAATTTGATTGTTGTAATCATTTCACAATGTATTATGTATATCAAATCATCATGCTGTATAACTTGAATAAATACAATTTTTGTCAACTATACCTAATACTGAAATGAACAAATGAACAAATGATAAATAATTGGCCTGCACTCTTCAAAAATCTCAATGTCACAAAAATACAAATGTGAGGAACTCTTCCATATTAAAGGAGATTAAAAAGATATGGTAACTAAATATAGTATGTGATCCTGTACTAGATCTATATTGGAGGGAAAAAAATGTTAAATTAAGACATTACTGGAAAAATTGACAAATCTGAATATTGGCTGTAGATTAGATTTCATATAAATATTGTATCAATGTTAAATATCCTTAATTTGATAAACATTCAAGAGGATACCCTGGTTCTTAAGAAATTCACACTTTAGAAATAAGGGGTAAAAGAGCATAGTGTATGTAACCTATTTTAGAATGATTCATAAAATACAAATAATAGGCTCATTATTTATATATTTATACATATATATTATACATGAAGAATAGTAAAACAAGTGTGGCAAAATGTTAAGAAGTGGTGGATCTCAGTAAAGGACAATAGGAGTTCTCTATTATTCTTATAACTTTTCTGTAAGCTTAAAATTATTTCAAAATACAAAGTTTAAAAAAAAAAAAAAAGAAAAGGGCAGGGCTTGGAGGCTCACGCCTGTACTCCTAGCACTTTGGGAAGCCGACGCGGGCAGATCACCTGACATCAGGAGTTGGAGACCAGCCTGGCCAACATGGTGAAACCCCGTCTCTACCAAAAATACAAAAATCAGCCAGGCGTGGTGGCGCATACCTGTAAATCCCAGCTACCCGGGAGACTGAGGAAGGAGAATCGCTGGAACCCAGGAGATGGAGGCTGCAGTGAGCCGAGATCGAGTCACTGCACTCCAGCCTGGACGACAGTGAGAGACTCCGTCTCAAAAAAAAAGAAAAAGAAATATACACTAACATCGAGGAAAAGAGCTTTCATTTAATAACAGAGATCTAAGTTTGTGCGCTACTTCTGTTTGTTATATATCCTTCCTTAAGCATCACACTTTTCTCACCTGCAAAACACCATCCCAAACTTACAGAAGTCTCTTTTGGTCCATACAAATTATGTGTAGGAGAGATCTCCTAACTGTAAGTTATACAAATGACATTATAATGTTAAATACTTAGGAGTTTACCAAAATAAAGAATGGAGTTCTTAAGGTACCGTACACACTTATTACAGTTATAACAAACTATGGAATAAGCAGTAGTGGTGTAAACGGTGTTCCTTAAATGAGGGTAATGTTTTTTTCCCTGTTCCGTCAAGTCTTAAACGCTTGACATTTTAAAATAGTTTTAAACCCTTTCCGGAATTAGAAGTGGTATTTCGGACCGTGAAGTAACCGATCAGCTATAAGTGTTCCATCTTTAAGGCCTGCTCTTTTACCCGTCTTCAGGAGGTCTTCCGAGAGAGGGCCCGCAGCATACTCTCGCCCAAGCCCGAACTCTCCGCAGCGCTTCCGGCCCTTGGCCCAGAAGTCTGGAACCCTGGGCCGGCTTCAAAGGAGTGTCTGCCGCGCATGCGCGCCCCGACTCAGCCTTTCCGGAGTGATCCTTCTCGTTACGTCACCACCGGCCTGGCTCGGACGGCAACCGGCGGGAGTTTTTCAAAATGGGAGTGCATAGGCACCGCCCAGGCCTCGGAAGGTGTCAGGGAGAACTTTCCGTGGTTTTAGCGTCGTCGCCTGGAGCGGCGGTCTAGAGAGCCGAGCCTGATGGGCGCCAAGACCGGCTGGCTGCTTGGAGCGCTGCCTCGAAGGGACTGCGTGAAGGAAACTAATCCGGAGAACCCAGGCCAGGGCCTGGAAATATGGCGACCTGCATCGGGGAGAAGATCGAGGTGAAAAGACTAGGCCGTCTGCAGCAGGGCGGGTGGGAGTAGTTGTGGGATGACACGAGACCGCTGTGGGAAGGGGAGCGAACGAAGCTAACGGCTGCGGGGCGGGCACCGAGGTGCTTAGGGAGGGTCCCAACCGCCCAGGCCTCAGCTGTTTAGGGGCGGAGCGGCCCGCCCCGCGGAGACCGTAAGAGTAGGGTAGGCGGGACAGGTGAGTCCCTCGCCGCCTGGCAGTGTCCCCAGGCACTGCGGCTTTCTGTCAGCAATCCCGCCCGAGCTGCCGCGCTAGAGCAGGGCAGGGCTACCTCACACTTCTCCAAGGGGATGGCGGTTATCTCCGGCGGGAGCTGCGGCGGGATTCTGACCAGGCCCTCGGCTCCCAGGGGTTGGCTGGAGATGGGAGGAGGGCGCTTAGGCTGCACTGAGGTTGAGGAACCAGATCACTAGGGTGCACCATCACCCTGAGCTTCCAGTCCAGCCTGGAAGCTCAGGGATCCCCGCACGGAGTCAACATGCCTTCCACCCTAGACACCTGCTGCATCGAGGTGTAATACCTGCCTGAATTTTGTCAAATTCCCCACTCGATCCATTTTATCTTCTTTTTCCATCCCCTTCCCATCTTCCTTTCTACTGTGAGTCATCACACATAATCTTTAATTTTAACTTTTAAGGATTTTAAAGTTGGAAATCTGCTTGGTAAAGGATCATTTGCTGGTGTCTACAGAGCTGAGTCCATTCACACTGGTTTGGAAGTTGCAATCAAAATGGTAAGAATAAACTAATCAACTTCTCTCCTGTACTTTGCAAGTAACTAGAGAGGTATCAGAGATGTAAGAAACTCCTTACCCACCAGCCTTTCCTTTGATTATGGTGTAAGGAACACTTTGCATAGGCAGAAGACAATAGTGCCAAGTCCAGCCGTTGAACTTAAGACTATTTTAGGAAAGCCTTGACCTTGCTTAAATAAGTTTTATCTTCATTAATGTTCAGTAGACCTCGTTTATGGTGTAATTATCCATACTTGGAGTAATTAGTAGAAATCAACTAACAAATAATTTGTTTGTAAGAGTTCATTGTGTATAATTCTGTATTTTCCTGTAACAATAAAAAATATTATTCTTGATTGTTAGAAGTCAGTCTAATAGGAGTAACATAAACATAAGCAAATTAAGAATCATTTGTCAGCCGGGTGGGTGGCTCACGCCTGTAACCTTAACACTTTGGGAGTCTGAGGCAGGTGGATCGCCTGAGCTCAGGAGTTTGAAAACAACTGTGCAACATGGTGAAACCTCCTCTCTACCAAAAATACAAAAATTAGCCGGTGCTGGGCACGGTGGCACATGCCTGTAATCCCAGTACTTTGGGAGGCCGAGGCGGGTGGATCCCCTGAGGTCGGTAGTTCAAGACCAGCCTGACTAACATGGAGAAACCCCATCTCTACTAAAAATACCAAATTAGCCGAGTGTGGTGGCACATACCTGTAATCCCAGCTACTCTGGAGGCTGAGCAGGAGAATCGCTTGAATCCGGGAGGCAGAGGTTGTGGTGAGCCGAGATCGCACCATTGCACTCCAGCCCAGACAACAAGAGCAAAACTCCATCTCAAAAAAAAAAAAAAAATTAGCCGGGCGTGGCGGCACGTGCCTGTGGCCCCAGCTACTCAGGAGGCTGAGGTGGGAGGATTGCTTCCGCCTGGGAGGTTGAGGCTGCAGTGAACTGTGATCATGTTACTGCACTCCAGCCTAGGTGACAGAGTGAGACCCTGTCTTTAAAAAAAAAAAATCATTTATCTAAACCACTTAGAAAAAGAAATGGAGGTTTTGCTTTAAAATTTGCCTGAATTGGGATTTTTTTTTTCTTACAGTTAGGCTGGTTGTGCTATTAGATTATTTAAATTGAGATAGGATATTAGAATTAATTGGGCAAACTTTTACCAAGCATCCTCTCTGCCGAGCACTCTGCTAGGTGCATGAGGAAAACAGATAACAGTAGGTTGACCGCAAAGACATATAAAAGGACTTCAGTCTATTTTAAATTAAAGTATACTTTATTTTCAAAGTTCACTTTTAACCAGTTTACATTTGAAAGTCTGTCAACATTTAAACCTGTTATTTTTAGATAGATAAGAAAGCCATGTACAAAGCAGGAATGGTACAGAGAGTCCAAAATGAGGTGAAAATACATTGCCAATTGAAGCATCCTTCTATCTTGGAGGTAAGATACAAATTTTGTAGAAGTGACCAAGGACAGTGAATTTTTGAATATTTTAATTTATTATGCCCTTTCACATTTCAGCTTTATAACTATTTTGAAGATAGCAATTATGTATATCTGGTATTAGAAATGTGCCATAATGGAGAAATGAACAGGTATCTAAAGAATAGAGTGAAACCCTTCTCAGAAAATGAAGGTAGGCATCTGTTTTTGTTTGTTTTGTTTGGGTGGATAAAAGTTTTGCATTTTAAAGTGTAGTTTTGAGGAATATGCTATTTTGTAATATATAGTAAAACTGTTTGAATTGTTACTTTCAGCTAGAAAAGATTTCCTCCGTCCCAAGCTGCTAATTCTTAAAACAATTCAATTATTACAGTAGTAAAGTAAGAAATTTGTTACCCTTCTGTCCTTAAAACATTTTAAATTAAATTATTGGCAGCAGTTTACTGTGTATTTTTTCAAATGTAGTAAGCTTTTTAGGATGCCATTGGTGACTATAAAGTAGTTCTAAATCAAGCACAAATAGCCATTGAAACTGTTTATTGTAGAAAACATGAAACATGCAAGTAGTGTTCTATAATGAGTCCCCTGAACTTAACACTCAGCTTCCCAAACTAGTGACTCATGGTCATATTATTTCATCTTTACCGTTTTTACTACCCTGATTTTCCAAAGTATTTTGACGCAAATTATAGACATATTTTTAACTATAAATATTTCAAAATATAGATTTCTTTAAAAACATAGCCACAAAGTCATTATCACACCTAATAATTCTTTACTATCAAATATATAGCTTCAGATTTCCTCAATTTCTCATGATTTTTTGCAGTTCAAAGCAGAACCAAATAAGGTCTATACATTAACACAAATTATTGTTTTCAAGTTATCTTGCTCTGCTAACTGAGATTACAGACAGGCTAACAGAAGTAGTTGCTGATAGGCTTCTTGTACATCTGAATCTATATAAGCCATTTGGAAAACAATGTGGGCATAACATTAGAGTTACGGGAATATTTATATTCTTTGACTCAGGTTCCATTGTTAGACGTTTATTGCAAAGAAATAATGCAAATTGAAAAAAAATGATACTCATATTGATAATGACTACTGCATTTTTTTATAATACTTCATTAAAAAGGCCTTATTAGGCCGGGCGCAGTGGCTCACGCCTGTAATCCCAGCACTTTGGGAGGCTGAGGCAGGTAGATCACCTGAGGTCAGGAGTTCGAGACCAGCCTGGCCAACATGGTGAAGCCCTGTCTCTAATAAAAATGCAAAAATTAGCCGAGCATGGTGGCTCATGCCTGTAATCCCAGCTACTTGGGAGGCTGAGGTGGTTGGATCACAAGGTCCGGAGATCAAGACCATCCTAGCCGACATGGTGAAACCCCGTCTCTACTGAAAATACAAAAAAATTAGCTGGGTGTGGTGGTACTCTCCTGTAATCCCTGCTACTCGGGAAGCTGAGGCAGGAGAATTGCTTGAACCCTGGAGGCAGAGATTGCAGTGAGCTGAGATTGTGCCACTGCACTCCAGCCTGGTGACAGCAAGACTCCATCCTAAAAAAAAAACAAAAAAACTTACAAACTGAGTACTTGGGAGAGTTTGGGGGACATCGATGGAACTTTAGCTTTTTCTTTTTTTTAACAATTAGAATATATGTATGAAATGTTTGTGCAATTGTTTTTCTTTTTTTTTTTTTTTTATTTGAGACAGAGTCCTGCTCTGTCGCCCAGGCTGGAGTGCAGTAGCGCTATCTTGGCTCACTGCAAGCTCCTCCTCCCGTGTTCATGCCATTCTTCTGCCTCAGCCTCCTGAGTAGCTGGGACTGCAGGCACCTACCACAGCACCCAGCTAATTTTTCTGTATTTTTTGTAGAGATGGGGTTTCACTGTGTTAGCCAGAATGGTCTCGATCTCCTGACCTCGTGATCTGCCCATCTCGGCCTCCCAAAGTGCTGGGATTACAGGCGTGAGCCACCGTGCCTGGCCCAGTGTGCAACTGTTTTTCTTAATTGCCATGGTTACCCTAATGACTCTTAATTGCTAAAAAAAATTAAGCTTCTCTTAACTGCATGTAAAACACTCATCAGTTGGAAAGAACAAAGATTAAAAGGAATGCCTAGTTTTCTTAAAGGTTGATATGATATCTTTAGAGTGGTGTGATGGTACCACTCTGGTAATTGCTGGTAATTAAAGTGACTGGTAAATCTAAGCTCCAAGCCAGTGTTCTACTACAATGCTGGAATATTGTAGTAGAACATTTACCTGGGTTTCATAATGTATACTAAATACTAGATGCTGAATCTTCCAGAGTTTCCAAATTGTAAATTCTCTTTTTTTAAATCCTAACAGCTCGACACTTCATGCACCAGATCATTACAGGGATGTTGTATCTTCATTCTCATGGTATACTACACCGGGACCTCACACTTTCTAACCTCTTACTTACTCGTAATATGAACATCAAGATTGCTGATTTTGGGCTGGCAACTCAGTTGAAAATGCCACATGAAAAGCACTATACATTATGTGGAACTCCTAACTACATTTCACCGGAAATTGCCACTCGAAGTGCACATGGCCTTGAATCTGATGTTTGGTCCCTGGGCTGTATGTTTTATACATTACTTATCGGGAGACCACCCTTTGACACTGACACAGTCAAGAACACATTAAATAAAGTAGTATTGGCAGATTATGAAATGCCAACTTTTTTGTCAATAGAGGCCAAGGACCTTATTCACCAGTTACTTCGTAGAAATCCAGCAGATCGTTTAAGTCTGTCTTCAGTATTGGACCATCCTTTTATGTCCCAAAATTCTTCAACGAAAAGTAAAGATTTAGGAACTGTGGAAGACTCAATTGATAGTGGGCATGCCACAATTTCTACTGCAATTACAGCTTCTTCCAGTACCAGTATAAGTGGTAGTTTATTTGACAAAAGAAGACTTTTGATTGGTCAGCCACTCCCAAATAAAATGACTGTATTTCCAAAGAATAAAAGTTCAAATGATTTTTCTTCTTCAGGAGATGGAAGCAGTTTTTATACTCAGTGGGGAAATCAAGAAACCAGTAATAGTGGAAGGGGAAGAGTAATTCAAGATGCAGAAGAAAGGCCACATTCTCGATACCTTCGTAGAGCTTATTCCTCTGATAGATCTGGCACTTCTAATAGTCAATCTCGAGCAAAAACATATACAATGGAACGATGTCACTCAGCAGAAATGCTTTCAATGTCCAAAAGATTAGGAGGAGGTGAAAATGAAGAGAGATACTCACCCACAAACAACAATGCCAACATTTTTAACTTCTTTAAAGAAAAGACATCCAGTAGTTCTGGATCTTTTGAAAGACCTGATAACAATCAAGCACTGTAAGAATAACTCTATCAAAGACATTTTGGTTTTTGTAACGTTATACTAGTATAAATATGAAGCTGCATCTAAGCGGGGGGTTACCAGGGAAATGAATGTCTAAAAAAAAAAAAAAAAACACTCATATGGATTTTGACCTATGGTTAACAGTCTTAAAAGGAGTGTGTGTGTTCATGAATGTGTTTATAAAATTGTTTAATATTTGGAAATTCTTAGTCTTATTTTTTAATTTTATATGGAGTGAGTCTCCAGTGCAAAGTATCATATATATTAGTCATGCCTTACCCCCAAAGTACTTTAATAATAACTGTATACATAGATAGAAAAGCTGAGCCTGAGTGTTCATAACACTGACTGCTTCCAACATGAAAACTAATTTTTAGTGACTATAGTGTGTGATTTTTTCTTTTTCTGTTCATTTTATGATTTTTATGCTTAAATTATAAGAGGGCAGTAGCCACATAGAAATGCTGTCAAAGTGCCCTGGGCATTTTGGCATGGGAGTTTAGCTTTTTAGAGATAGCATAGTTATGCCAATATTGTTTTCTATAGTTATTCTAAAATGTTCAGGTATTCAAATCAGAAGAAATCCTTTTCTAATATTTTTACCTTAAAAAGTTACCTGATAATTTTTTATTAGCTTATGAGATTTTTTTGTTTGTTTATATAGCTCCAGTCCTCTTTGTCCAGGAAAAACTCCTTTTCCATTTGCAGACCCGACACCTCAGACTGAAACGGTACAACAGTGGTTTGGGAATCTGCAAATAAATGGTGAGTTTTTAATGGAGTATTTAATCAAGAATTAATTACTTGGACACTTACCAAGCATTGCAGTGTTGTATATGAGATTTTTAAAGAAAATCATTTTCTTGCTTGGTGCAGTAGTTCATGTCTGTAATCCCAACACTTGTGAGGCCAAGGCAGGTGGATTGCTTGAGGCCAGGAATTCAAGACCAGTTTGGGCACATAACAAGACCCTGTATCTACAAAAAATAAAAAATCAGTTGAGTGTAGTGGCATGTACCTGTAGTGCCAGCTACTTGAGAAACTAAGCCGGGAGGATTGCCTGAGCCCAGGAGTTCAAGGCTGCAGTGAGCTATGATCACACTGCACTCCAGCCTGTGTGACAAGAGGCAGAGACCCTGTCTCAAAAAAAAAAAAAGCATTGGCCAGGTGTGGTGGCTCATGCCTGTAATCCTAGCACTTTGGGAGGCCAAGCCAGGCAGATCACTTGAGGTCAGGCGTTCAAGACCAGCCTGGCCAACATGGTGAAACCCCGTATCTACTAAAAATACAAAAATTAGCTGGACGTGGTGGCACACACCTGTAATCCCACCTACTTGGATGGCTAAGGCACAAGAATCACTTGAACCCAGGAGACAGAGGTTGCAGTGAGCTGAGATCACGCCACTGCACTCCAGCCTGGGTGATAGAGCGAGACTCTGTCTCAGAAGAAAAAAAAAGCACTTTCAGTATGTCTCAATAAAGCTGTCTTACAGTGTTTGAATATTTGCTATAAGTCAGCCACTGTCCTTAATGTTTAACATATATTAAGTTCTCACAAACATGAGGAAGATACTGTTATTATCTCCTTACAGATGAGGAAACTGGGTACACGTCTCAATTTGCCCAAGCTATGTGACCATTCAGTAGAGGAGCCAGGGTTCGAACATAAGTAGTCTGGCTCGGAGACTTTATTCTTAACCCCTGCTCTTGCAGCCACTCTATAATCAGCACCTTCTATCAGTGCCCATAAAATAATCAAAAGATGATTGACCTTAGTTTTAAGTGGAAGCTGATAAGGACATTATAGGGTACCAGTGGGACCTCACACTAAAGTATAGAGCTACTAAAACCTAAACATTTTTAAACAGCTGTCATCCAAGTCATTATGTTGTTTATAATACAGAGTTTGAAGGTTAAATAATGAACATGACAGATTCACAGAAGGTGAACTGGGAAATAATGATGGAAAAAAGAATAAAAAAGACATATGGAGGGGAGGAGATGATTTTTTTACCAAGTATCGTATTACCTCATAGACAAAAAGCAAATAACACAGCTGTAATTTAAGCAGAGAGTTGTATGTTATCCTGAGTCTATTCCTTTCTTTTTTTTTAATGTATATTATTCTCAGAAGCCCAAAAGGAAATTAATCTTTTGTACTAATTGGAGATAATTCAGGTTTGTTTTTTAAACTATAAAACTGCCACATACTTAATTTTTCACATCTGTTGTGTTTACAGATACTTATATTTAGTAACACAGAGTTGTCTGAGATGGAGAAATAACCTTGTTTATAATAATCCAGTAGTGCTCCTGCAATTTTTCAGTATATTATTTGATACAAAATACTTTCTGTCATAATGAGAGTGGGGGGAAAGCATTAAAAAGTCATTTAAGAAAAAAAACTGTAATTCAAATTTTTAGAGTGTAGCATTGAAAAATTGCCTTACCAAGTTTTATATAATCAAATCATTTGAAGCCTTTAAAAGATGCTGTTTCTGTATGTGAACTTTAAAACCATACAAAATAAAAATTGGTAAAATTAATGACTTTTTTAAAAAATGTGTGTGCAAAGTACATTTGTAATGTTAAATATTACTGTTAAAG
Organism: Theropithecus gelada; assembly: GCF_003255815.1. Classification (NCBI taxonomy): domain Eukaryota; kingdom Metazoa; phylum Chordata; class Mammalia; order Primates; family Cercopithecidae; genus Theropithecus; species Theropithecus gelada. The sequence continues at coordinate 124,932,352 of NC_037672.1, forward strand.
CTGTTCATATAGTGTTTTTGCTTTTAGTTGCATATTTTCATTAATTACAAGTATTTCTAAGTAAAGATGGGCTAGACAGTTCTTAGCTTAAAGAGAGTAAATTTATATATTTTTCTCATGTAGAATGATTACTTGGGAACTCAAATCTGCTTTTGTGGGAGCATTGGCGATTGCATGCTTTAGGATTAATAGGTGACCATATAGTGACTGGTTTTTGCCTTAATTGAAAAATTAATTTTATGTTAATATCTTTTGTGTCTTAGTCTTAGGAATACTAAAGATATTTCTTCACAATCTGGTTTAAAATGTTCTTTCAAAGTCATGTCTTAAACTGCTTATTTGTTAGAAAATTATGAGCTCTTGTTTTTTTTACTAGATTTCTTTTGTTTAAAAAATGCTATTATAATCAGAGTGACATTGTTTTGGGTCAACTTGAGTTTTTAGTTATTTACTAAATTGCTTCATTCTATGTATATTACAGCTCATTTAAGAAAAACTACTGGATATGACAGCATCAGCCCAAACCGGGATTTCCAGGGCCATCCAGATTTGCAGAAGGACACATCAAAAAATGCCTGGACTGATACAAAAGTCAAAAAGAACTCTGATGCTTCTGATAATGCACATTCTGTAAAACAGCCAAATACCGTGAAATATATGACTGCACTTCACAGTAAACCTGAGATAATCCAACAAGAATGTGTTTTTGGCTCAGATCCTCTTTCTGAACAGAGCAAAACTAGGGGTATGGAGCCACCATTGGGTTATCAGAATCGTACATTAAGAAGCATTACATCTCCGTTGGTTGCTCACAGGTTAAAACCAATCAGACAGAAAACAAAAAAGGCTGTGGTATGTCTGTTATTTTCCTAAGTTACTACATAACATTTTACTTGAGAATACAATTCTTGAAAACATATTTTTTAGTCCTCTGTAATGTCCTTGTACTTTGGGGTGTATACATGATCAACTTTATTAAAGAGAAAAGAGACTGGGTGTTTATGGAAAAACAGCTCTTGTTTCCCTGTCTTCTTAAGAATAGTGAATTGATACTGATACGTTTTGAATTTTAAATTATTAATTTAAAGTAGATTTGAATGAAAAACATTTTAAAATAATACTGGCTCTATGCTGGGTTAAAGATTATTTTGTTCACAATTCCAGTCAGTGAGCTAATATTATCCTTTTGCTTCTATTTTTATTGTTTCTAAATTTAATCCCATCTCAATTTTTAAAAAACTAGAAAATATAACTTTTATTTTTTTAGCATCTGGAACTAAAGAAAAGGCATATGCACATTTAAGTTTAGAGTTTAAAAATTATTGTATGTGAACTGAGAATGCTGTGTGTTTTTTTAATTCTATCTTTATCCTGTTCTTTGTTCGCATTTTACTTCCCATTTCATCCTTCCCTTTGTTTGGCTTGCTATTATCTTTTCAAAGTCCTTATTCTCCACCCTACCTTCTGTTTGCTTTCTGCTCATTGATTATCATTTGACACTTCATTATACATTCTTACCTTTGCACCATATGGTTCACAGTTGTGCTCAAATATACCTCTGATCTGGACTGTTATAGTGAAGCAGCTATTTGATTTTGACTTCAATATTTGTTTCTGCCATGGTTAAGTACTCCTAAGTATTACGTATGTCAGAGCTGTTCTAGTAAACAAAATAATTATTACTGATTTTTTGGGTTTTTTTTTTTAGGTGAGCATACTTGATTCAGAGGAGGTGTGTGTGGAGCTTCTAAAGGAGTATGCTTCTCAAGAATATGTGAAAGAAGTTCTTCAGATATCTAGTGATGGAAATATGGTAATGTGTAGTTACTTTATTACCTTGCAACTTCAAATTATCGTTTAAGCACATTTAGCATTCTAATTCATTTTATAATGATAAGTTTTTTTTAATCAGTTTCCTGGTATGATAGTGTCTCTGGAATTCAAAAATTGAAATAGCATATTAAATATATTTAAATAAATTGGTGCAGTGTTAAAAATAATTATATCTGGTAAGAAAATCTAAACTTTTGGTTTAAGTTAAAAAACAAAAAAATTACTTTTACATAATATTTAACATTTTTCTATAAAATAATATTTAATGTTACATTTAAACACTTTTTATATGTTTTAGCAAAATATAGTACTGGAACTTAATGTCATGTAATTAGAATTTTTAAAAAATCGTTTGGCAGATCACTATTTATTATCCAAATGATGGAAGAGGTTTTCCTCTTGCTGATAGACCACCCTCACCTACTGACAACATCAGTAGGTACAGCTTTGACAATTTACCAGGTATGTGAATTTACTAGGGAGTAAATTTTGATAGTAGATTTATATGTATATATGTATAAACTCCATATATAGATATAATAAATTATAAATAGCTTCAGTCAAACTTAAGATCATATATTCTTGTACTTTGTTTCTGGTGAGAGTTGCATGCCTTTAATGCAATGTTTATTGTTAATATTCTGTGTTATAATGGTACTGTAAGTAAAAACTAACGCTAGAACATTAGTCATATGTCTCACAAATGTAATTGGTATACTTGTTTAGAATGTGGCTATAGTTGTGTTAAAAAAATTTCAACATTGTGCTTGCTTCAGAGCACATATACTAAAGTTGGAATGTTACAGAGAACATGGCCCCCGTGACTCACAAATTTATGAAGCCTTCTGTATTTAAAGAATAATTCACCATGTACGTGGCTTTTCACCTTTGAAATTACTGCTGCTACATAAGTGATTATTCATAATTATAGTTAACCAAATTTGACTCCCAGTTTGGTTTCTGAATATTGTGGACTGGGGACATAAGTACTGAATAGTAAGACTTCATTGAGGTTACTCTTAGAAAAGAATAATAAAATCTGTCTAATGTAACCCTATTAGAAATCACAATAAATAGATAAAACTATATGTCAGGTCAACACTTTCTTTCCGAATGTTAAGTTTTTTTTTTTTCCTTAGAAAAATACTGGCGAAAATATCAATACGCTTCCAGGTTTGTACAGCTTGTAAGATCTAAGTCTCCCAAAATCACTTATTTTACAAGATACGCTAAATGCATTTTGATGGAGAATTCTCCTGGTGCTGATTTTGAGGTTTGGTTTTATGATGGTAAGTACCATTTGGAAATGGTAATTTGTTCCTTTAGTTTGTAATTTAGTAGTTATGTATATGTGGGTTTTTAAAATTCAACACAGCCAGTTTTAAAGATGTGTATGTGTGTAACTATACATATAAATTGCACATCAGAGTATACATGTCAGATCATATTAACCAAAATTTATCGAGCCTTCCTTTAAACAATTTATCCTATAATATGTATATTGGTCCTCTTTTCCTACTTAGCTCCGGTTTACATCTAGGCTGATGGTACAAAAATCACATGAAATGAGCGATGTCCTATTTATTATTAGAACTCTTAAATGGACATATACCAAATTATCAGAATTATAAATGTAGCAAAAAGGATAGGGTTGAGTCTAAATCTATTCTGTAAAGATGAATGTTCTTATTTTCTAAATCTATTCTATAAAAATGAACTATTTTTTGGCCGGGCGCGGTGGCTCAAGCCTGTAATCCTAGCACTTTGGGAGGCCGAGACGGGCGGATCACGAGGTCAGGAGATCGAGACCATCCTGGCTGACACGGTGAAACCCCGTCTCTACTAAAAAAAAAATACGAAAACTTAGCCGGGCGAGGTGGCGGGTGCCTGTAGTCCCAGCTACTCGGGAGGCTGAGGCAGGAGAATGGCGTAAACCCGGGAGGTGGAGCTTGCAGTGAGCTGAGATCTGGCCACTGCACTCCAGCCTGGGTGACAGAGCGAGACTCCGTCTCAAAAAAAAAAAAAAAAAAAAAAGAACTATTTTTTAATCTATAAAGCTCCTTTAAGGGACACAAAGCATTCATATCACACAGTACACATATAATTATAGCTATCCTTCAATTATGTTTTTGTATGAATATAGTGATTTTTTAAAATATAGAAGTATCAGGCTTAAATCAGATATATGTTGGGAAAAATATGGATGACCTATATTTATTGAATACTTTGATAGTCTCATTTTATTAATAGTCAATAAATGAATAAAAACGATACCTTGATCTAGGTGCCATTATATACTGGTACGATAATAAATATAAATCTAGGAATATTTTTAAAAAGGATAAGAAAACAGTTTCCTGATTTTTTTTTTTTTTTTTTTTTTTAAGGGGTAAAAATACACAAAACAGAAGATTTCATTCAGGTGATTGAAAAGACAGGGAAGTCTTACACTTTAAAAAGTGAAAGTGAAGTTAATAGCTTGAAAGAGGAGATGAAAATGTATATGGACCATGCTAATGAGGTACATACCTAATTATAGGTTTTTCATACCAATTAATAACGATTACAAATGACATAGGTGAAACAATGACGGAAGAACTCTTCTTTTGAAATAGGGTCATCGTATTTGTTTAGCACTGGAATCCATAATTTCAGAAGAGGAAAGGAAAACTAGGAGTGCTCCCTTTTTCCCAATAATCTTAGGAAGGTAAATGTCTGAAAATTTTAAACATGTGGCTAAAATGTTTTAAAAGTTTGGTGTTTATATTATAAACATTCTTTAGTTTTCTGTAAATTGAAAGCTTCAAGGGAATATATTTGGACTTTTCTCCTTCAGAAAACCTGGTAGTACTAGTTCACCTAAGGCCTTATCACCTCCTCCTCCTGTGGATTCAGATTACCCAACGAGAGATAGAGCATCTTTCAATAGAATGGTCATGCATAGTGCTGCTTCTCCATCACAGGCACCAATCCTTAATCCCTCTGTAAGTAAATATATGTCACTTCTATACTTTAAACCTTTCAATGATTGCCTGATGCCCTTCATATAAAATAGTTTATTGTGACTTTACTATCATCTACATACTTTTCCAGCCTCATCCTGAGCCACTTTATCCTATACTATCTATGTTTGAGCCTCAAAGGCCTTCTTTCAGTTCTTTAAACAAGTCAAAGGGCCTTTTCACATGCTGTTCACTTGACCTGGAACTCTTTTCCCCAAACACTTAACTTTATATGCGTAAGTCTTATTTTTCAAGTCTCTGTTTAAATGTTACCTCAATGAGCCCTAATCTCAGCCCTCTCGGAAAAGCTAAATGTATTAACATATACATATATAGTTGTTTTATTTTTACTAGTAAAATATCATTAACTGCCTAAATGCTCATGATAGACTCATGGTTAAATTTATTATATATTTAATGAACATGGCGATAAAGATTATATAACAGTGTAGAAAAATGCAACATTAAAGAAACAGGTGTGTATGTTTGTGTGTACTCACACACATGCACAAAAAGAACATGCCATGGGATAAAAAGATGAAAGAAATCCACCAAAATGAAAACAGCAATTCTGCAGGGGGGTGGGGGATTCTTTTCTGTATTTTTCTAATTTCCAATAATGTGGTTATATTTTCATTAAAACATTTTTGTTTTTAAAAAATTAAGCTAATGAAAAATCCCATAATTGTCTGCTTTTGCTGAATTTGGCTTATAAAAATGCTGAGGAATAATATCTTCCTGTCCTTTATTCTTTGTAGATGGTTACAAATGAAGGACTTGGTCTTACAACTACAGCTTCTGGAACAGACATCTCTTCTAATAGTCTAAAAGATTGTCTTCCTAAATCAGCACAACTTTTGAAATCTGTTTTTGTGAAAAATGTTGGTTGGGCTACACAGGTGAGAAGTTTCTAGTACAGTGCATTTTCTTGTTATGAATTTCTTTTCATTTTCACACTGATAAGACAATTACCAAAAAATACAAATCATTGTAATGCTATCTTTTTACAAGGAAGTTTTGTACCTTTTTACATTAGTTATATCATGAAAAATGTTAACTTCTTAAATTTGTGTTCAGTTGGAAGACTCCAGACATTGCTGATAACAGGTTGTCTGCTAGGGCTTGGGTGACCTACTTTTGCCATTTGTTTTTAAATTAGAGGTCATGATAATGACTAATTGTGAAGAGTAGAGTGTGATATCTGTGACGTTTTAGGTTTTGGAAATTATTTGTAATCAATATTAGTAAAGTAACTTTTTATTTTTTTTGAGATGGAGTCTCACACTCTCGCCCAGGCTGGAGTGCAGTGGCGCAATCTCAGCTCACTGCAAGCTCCGCCTCCTGGGTTCACGCCATTCTCCTGCCTCAGCCTCCCGAGTAGTTGAGACTACAGGCGCCCACCACCATGCCCAGCTAATTTTTTGTATTTTTAGTAGAGACGGAGTTTCACCATGTTAGCCAGGATGGTCTCAATCTCCTGACCTTGTGATCTGCCCGCCTCAGCCTCCCAAAGTGCTGGGATTACAGGCGTGAGCCACTGCACCCAGCCAGTAGAGTAACTTTCATTTGGCAAAAGAAGAAAAGGATTTTTCCATTAAAAGTCAAGTGAAAGCCAGGTGTGATGTCACGTGCCTATAGTCCCAATTACTCAAGAATCTGAGGTGGGAGGGTCATTGGAGTCCAGGAGTTTGAGGCCAGCCTAGGCAACAAAGCAAGACCCCATCTCTTTTAAAAAGTGAAGTCGGCCGGGCGCGGTGGCTCAAGCCTGTAATCCCAGCACTTTGGGAGGCCGAGACGGGCGGATCACAAGGTCAGGAGATCGAGACCATCCTGGCTGACACGGTGAAAACCCCGTCTCTACTAAAAAATACAAAAAAAAAAAAAACTTAGCCGGGCGAGGTGGCGGGCGCCTGTAGTCCCAGCTACTCGGGAGGCTGAGGCAGGAGAATGGCGTAAACCCAGGAGGTGGAGCTTGCAGTGAGCTGAGATCCGGCCACTGCACTCCAGCCTGGGCGACAGAGCGAGACTCCGTCTCAAAAAAAAAAAAGTGAAGTCAGTATTGAGTTTCAAACTTATAGAATTTTATGTAGTTGTGAACCTATATGTGTATATTATCTAAAATCTTGAAACTTGGAGACTTCTGAGCCTGACACATGTACTTTTACTTAACAGTGAAGTAAAATGCAACCTAGTACTTTATGGGGGTAGGTAACATTTGTTGGGCACCTGCTTTGTGGTACCTACCATGTTTTTCACATACATTGTCTAGTTTATCCCCCAAAATAACCTAGTAAAGGTGATGTATCTCCTTTTATAGATAGTAAAATTATGCTTCATAATGGTAGATTAACTTGCACAATCCTGTACTATACTCTTAAGTTGGCAGAGTCCAGATGTAAGCCTAGGTCGGTTTGATTTGGCGTCCGTGTACTATGCACTTCTCCATTTTGAGTGACACATTGTGACTATTAATGACTAAAGAAGAAGTTTCAGAGGCTAAAATGTAATATTCTCAGGCCAGGAAAGAAATTCTCATGGCTTAAGGACAAAGAAAATGTTGCTTTTATTTCCTAAATCTCTTCTTGTTAAATACTAAATATTTCTTGTGGGGGAAAAAAACCAACCACCAAGAAATCCTAGTGGAAATTAATGGGAAACGGGATTCACTTATAATAATTTTAATATTATAATATCTTAGCTATTAAAGGAATAACCTGAAAAAGACATGAATATTCTCAGTGCTACTGCCATCATAGCCCCAAATTTGTCGTCACTTAGAGAGTTTTTTTTTTTTTAAACTGTGGAAAACCTGTTAAATATGTTAAATATTCATACAGAACCACAAACCCTCTCCTGTGTAGTAATTTTGTATGCTGCTACTGCTGCTTTTTTTTTTTTTCTTTTTCTATGCCTGTTCTTACCCATGCTTACTATTTTTCTAGTTAACTAGTGGAGCTGTGTGGGTTCAGTTTAATGATGGGTCCCAGTTGGTCGTGCAGGCAGGAGTGTCTTCTATCAGTTATACCTCACCAAATGGTCAAACAACTAGGTAAGTTCTTAAAATACTGGTTGAGATTCAGCCATTTGCTATAATTTCTCTTTCTCTATGTGTTGAAATAGATGATTTAATAAAGATACTTCTTTCATTTTGACAATGATCGTGTGATTCTTTAAACTGTTAATTATTCTTAGCAGTTCATATAGTCATTAATGCATATTTTATGATTATCTATATTAACGCAGGGCAACTGGTATGAGTAATCCACTCTAAGAGGCTGGGTTCCTTGTAGCCTCACTGTTATAGCGTAACCCGATGACCCTTTTCAGAAGTAAGGGACTTCTAATTCTAGGTTCAAATAATATACCACACCTGTTTACTTAAAAGAACAGAAAAAAGAAATCTTTATTTTAAGATATAACCTGCTTATTTTTCCCAAATGAAAAGCTATATCCCCAATCTAATGTAAAGTGATTAATGTTTGAAAAACTTTTTTGAATGTGTATATTCATTCTATATGAAAATGTGTGTCAGGCACCAAGCCAAAAATAAGAAATCTGGCAATGCGAAAGAAAAGGAGTTGTTTGCTTTCCTCATTTAAATCAGAACTTACTAAAAATAGGGTACTGACGATGCCAATGCAGATGTGCTCTTTTATGAGAACTGCTTATTGTAATGGAAGTACTTGGGACAAATATGTGTAGATACCTGCCAACTGCATTTTTGTGTTAAATTTAGATAATGCAGTGCCATCACTTAAATAACTATGTTTCAAGTGAGGGCTTTTTCAAAAGCTCTTTGAGGTGCTCCAGAAAGTGGAAGGATACAGATGCAAAGTGGGTAAAACCCTTGTTCCCAGGATACATGTTGACATTTTATTTGGTATGGTCATTTGGAAATTGCTAACATTTAAATAGAAATATATTCATAATGTGTTTAGCTTGATATTTTTCTGTATAATTAGGGCTTTTTTTTTTTTTTTGGAGACAGTCTCGCTCTGTTGCCCAGGCTGGAGTCAGTGGTGTGACTTGGCTCACTGCAACCTCCGCCTCCTGGGTTCAAGCAATTCTCCTGCCTCAGCCTCCCAAGTAGCTCAGATTACAGGCATACACCACCACACCCGGCTAATTTTGTATTTTCAGTGAAGACAGGGTCTCCACATTTTGGCCAGGCTGGTCTCAAACTGCTGACCTCGTGATCCTCCCACTTTGGCCTCCCAAAGTGCTGGGATTACAGACATTAGCCACCACGCCTGTCTGGGGCCTTTTAAATTTAATGAGGAATCCAGATATTTGGCTTGCTTTTGAAATGATGAAGCCAGTTAAAGTTTGTCTAATTTTCCTTCTGTTATTTAAATATATTTAGAAAATGGTCTGTTTTAAAAGAAAAGAAACTGTGTATGCTTCACTTGATTTAGGTATCTAATAAATAATTGTTATAATTTTTCTATGGTGCCTCTTGTTGTTGAAGAATTACCGAAAAATATAATGTGCTTTTTGGGACTCTCAGAACCAAGTAATTCAGTTATGATTTTGTCTTTTTTTCTTTTGCTTCACTTAGGTATGGAGAAAATGAAAAATTACCAGAATACATCAAACAGAAATTACAGTGTCTGTCTTCCATCCTTTTGATGTTTTCTAATCCGACTTCTAATTTTCATTGATTAAAACTCCTTTCAGACATATAAGTTTAATAAATAACTTTTTTGTTGGCTTTCAAGTAAAGTGATTTTTTTTAATCTAATATAAAGTCTTCAGAAAGCCTTTCTATGAAAGAATTTTAACCTATAATGTAAAGGATGTATTCTGAGAGAACAAAGCAGAATGAAACTTGAATCACTTACTAAATATAGTGGGTATAAAACAGAATACCTGACTTTGCTCTTAGACCTTAACTCCCAAACTTACTATGTTCATATATTTGTATTGAACAATCTTTTAAGAGCAAAAATGTAAATGATGTGTGGTTTATTTGTGCTTTTATTGTTTTCCCTGCATCTCAGACATGTTGAGAATCATGGACAAAACCTGCTGGAATTTTGGAATTTTTGAACATGTAAATAATGTATATTTATGTTATAAGTAACATATGTAAACATGTATATTTGTTTTATATTTATTTTTGTAGCACCAGTGTGTCTCATGAAACATTTTTGCAAATGCATTTTATAAAAAAATAATAAATATAGTGATAAGTTACATTATCTTTTGATTCATTTAATTAAATACTTATTTTAAAATAACTTACCAGTAAACTCACTTTTTAAATTTTGTTGCCTGTTGAGGAGTCAATTAAATTTTAAATATTAATTTTGCAAATGTTAAATGCATTGTTTCTCTATTATCTGAAAATCTTGGTATATTTTAATGAATTTTTTTTTAGTTATACGTTAAGTTCTGGATTACATGTGCAGAACGTGCAGTTTTGTTACATAGGTATACATATACCGTGGTAGTTTGCTGCACCCATCAACCCGTCACCTACATTGGGTATTTCTTCTAATGTTATCCCTCCCCTAGCCTCCCATCCCCCTCAGGCCCCGATATGTGATGTTCCCCTTCCTAGGTCCATGTGTTTTTGTTTTTTGTTTTGTTTTGTTTTGTTTGAGACAGAGTCTCACTCTGTTGCCCAGGCTGGAGTGCAATAGCGCTATCTCATCTCACTGCAACCTCTGCCTCTCAGGCTTCAAGCGATTCTCCTGCCTCAGCCTCCCAAGTAGCTGGGATTACAGGTGCATGCCACCATGCCCAGCTAATTTTTGTATTTTTAGTAGAGATGGGGTTTTGCCATGTTGGCCAGGCTGGTCTTGAACTCCTGACCTCAGGTGATCTGCCCACCTTGTCCTCCCAAAGTACTGGGATTACAGGCATGAGCCACCACGCCCAGCCCCATGTGTTCTTATTGTTCGACTCCCACTTATGAATGAGAACATGCAGTGTTTGGTTTTCTAATCTTGTGATAGTTTGCTGAGAATGATGGTTTCTAGCTTCATCCATGTCCCTGCAAAGGACATGAACTCATCCTTTCTTATGGCTGCATAGTATTCCATGGTGTATATGTGCCACATTTTCTTAATCCAGTCTATCACTGATGGGCATTTGGGTTGGTTCCAAGTCTTTGCTATTATGAATAGTGCTGCAATAAATGTACGTGTGCATGTGTCTTTATCATAGAAAGATGTATAATGCTTTAGTTATATGCCCAGTAATGGGATTGCTGGGTCAAATGGTATTTCTAGTTCTAGATCCTCAAGGAATCTCCACACTGTCTTCCACAATGGTTGAACTAATTCATACTCCCACCAACAGTGTAAAAGCGTTCCTATTTTTCCACAACTTCTCTAGCATCTTTTGTTTCTTGACTTTTTAATGATTGCCATTCTAACAGGCATGAGATGGTATCTCATCGTGGTTTTGATTTGTATTTCTCTAATGACCAGTGATGATGAGCATTTTTTCACATGTCTGTTGGCTGCATAAATGTCTTCTTTTGAGAAGTGTCTGTTCATATCCTTTGTCCAGTTTTTGATGAGGTTGTTTATTTTTTTCTTGTACATTTGTTTAAGGTCTTTGTAGATTCTGGATATTAGCCCTTTGTCAGATGGATAGATTGCAAAAGTTTTCTCCATTCTGTAGGTTGCCTGTTCATTCTGATGATAGTTTCTTTTGCTGTGCAGAAGCTCTTTAGTTTAATTAGATCCCATTTGTCAATTTTGGCATTTGTTGCCATTGCTTTTGGTGTTGTAGACATGAAGTCTTTGCCCATGCCTACGTCCTGAATGATATTGCCTAGGTTTTCTTCTAGGAGTCTTATGGTCCTAGGTCATACATTTAAGTCTTTGATCCATCTTGAGTTGATTTTTGTATAAGGTGTAAGGAAGGGATCCAGTTTCAGTTTTCTGCATGTGGCTATCCAGTTTTCCCAACATCATTTATTAAATAGAGAATCTTTCCCCAATGCTTATGTGTATCAGGTTTGTCAAAGATCAGACGGTTGTAGATGTGTGGTGTTACTTCTGAGGCTTCTGTTCTGTTTCATTGGTCTATATCTGTTTTGGTACCAGTACCATGCTGTTTTCATTACTGTATTCTTGTAGTAAAATTTGAACTCAGGTAGCATGATGCCTCCAGCTTTGTTCTTCTTGCCCAGGATTGTCTTGGCTATACGGGCTCCTTTTTGGTTCCATATGAAGTTTAAAGTAGTTTTTTCCAATTCTGTGAAGAAAGTCAGTGGTAGCTTGATGGGGATAACATTGAATCCATAAGTTACTTTGGACAGTATGGCCATTTTCACAATATTGATTCTTTCTATCCATCAGCATGGAATGTTTTTCCATTTGTTTGTGTCCTCTCTCACTTCCTTGAGCAATGGCTAATAGTTCTCCTTGAAGAGGTCCTTCACATCCCTTGTAAGTTGTATTCCTAGATATTTTATTCTCTTTGTAGTAATTGTGAATGACAGTTCACTCAAGATTTGGCTCTTTTTCTGTTATTGGTGTATGGGAATGCTTGTGACTTTTGCATTGATTTTGTATTCCGAGACCTTGCTGAAGTTGCTTATCAGCTTGAGATTTGGGACTGAGACAATGGGGTTTTCTAAGCAGACAATCATGTCATCTGCAGGCAGAGACAATTTGACTTCCTCTCTCCCTATTTGAATACCCTTTATTGCTTTCTCTTGCCTGAGTGTCCTGGCCAGAACTTCCAATACTATGTTGAATAGGAGTAGTAAGAGAGGGCATCCTTGTCTTGTGCCAGTTTTCAAAGGGAATGATTCCAGTTTTTGCCCATTCAATATGATATTGGCTGTGGGTTTGTCATAAATAGTGCTTATTATTTTGAGATACATTCCATCGATGCCGAGTTTATTGAGAGTTTTTAGCATGAAGGGCTGTTGAATTTTGTTGAAGGCCTTTTCTGCATCTATTGAGATAATCATTTGATTTTTGTCATTGGTTGTGTTTATGTGATGGATTACGGTTATTGATTTGTGTATGTTGAACCAGCCTTGCATCCCAGGGATGAAACCCACTTGATCATGGTGGATAAGCTGTTTGATGTGCTGCTGGATTCGGTTTGCCATTATTTTATTGAGGATTTTCACATCGATGTTCATCAAGGATATTGGCCTAAAATTCCCTTTTTTTGTCCTCATAAAATGAGTTAGGGAGGATTCCCTCTTTTTCTATTGATGGGAATAGTTTCAGAAGGAATGGTACCAGCTCCTTTCTGTACCTCTGGTAGAATTTGACTGTGAATCCGTCTAGCCCTGGACTTTTGTTTGGTTGGTAGGCTATTATTGCCTCAATTTCAGAACCTGTTATTGGTCTATTCAGGGATTCAGCTTCTTCCTGGTTTAGTCTTGGGAGGGTATATGTGTCCAGGAATTTATCCATTTCTTCTAGATTTTCTAGTTTATTTGTGTAGAGGTGCTTATAGTGTTCTCTGACGGTAGTTTGTATTTTTGTGGGATCGGTGGTGATATCCCCTTTATCATTTTTTATTGTGTCTATTTGATTCTTCTCTCTTTACTATTAGTCTTGCTAGCAGCCTATCTTGTTGATCTTTAAAAAAAACCAGCTCCTGGATTCATTGATTTTTTTTTTAAGGGTTTTTTGCATCTCTATCTCCTTCAGTTCTGCTCTGATCTTAGTTATTTCTTGTCTGTCTTCTGTTAGCTTTTGAATCTGTTTGCTCTTGTTTCTCTAGTTCTTTTAATTGTGATGTGAAGGTGTTGATTTTAGGTCTCTCCTGCTTTCTCTTGTGGGCATTTAGTGCTATAAATTTCCCTCTACACACTGCTTTAAATGTGTCCCAGAGATTATGGTTTGTTGTGTCTTTGTTATCATTGGTTTCAAAGAACATCTTTATTTCTGCCTTCATTTCGTTATGTATCCAGTAGTAACTCAGGAGCAGGTTGTTCGGTTTCCATGTAGTTGTGCGGTTTTGAGTGATATTCTTAATCCTGAGTTCTAATTTGATTGCACTGTGGTCTGAGAGACAGCTGGTTGTGATTTCTGTTCTTTTACACTTGCTGAGGAGTGTTTTACCTCCAATTATGTGGTCAATTTTCAAATAAGTGCGATGTGGTGCTGAGAAGAATGTATATTCTGTTGATTTGGGATGGAGAGTTCTGTAGATGTCTATTCGGTCTGCTTGGTCCAGAGCTGAGTTCAAGTCCTGGATATCCTTGTTAATTTTCTGTCTCGTTGATCTAATATTGACAATGGGGTGTTAAAGTCTCCCATTATTATTGTGTGGGAGTCTAAGTCTCTGTACGTCTCTACAAACTTGCTTTATGAATCTGGGTGTTCCTGTATTGGGTGCATATATATTTAGGATAGTTAGTTCTTCTTGTTGAATTGATACCTTTACCATTATGTAATGGCCTTCTTTGTTTCTTTTCATCTTTGTTGGTTTAAAGTCTGTTTTATCAGGGACCAGATTGCAACCCCTGCCTTTTTTTTTTTTTTGCTTTCCATTTGCTTGGTAGATCTTCCTCCATCCCTTTATTTTGAGCCTATGTGTGCCTTTGCACGTGACATGAGTCTCCTGAATACAGCACATCGATGGGTCTTGACTGTTTATCCAATTTGCCAGTCTGTGTCTTTTCACTGGGGCATTTAGCCCATTTACATTTAAGATTAATATTGTTATGTGTGAATTTGATCCTGTAATTATGATGCTAGCTGGATATTTTGCCCGTTAATTGATGCAGTTTTTTCATAGCATTGATGGTCTGTACAATTTGGCATGTTTTTGCAGTGGCTGGTACTGGTTGTTCCTTCCATGTTTAGTGCTTCCTTCAGGAGCTCTTACAAGGCAGGCCTGGTGTTGACAAAATCCCTCAGCATTTGTTTGTCTGTAAAGGATTTTATTTCTGTTTCACTTATGAAGCTTAGTTTGGCTGGATATAAAATTCTGGGTTGAAAATTATTTAATAATGTTGAATATTGGCCTCCACTCTCTTCTGACTTGTCAGGTTTCTGCCAAGAGATCCGGTGTTAGTCTTATGGTCTTCCCTTTGTGGTAACCCGACCTTTCTCTCTGGCTGCGCTTAACATTTTTTCCTTCATTTCAACCTTGGTGAACGTGATGATTATTTGTCTTGGGGTTGCTCTTCTTTAGAAGTATCTTTGTGGTGTGCTGTGTATTTCCAGAATTTGAATGTTGGCCTGCCTTGCTAGGTTGAGGAAGTTCTCCTGGATAATATCCTGAAGAGTGTTTTCTATCTTGGTTCCATTCTCCCCCTCACTTTCAGGTACACCAATCAAATGTAGATTTGGTCTTTTCACAGAGTCCCATATTTCTTGGAGGCTTTGTTTGCTTATTTTTGCTAATCTTGTCTTCTTAATTTATTTCCTTAATTTGATCTTCAATCACTGATATCCTTTCTTCCACTTGATCGAATCAGCTATCGAAGCTTGTGTATGCTTTACGAAGTTCTAGTGCTGTGGTTTCAGCTCCGTCAGGTCATTTAAGCTCTTCTGTACACTGGTTATTCTAGTTAGCCATTCGTTTTTATGAATGAAAAAGCCATTCAAGATTTTTAGCTTCTTTGCAATGGGTTAGAACATGTTCCTTTAGCTCGGAGAAGTTTTTATTACCGACCTTCTGAAGCCTACTTCTGTCAACTTGTCAAACTCGTTCTCCATCCAGTTTTGTTCCCTTGCTGGCGAGGAGTTGTGTTCCTTTGGAGGAAAAGAGGCATTCTGGTTTTTGGCATTTTCTGCCCTTCTGCTCTGGTTTCTCCTCATCTTTGTGGTTCTATCTACCTTTGCTCTTTGATGATGGTGACCTACAGATGGGGTTTTGGTGTGGATGTCCTTTTTGTTGACATTGATGCTATTCCTTTCTGTTTGTTAGTTTTCTTTCTAACAGGCCTCTCAGCTGCAGGTCTGTTGGAGTTTGCGGAGGTCCACTCCAGACCCTGTTTGCCAGGGTATCACCATCAGAGGCTGCAGAACAGCAAATAGTGCTGCCTGATCCTTCCTCTGGAAGCTTTGCCCAGAGGGGCACCCCCCGTATGAGGTGTCTGTCAGCCCCTACTGGGAGGTGTCTCCCAGTCAGGCTACATAGGGATCAGGGACCCACTTGAGGAGGAAGTCTCTCCATTATCGGAGCTCGAACGCCATGCTGGGAGAACCACTGCTGTCTTCAGAGCTGTCAGGCAGGGATGTTTAAGTCTGGAGAAGCTGTCTGCTGCCTTTTGTTCAGATATACCCTGCCCACAGAGGTGGAATCTAGAGAGGCAGTAGGCCTTGCTGAGCTGCAGTGGACTCTGTCCAGTTTGAGCTTCCCTGCCACTTAGTTTACACTGTGAGCATAGAATTGCCTACTCAAGCCCCAGCAGTAGTGGACGTTCCTCCCCCCAACCATGCTCCCACGTCCCAGGTCGATCTCAGACTGCTGTGCTAGCAGCAAGCAAGGCTCCATTGGCATGGGATCTGCCAAGCCAGGCATGGGAGTGGATCTCTTGTTCTGCCAGTTGCAAAGACTGTGGGAAAAGCGCAGTACTTGGGCAGCAGTGTACCGCTCCTCCAGGTGCAGTCATTCACAGCTTCCCTTTGCTAGGAAAGGGAAATCCCCTGGCCCCTTGTGCTTCCTGAATGAGGCGACACCCTGCCCTGCTTCGGCTCGCCCTCCATGGGCTGCACCCAGTATCCAACCAGTCCCAGTGAGAAGAACCAGGTACCTCAGTTGGAAATGCAGAAATCACCTGACCTCTGCGTTGATCTTGCTGGGAGTTGTAGACCAGAGCTGTTCCTATTCCTTAATGAATATTTTAACACTGAAGAACTTGATGCAATTAATTGACATGATGAAAAAGAATATGTGATAGTGGGATAGCCATTCCTAATGAAGGAATAAGAATAGAATGAAATGACTTCAATATCATAAAGACTGTTTAACCTAATGTGTCCTGCTGGTTTTTATAATCAGGAATATTAGAGCTATTTCTTTTAAGTAGACAAGTAGACAATGTTATGATTATTCAACATTGTTTTGGAGGTTTTTGCCTCAGACAATAAGGAAGAAAAATAATATATTTGCAACATAAATTGCAGAACTGATATTAAACTACCACCATACCCCTCTCCCAGAGAAAACCAGTAACGGAAAAAAGGGGATTGAAGGAAATTTTCTATTGTCACACAGTAGAAAAATGGACAAGACACATGAATTGATAGTTCACAAAGGAAAGAAGTCCATATCATCAATAAAAAGGAAATATGCTCAACCTCATAAAAGTTGGGGAAATGCGGCCGGGCGCGGTGGCTCAAGCCTGTAATCCCAGCACTTTGGGAGGCCGAGACGGGCGGATCACGAGGTCAGGAGATCGAGACCATCCTGGCTAACACGGTGAAACCCCGTCTCTACTAAAAATACAAGAAAATTAGCCGGGCGAGGTGGTGGGCGCCTGTAGTCCCAGCTACTTGGGAGGCTGAGGCAGGAGAATGGCGTGAACCCGGGGGGGCGGAGCTTGCAGTGAGCCGAGATCGCGCCACTGCACTCCAGCCTGGGGCACAGAGCAAGACTCCGTCTCAAAAAAAAAAAAAAAA